>NC_143254.1:20020295-21220295 GCF_984573655.1 Nuphar pumila | reverse complement strand
GACACGTGTGCGGTCAACCTGACCCTGGGTGCAGTCAATGCACCCAGGGTCATTTATGTTCGACTTTTGGACTTTATATATATATATATATATATATATATATATATATATATATATATATATATATATATATATATATATATATATATATATATATATATATAATTTTTTATATTTTTGCCGCACGCACGCACCGCCGCCCCCCCCCCCCACACACACACAAGTTTTTTGAAAGTGCCGCACCCACACCCGCATTCATGTGACATAGGTGGATGCATGTTTTAATCTTACATGGGCTCAAGTGGTTTAAGTTCAAACATCAACGGAGCTTTGTTGGATCCTATTTAAATTAACATAGTATATCTAGAGTATCAAAATTATGTGGATCCACATGGTGCAATTAGGTCTATGAGTTGGTTCTGGTTCAACTAATCGATCATGGTGGTTTGGAGTTGAACCTAAAGATCCATGCTAGTTTTTAGGTCCATTTATTGAATTAATTGTTGTGTTTTTAATGGTAACAGAATTTAAACAAAAAAGTAATCATAAATAGGAAAACTAAGCATTAATTGTTGTGTTTTTAATGGTAACAGAATTTAAACAAAAAAGTAATCATAAATAGGAAAACTAAGTACCTTCTCTCTTACCTCAAGTATAAAAATTAGGGGTTTTCTATTTATGTTTCTTAAACAAAAAAGTAAGAAATTCATTCAAATACAACTGTCTCCCTTTAAATAATTAAACACTAACAGAAATGTACAAATTTGAACACATGATTCCAAATACTACCTTGGTGTTAGAAATGCAAACATGGGTATTTATGAGGCAGGTCAGAGAGCTCTCTTATGACCTTTGGAATGGAAGCTAACTTTTATTGAGCTACAACTAGAACTTACTGGAAAAGAAGGTAATGAGACTATCTTGCTTGAGTTACACATTCACTGATTGTATCAAGAAGTCAAGACCCAAGAGTTGATTTATTGTCTTTTTCATTTTATTGCTTATATTCAGTTTGATTTAGGAAAGTTTGCAAGACTGTTATAGAAGCATCCCTTCAGTTGCCTGTGACTTGTGGCACTTAAGTTTGCACTTGGGAATCATCTTGTCTTATTCTTCCATTATTCTCTTTTGTAAGGATAATACTCGTGAAGTTTCCCTGGCCCATGGGGTGCTATGCAGCTTGTTAGTCTTATTAGAGGACTCTGGACTGGGTACTGCAGGGACAAAAACACAACTTTTACTTCACGCTTGTTCGAAAATTGATAAGATTCTCTCTCTCTCTCTCTCTCTCTCTCTCTCTCTCTCTCTTAGCACTATATACGACAGATGCCTTAGACAGACTTAGACCTAAATAATGATTGCCATTTATGCATTACACATACATGACTAAAATAGTGTTGTCCAACAACAAATATATCTATCCGGTATGCTTCATTATCACTGGAAGCTAAACATAATCTGTGAAGTATTCAATTTCTTAATATTTTCTTACAATTGCTTCAGGTTGTTGGGTGCCTGGCTGGTAAAACTCCACAGATGATTAGCGCAGCTGTAAAGGGCTTGGCTCGCTTGGCATATGAGTTCTCTGATCTTGTCACTGCAGTTTCGAACTTGCTCCCATCTGCATTCCTCCTGCTGCAGAGCAAGAATAGGGAAATAATAAAAGTATGTCTGTTCATATTGCAACACAAAATTTGTGAAATTTTAGAATATTTCAGTGTGCATCTATTACTTTCATCCTGCTTTTCGATGCAGTTCCAGTGCTTACATGTTATGTGCAGGCTGATTTAGGGCTGATGAAGGTGCTGGTGGCCAAATTGCAAGCAGAGGGTTTACAGGTGCACCTGAAAAGCATGGTGGAAGGGTTATTGCATTGGAAAGATGACACTAAGAACCATTTTAAGGCCAAGGTTTGTGCTTTATTTATTTTCCTGGATTGTGTAGCTTATTATCTTGCTAAGCATGGTAAGTGAAAGATAGTACAGAAAGTAGCAAAATGGAACAAGAGGGTTAATTAAACAGGTATTTGTTATTCCAAGGTGTGTTTAGATAGGAGGGAAATTAATGGTAAAAGGGCTTCCTTATTAATGAGGACGCTGCTAGAAATCTGGGGAAATGAGAACTGTAAGGTACATGTGGATCCTTCAATTTCCAAGAAATCTAATTGCCACCTATGTGGGTGGTTACTCTGGATGCCATTGAAAAACCCATGTTTGTCAGTTTTTGAGATATTAGAGGGATTCTGGCACCATTCTTTACTTTCTCCATGTTATGCAAATGAGGGAAATGTGGACCGCAAGAATTCTCGGCACTCATATGCACAAATGATGCACTTTTTGTTTCAAGAGAGCCGCCACAAAAATATGTAAATGCTTTCAGTTTTTGGACTCCGTTGTTGGATACTTCTTTTGAAAACAGTTTCTGTTGTCAGAAGTATATGTAGAATTATCCATACGCTACTGACTACAACATGGTGATAAATGTCCTCGACATTTTGAGAATGTTGCACTGCCTTGAGACATATTGGCAAAGTGAGTTTTTCGTGGAAATTTCCTGGTAGTATAATTCTTCTTCATATAACATGAAAATATATTGGAGAAATTTGTTGAAATTTTCTTCAACTTAATTTCTTTAAATAAAATTTTCTTATTTGGTCCCATTTCTCTGTGTTATTGACAGCTCATTTTATTTTTTTGTTTTAGCAAATGTAGTACATTTTTTTATTTTCTTAGTTTTCTCAGTTTTACTTTTTTTGACAATATTTCTAGAAGCTGCTTTGAAATATATTACTCACTGTATTTTGTTGTCATGATCTTCTGATGCTAATATTTTCTCTGATGCGACTTTGTTGTTATTTTTCTGATCAGATGAAGTCTGAGGAAAGCTACTTCATTTGGTTATGATATGTCTTGAGTCTTACTGTTGTGCTTTGATTTTTCTTTAAGATTTGAAAACTGTAAATAAATAAATAGAATTTTTTTTAATGTTCCATATAAATCAAATTTGTAAAAACCATCTAATAATGTAGTTATTTGAAATTTTAAATTCATCTTGAGTTTCTGCTATATGTAATATTTTTCTTTCGAAACCATGCACCCAGAAGGATGGAATCCTCTGTTTTTCTCATCTTAATCTTTTTATTGGCTTAAAGTGCACATTTCTTTTTCCCGTTTCCAGGTTAAAATTCTGTTAGAGATGCTTGTGAAGAAATGTGGTATAGATGCTGTTAGAGCTGTGATGCCCGAAGAACATATGAAACTCCTTACCAATATTAGGAAGGTCAGACTATATGTTATCAGTGTTCTGTTTCTTAACTGATCTTTTAGCCGCATTCACTGGAAAATAACATTTTCGTCTGTTTAAAAACTTGTCAGACCAAAGAGCGTAAAGAACGAAGCCGCACAGCTAAATCAGAAGAGGAAAAGTCTGTTCATTCAAGAGCAAGCACAGCAAGGTTAGACTTATTTTTTAATGAGAATGCCTGCATGTGTCATTAACCACTGCCAAGTGAGGTTGGAAACTCGTTTATGATTTGTCTTGGTGGTCATCAAGCTCCACTGTAACAACCTCATCTTGGATTTCGGAGATCTAAGCTTCAGTCAGTATTTAACGCGATGCTTCTACAATATTGGGGCTAGTGGGCAACGTGCCGGCCCAGTCCATTAATGGTTTGGTGCCCAGTCAAAGGGACCTGTCCAAATGGATGGGCTGCACTTTGGCCTTGTTCTTGCTTGCCTGGGTTTCAAAATAGTGGTCGGCCGTACCATTCATCCTCTGGTGCAGGTCTGGCAATCTCATGGACTATCCAATGATGACCACAGTTCTGATACTTTTAAGTCAGGATCTGTTTGGTTTGAGTCCTTTGACGCACTAATTAGCAAATATTTCAAAAACTAAAACTTAACCTTGGCTTTAACTCTGCACGTCATAACTTGTCACCTTGGTTTATTTTTGGGTTATTAAAAAAACGTGCCCAACTGTTTTCATAATTCAAATTCATATCTAGAAAATTTTATAATTCAAAAGCACACCTCATTTTTTTAGACATTCAAATACATACCCATGGTATTAGCGTCTAACAATTAAAAATTTAAAAGCTTATTAGCTTACCTTTACTCCCATTAAATGTTCGTTCTTTTACCCCTTTTACTCTCATGAAGTTCC
Organism: Nuphar pumila; assembly: GCF_984573655.1. Classification (NCBI taxonomy): domain Eukaryota; kingdom Viridiplantae; phylum Streptophyta; class Magnoliopsida; order Nymphaeales; family Nymphaeaceae; genus Nuphar; species Nuphar pumila. The sequence continues at coordinate 21,216,131 of NC_143254.1, read as the reverse complement.
CATCTGGAAAATGAAGTTTTACAAGAGAAACTGGGAAAGATATAGGTGTAAAAGTTGACCTGATAATTATAAGGGTAACAATAACGAAACGAGGAACTGTGGTCAAAAGGAACTTACAATAGGTATCATTGTGGTTAACCACAAGAAATGTGGTACCTTTTTGAATTATAAGTTTTTTAGTATGAACTTGAATTCTAAAAATAACTGGATATAATTCTGTAAATAACTGTCATTTCTTATCAACATAATTTAAGTGTTCCTTTACTGTTCCTAGTTTCGAATGTGTGGATGTGGATATAATATGCATGATCCTGAGGGATGAGTACCATTTTTACTGATTTGGTCAAAATAAATATTCCAGGCTGAGCAGGTGGAGTCACACAAATATATTTTCTGATGTTGGAGACGGGGATAGTGATGTCAGTTATGATGAGATCATGGAAGGAAAGACTGCTGCTAGCCGACGCAGCAGCAAGGCTGCCTCTGGGGCCACCTCAAAAGCTGCATCTTCAAGGTCAGTTAGCAATCTTGATTGCTGGCATCTCTCTGTCTTCAGGGTCAGTTGGCCATTCAGTGTGCTTGATATACGCATAGTGGGCAAATAAATCAGTCTTGATTGCTGATAACTATTTTCACGTTTCTGCCCCTCCCCTTCATGGTATCAGTATGGTCCAAGATAGAGTTGATAGGCTGATGACTAGTTTGTGTTTTTGAACTCTTCTAACGGGTTGTGTGGTTGTTGGATATTTGCGAAGCAAATGGGAGCATAAACACATCTAGTAAAAGATGACTGGTTGCTTGCGTCAGACTTAATTTTATTTTTTTGACCTCATGATTAGTTTTAAGATTGTGTTAAAGAGTTGCAGACTTTCTTGCTTTATCTTTCAAGAAATTGTAGTTTTGATGATATTAGTATATTATGTTTTCCATTTCTATATTATTTGGATATCAATTTTGTAGGTCTAGCCGAGCACGTCGCTCAGGGAAGAGGTTGCCGCTGGATTCTCTTGACCGATTTGAAAATGATGATCCTCTTGACCTCCTAGACCAACAGAAGACTACATCGGTTCTTCGATCTTTGAACAAAAAACGTAAATCAGAATCTTATGAAGAGCCAGAGTTCACTCCTGATGGGCGATTGATGATCAAGGCAGAGGAAAAACCAAAGCAGCACAAGGAGCCTGAGACCGACTCTGATGATGAAACGGATTTCGGAAGCCAAAAAAGTGGACGGTCAATGAAATCGAAATCTTCAGATCGGGGAAAACGGCGGAAGTCCAACTCTGGTTGGGCATACACTGGAAGCGAATATACCAGCAGAAAAGCAACTGGAGATGTGAAGAGGAAAGATAAGCTTGAGCCTTACGCATACTGGCCGCTTGATCGAAAAATGCTCAATCGCAGGGAAGAAAGAAAGGCTGCTGCAAGAAAGGGGCTTACCAGTGTAGCCAAGTTGACGAAGAAGCTCGAGGGGAAGAGCGTGGCAAACGCCCTTTTGGCTAAAGGTTCTAAGTTCAAGAAGCAGAAAGGCCAGAAAGGCAAGGCTGGAAAGAGAAGCAGATCCATGCTTTGAACCTAGAATGAATGGATTATCTTGATATTGTTTAAGCCAACTTGTTACCACTGGTTTTTCCCTTTGCCGGATCATAGTTGGTTTCGGATCATAGCTAGTAGGTAGCAGCTGCTCGTGGAATTTTGGTTATTTTATGTAGTTATGTATTATTTTGGGGTAATTTTTTAGTTTCTTTTATTTTTCATCTGAATTTGTCATTTTGTGGACTTCAAGGCTTATGTTGGTTTCGATCCTGCTGTCTGCTCAATGGGCGTCATCCCTCCATCCCACCACCTTTTTTTTTTATTGTTGCCAGTGATGTTCAAACATGAGATTCTATTCCTGCTCTCCCGTTTGTTTTCTCCCCACTTGATAGTCAAGCTGAGATTCAAACCTGAGATCCTTGTAAAGAATCTTGAAAATATTGTAATTTTATCATGGTGTTTCAAAGGCTTTGTATGTTTTGAAAGATTGTCGTGGTATATCTTTAAAAATAGCGCAATTGCAAAGATAGACGTAAAAAGTTCCACTGGGTTGGATTTAATCGGATCTGAAGTTAATCCCAATCTGGAATTTTCCAGTAATGAGTATGAGTAATGTGTTGGATTTGGATTGGATATCTGACTTCACTGATCCACTTGCACAATGCTATTTGTGACAATTGCATACTATTGAAAGCTTCTTGTTACATGGAAAAGCTCATTTCTCAAAAAGCTCGCTTAGGAAGTGAGAAACTCTTTGTTTATCTGAAAGGAGGAGAAGCTTTGGGAAACTTGATTCTGAAATATGAGAGACGTGATTGCTTTTAATGGGAAGCCTGCTTCTTCCTAGTTTCCCAAATCGCTTTCCTTTTGCTTAATGTTTGTTTCACGGTTCCTATTACTTGCCATGTGTTTTCTCCTCACTTTCTATGGTTTTCATATTAAAAAACAATATTTTTTTATTACATGCTCTTATGTTGGTTTTATCTCATTTTATATCGCTTGGCAACCGTATCCCCCTTCCCACTTCATAATATTTTTTAACACTTGGTTCTCCACTTTCACTTCACGCTCGTATATATTTCGTTTCCATATAACTATGCTACTGTGTGTTGAAGTGAAAACTACCTTACCCCATTAAAACAAATAGGATATCGTGTGAGACATGCACTCGGATCCATAATATGAACCAGCTGATTTGTTGACATCTGAATGAGCCTAACGATGCAAACGAAAAGAACAGGGCATGTTTGGGCCCGGCTCGTTAACTAGTGGATTGAGCTCATGGCTTGGCTTGTGCTCTTGTTTAGCCAAGCCGAGCTCGAGCACGTCCCTGAATGAGATGAGCCAGACACGAGCTGGCATGTGTAATAATATTTTGTTATTTATACATAGTATATAATTTTTATATATTATACTTGAAAATATATATAACATTTTATAAATTACACCTAATAGTTCATATTTTATGTATATATTTTCATTCATCCTTCTTTTATATATGTTTTATGCATTCTTTCTTTTATATATATATATATATATATCGAGCCAAGCCGAGCTGAACACCTTGTGTTCAGGGCAGGACTCGTTTAAGCTAAACGAGCTGCTTGTGGCTCGGCTTGTCAACTACATGAATCAATCACAAACGAATTCGTGACAAGCCGAACCAAGCCAAGTCACAAGCTGCTCGGTTCGTTTACCAGCCCTAGATGCGACCAAACCTAACCATGAAGATGCATAGCTCACTGAATAAAAAAAAACTGGCGACCCAGTTTTACACTCGACTTAGTAGAGACGCGGCCTATTACTGGACCAAACCAAGCTGACCCAGTTTTACACTCTACTTAGTAGAGACGCGGCCCATTACTGGACCAAACCAAGCTGACCCAGTTTTGAGGTCCGTCTTTTTTTTTTTCTTTTTTGCTAGTAGGTAGTTAGTCTCTCTTTGTTAGTAATCCAAATATCCACTTTTATATAAGGATTAATTAAAAAAACAGAATAAAGGTGTACAGAGAGACTTCCCTCATTGTTTTTTAAATTGTATACTTAATGAAACAATATAATAAGCAAGACAATATCCGAGCTGTTTTCACGAAGGATTTTTCCTCCCTGCAAGTTTTAAGGATTATTGAAGGTAATAATAACATGCCCAGTGGTGAATTAAATCTCATCTCATTGGGTTGTTATGGTGCCCACTTGCCTCATGCCCGGTTATGAATGGGGGACCAGTCGGGGTGCAAATGGATTGGATTCAGGCTGAACTTCTTATATCCAAATCCAAGTCCAGAGTGCAAAAGGTAGAGTTGAATCTGAAACCAAAAGATAGGTGGTATAATACAATATCCAGTAAAAAAAAAAGGATTAAAGACAATGTCTTTACAAGTAAAATTGTACTCGAATGGAATTTGTATCCAAATCTGAATTGGACTTTACCTAAAACATCGTTCTGAATCTGAACCAAATCCAATCCAAATGAACATTCAAATCTTGAATTTGAATCCACAAATAATATGCCGAATTTGGATTGGATATTGGACCATATTCCATCCTTTTTGCACCCGTAGGGATCAGACTATCAATACGGATAAAATCTAAATAGTGAACAGGTTCCTTGGAACCCCAGAAAATACCAAACGAAGATTTAATCATAATAAGGAACCCTGTTTTATAGCTCCTATCATGCCCTCATTGTACTAAGCAATGCGCCACAAGTAGCTTATCACAAGAATCACTAAATTCAACAAAATTACAAGCATCTCACAAAATTTCAGTAAGTGATAATCCAATGAGAATTTGCATTTGTTGCCATCAGATTTCCACAAGAAAATTCAGTGGGAAGAAAAATTTGCTGCACAGATGCAGATCCTTTTTTCTTTCCCAATCAACGTGCTTGAATGCATCAGAAAGTACATTAATGAGACCGGGGGATTGAGAGGGGTTGATCCTCTCTCCCTCACTCGTTAAGATGTATTTCAACCTAAAGGTTACTTGTAAGGAGCAAACACGATGGAAGAGTTATGGCCACCGAAGCCGAACGAATTTGACAGCCCCACCTTGATATCTAGCCTTTTCTTCGTGGGGCCAACCAGTACCTTGACATCCTGCAACAACATAAGTTTCAGATTATAGAATCAGAATGCATGTAACTTTGTACAATTTTGTGGTGGTCTATATGGGTGTGCTGCGCATGTGCATGTGCATGTGCTTATATGCATGCGTGATTTCATAAAATCACTTCTTTCAAATACACACCACGCCTGTGTCTGGGTTGTTGAGGTTGACGTTTGGATGAATCCAGCCTGTTTGAATTGCCTGTATTTGGACAAACATTACTTACAAGTCAGAAAAATAGTCACCATTGCAAATTGAAAACATTAATCATTGTTACCTGCATCATTATCACAATAATATAAAACCATGTTTTATTGACGGGGAACAAGAAAGTGATCATTTAGCTGATCAAATTCACATGCGTATTCATTACCACAATACAATACCACAATTAAATTGTTGAAATTTCCATAATCTCATTGAACATGAAGAATGTGTACCGGTTATTCTCATTTAACACATGCACACAAGTGTATGCACTTTACACACACACAGCCAACAACACCCTCCCCCCCCCCCCCCCCCCCACATGACGTATGCCATAATGATGACCATTTCTTTTATTGAATAGAAGAAGGCTTGACCAAGCTGAGCTCAAACAACCAGGCTCAGGCTCGCTTGTGTACATCCGTATGCTTCATCACCTCATGCAAATATCCTATCTCATGTTTAAAGAAAAATCCAATCGACTGTTACATATTTTCTGTAAACCAATACAAGTAAAATAGCCTGTCAAACAAAGTCAAAGCACCCATCTGAAACACAAGCAAGGGTATGAAAGATAGAGCCATAGAGGGATAGCATCTTGACAATGATTTATCTTCGTTATTCCAACTTGCTTGTCACTGACAACTCTAATAGCTTGTGTCAACCCACATAATGTAAGATGTTCAAACACTGTTCACCAAAAGAAACTGCATAAAAAGTCCTTGTTTTTTCTACTTCCAAAGATATACTTCCACACTCCATGAAATACGTCCATATTTTGGAGCCTCCATACATATTGTGCACTGCGAGTTAACAGACTCTCAATGATATAAAAAAAGAGAGTACAAAAATGTACATTGAGATCATTCTCTAATAGAAATTATTATGGAGTCCATTTCAGAAATATACCCTGAAAAAAAAAAGCCAGAATCCTAACTTAAGGTTCTCAAAGAGGATGACAAAGTGAGGGCCATGACTTCAATGAAACTTGATGTGTTTTCATTCATACTTTCAATTTTTTGTTTGTATATTCTCCAGTCTTACGGATAGGAAATCTCATCTACAAAACACACATTGGGACCACATTCCAATGTTCACTACAAACTTGCGGTACTTTTTTCCCTTTTCTCAACAAACTTTGTTTCATTCCAGGGTTTCTTTCATAGGCTTTCCTTTTCTTCCCCAGTATATTCCTACGAACTGTTTAATCAACAAATAACATAAGATGGATATGAAACACCCCTTGTCTAGACATCTTGTTATCCAAAACAATACCAAAGAATACAGCTTCAAGAATCTACTTGAGCAGCCCATCTGTACCAGAAACAAGCCCATCTCTATAGACCACTTACCAGTCAGATAATATTTAGGGACATCAAACCATCAAGTGGTTGATGCCACTGTTCTGTCAAGCTGTGATCGAACATAACAACTTCTAAAAATGCAGCTATCTTTAAACCATATAGTCAAAGGTCATGGAATAGACAAATAAATTCCAGCAAATTACGATGTCACACACATAACAAGTGATAAATCACGGTTCAACAAAATTTGGAACAGAAGAATTAAATGTTTTACAACCTGCTTGATTTAGCCAAAGGAACATGTGGTGAATTAAGGCCACAAATGAAGACATATTCATGTTTGATATAAACATGAATAAAAAATATGTAGTTACATCTAAAGATACACACAAAACATAGAGGCCATTGTAGTATTAAACACATGAAGAAGAAAATTCTAGCTACTAGGCTTTAGTTTCAACAAGAATATTGTCAAATGTGGTGGAAATGAGTATTTGGAGCAACACCAAGAGCATCATGGTTATCAAATTGACCTATAAAGTACCCAAGAAATACACGAAGAACAGTAGCTTGACCACTATAGATGGACCATGCTCATGCTGAAAGCTAAATGGGAATAGAAAATAAGATATGAATCTGATTGCAATGTTACACACGCCAAGATGCAAATTCTAGATAAAATTTGCAATCAACAAGATAGTTTCGAATATGATGAAACTGTTTACCTAGAAGAGAGTTACCAATAATATGTATACTCGTAGCTCGTGCCCATTGTAACTATGATATTGAAATGTATTACACAACTCAGAGACATCATTACCAATCAAATTTGCACAACAGGCAAAGTGGAGAGCATGTTATGTTAAACAGATATTCCTCTAACTGGAAGGGTGATTCAAAGAAACCTGTAAAACCCACACTATAATATGCAGTGAAGTATCAATCTACAAAAACCAAATAAAAGAGAAAATGTGTACAAGGTTATGATACCGATGTCTAGATTAAGGAGAAAAGATAAACCACCATATATTGGTAGCCTCAACAAAGAGAAAATATTATTAAATGTTATGTGTGATTGCTTAAGCAAATTCCTTGTTACAGCCAAAAGGTAAGATAGGAAGATGTGATTTAGGAAGAAGGAAATAGATAGAGTACCTAAAGCAACCTTAGGTGTAAGAGATATGGAAATATAGCTTGCAAAGCCAACATCATGTAAATAGGACAAGGACTAAAGATGAAGATATAAGCAAACTTCAAGCTTTCAAGCATATGAAAAGACATAGCTGAGATTCAAGAACGAAAAGCCTTTTATTGCATGGAAAGCTCTATCTTGATAGTCCCCGTTTCATGTGGGTGGTGCAAGTGCTGAAAGGACACCTTAGTAACAGATATAAAGCAAGCCACCATTTTAAAGAAATTTAGGGACAAAATAAGATATGGTGAACTCATCAAGGCCTCCTAAAAGCCATGGGCATGCATTCATTATCTACACAACATATAGTCTGCAACAACCATTCTACCTTTTGTTTCTACCCATTTCTGTAAATAGGTCTCCATGTACTCAGTGTAGCCAGGGCCCCAGGCCAGAGTGGACTTTACCAACCTACCCATAATTACCAAACTCAGTAGCCTTTACATAGGTGCTGTTTGCCTAAGAGATGGCAGTGCTCACAGGAGATATATGATTATAAATTTATAATCATAATTTCTCCTCTACGTAGTGCAGCAATAATCAAATTGCTTTGCATCATTACAGAAATGAAGAAGGTGATAACATGAGTTCTTCGTAATGCATCTTTAGAGGACTAGGCCATGCATCATCATCAAAGCAAAAACAAGAAAAAATAAATTAAAGACAAACCTCTGTCAAGAATGTATTGTATAATTGGTCTACAGGAACAACCAACAGCAAACATGATAACAACTTCTTCTTTTTTTCTAATTACTGTATAAGCTGCGTGTACCTGTACAGTAGCAACAGCTTCTAAGGCCCCTGCTGCTCCCAGGGAGTGACCGATCATAGATTTGGTAGAATTAACACGTAACTGCAAAAATTATATCTTTGAATTCACAATATCCAAAAAAGTATAAAGAAACCTAAAGCAACATACATGAAATATACAAAAATAGTAACAGGCGGAAGAACAAGAACAAGAACAAGAACAAGAACAAGAACAAGAACAAGAACAAGAACAAGATAGAAAACAATAAAGCCAGTTACATCACCTCAGGATTCTGACCAAAACAGTCCATCATAGCTTTTAACTCTTTCAAGTCACCGGCTTGTGTGGAAGTGGCATGTGCATTTATGTAGTTTACATCTTCCCTAGCTACACCAGAATCAATCAAAGCTTTTTCCATGCAAAGTGCCAAACCTCTCCCTGTTACAACCAGCAGCAGAGTTTAAACCTCAAAATCTGTTTACAAAATTTACGAATTTTGATACAGGAAGCAATTATCTACAGTTCATTTTTCATACCTTTAGGATGAGGCTCTGTCATGTGATATGCATCACAAGTAAAGGCTCCACCAAGAAATTCAGCATAGATATTAGCTCCTCTTTGCTATATGTTCAAAAATGAACCAAAAAGTCAGGCAAAGAATAAACAAAGACATGAACAACTCTTAAGAGTAACATGTATTTTTTAACCTTAGCATGTTCTCGCTCTTCCAGCAGCAAAACACCAGCTCCCTCTCCCATAACAAATCCGTCTCGGCTCTGCTCAGAATGAGAAAAGAAGTATGGTATAAGAGAAAATACAATGTTTACTTCAACTTTTTCCATACTTTCATAGCAATGAAAACAATTCACTATAAGAATAGGTGTGATGTTCCACATTGAAAATCAGGTCCAGTAATACGATCCTTTTGCTGTTTGAATACATGAACAATAAAATCACAGATATTGTTTCTATGGGTGAAAAAACTTAAAGAGAGGGCTAAGCTACCCTGTCCCATGGACGAGATGCTTTTGGAGGTTCACCATTTCTCTGAGATAGCGCTCTGCATGCTATGAAACCTCCAACACCTGCTCCAAGAAAGAGAAACATATGCTGAGATAAGCAATAGCATTACATCTTGATCAAAATATGAGGAAAAAAATAATGGAGAAAAAAAAAGTCATGCAGAAGTGAGGGGGCATCTTTTTATAGGAGGAATGCATACCAATGGGGGTAATTATCCCTTCAGAGCCACCAGCTAGCATTACATCCTGAAAATCATTAATACATGCTCTTGATTGAGATATATCTATTTTGTGCTTTGAAGTGCTGACTGAGCATCAGAAAGAATGCCAATCTTGTTCAGATGGATAGAGAGGGAAGGGGATTGTGAAGGCAGAAACTTACAGCTTCACCTCGTATAATGTGGTTAGCGGCATTTAGTATGCAAAAGTTGCTTGTGGCACAGGCAGCTGAAATTGAATAATTGGGCCCCATCCAACCCTGAAGTTAAAAACAAGCAGACCATCTCAATTGCATAAATAACACCTGAAATTGAGAAATTAGCTGGTCCTGGTTGAAGTTTCATTGTAAATGCTGGCTTACCAAATCCACTGCAAGTATAGCAGAGCCCATATTAGTCATAGCGAAAGGTACACAGAACGGACTCATCCTTTTATAGGAAACCATGAGAGCAGCCACAGAATCATGAATGACCTGTTCCAGTCAACATGATATAATGTGAGGCAGGTCAAAAATTCCTCTAATTTACTTAGGACATGTACCATCCGACTCTCCCAAAAAACATTAAAAAAAGCAACTCTTTTTGGACTTCATACGTAATACACATTTTATACATACACTTTCTAACTAACATATCATTCATGTCAAAACAACAGAGAACTTGAGTGTGTAATGCAATTTCCATTTAATAGTTCTAACCATTCAAATTTCAAAAGAAATGAAGTGCCAAGCAATTGGTGAGGATACCAAACATTGAAAGGATGCCCATGTTACCTTCAATCCACCAATTGCAGAGCCTATCAGAACGCCACATTTTGTTAGATCAAAACTTTTCATGACCTCTTCTGTCACCTCTCCATCAATCAATGCTTTCTTTCCAGCAGTGAGCAAGTAAAGCATAAATTTGTCCATTCGCTTTGACAGTTTTGGTGAAACCCATCCATCTGTGGAGAATGATTTGATTTCTCCTGCAATCCGCTGCATAGCATGCTAATCAGTAGACAAGATTAAAAAAAACATTTCAGATATACACAACAGTCTAGAGACTCTCGACTGAATTAGACAGGAACTACGATGTATCCGGATAACACAAAAACTTACTGTTGAATAATCTGAACAATCAAATGATTCAATTTCACTTATTCCACTGACACCTTCAAGGAGGTTGTTATAGAACAACTCTGGATCATGGCCTAATGAAGACACTACACCCATCCCTGTAACAACAACCCTTCTTTGCTTAACAGTCATCTTCACCGCAGCCATTTCATCTGTTGATTGCACAGCTGCTGCCACAGTTTTTCCTGCACCATTTATAACTGAATTAACAATAATCAAATTTACAAATGCAAGAACCATGCATAAACAACCACCTACAAGAACCAAAAGCTTACAGGGCAGCAATTACCGCCATAGGCCAAAAAGACAATAGAAAAACATATTTATTGGAAAAAAATCATCAAGTATAAGTTCATTAAGGTTTATGACCATTGACATGCAATTAGAGCAAAATTAAGAAATTGAAACATCCAACTGCTAGACTGAGGTAAAACCCAAGATTGATAACTGCTCATCAAACTTTATGCCAAAGAAAGACAAACAGCTTAACCGGAAAAAGAAGAAATGCAAATCCGTCTAAAACCAAAAATCTAAATTTATAACATTCATCCAAACTAATAAAAAAAAGGATACTAATGTCCTTTATATTAACTACATCTTCCCCTTAAAAAACAAAAATACAGTGCCCGACAGGATATTAACAGACAAAAAGGGAAGATGACAATTCGAGATTATCAAACATTATGCGAAGAAGGATTAACACGTAGCTATTCAAGAAAAGAAGAAGAAGAAGAGATGCAATTATTGCATGACCTGGAAACTGAATCAACTTTAGTACAAACAATGCATTGAAGTACCAAGTGAAACAAAACAAGATCTAAATCATATAAAAATTAATAAAAAAAGATATCCAAAATCCCATCACTCCAAATCCATATATGCAGTACCCCAAACAAAAGTAAAATAGACCAGCAAATAAGACTACAAAAAATCCCCCCAAAAAACATTAAATTCACAACAAAAACACCCCATGCCTAAAAGACGAACATATTGGCCAATGTAAACAAAATGAGAGGCAAATGAAGAACACCCATTAAGGCACATACCAGCAGCAATGCCACTAGATCCCTTTCCTCGGCGGCTGACGTCGGATCCTTTGGAACCAAACAGGGAGAAACCAACCTCCCCAAAGAATGGGGATCCTTTGGAGTTTTTGTAATCTTGGCAGGGCTCAAAGGCCAAGCAGGAGCTGAGTCCATGGAGGCTCGAGGCCAGGCTGGTCTTGATGAGAGAGGAGGGCTCGAGCCCATTGAGTCCGGAACGCCAGGAGAAGTCGTCCATCAGAGAAGCGATCTTCCTCCTCCGAGCCCACTTGCTGAACCTCCTCTTCGAGCTGAAACCGTGGGAGAGGCCGAGCTTGGGAGGCTTCTTCTCCTCCGTCAATGAGAGAACCGTTCTTGACATGCATGCTGCCACTAGCCATGTGCAGAGAGGAGACGCAACCGACATTTTTTGTTCTCTCAATGTATATATGCACGGAGTGATGGAAATCCAAGATGGGGCCTCTATAAAAGGGTGAAGGGAATCCAAGAGGACAAAGATGTCTCCCTCTCCCTCTATATGTCTCTTTCTCTCTCAAAAGGAGATAGATGGAAGAGAAAGACGAAAATCCAAGATGGGTCACCCTTCTTGAATCCAGATTAGAGATGCAAGACAAATGTGCGCCTCTCTCTATATATATACTTTCTCTCTCCCCTCTGCTCTCTCTTAGCTACGCAAAATCGAGCAGAGTGCCACCGAAGTCGCGCAAGAATCTGAGGCCTGTGAGAAAGAGAAGCCGTCAAAATCAAAATCATCGATTCATTGCGGCAGTGTACCGGGCGGAAATGGGGTCCATCCTGCGATCGGTTTGGATCGGGATTGAGGACATAAACGGAAAATAAATCGGAGATGGAAGTCAAAATTTTAAAAACCGTACAGGATCGACTTACTTTGTATCTTAAAAAATTACTATTATATTTTTACATATATTATAAAATCTTATATATATATATATATATATAATTTTATATTTTTAATCTTAATATAAAACTTTTTCTCTCCTTCAAGCTTTCATTTTTTTTCCCCTCTCCTTTCTCTCACTGTAGAAAAAGGCAATGGTCAAATAACCGTCTAAACCCTGCCCCCGCTTAGTTCTATTTGGATTGAAAATCAACAACATTAAACAAAGAATGGATCAAAGATAGAGGTTATAATCAAAACTCGTAAACAGGTGTGGGAGAGAGAAAGAGAGAGTCGGGGGACTCCTCCCCTGACTTTTTTTTCCATGTAATCTCCGCATCCAGTTTTTTTCGTAACAGAGAAGGAGGGCCGTGTCCAATGTTTGTTGGAATCCTTTTTCTTAGCGCGATTTTCGTTCAAATCCTGCTGGAAAAACGGTGCATCAAAGTAGCCATCAAGATGGGTCGCTGACAAGTAGGTCAATACATGCCCCACTTTGTAGCGACGCTGCATATAATGTGCATTCGCTCAATGTCTTTGTGGATTGTGAAGTGTGAGAAGCATGTGTTTCTTTTGCAGTGAGGGAGAGAGAGAGAGTGCGCAAGTGTGTAAATGTATAATGATATGGTGCTTAGTTTTTGACCTATTTAATGCTTTGAAAATGCTTTTACATAAAAACTTTTAAAAGGCATCAGGATTAAATGCAGTGTCGCTGCATGGTTGGTGGTTACTGGTTATGCAGCAACTTGCCTGACAACCATTCATCTTGGCATTTGCGGCTGTTTTTTTTTAATAAATATAAAAATTACTTAAAATTATTTTTAATATTATTTTAATAACTTTAACACATGTTTTGGATTGGCACATAATATTTTTTAATTATCTTTTTACCGATTCAGAACGATTCACTTGAATATCGGTATTGGCTGATTCACCTGAATAGTTGACCAATCGATACAGGGACGATACCGAAACTGACAACATTGATCCATCCATCTCGACAAATGTTGAGATAAACGATCAGTAGTAATTGAGCTGCATGCTAAGCAATAAAAAATAACCTCAGTATGGTAATAAGGGTTTCTGTGATGCATGCGCTCGGTTCTAAACCTAAGTCCAACTTGATTGGATATTTCCAATATGTTTTGATTCCATATCCAAGATCCAGTCCAGATCTTGGCTCGTTTAGAACCGGGTCAAGAATGAGACCTCGACCAGTAATTCCAGGCCTAGGTCATGCGCTGACAAATCCGAACTGGAACTGACCCATACCAGATCCAATCGGATACCAGACAGTATCTGATAAGGACCCCTCATCAGCAGACTTGGAGTTGGACCTACATTCATGTAGATCCAACCTGATCCAATCCATTGACGGCCTTTCTCTTTCCTTTTCCTTTTCTTTTTGGTTAGTTTTTTTCCTGGCTTCCGTCCTCTTTGAGTTCTAACTGGACAACTTTTTCTCTGCAGGATAACAGTTAGGGCCAACATCGGTTGGAGTTCTGATCTATGTCCGAACAGGATCTTATCCATATTATCAGATCTGACTAAGTGCAAATAAGAATCCAGGTCAGATCCCGGGTCTGAAATATGGTCAGGTCTACGTTTGAATCAAGTGTATCTCGACATTTTCTGCATGAAAATCAACAGAGTTTACCCATTTTCTTCTGATCCAATATCACAAAGACATAATATGATTGGATAGGGGGATCTATTGTGGGACACAGCTAGATTCAGATCCAAACCACTCTTTAAAAATTGGACACATTGTCAGGTCAGGCATGACCTGACCCATTAGTACTCTTAGTCGACCGAATTCATATTTACAATCTCACTTCCCGACCCAAGTCATTCACTGGATTAATAAGGTTATGGATCTGGCCTGTTTTCCTTATATGGGTTGGATAAATTGGATGGGACTAAAAAATAGGTTATATATATAAGAAGGTTAATGCTTGCTACTTTTGTGGGTAAGGAACCACTAGTGAAAACTATAATATTTTTTATTTTTAATGTTTTTTATACATCTAAGACTATGTGATTTACATATTTGAGAAAAGTTTTCAAGTGATATGAAAAACATGGGGTAAGCCCACGAAGTTTTACTCTGCTAGGACAGTGCTCTTAAGTACGGCAGGCAGAGCCAGTGTCGCTAGGTCTATGTAAACTAATAGAGCAGCTCATGACTCAGCTCGGTTCTGCTCATCACAAACTGTTCGTGATTGGTTCTTATAATTGGCAAGCCAAGCCACAAACAGCTCGTTTAGCTTCAACGAGTCGAGCCCGAATACAAGGTAAATGGAAAATATATACATAAAATATAGACTATTAAGTGTAATTTATAAAATGTTATATATATATTTTCAAGTATAATATATAAAAATATATATACTATGTATAAATAACATTAAATATTTTTACACGAGCCAGCTCGTGTTTGACTCATTCAAGGATGAGCCGCTTGTCGAGCACGAGCTCAATCCACTAGTAAGTGAGCCGAGCCCGAACATGCCCTGTTCAGTTCGTTCGGCTCGTTTACCAGCCCTATCTCTGATGGTTTCTCCGTGTAAATACAAAAAAAAAAGTGATATGAAAAACATGTCATAAAAAAATTTGTCACACAAAACCAATTGGTAAAATTGTGGTCTCCATATAATAATAGGAAGAACCAAAGTGTCATTGGTACACAAATATGCATAAAAACAGAAATAAATTATGCCATTGATACAGGGAAAAAAAATTAAAGTGCAGGTCCCACACAAATGAGAAAAAGTGGAAAAATGGTTTCTCATGGAGAATGGGGGAGGGTTGATGAAAACTTTTTCTCAGAGAAATGGTGAATTGTTCGACTAAAGTTTTGCTATCCTTTAGTTTGAGTGAGGTTCATATTCTAACAACTGGAGGGTTCTTTTGGGTACTTAGGTTGATTTCTGAATTGTCGTCTCTGATCACTATAGAAGAATTTTCTTGCCTTTCAAAAATTCTTTTAAAATCAAGAACCTTTGTGATGTCTTCCCTGGGTGTCTCTATTTTCATGCCATGCTCTTGGTCTAGACTATGCTCATGCACAGTATGCTCTAAAGGAATTTCAGTGTTTGATTTTTCAAATTTTTTATCTTTTCAAAATTTCAAAATATTCATATTTTTTTATTTTGAAATGAGAAAGAAAAGCATTGATGAAAATGAGAGGTTTGGCAAAGACTTACTGGTACTCATCGATAGAAATAACAAAATTCTGGAATGAGGGGAGAGCAATGCCATCTCGGACAAAGAAAATGACTTTTTGGGGTTTTTCTATTTTCTATTTTTTTTTGAGTTTTTTATTAAAACGGTACAAAATCAGGATCAAAATCACATGCTTTGGGTATCACTATCCAGTTCTTGATCAAATTCATGGTCATCCTCCTTAGTGGAATCTCTGGCTATAGAAGTAGAACATGCATCAAACGACCAGAGAATAGCAAATCTAATTCTAAGGCTTCGAGATCTGAATTTATTGTTGGGTTTCCCTCCTTTGTCAGATCCATTGGTTCGATGCACATTCAGTATCACTGCAAAATTCTAAGCAAGACGCCTAATCTTTTTTAGGACGATTTTCGTATTCGCTGGATAGCGATTTGTAGAAGTCCTCTGAGCTGAATGTTGATTCAACTGTTCAGAGTATGAGGATCGGCGATTTGTTGGTAACGATTTGGCGAAGAGTGCTTTAACCTGAATAACGATTTGCAGTATCGCTGGATAGTGATTTGTGGTATCGCTGCATAGCGATTTATAGTAGTCGCTGGATACCGATTTGTAGTAGTCGCTGGATAGCGATTTGTGGCTTCAGGTGGATAGCGATTTGTGCTAATGTGCTTCAGGCGCATTGTAAGTTGTGCAAGACGTTTAGTCTTTCACATTAAATGTGAGTCTCATCCTCTATTTAAGGGATGGATGAGAGAGCAAAATAAGAAGCAGAAGAGAGCAAAAAGGTGTGAGCAACTCTTTTAGGGCACCAAAAGGGTGTGGAGTGAACAAAAGCAAGAAGTGCTGCTACACTTCTTTCAGGACAACTTCGTTAAGCTGGTTCTTCAGATCATTCGTTCTTTGATCCTCAGAGAGGTATATCCTCTTGTTCATTTCGTTACACCTTGTGTGTTTGTAAGGCTTATGCCTTTTGGTCACTCTATAATCTTTGTTGGAAGAAAGTGAAAGTTGCTGACTTATTGGTCGTTATGGACGTATCTCAGTTGAGAGAAAACCACGTAACTCGTTGTG
This sequence comes from Nuphar pumila, assembly GCF_984573655.1. NCBI lineage: Eukaryota > Viridiplantae > Streptophyta > Magnoliopsida > Nymphaeales > Nymphaeaceae > Nuphar > Nuphar pumila. The sequence goes on along the minus strand of NC_143254.1, from coordinate 21,199,477 downwards.
TGCTGTTTTGTTTATGTTGTTGGTTTGTTTTGGTTTATTTCTTCCACTGTCATTGCTTTATTGTTTTCATCGATTCACACTTGTGTGGAAACTCGGTACATCCATTTTAACCCCAACATCTGGTATCAAAGCTTTGGTTTCTAGTCTCAGTTTGTCATATATTTGTGTGTGAGTCATGGAGAACAATGTCGGCCACATGATCAGTTTGAATGTCACAAACTGGATGACATGAAAAACAAAAATGGAAGACTTTTTGGTTTGTAAAGATCTGGATGGACCTATAGATACCAACAAACCAGAAGAGATGAAAGATGACGAATGGAGAGAGCTAGACCGAAAGGCTGTCAATTTCATTCGGCAATGGATAAATGATAGTGTCTTTCATCATGTATCCATAAAAACTTTGGCGCATGGTCTTTAGACCAAACTAAAAAGTCTTTATGATAGAAAAACGACAGTGAATAAGGCATTTCTATTTTGAAAGCTTGTGAACCTCAAATACAAAGAGGGCAACTCTATTGCAGAGCATTTAAATGAGATCAAAAGCATTGTAAATCAGTTGGATATAATGAAAATCACTTTTGATGATGAGTTGCAAGCCTTGTTGCTCCTTAGTTCTCTTTCTGAGAGTTGGAAAACCTTGGTGGTCATAGTCAGTAACTCCACACCTGATGGAACGGTAACAATGAGCTAAGTTACCAGTAGTCTTCTGAATGAAGAGACGATAAAAAAGTCATCAGATCCTTCTACCTTTGAGGCACTTGTGATTGAAAACCAGAGGAGAAGCAGGAGTAAGAGCAAGGCTCTACACTACCGTGGCAAATTCAGAGGCCACTCAAACTCAAGCTCAAAGAAAGATGTTGAGTGTTATTATTGCCACAAGAAGGGACATATAAAGCGGGAGTGCGGGAAGCTCAAGTTCAAGGAGCAGAGCAAAGAGAAGAGCTCAAAAGAAAAGCAGAGTGCCACAACCGCAGTCACAGATGGAGAGCTCATGGTTATTTGTGATGGCACTAGCATCAATCTGATCGGTCAAGAGACTGATTGGGTTATTGACTCTCGAGCTTCATTTCATGTTACCTCACGAGCTGATTTCTTCACTTCCTACTCGCAAGGTGATTTCAAGAATGTTTGAATGAGAAATGAAAATGTCGATTCAGCTGTTCGGAGTTTGAGGATCAGCGATTTGTCGATAATAATTTGACGAATAGTGCTTTAACATGGATAACGATTTGTAGTAGTCGCTGGATAGCGATTTGTAGTAGTCGCTGGATAGCGATTTGTGGCTTCAGGTGGATAGCGATTTGTGCTAATGCGCTTCAGGCTCATTGTAAGTTGTGCAAGACGTTTAATTTTCCACATTAAATGCGGGTCTTGTCCTTTATTTAAGGGATGGATGAGAGAACAAAATAAAAAGCAAAAGAGAGCGAAAAGGTGTGAGAAACTCTTTTAGGGCACCAAAAGGGTGTGGAGTGAACAAAAGCAAGAAGTGCTGCTATACTTCTTTCAGGACAACTTTGTTAAGTTGGTTTTTCAGAGCATTCATTCTTTGTTCCTCAGAGAGGTATATCCTCTTGTTCATTTCGTTACACCTTGTGTGTTTGTAAGGCTTATGCCTTTTGGACACTCTGTAATCTTATTAGAAGAAAGTTGAAGTTGTTGACCTATTGGTCATTGTAGACGTACCTCAGTTGAGAGGGAACCACGTAAATGATTGTGTGTTGTTTTGTTTTTGTTGTTAGTTTGTTTTGGTTTTATTTCTTTAATTGTCATTGCTTTATTGTTTCCATCGATTCACACTTGTGGGGAGACCCAGTACGTTCGTTTTAACCTCAACATTTATGACCATGTTATCCTATAGGTGTTTTACGATTTTGATGAGAGTTGTTAGAGAATTGGGATCCAAGTTATTAGATGCTCTGTGTGAAGTGGGAATGGATCTGACGTTCTGTAAAATCCTCCAGAGTGTCTCTTATAGAATCCTTGGTGAACAAATTGGCCAAATAAGGGTTTTTCAAATAGCTTATACCGATAAGTTGACTTTTGTATCCAAGACATTCTCTCAAATTCTATTCAACGACTTTCATTGGTCTTCTCAATTCCTCATCTAGATTCAGACCCATTTCCAACATTTGCAATAGATGTCATTCTCAAGTTTCAAGGTAGTGAGGTAGCGATCTCTCGTTCGGTAACTTGTTCTTCTGTCCATGAATTTTCTGATTCTCAAGAGGGAAGAGGGATCTTTTTGTTCTCATCTTTAATTTGCTTTAATATGCTTTGGATATGTGTTTGAGCTTCTTCTTCTAAGATGAAGTGTGCTCATTGTTCTTTCACCCATTTATTATATTTTGCCTAAATTTTTACGGTTGAATCCAAGTAATAGGTTAGTCTGTATGATTGATATTTTTCGATGCCCTAGCTAATGGCTCCATCAGAAAGTGGTAGGGCTCAAATGAGAATCCTTCAGATTCATCATCACTTTCTTCTTCTTGTTCTGAACTATCATCCTCTAGAGTCTAGATATGATTCTCATTCATTGCTTCAGAATCCTTGTTGAATAGGTTATAGACCTCTTTTTTCTCATTGGATATAATTTGCTTCTACTAAGGTTTGATGCTGGGTGATTGACCCAATAAGTGCAACCAATGCCTCTGTGAATCTTTTGACTTCGGATAGTAATTCGGGTCTTCTTTTTTTGGGAGCCGTTGGCAGATTCTCTTCCCGGACTTGATTGATGCATTGTCGAAAATAATCTTTCAAAGTTGTTTTTGGAAGATCATAGCAGAAGCCTTCTTAGATTTGTTTTGTCCAATTATAAAATTTGGCCTTTACCTCATTTTCCATATTGCATTGTTTGATCCAAACTTTGTATAGAATTGTATCACTGAAGAAGATCTCAGCTTGGGTTATTGGAATGGAGTAATCTGGACCATCATACTGAAATTCAGGATTTGATTCTTCATATGGCCCTGATTCTTGGATTTCTTCCAGATTGGAGGGTTTAAGAAATTGGACCACTCTTGGGATTGCAATGGTTACAGTGAGATCATCGTTATCAGATCCATCACTTTCTTCCATACCATGAGGTTTCCATGTAGGTGCAGGTAAAACCAGGACATACTCTGATGGATATTGTTCCCCATCTAACTCATTACTTTCTTCTAGATCAGAGAAGTTCAGTATGAGCCTTATAAAGGATATGATATGCTTTGTTGTTTGCTGACGAAGTGAGGGATTTGGAATAGGATTTTCATCTTCGACATCTAATTGATAGAGTCTTTCTCATAGACAAAACTCCCAACAACTATTTGCGAGTTTGGACCAACATTTTTCTTCCAATTCACCTTTCCAGTATCAATATCAAATTCTGTCAATTGCTTTTTATCCGGATCATCCAACCACTTTGAACACCCTCTCCAGTGGGTATAGATTTTGATGAGTGGTGGGGATGTTTTCCTGTGAAACTTGGGTAGGGTGAACAGTTGCAACTGCCTTTGATAATAGTGTTCCCAAGCTTATTGGGACACATCTTTCTCATAATCTTATCTTATTGAAACTAGCCACTGTTGAAAGGCACATTGGATTTCTTTATCTCGAATTTGATCTTAACCCAAATCTTCAAGTTTGGTTCTTTTTGCAAAGAGGGTTACTTCCAGATATATTGGGATCAGGCTTGAATCTTCTAGATCAGACCATGTAGTAGGATAGTTTAGTTTCTATTCACTTGGAAGGAGAGTGGACATCATGTTGCCCCTGGAGACTGGTGTTTTTAAGAAAGTGAGACCTTCCAAGCTTGTTTCTTCAGACAAGTTTGTGGTGTCCTTCATGATGATTTCAGGAACAACTTTAAGATTCATGATTTCTCTTGGGACAAAACGAGGTGGTTTTAGTTGTTTTTTTTGCTATCACCTTTTTTTTCCCTTTTGTCATTTTCTATGCATTCTCCTGAATTAGCTTTGGAGGCTAGGATAGGTGTTTGCATTCCTTGCTCATCTTTTCACCGCCCTTTATAAGGCAAATATCATAATTTTAGCATCATGGGTTATCCTTTGATGCATTTGGCAAAATTTAGGATACTCATTGCATTTTCTAAAATCAGAGTAATCAATTCTTCCAGATAGTTTGAGAAATTTGGGCACTTTTGAACAATCCATAATGGTAACTTTCGATGTTTTTTTGATGCCAGATTCTATGACAGTGGAAGAAGCTTTTCTTTTTTCCTAGATATAGGGAATGTCAACGGTTCGATCAGCATGAGGAATCATCGATTGCACTGATCTTATGGTTAGATCATCAATGAAAATAACAATAATATGATCTTTCTATGGTATTTTTATGTACTGATGATAGGTACACATAACTGCCTTCAAACCACAGATTCAAAGTTGACCCAAAAGTTGACCCAAAAGTAGGTTATAGGAAGATGAAATATCCACAACATGGAATAGAGTTTGGTGAGCTATTGGACAGATAAATAATTCCAAAATTATTGTCCCCCAAGTAACTGTAACATTTTCTTCGTAACCATTAATTTGGATGCAGTAATCTTCGAATTCTGAATGGGTGATGTTGAGCTTTCTAGTGATTATATACAGCCAAATGTCCAGTCCTCCCCACCATCTACACATGGGTCATGACTTGGGACACTAGTGTTGTCAGGCTCCCTGGTTAAGTAGCCGGAGGGATTTTGACTTTATTTAGAATGCCCTTTAATGCTTTATGATGTTCAAACAACAATATGATTAGTTTCAGGACCGATATTGGTGTACTGACCTTGGAGGTCGTATTCTCCCTTTTTGTAGGCTTTGCCCCAACGAGAGTAGTTGAAATTTTATTCTTAAGTACTTGTCATACTTGAAAACCTATTTGATGGGAGAGAAGTGGTACACTTTTTTGGAGGTGTTTTGGTTGATATATTCATTCAGATCAAGTGAGGTGATCAACTCCTTTTGTTGAGTCTCGACCAGATAAAATAGTGAGAGAGAGAGTAGTGCCTATGACTCTTTTTTCTAGACACGACTTTGTTTGGACGGTTGGATTTTTTTTCCAGTGGATTGATCCAAGTAGTGATCCATCTTTGAATTGAGTGATAGTGTTTTATGTACTATTCGCTGACAAATACCTGAGGGTACAACATAACATGTGATCTTCGATGATGGGAGGGCCACTGCGATGGTTCCTCCTAACTTGCAATTCCCACTACCCCAAAGTTGTTATCATGTTCGTGGTTATGAAACAAATTGATATAGATTCCCATATCGTTGTTTCCTGTGGCTTGATCTTCATTTTTTGTGAACTTGGGATCATTTTTGTCTATAAGGTCATAGACAATATGTTTTAGGGTGATACACTACTCAATTTCATGTACCACATTTGTATGAAACTTGTAGAATCTTGTGGTAACTTGATCATCTATGATTTCAATGACTCCTAGGGATGGCAATGGACGGGGGCTGAGGAGGGGGACAAGGTATCCACCTCCGCCCATCTCAAAATTTTGCCTTCCATTCTTGCCTTCATTCTCGCAGAGGTTTTGATTTTGAACTCCATCCCTGTTTCATGTCCTCGGTCCAAACAGGGTGAGGCGGGGTAGCGGGCTGTATTTCTCCGGTCCAATGCCATCCCTAAACGTATTTTAGTTATTTTACTAACGGGGATCGGGGATGGGGCGGGAGAAAGTGTAAGTCCATCTTCGCAGAGGTTTTGATTTGAACCTCCATCCCAGTTTCATGTCCTCCATCCCCGGTCCAAATGGGGCGAGGCGGATTTTCATGCTACACAAACAAGTGAACGTTTTTAGTTGAAAAAGTTATCATATCAAAACCTCTCATAGGCAAAACTTTTTTTTCCTATGAGAAATTGTTTTGCTTCCAAACATGCCCATGTTTACAAGTAGGAAAAATGCAGGTCAAAAAGGAAAAGTGGCAACTTTTCTATTTGTTCAAAATAACAGAAGAGTTTTGAAAGGAATTTTTTTCTATTTTACCTTGGTTTTGACAAGAAAAAATTTCTCTTCCTCTTAGATGGAAAAAAAATCTCCTTAAAATTTGTGGGTTTTGTGGGCAGCCCTCACCCTAATCAAAACACTAAAACATTTTTCCAACCTGATTTTCTCATGTCACACAAACAAGAGAAAAATTCTTCATAAAGAAGAGATTCTCACATGTAAATTTATCATAGGCAATGAGATATTTTCCCATTTCCAAATGTCAGGATGTTTGGAAGTGGTAAATGATGGGAAAAGTGTGAGGAGAAAAGAAAAATATATAAATTTTTCAGTGTGAAAATTTTCATCATCTCTGGAGACTGAAGAATTTTTTCATATGATAACCTTCTCTCTCTCTCACACACACACACACGCACATTCAATTTTCATGCCACACAAGGAAAATAACATTTTTAATATGAGAACTCTCATATAATCTTTTTTTTCAAACATGTTTGACTGTGGGAATAAAATCACTAGATATAACTTCATCTGAGGGGAAATGAGAAGAAAATCCCCCGGTCAATGCAAAAAGCAGAGAGTTTTTTCTTCCCTGTTTGATAGCATGTGTGAACACCATACGAAAACAATATTGCAAATATGAGATTTTTCCATTATGTCTCGAGAAGGAACTTTCGTTTCCATCAAACGCTCCCTTAATATGAGATTTTTCTCATTTCCAAATGTGGTTTTAATCATATTGGTCAGTTAATGAGATTAATCACTTACAGGATAAGTGAACTTAGAATGAAAATTATTATATTTCCTTTGAGGTCATTATCCTTTTTCATTGAATAGGTCGACCTACTGATCTGATTGTTGGTCCAACCTGGGCCCACCCACCTCGACCAGACTGGTCAGGTTGTTGGTCTAATTATTGGCTGGCTGGTCATGGCCTAAAACGTGCTGTTCTAAACAAATTGGCTTCTTTGATAGTACAACTATTCTATGGTATTTATTGCAGCAAAAAGAAAACAATATTGCACCAATTAAAACACAAGAACCAATATATTATGGATTATAATTTGGTTATCTAGAACAGGTGGACTATATCATAGGTTGCTAGAAATATCCAAGTCCATTCTAAATATCAAGTTTATAATGCTTCATGAGAGAGAGAGAGAGAGAGAGATCAAAAGGACTGGAAAACTTACATGAGAGGGTAGACGGTAGACCCAATATCAACCTCAGCACCTAACATTTTCTATCAATGTCCTTCACTTTAATAATGAGAGGGAAAGAGAAACAGATTTTTCCCAAAAGTACTCAACTCCTGCTCCACACGATTGGTGCAGCTTCAATTTCCAAACCAAAATGACAACTCTACAATTTTAAAATAAACGCCCCACTAACAAACCATACACGTCAATGTTTTCAGAGAAAGAGAGAGATTACAAAGTTGCTTTTAATATAGATTTGAACGATATCTTTGGGATTTTCTCTTCAAATTATGTTATCGGGATTTTCTCTTCAAGGAAATCTTGCAATAAATTTAAAGGAAAATATTATAATATATAAAATTTGATAATGAGAGGGAAAGAGAAACAGATTTTTCCCAAAAGTACTCAACTCCTGCTCCACACGATTGGTGCAGCTTCAATTTCCAAACCAAAATGACAACTCTACAATTTTAAAATAAACGCCCCACTAACAAACCATACACGTCAATGTTTTCAGAGAAAGAGAGAGATTACAAAGTTGCTTTTAATATAGATTTGAGCGATATCTTTGGGATTTTCTCTTCAAATTATGTTATCGGGATTTTCTCTTCAAGGAAATCTTGCAATAAATTTAAAGGAAAATATTATAATATATAAAATTTGAAGTTCTAAAAAAAATTGACAAAAAACCTAAGATTTTTTTTTGAAAGGCATGCTGGGGTTAAGCAGACCCCTACCAGTTATACAACGATATCTTTGGGATTTGAGATTTGAACTTGCAACAACCCACCACAAGGTGATGTGCCCAAGCAGATCCTGCCAGACAAGTGTAGCTCCCATTGATAAAAAACTTAAGAATTTATTGCATATAAAAATCAAAAGATTGTTGGTATTTGGATAATGCTGCAAAAATAGGTGATTTTAAAGTATCATGTCAATCATAAGTTTTTTTCTAAAGATAGAAAGACAAAAATCATGACATTTTCAAAATATCACCTGATATTTATAGTTATAATTTGATTTGGGTACGTTAAATTCCTAATGCTCGAATTAGCTTTTCTATTTTGCTAGACTAAGATCCATAGATATGAATACGGTGATTAAAGACATTTCTCTAACCTTGTCTATGCGCCATAGTTTGGACTATGGAACTCTACATGCACATAATCACACACACAATTTAGGCAAGACCAAGATGTAGGGGTTCAATTGGCTCAGATACGATTGAAACTTCTCTCCGAATTCGACACAATATTGTATGTTATGGATCTTAAAATAATATAGGAATGTGTATTAGGATTTGAATTGGCTCAAACTTGATCCAACTTTTTTTTCTTTTATTTGGATTTGAATTTGGATCTGTGTTCAGATCTAGATCCAACCAGCTTGCACTTTTGCATGTAAAACCCTTGGTTTTAACATTTTTTCAATGGATCCAATATTATCCTTTAATATTCGGATTCTAAATTGGCTGCACTACATTGGATCTAGTATTTTGACCCAGAAAAAAAAACTTTTCGTGTGTACGCATTCTTCCCTGGGTGAGAAATTGTCACGCACTAGGGGCATGTTTGCTTTACCCCAAATGGGAATCATCCTCTCAAAATCATCACTATATTAGAACTTAAGCGCAGTCGCCAGCGCCACTAAAGGGTTGTTCTTTTTATGTTAAAGCTTGTGCATCCGAGTAATAGTGAACAAAAATGTCGTCCAACGTTACTCCCATCCACATTATATATATATATATATATATATATATATATATATATATATATATATATATATATATATATATATATATAAAGAGAGAAAGAGAGAGAGAGAGAGAGAGAGAGAGAGAGAGGAATGAAAACCTACCCAATACAAAAAATTTGGTGTTTTTTTTTTAATTCTGGCTGTATAGATGTGTTCAACATGATTGATTTATTAGAAATTGACACTTGGATCATGAATTTTGGATAGAAAAAATGGTATTTGGAGCCTCAAAAATTTATGAAAATTGTAGGTTGTTGATTTTTGAAACTTATGAAAATCTATTCATGCATAGGAATCAAATGCTCCAAGAACTGGTTCCTATAAAAACAAGCATATAGATCACAACTGTAGCAGGAACCTGGAAAAAACACCAAAAAATCAATAAAACGTGTGGTGGGTAGAATTGACATGTTTTTTAATGGGTAGGTTTTCATTCCTATATATATATATATATATATATATATATATATATATATATATATATATATATATGGAAATCTACCCAATAGAAAACCTCATAAACCTACTCAATAAGAAACATTTATCTGATTTTAGGAGTTTTTTCAAAATTCTGACCTTATAGATGTATTCAGCATGATTGATTTACTAGAAAATGATACTCGGATCATGCATTTTGGATAAAAAAATGGTATTCCGAGCCTCCAAAATTAATAAAATTGTAAGCTATTGATTTTTGAAACCTTATAAAGACATATTCATGCATCAGAATCAAATGCTCCAAGAACTGATTCCTATAAAAACAAGTGCATAGATCACATTTGTAAGGTCAAAATTCTAAAAAAATACCAAAAAATTGATAAATATTTCTTATTGGGTAGGTTTGGGAGGTTTTCTATTGAGTAGATTTTCATTCTCATATATGTGTGTGTTTACATTCCTAAATCAAAATTTTTATGAATTTTTTATTTTTTTAATTTTTACCATACCAATGTAATCTAGATGTTTGGAAACAAACTCTTAGATCATTTGATTACCCGGTATAAGAAGGACCTTTTAAGGTTTGAAAATCAATGGCTAAGAATTTTCGTAAATATGAATGCACCTGTAGGGTTAGATTTGCAAAAAAAAAAGTGCCAAAAATGGCTAGTTCATACCAGCAAACATGTTTTGCTAGTAAACATATTTTATCCTCTCTCTCTCTCTCTCTCTCTATATATATATATATATATATATATATATATATATATATATATATATAGTCACTGAAATATGTTAATTGAAAATATGTGAACTGGAGTATAAAATGAGATTTTCATGGTTTTTTTTTCTTATGTGATCTAGATGGTTGGTTATATATATAAAGTCACTAGAATATGTTAATTGAAAATATGTGAACTCGAGTATAAAATGAGATTTTCATGGTTTTTCTTCTTATGTGATCTAGATGGTTGGTTTTATAGAAACATACTCTTGGATCATTGAAGGATCTTTTAAGGGTAGAAAATCAATGACTCAATTTTTTTATAAATATTCAAGCATCCAAAAATTATATTTTTCATTAAAAATACATGATCCATCAGTCAATTCCTAGCAAATGAACCAGACTAAATTCATCTGTAAGGCTGGATTTGCAAAAAGTGTCGAAAATGCCTACATTGCCTAGTTCATATATGCTCTTGGTTCACATATTTCTAGTTAACATGTTCTAGTAACCCTACACACACACACACATATATATATATATATATATATAAATAAACAGAGGAATGTCTAAAATCTACAACTGATGATAATTGATGGCATTCATTCTCTAATGAATGAATTTTTCATCGATTGGACTTTACATATTGAATTTTTATGATTCGTTTACTGAGCAACATATTTTGGATTATGAAATGTTCGATGTTTAGATGCATTTTTTTAAAGTACTAAAAATCAATACCCCACAACACTTTGTATTGTACACTTCTAAATACACTGTGAGAAGTTAAATTTTCACGTCTCAAAAAACATGTCTATATGTCATAAAGACTTTGTGTAAAGCATACTTCTTACTAAATAAATTATAAAAAAATGTATGTGATCTGATCGATGAGATGAACAATTATTGAAGGAGAGTCATTCGATCGTCGTTGGTTGTAGATTTTGTACCTTTCTTTTGTTGGACGGTCTCCTTCTTTATATATATATATATATATATATATTAAAAAAAGAAATATTTTTCTAAAATTATCTTATATTGTAAAACTTTAGGTGGGCGTTTTTGTGTAAAAAATCAAAGATTCATTTTTAGGTAAAAACATGTGTTTTATCTTTTTATTTTAATCATGCTTTCACCTCACTTCTTATTTATGCTTCCAAACCAAATACCCAGTCAAATATCGTTAAAGACTGATTTAAGCTATGACACTTGTCAGATATGGCATTTGACAATCCCTCCCCGATCCCATCTTTTCCCTTAATCTACTAAAAATCTTGAGTGAATGCATGACAATACAACCCCTCGGGTCGCACTTGGGGAGAGGCGACTCCATCTCATGCGCAACTCTCACTGGGCGTGCAGGTGGCTTTAGCTTGGGTGTCAGTGACCCCACCCAGGATTTATGTGTTAACGGTTGGGCCCATTAGTGCTTGTTTGATGCACCGTCCATCACCCGAAATTGGATGGTGCGGCCGGTTCGGTCCCTGTATGAAATAATCATTGGACGTGGCGATCTTGTCCAAGGAATGGTATTTCATTGTTTCACCTCCCCTAATACGAAAAAAACAGGGATGGGTGGAACAAATGGTTAAAAAAAAATAGGGTCGTTCATCCCAGATATTTCTCTCTTGTTGCCTCTCTCTCTTAACCTCGGATCTTTCCTCTTTCTCGATTCCTTTCGACCTCGAAACTTCACCTTTGGCAAGCGATGACCACCGTTCCTTTGACAAGTGACAACCATTGTCCCTTCGACGAGCCTCGACCACCATCCCTTTGGCATCCTTTCGATGAACAAGCATGCCCTCTCCAAGCCTCGACCACTGTCCCTCAGGCGTCCTTCCGACGAACATGCACGCCTCTCCAAGATGATTAGATTTTAGGAAGTGATATTCGGGTATGCTTAGATTTTAGGGATTTTAACCTTTGATTTTGAAAATCTTGAATGGATGCATGCTAAATCAATATATGTTTAGATTTTAGGGATATTCAAAATATACTTAAATTTTAAGAATATTCATGTAAGATTAGATTTTAGAGATTTTAACCCCTGTTTTTGCAAATCTTGAGTGAATCAATTTTTTCATTATTGAGGTCGCTTTGCATGGTGAGGCAGTCATGTTTATGACACAAACATAAGATTATAAGGTTCTCGTACATTACTGGTTTTAAGCAGCTACATCTCACCAAACATAAGAAAGTTAGACATGATGAATTGACTATGACAGTTGTTTTCTCATTTATGTGAGAGTTTGAGGTTTTTTTAGGGTGATTGTTTGTATGCGGAAGCTTGTTGGTGGGTCTAATTTATAGCTAACTGAAGCAGTTGGTACTTTATATGATATTGAGCATGATATAGAAGTCTAAAAAGAAAAAAAATATATGCATATTAAAAGATGATTTTTATAGCATATATAGAAAAACCTAAACTTTTTTTTCGTATGAATGATGATGATGCTATAATGTATATCAGTTTGAAATTGAGTTAAATAGATGCTTATTGTTCCTTGATTTAGTGTTTTAGTATGATATAAAGCCCAACTTTAGATGGTGAGGGTGATGGCACCAACCATGATGTTGATGGTTTACAAAGGCCATTTGGAGCTTGTGATATTCAACTATTCAGTCATAAAATCTGATTTCTTCTAGCTATGAAACAATGCATATATGACGTAAATATTCATTGTAGTTTGCATATAATATCTCCTTTCTTTTCATGTTAAATCCACTCGCATGGGCATATGTACTCTGCACAAAGGTGGTGGAGAGTCAAATGAAAGAGAAGTTTGGAGCTGAATTTACTTTAAAAAAAATAAAGTATGTCAAGCTCAACTTAACAATAATGAACCAAATATTAAACACTTTAGTATTTGGATAAGACTCTAAACAGAAGATGCATGTATCCGATAATGAAATGTGGATTGAATATGCGAGAAAAAAAATCAACGTAGAAGAATTATCATAAACTAGAAAATTTGAGATATTTTGAACATGTGGATAGTTTAGACAAACATTTATAATTGGATCCAATATGATAACAATTATAATATTGGGATAGCAAAAAAATGGTTGCATATTTATTTTTTACACAAGTTTTATACGGTTTTGGTATTTGGATTTATTTCAAGATCTATATTTAAAGCAAAAATCTATGATTTTCAACAAATATTCATAATTGGATCCAATATGATACTAACTATAACATTGGGATAGCAATAAAACAGTTATGTATTTGTTTTTACACAAGTTTTATATTGTTTTGGTATTTGGATCCAATTTGATATCCATATCTAGGGCAAAAATTCGTAATTTTTGACAAACATTAATAATTGGATCCAATATGATACTTATTATAACAATGAGATATAAAAAAAATGGTATTCAGAAAAGTTTTATATTGTTTTTGGTATTTGGATTCAATACAAGATCCATATCTGAGGTTAAAATCCATAAGAAATATGTTAAAACATGGATATTGGTGGGTGGATTGGGTCGTACAATCTAAAACAAAGTTATCCAACCCAATATTAATGTGTGTTCAAGTTGTCCGCATAGCTTAAATCAAACAACAGACATAAGTAACATTACCTCAGTAGACACTCCAAACAAACGTTGAACTGGGTATAGTTGTTATAGAATATAACGTGTCTTTTGTCGGTCTTATTCGTTCATTCTGTCCAATCCTGAACAAGGCATCAAACAAGCCCTTAAGTGACCTGGTTCTCAACGATGGTTACTCATAATCCAAAAAAATGTAGCAATAGTTCTTTGTGTTTTGATGGCAAAATTTTTTATGACTACCGGATGATAATTTGCATGCAAAAATCTATCGTTCCTAATTATCTGCTGCCACGTAATAGAGTTCCACTAATTACCAAATACTACTAACTCTGAGCACATGGCAGCATATGCAACGGTGGCTTGTTTTTCAGATTGCAGCAGTGGTCAAACTATCATTACTATAGTGACAAATCCTGCGAGATTTATATATAATTGTTTTTACCTGCAATCTAATTGGTGCCTCACTATCCAAGTTGTTTTGACTCAATCACACTTCATAGATGCATTCAGCATGATCCATTTATTAGGAATCGACCCTTAGACCATGTTTCTTTAACTCAAAAACATATTATTTTGAGCGATTGCCGGATCACCAAAAAAAACTGTACACAGGCTGGATTCAGATGATACAAAAGTTGCTGTCCATTGCTAAATTTCTTGGCAGAAAATAATTTCTATGAATTGGCTTGATAGTTGCAGCTTTAATCATTCCCAACACGTTAAATACAAGCTCTGGCTTAATATCTACTCTTAGTATGGTTTAGTTCAGGTCCAAAAGTTGTGAGGTTGTATATTTCAGGAACCCATGATGCAGGCTCCACCGAAAGCTAATCAGAACCAGATAAGCTTGGAATGAGTAACACTAGTAAAGAAAGGCTGTTGACCAACCAAGAATCAATGCCAATAAGGAAATGGGATGAAGACAAGGCAAGCAGCCTAATATAGGCGTGTTTTCTTAGCCTCAAAAGGAAATTAGTTCCCACTTGCTTCATTTCTCATGTGGAAGCAAACATGAGATGCAATTACTCAGGCATTTAGAGTTCCATTATGTTTGGTAATGTCTCGTGAGATTCAGACTCATGCAAATAAAAGAATGAGTCATTGGGTGTGGCACAGTGGGAGAGGACCTAGGCTGCTAGTTGGGTGGTCAAGGTTTCATTCGCATGGGTGCCACTCCCCTTGCATTAGTCAGGCAAGGTATGCGTGCCCACGGAGTTTTACGCTACCGGAACGACGGCTACATGTGCGGCAGGCTATGCCCAGTGCAACTAGGTCTCTGTTCCGAATGTGGTTTTTTCATGTCATAAATCAGAAGAAAAAAAAGCTTTGGCTAACCAAACAGCAGAAAATGAGCAGTGAGAAACCAACTCTCATTTATAAAGGCAAATGAGAGTCATTTTCTTATTTATGTGAAAATCAAAATCGGAAGGGTCCTCATTGTGGTTATAATTCATATGACTTGATTTGGAATCACATGTGCATCCAACAAACCAAGTTTCTTATCAATCATTTTACTCACTCATGTGATTTGAAATCACATTCTGTACCCTGCGATCTCAAATCAGACGATATGCGACAAAAAGGTGTCCTATATATTTCCTAATAAAACTTTGAATAATGACATTAATATCTCGACCTTGGAGCTTCAAATATCCCAATTGCCAGCAACATTTAGGTGCTGTTTGCAAATACTGAATCCACAGAAGTCATGGTTTTGTCAAATCCATGTGCATGTTTGGGGGCGTTGGTATAACTCTCTTAAAAATTGACCCGTTCCAACCGGTTGCCTGTTTGGAATGCTACTTTAAAGCTGCATTTTGAACCTCGTTGGAAGAGGAACTGGAACAGTCCGAAGCTTAACCGGAGTGGGAACCTTGGTAATAGTTGGCAACTGCCAAATCATTAAGGTGGTATCTACAGGTATCGGATTATAATCGAATATAGTTTTGGGTTACCAAATTCAATTAAATGCAGTCAGACATCGGACAAAAACGGATCCATTGACATCCCTACTTTCCAAGAACATGGGTATTGACCAAATTTCGAGATGAATACTGACATGGGTATAAAGTACAGCTAGAAAGGTTTAAAATGTTCCGCTATGTTTTACCTATAATGCAAAAAAAAAAAAAAAAAAAATTTCTAGTATTTTTTTTTCAATTTTTTAGTTGTTTTCCATGAAACTAATGGGGTGTTTGATGCGCCATCCGCAGGATGCTCAGAGTGAGGGCCTCATGCCAGTCCGCACGCTCATGCAAACACGGGACAGACACATCTCTAGTGCGTCCTGCAGATAGGAAAACAATCTTCCACTGTTCCGTGCCACCCCCCCCCCCCCCCCACGGACCACCAGATGCACGTGAAAAAAAAATATTTTTTGAAGGCGGGACAGCGCATCCTGTCCACACATCTGCAATTTAAATGCCCCCCTAAGGGTGTGTTTGATAAGCTGGACAAACCCTGCCTGAACACACCAGGTGGCATATGTCCAGGACCTGTGAATCGCACCCCTAGGGAAGAGACTCACTGGTTCCATCCGACTCTTTGAATATAGAAGCAGCAAGGTCACTGTTACCGAGTATCAAACAAGGGTGTGCCAGGCGTATCAAACACACCCTAACATTACAGATGTGAACTACATGTTTTCGCTTTGGAGCCTGATTATGACATGTAAGCATTGTTTTACAAGACAAGAAAAATCACCAGCGAGCGTACAATGTGGCAATATTTTCTAAACTAAAGCCGTGTTTTAAGATTATAAAACATAACCCAATGCCAATTTCTAGCATTTGAGTTATGTTAAATCCATCTATGAGGTCTGATTGGATGAAAACGACCAGCCACAGCGTATTGTATAGGAGATTTTATCACGTCATTGTGAGCAGATATTACTAACGGCACCCAAATGTGTACACGGATGACAGACACTCATCACTTGGATGGCACATACGTTTTTTCCCAACATCATTCGTGTTCCAGATGAACGGCATCTCTGGTTCGAACCCCAGGCCAAAGAAACCTCAGGTTTGCATAGAAAAATGCATTTCAGATCCCCAAAAAATAAGAATCCGAGACACGTACTCTGCACCAGGACCTCCCCACACCACATCAGATCCCGAATTTGAGATCAGAGGTCACGAGATCCAGCCTCAGAAGGCATTTGTTTGATCCCATATGAGAAAGTAGGGTGAAAAAAAACGACCCCATACAGAAGAACAAAGGGGAGTCATCTTTGTGAACAATGATATTGATGCTCTACTAAATACCAATAACATGTTTTTTGCAAATCCAAAATTTTTTAGATCATAAAGAGAAGGCATAAAACCCTTATAAATATCCTCAGCCCTAGAAGTAATATCAAAATCACGAAGGCAACAAAACCACAACAAATCCAGACACAAGAAACAAAGTTTTTTCTCTTTTCCAAGTTAAAATCAAATCCATCAGAGACTCACTGTGACACGCCAAGCCACTTGGAGAAATTATCGAACTCAGTGTAGTCGCTGTCTGATATCATTGTCTGGTACCACGCCTTTCCTGCAGCCTTTATCTCCTGCAACCAATTCATTAAGAAGAACAATCAAGCACAGGAATGCATTGGCAATATTAAATTTGTGTTGGTATATAATGGACGACTCAAGCCTACTGCCAGGAACCAGACTCATTGTACAAGGTCCTCAAATTCCAGCCCGAATGGTCATGTATGTATTCTAAGTTACTTGCCAGTAGTAGCAGCAGCAGCAGCATTATGAATTTGTAGTGCTTAGTTTTCCCATTACAAAGAATTCAACAATCCAAAGTATTTTTCAACCAATACTAAGTTTTTCAATTACAAAGACTTCAAAAATCCAGAGTGTGTTTTCAACAAAAAGGTTCAGCTAAACAAACAACAGTACAGACAATCAAACCACAATCTAATGTTAGCCTGAATGCATTACATAACAATGTTTAATGTGTTTATATTAAACACGACTACTACATTCCATAAGGCAAGTGCTTGATTGGTGGTAGACTCACGCTGGAAACCTCGGTCACCCAATGTGTCTTCTATGGTGGTGTGTTTCAATCACAATCACAAACTACGTGCAGTATACAGTAAACAGAAGAAGTTTGTTTGGCCACCAGAGACAGTTGTTTAGATGAAAAATAAGCATACATTATGAAGCATTCAAGTAAACATAGACCAAAACCTAGGGGAAAAACAAAAAGATTTCCCTGAAGTAACAACTACAAACGTCAGTGGTATAACTATTTCCAAAACCTTATTTTTCAAGCCCAAAATACTGATAGATAAATCATAGAGGGTTGATACTTCATGACAGAGTGGCACCAAGAACTCAAATGTAAAAACAAGAGGTGAGCAGGGCAAAACGGTAATAGTGTTTCAACAAGCAATCTGCACTGCTGCACCAAGGATAAACAGCACATTAGAAAGTCACATTTCATGCTGTTGGTACCATCTATGCAAATGGACACACATTTAAAGTCACATTCCATGCTGCAGAAAGCAGAGTGAGGTAGAAAAAACCTTTCCCTTGGGTGGATCCAGTGGAAAGCAGAAGAAATAGAACGCAAAATTCTATAAAAGTAACATAACCAATGAACTCGCAAACATCAGACAACTGAAAATTTATGTTCTATACAAGTCTATTTGCATGTTCTGTCTTCATCAAGGCTGCTTTATTATTAGCTAGATGTTTTAGATACTTAAGTTCTAGTTGAGATGGAAAATGACATAGCCTTAGGAGTCTCATAACAAAATGCTATGAAGGACTTATTGGGTCATTTAAGTTCATCAATTTCAACTAATTTCTGAGGTTTGAAGCATAATGAAGGAAGAACACATACTAACAGTTACATATAGATAAACATATAGCTTCATTTTTCAAGTTCCAGTTGGATTGCCAACAACAGACCTCTCAGACATTGCTTATAATCGATTATACAGATGGGATTCTGTTTAAAAGAAACTTTTATATACATAAATAAAATCTTTAAGGAATAGAGACAAGTGACTATACTCACAGATCATACGGACTCAAATGAGAATACAAAGAAAAATCAAAATAAACCTGATAAGATGGTACCAACTTATCATATATTTAATTTACAACCTTGGGATACTTATTTACATAGGAGTTAGGACAAAACAAACTCCGCCTGTGTAGTTATACACTGCCGGTCCCAAGCCCGGATAAAGGAGGAGGGTTGCGGTAGGCCTGTGACAGCCAGCATAAAAACTTTGTCATATCCTATGAAAATGAACCAATATGAGAATTTCGTTGGGGTGTTCCCTACTGAGCGACGCGCTGTACTCTCTAGGCCCGGAGGCAGTGATAAATGTGCAAGGGTTGCTAGGTCGTCGCCCAGAAGCGACGCGTCACACCGGCGCCCGGGTGTGGTGTCAAATAGGCAAGGGTTCCCTCATTTTGTTGGACGGGTGGGGGTAAAGAAGTTAGTCCAAGACCATAAAATTAGGTTAGCCACTTGGAACATAGGGTCTTTAACTGGTAAGTTGGTAGAGTTAGTAGATGCTATGTGTAGGAGAAAGATTGATATTTTATGTCTTCAAGAGACCAAATGGGTAGGTGAGAAAGCTAAAGTGATAGAACCTTGGGGATATAAGATTTGGTATACAGGAATAAATAGGAATAGGAATGGAGTAGGGATTGTTATGAGTCGTCAGTTTATAGATAATGTAGTTGAGGTCCGTAGGAAGGGTGATAGAATTTTACTTATTAAATTAGTATTAGGTACGGATATTATTAATATTATTAGTGTTTATGCACCTCAAGTAGGTTTAGATGATTCCATTAAGCATCAATTTTGGGAAGATTTAGATGGAGTAGTACAAGAGACATCTTATGGAGAAAAGCTTTTCATCGGCGGTGACCTTAATGGACATGTAGGCATTAGTAGGGATGGATTTGAGAATATCCATGGAGGCTATGGTATAGGAAAAAGAAATGAAAGTGGAGAAAGGATTTTAGATTTTTGTTTGTCCTATGATATGATCTTAGCAAACACTTGGTTTAGGAAGAGGGAGTCTCACCTAGTAACATTTAAAAGTGGGGTTAATACGAGTCAGATAGATTTTTTCCTACTTAGAAAGAGAGATAGGGGTTGTTGCATCGATTGTAAGGTTATACCAGGTGAAAGTGTAGCTACACAACATAGAGTCTTAATTTTAGATCTTAGAATTAGACAATGCCGCAAAAGGGATAGACATAGGATAGATCCTAGAATTAAGTGGTGGGCACTGAAAGGAGCTAAACAAGGAATGTTTGTAGAGCAGGTAGTTAAGGAAGTTGATTGGTGTCTCGAGGAGGATTCAGAATCAATGTGGAATAAGATAGCGGGTGGTATGAGAAAAGTAGCTAAGGAGGTATTGGGTGAGTCTAAAGGCGGTGCACCACTAGGTAAGGATACATCATGGTGGAACGAGGATGTCAAATTAGCTATTAAGGTTAAAAGAGAGTGTTATAGAAATCTAAGTAAGAGTCGTGATAATGAGAATTTGGAGAAGTATATGATAGCAAAGAAGGAAGCTAAAAAAGTTGTTCGAAACGCGAGGGCTAAGGTATATAAGGAGGTTTATGACAAGTTGGATACCAAAGAAGGCGAGAAGGATATTTATAGGCTTGCAAAGATGAGAGATAGGAAATCGAAGGATTTGGGTATGGTTAGATGTATCAAAGATGAAACGCAAAGGGTTTTAGTCAAAGATGAGGAGATTAAGGAGAGATGGAAAGATTATTTTGATAAGCTATTTAATGATAGTCATGCTCAAGATCTTGGAGACTTCTCCATTCCTTTTCATGAGATAAATCGTGACTTCATGCGCAAGATTCAAAAGAAAGAAATTGCAGAGGCTTTGAAGAAAATGAAATCAAGAAGGGCAGTTGGCCCAGATGGTATACCTATCGAGGCTTGGAAATGCTTGGGAGAGAAAGGTTTAGAATGGTTGACAAATCTTTTTAACTTGATTTGGCGAACAAATAAGATGCCTAATGAGTGGAGGAAGAGTACTTTGGTGCCTTTATATAAGAATAAGGGTGATATACAAGATTGCACAAACTATCGTGGTATAAAACTCATGAGTCATACTATGAAACTTTGGGAGAGGGTGATTGAGTCTAGGTTGAGGAAGGTTGTCATGATATCGGAGAATCAATTTGGTTTTATGCCTGGAAGATCAACTATGGAAGCTATACATCTTCTTAGACAACTTATTAAAAGATATAGAGAGAGGAACAAAGATTTGCATATGGTTTTTATTGATTTAGAGAAGGCATACGATAGAGTACCTAGGGACGTTCTCTGGTGGACAATGATGAAGAAAGGTGTTTCTCTCAAGTACATTAGTATAATTAAAGATATGTATGAAGGAGTAGTAACCAATGTCCGCACTTGTGGAGGGGTGTCAACCAATTTTCCGATAACGGTTGGGTTACATCAAGGATCTGCTTTAAGCCCTTTCCTATTTGCGATAGTGATGGATGAGCTTACGAGATCAATTCAAGAAAATGTACCGTGGTGTATGTTGTTTGCTGATGATATTGTTTTGATTGATGAGTCTAGAGCTGGGGTTAATGCTAAGTTAGAATTATGGAGACAGACATTGGAAGCTAGAGGTTTTAAGTTGAGTAAGAGTAAGACTGAATATATGGAATGTCGGTTTAGTAAGCAACGAAGTAGTGATGGGAGTGTAGTGAAGCTTGGTGAGCAAGATATACCGGTGAATGATTATTTCAAATATTTGGGATCCATCATTCAAAAGTATGGAGAAATTCATGGAGATGTAAATCATAGGATAAAGGTTGGGTGGATGAAATGGAAAAGTGCTACTGGAGTGCTGTGCGATCGTAGAATGCCATTGCGGTTGAAGGGAAAGTTTTATAGGACGACTATTAGACCTGCTTTACTATATGGTACGGAATGTTGGGCTGCCAAGAGACATCATATTCAAAAAATGAGCGTAGCTGAGATGCGGATGCTTAGATGGATGTGTGGAAATACAATAAAAGATAAGATTCGGAACAAAGAGATACGTAAGAAGGTAGGTGTTGCACCCATTGAAAATAAGATGCGAGAGAATCGTTTACGGTGGTTTGGACATATTCGGCGAAGGCCTAATGATGCTCCAGTTAGAAGGTTGGAGAAATGGGAAAATATATTAGTTAAAAGAGGTCGGGGTAGGCCTAGGAAGACTTGGATGGAGATGATAGGAAAGGATATGAATGCTTTGAACCTCACCGAGGACATGGCGTTGGATAGAAATGATTGGAGGAAAAGGATTCATGTGGAAGACCCAAAATGAATTTCTTTTTTGGTTCATATCGCTGACCCCAATTGTTTTGGGATGAAGGCGTAGTTGTTGTTGTTGTTGTTGTTTGTTAGGACAAAACAAAAAAGCGAAATAGCAAACTTAAATTAATAATCAAATAAAATGGTTTTAAAAACATCAATTGTTCAATCTTCCAGTGAACCTTAGCAGCTGATAGAATCAGCTACTACAAAATGTACTTCAATTAACAGGTCTTTTATGCAAGCAAAACTCAAAGAATTAACTTTCTACATGTGAATCTGCACATAACTTTACTATACTGAACACCAAATATCATTGCATCTAGAAGATCAACGAATCTGGTTTAAAGATGCAAATCAAAATGACACTTTTCATGTATATGTACAATCTATGTCACATGGGTGCGGGGGTGCGGCAAATATATATATATATATATATATATATATATATATATATATATATATATATATATATATATATATATATATATATATATATATATATATATATAAAGTCCAAAAGTTGGACATAAATGACCTTAGGTGCGGTCAACCCGATACAAAATTTAACACAAAACATGAGCTACATGTATCATGAACTACTAAAACATCTAGGAAATACCAACTATTCTCCTAAGAACATGATCATACAAACACATAAGACAACACTACCAACCAAACAACAGCAACAGTAGTTACAAATGCAACTAGTTTTGCAGCATATAAAAATATCACATATACAAGTTGCCTAGAATATTAATAGAACAAGAACTATTTTGGATCATATCTAACTGATTACATGCTTCAAACTAAAGAAGCAATGCCTCTTGATCATTATTGAACTGACATCCGTCCATGAGTAACCCACCAGATGACTTTCGATAACCCATGAAGTATACTGCAAAATCATTCTCAAGATATCTATAAGTGGTGACTCGAGCCTTTTCAATGGATCCCCACCTAGCAGAACAACTCAAAACGTAAATTGTTAATTTCTTTATACTCATTCCCGTTTTGAAGAACCATTTGGACAAATGAGAATCCCCCTCCCTGTATGATTCCTTCTTCATATAGATAACTATAGGATCTATCGGATAGATTCACAATGACCAATCAATCGACAGCCAGTACAACTAAAGATTCACAGAAGACAACACTGAAGCTTCGGTCCCACAATTACCAACAACAACACAACAACATCAAGCGATATTGCATAACCATCACAGCCATATTCTTACCAACATGTATCATATTATTCAAAATAAGAAATTGCTGCTCTCCTAAACCTAAGATAACCACAAATTCTCAAGTACATGAATGGAAGAATTACACAAGCAAATGTGTATAGAACACAGGTTCTAGGCAATAGCTACATGATATTCCATAGTCAATCATTGCATTTACATAACCACAATTTCCTACACTAAGATGGGTCATCACTCTTGTCTTAAGTAAGATACTGAGAAAGAAAAGGGAAAATAAAAATGAAATCCAGATCGGCAAAACCAAAAGACACAAGAAAAGCAGCGGAAAACACACACACACACACACACACACACACACACACACACACACACACACACACACACATATATATATATATATATAACCGGACCTCACTGTGTGTGTATGAGAGAGAAATGTGACCAACATAGGCAAACACATGAAAATCATATTTCAACAGCTCCACTCCACGATGCAACCAACTAAATCGATCTAGCGAAGATAACAAACAAAATGGAATTGCAGAACAAACACAAACTAATAATAAAAATAGGAAAGAACGTATAGAATATAGACCTTTGGCACCTTCCTCTTCTTATCGAGCTTCTCCTTCTTGGCCTTGACCCTCTGCTCCTCAGCGAGCAGTGCCATCCTCCTCGCGGTCTTTGCATACGGGTTGAGCTTCAGAAGCGCGTCAAGGCTCTTGAGCGGGTTCTTCTTGAGCGTCTTGCGCTTGACCACCGTCTTGGCGGGCCTGACGACCGACTGCACCTCGTCCGAGTTGATGATCCTCGAGAGATCGGCATTCGTCATCTTCGCCCTCGGCAGAACATACCCGGTCTTCTCCTCGGACGCCTTGTCGAAGGTCCCATACACAGCGTCGAGCCTCTCGAAGGCGCACTTCGTCCAGATGATGAACCGGCCGATGTGGCCGCCTGGGGCGAGCTTGAGGAGGTTGAGCCGGTCGACGCAGGCGACCTCGATGCCGGGGATGTTGCGGAATGCCTTGACGAGCTTCGATCCCTTGGTGCCGTAGACGATGAGGGGGCCCTTGCGGGAGAGGTACCGGCGGTTGCGCATCTTGCCCTTGCCGGGGCGGATCGTGCGGCTCTTCTTCGCGCGCTCGACGTCGGGGCCCGCACCGATCTGGCTGAGAAGCTTCAGGGCCGCGGATGTCTTCTCAATGGACTCGACGGAGTCGGGGAGGACGAGAGGCAGCTCGGGGACGGACTCGACGCGGTGGCCCCGGGCGAGGACGAGGGAGGGCACCGCGGTGGCGGCGAGGGCGGAGGCGACGGCGAACCGGCGCTGGCCGATGTTGATCTTCCGGTGCCAGCGGCGCCAGATTTTCGTCGGGGCGAACATCCGGCCGCCGCGGCACATGTTGCCGAAGGCTCCCTGGCCGGCGCGGTGGGTACCGCCACCGGGGACGCGGGGGATCCTTGAGACGGCTCGGCCGGTGCCCCACGACTCGGCGGAGGTCTGGTGCCCGGCGCGCTTCGAGACGGCGTAGGGCTGCCGCTTGTTCTTCGAGAGGTTCGCGTGGACAAACGCCACCACGTCCGGGCGGATCGGAGCGCGCAGGACATCCGGGAGTGGAACGGACGCACCGGCGCCGTCGATCGCCATGTCGCCCTCTACATGATGGACGGTCACAAGCGGGCGGGCTGCGGCGGTGGCGGAGGGAGCCATCTCTCTCTCTCTCTGAAATGAAATGAGAATCGTTCTACTCAAGTGGAAACCCCAGAGGAGGGTTGTCTGCTAAAAATTACAAAACCCTAGAGGTGGAGACGGGTTGGAATGCAATGTTACCGTAACGCCCTGAAGTTACTATAAAATAACGAAAATATCATTTCTTTTTAATGTGGTCGGTGCCCAGATCTTAATCAATGACCCGCTGCAATGGGTTGGATTTTATCCCGATATACAACCAAATATGACTCCACTTAGGCGGATTTGGTAAGCCAAAACCATATCGATCATAATCTGACAATGCACGTATGGTGTTGATGAACATCTGGATTTGATGGATATTTGAATTAGTTTACATGTAAAAAAACTAGATTTGGTATAAGCTTTTTCACTATTTGGATCCGAATCCAAATTCTAATTAGTTTAGCCAACATCCATTTAGACGGATATGTTATTGGCTACATTTTATTCTAATTAGTTTGGCTATAGGGTTGACAATGTGCCTGGTTTGTATTGGGTACCCGAATCCACCCGAACCCGAATTCTCATGTAGTGGCATGAAAACCACCGACCCAAACAACATTCGAGTTGACCTGAACCCACCCCGAGCAATATGCTGGCCAGGTTTGTAACTTGACCCAACCCGACTTTTTGTCAAGTACCGGACCTGACTCTTGAGTATTTTATATGTATATTTAATATAAATAAATTTCTAAATTATATATGAGTTCGAATTTTATGACCCGACAAAACCCCAACCCAACAATTTGTTATTTGAATAGGTTGGGGTATACCTTGATGGGTCGGGTACCCGATCCATTGACAGCACTAACTAGCTGTGGACGAGAAGAGGGCCAGGGATGCAGCATTTAAACAGGTCGATCCACATTTGTTGAGATGGGTTGGGTGTCCATTTCAAGCAGTGTCATTTGAATTAAAGTGAATCAACCTGAAAGGGCCCGTCCGGATCCAATTGGCTAAAAATCACTTCACCAATGGGGACTCTGCTTTTCTGGCAGGAGCAGTTAGTGCACGTCAACTTGTGTTGGGACGTTGCAAGTTCCAATCCCAATGGTATAGTTGTATAACTGGTAGGGGTCTGCCTAACCCAAAAAAATCAGTTGGCTTCTGGCCGACTAAAACCTAGAAGAATCAATAGGTCGAATCAACCCCAATTCAACTTGAATCGGGTATAATCATCCCCATTCGGCTGAATCGGCCTTTTTTTATCATTTTTTATTTTTATATTTTTTAAAATAAAATAAAATTATCAGATTCGGCTCCCCAAATACTTTTTGAAAATCTATTTTGGTGTGAAACCGATTCTGACGACATTGATTTTGAGAAATGTTAAGATGGATGGCGCAAAGCTCGATAAAAAATGACCTCATACTAAATTCATCCCATAGTCACAAATATCGGTATCCACTATATCTTGGTGAAGCTATTTTTCGCGAAATTATAGGTATGGTGATAAATCTCAGAAACATCTAAAAAAAATGAGAATTAAAAAAATAAACAAAAATAAGTAAGAAAATATCATGTTTATATAATAAAATATATAATAAAAATACAAGTAAAAATACAAAATAAAGAAGAAAAACACATTTAAGATATAAAAATAAATAAATAACTCTATCAAAATTTTATAATATTTTCATAATATAGTGATGTTTTACTTATAATATCGTTTGTTGAAAATACAGCAATAATATCACAATATTTTGAAAATATAGCTGTGACTGTCATTCATCATGATCAAATATTGCTTAATCAAGTTTGGAGTTGAATGACAAAAAAAAATCTAATCAAACTTGCCTAAATAGCTAAAACATTATACTTTTTACATGTAATCAAATTCATAAGACCATCAGCTTCCAGTTCAGCTGAGATTCAGTTGTAAAATTGAACAGCAAATCAAAATATGATCTTTTTTTTGAAAGGAAAGCTGGGTTAGGCAGACCCCTACCAGTTATACAACTATACCATTGGGTTTTGAACCTGCACAGTCCCAACCAAGGTTGTTAAATGTGATGAGGCGAAGCGAGGCGTTGAGCCTGCGCTTCGCCTCTGAGGCGTACGCCTCAGGTACTGAGGCGTATGCCTCTCACAACTGGTATGAAAGTGAAGCGGTGGGAGGGGAGGCAGGGAGCGGCGGAAGAGCAGCTGGCCGGCACGTGGCGGTGGATCCACCGACACTTGGGGTTAGCACAGCCGGCGAATCGGGCGGAGGAGGAAGACTTGGGGATGAAGGAGGGGATTCTGGAGGTTGATGAGGGGCAATTTGCGCATCAGAGCACGCCTCAGTACCTTGAGCGTGTGCCTCGCCTCTGAGGCATACGCTTCAGGTACTGAGGCGTACGCCTCTCACAACACTGGTCCCAACACAAGGTGACGTGCACTAACAGCTCCTAACAGACAAGCGGAGCCCCGTTGAATTACTGAAGGGGTGTTCTATACTTCGTTAAAATCGATGATGAAATGGATGTAGATTGCCCCACTTCTTGAGTTAATTAGTGTAAAACCTCATGTCCTCATTGTCCCTAAAGGTGTGTTTGATTACCTCGGATCTATAAGGAGAAGCGAGGTTTTGTGGATCGAGGCATGGGGCCCATGCCTTGATCCAACCTCCATGCAAATGGAGGATATCAAACCAAGGTTTTGAGCTGTTTTAGGCTAAACCTCCCAAAACTGCAGATTTTAACTCTGTGGAATCAGACTAAAGATCATCTGATCTCTAGTTTAAAAAACTTGGATGTTAGGTTAAAGGTAATCAAATTCACCCCTTGGGACTACACTCGGCTTCTGGCTTGTAGCGAGGGACATGCACCCATGGGTTTTGAACTCTCACCAAGTTGGTGACATGCATAAGTTGCCCCTAACAAATGGATGGAACGAGCATGAGCTAAAAAAAAAAACCTTTATGGGAAACTGGATTTTTTTTTTTTTTGAAAAGGCAAGTTGGGGCTAGTCCGACCCCACCAGTTATTATTCAACCTACCACTGGGTTTTGAACCTGCAACGTCCCACCACGAGGAGACGTGCACTGACTGCTCCTACCAACAACGCGGAGCCCGTTGGTTATGGATTTTGGTTTTTGTTATGCAAGGATTTGAAAACAACGAGATTGTGAATGGGGTGGTCAAGCTAGAGATGGATCGAATAAGAAAGACTTGTTGCGATCCAATTAGCTCCAAAGGTGGTCAGGCAACAAGGTTGGTGATAGTGTGTGGATTCAAATCCAAACCCCTAAGATCCATGATAATCTTGGAGAATTTAAGTTGCCATTTGGGTAATTAATTTGTGTGTGGTTTAGGTCTGGAAAAAGAAAGCCTACAACTGAATAACTTATTTTTTCATTTGTTTTTTTATCTTACGACGAGATAGATATGATAAACGCTTATCAACAAATAGATAGATATGATAGGAGACTTGAGTTTAGGGAAGGTGGCTTTTAGGTTGTATGAAATTATTATTCTTATTGAATTTGAAAACTTCTTTCAAGTGATTTGAAACTTAAATATCTAAACTTCTCTCTTACGTGCCTAGAGTTAATATTTTGGATAATTAACCGATTTCTTTTTTTAATATCATGATTCTTATCATTATTTTTTCATAAGTGTTTATTTATTTACTTACTTTAGGTTAAGAAATTAGTGGGGCTTGTAAACAAGCTGAGCCACTCATGGCTCTGCTTGAATTTATCTCGTAAAGGGCTCTTCCCAAACCGGTGAATCTATGGATAACCTTGTCACGGAATCTACTGAAGAAAGGGGTTATTGGTTTTGACAGCAATGACTCTTTAGATCCTGACATTGATGTTCAAGATGGTGAAGCTTTTGATGATGGAATGAGACTCATGTGCGTGCAGATGATGTATATGTTGGAAAACTTTCCCGATTACATTGTTTCACAATCAACATCATGATAGAATTCAGAATAGGAATCAACGTGATAATCATGATTAACAGTCGTTCGAAACAAAAATAGGGAGCAAACATATCGATTTCCACATTATACCAAAATCAAGACAAATGCAAATGACCAAACATATGCATAGAACATAATAAAAACAACAGAAACATGTTAATATTATGTAATAGGCTAAGGCGTACGAAAGTACTCATCTTAGAGAAGATTCGCCCCTACATACGGTGCAAATAGGGTCTGACGTCCTTCTCCCAGGTTACAATAGCCTCGACGATCCGGATCGGTGCACTCTGACGGCAGATCGTCCTTCAAAGACAATCTCTCAGAACCACTGTTGCAGAAAACCCCTTTTGGGAAAACTCAGGAGAACGAGAGAGAAAAATAGCAGCAGGGAGAAAGAAAACGAAGAGTCAGGCGACTTCCTATGTATTCATAACCCCATCTCTAACCATGTTTTTATAACCTATGAACGGTTACAAAAATATGAAAGAGACCCATTACGGAATACGAGGGGTCGTGACCCGATAACAGATCTATCCATTATCCATTCTCTTAACTCATTATCTAATCCAAATAAAAACAGAAAACTGGGGCAAAAAGATCATTGGACTCTGATTGGATATGGCCCTAAAGGGCCAATTACCCAAACCCGAGCCCGGCCTGGCTCGACACAGCACGGCACGGTAGGCGGGTGCACATGCGCGTGTGTGTGGTAGCCATCACACTCCCTTGTTCTTTGTAACAAGTGTAAGAGCTTCCATGTAGGTTATAAAGCCCATAACATACTTGAAACTCTTAATATGGAACTATTTCACATCATCAAGTCCAAACATACTCCAAAAAGGAGTGGTCTCCATTGTTTTCCATTATTTGAATTCACTCTTCTCCTCTTCTTACACCCAACATTCTCCCACAAATTCAAAGAATGAAAACAGGAGGAAACCAAGATGCAAGATGAAGTAGTCTGTAGCAGGACATATCATGCTTTCAGTAATGGTACCTTCCGGTTTGAACCACTACCTTAGTTGACTAACTTTACCCTCACAGAAACGAAGTGAACTAAAGTCTTGAACTTAAACCTTTGGTGTAGGAGTGCCCATTAGCAACAACACGATAAAGGTTCTGGTTGTAATCTTTAAGGGCGGCGTGTTAAAGGTCATGCGCCCGAATCCTGTTTCATGAGTGACTTCAGGAATAACCCAATTCCTTAAACTATGGCAACACAGTCACACTCACATAGGTATACTTCTCCAAAGATGCATTGCTAACATCTCGCCTAAAAGGCTTTGAACTCATTCAGAGTTTTAACTCTTTATTAACTTGCAGCTACAACACCTTTTCAGAGTAATTAGGGGAACAGACACAGATACATAATATCACATTAAGAAGGTGCTATCCAGTTCACCCTACAACTTGTTATTATCACATTGAACCAACTTTGTGAGATCTCCACTCAGATAGGTTGGGTTGCTACTGTAGATGAATTACTGATGGGTTTCAGTCTCATCTCATCTCTGGATTTCAGGACTAATGACTTATCTAGTCCTTTCGTTAATAGATCAACTGCGTTATCTTTGGATCCAACATAATCCACAACAACCACTAACTGAGACATCAATTTCTTTACAGATTTTATTCTGACTTGGATGTGTCTTCTCTACTTTTGATTATATTTTATGTTTTTGATCTTTGTAATTGTGGTCATATTGTCACAATGCATAGATATTGCAGGAATTGGTTTGCTCATTAAAGGAAGTTTCTCAAGAAGTCACTTAAACCACTCAGCTTCTATTTTTGTTACATCTAAAGCACAAAGCTCAGCCTCAAAAGTAGACAGTGACAAGATGGTCTGCTTTACTGATTTTCAGGCGACTTCTTTCCAATGCCTTGCTTCAGGTGAATTCATTGCATCTCAGAAAGTGGGTGGATCATCCTCGATAAGGTAAGGTAAGTGATATAATCACTTCTCAAATCCTTGGTAATTCGTGGTCTCTTACTCTTTCTTGGTTCAACCACTTCCTCAAACTCAATTGGTCTAGGGTGGGAACAAGATGGCTCAACCCTCACATCTGTCATCATTTTCACATGTTCGAAAATGGAACCAGAAGTTGAAGGTATATCTAAAGAAAAAATATTCTGAGGTACACCAACTTTCATGGGAAATACATCCTCAAAGAATATAGCTTCTCGAAGCTCAACAATAGAGTTTACATCTATGCCAGATATCTCAGACTTAATTACTAAGAACTTGTAGGCATAGTTGTTCTCTACATAACCCAAAAAGATAGCATCTAGGGTTTTAGGACTCAGCTTCTTCTGTTGTGCTCTGAGACAAGTACCTTTGCAAGATACCTCCATACTTTGAGGTATTTTAAGTTAGATTTCCTATTTCTTCAGAGTTCACATGCGCTACTGTTCTTATGCTTCTGGCAAACTCTATTCAGAATATGGTAAGTCGTATTCAAAGCATCCCCCCACATATAGGTAGGTAATTCAGAACTCTCAAGTAGAGAATTTATCATGTCAGTTAGGGTTCTATTCTTCCTTTCTGCAATCTCATTAGATTGAAGAGAATATGGAGCGGTAAGCTCATAAACTATGCCAACAGATTTGCAATATTCATCAAGTTTGTTAGAGGTATATTCTTCCCCTCTATCAGACCTCAATCTTTTAAGTTTTCTATCAGTTTGTGTTTCTGCTTCATTCTTAAAAATAAGAAACTTATCAAAAGCTTCATCTTTTGATTTTAACAGATACACATAATAGTATTTAGTGTCATTATCTATAAAAGTGATAAAGTACTTTTTATTATTTCTGGTTAACACTTCATTAAACTCACAGATATCTGTGTGCACCAGATTCAATATTTCAGAATCTCTAACAATCGTATGAAATGGTTTCCTACATTGTTTTGCTTGCACACAAATTTCACATTAATTTTTTAGTTTTATCTATGGAGTCCTCAAGAATCATCTTCAAGTTCATCATGCGTTTTACAGAATTAAAATTCACATGACCCAATCTATTATGGCACAAATAAGATGATTCTATATTGTAAGCAACAACAGACAATGAATCAAAAGAAACATCTTTCTCTAATTTATTACTGCAAACATGTTCAACTCGAAGTTTAAACAAACCATCATCTAAATATCCCTTGCCAATAAAGGTTCCAGAATGTAAAACAACAACTTTATTATATTTAAAGTTAAATTCATAACTCTCTCTAACAAGACATGATCCACTTAAAATGTTTCTTCTAACTACAGGCACATGATGCACTTTGTCTAGAGATAAAACTCGTCTTGAAGAAAACTTCAGATCCACGCATCCAATCCCTAATACCTTTGCAGTCGTTGAGTTGCCCATAGTCACAGATCTGCCTGCAACAGTCTGGTATGAGACAAAAAACAAACTTATTAGTACAAACATGCACATTAGGCCAGTGTCAACCAGCCACTCAGTCGGCTCATAAACATGATAGATTTGCGGGCTAACATAAACATACTCAGTACTAGTCCCAACGACCTCAGTCACCATATTGACTTGAGGTGTTCCATCTGTGGTCCCATGAGCCTTGGCTTTCTTGGAAGGACATTTCTTAGCCCAGTGCCCAACCTGTCCACAGTTCCACCACAGTTTGTTCTTTGCCTTCTTCTAGATTTTGGCTTTAGGTTTAAATTGGTTTTTTATTACAAGTTTCGGTTTTTGTCCTTTGCCTTTAAAAGATCTGGTCATCATATTCACTTTAGGTTGTTCAGTTGGCATCATAACCTGTTTCTGACTCTGATGCTCTTACTTAATGGCTATGGCTACCATAAGATCATCTAGGAAAATCTTTCCTCTACGGTGCTTAAGAGACATATCAAAGTCTACCCAAGACTTAGGAAAATTTTCCATGATGGTCATAACTTGAAACTTCTGGCCCAACTGTGAAGCAACAACAAAAACTCGTGTGCCTGTTCAGTGACCGACTTGCCCTCTATCATATGATATTTCAAAAACTTGGCAATCGAGTACTTCTTAAGACCTTGGTCTTCGATATTGTACTTTTTATCAAGTTGATCCCATAAGGCTTTAGCAGTGGTAGACAAGAAACAATATACATCGAACAAAGTGTTGGACAAAGCCAACAAAATACAACCACAACATATATCATTCTTCTCTTTTCACTCTACATCTGTATTAACTGCAGCAGGATCAGAGTCAGTCTAAAAAACTGAAGGGCATTCGAGTTCTAGAACAGATAATAGACCTATAGTTGTGAACCAGATTTTTATGCATTGTTGTCAACGCTTGAAATTATGACCGGCAAATTTTTCAGGCATACCGAACATGTCCACTTTTGGTACAAAACTAGAGGAAGTCGACATGCTTAGAATCTTCTCTAAGACTGTTGGAAAACTTTCTCGATTACATCGTTTCACAACCAACATCATGATAGAATTCAAAATAGGAATCAACACGATAATCATGATTAATAGTCGATCGAAACAAAAACAGGGAGCAAACATATCAATTTTTATATTATACCAAAATCCAGACAAATACAAATAACCAAACATATGCATAGAATATAATAAAAACAACATAAACATATTAATATTATGTATTAGGCTAAGGCGTACGAAAGTACTTTTCTTAGAGAAGATTCACCCCCACATACGATGCAAATAAGGTCCAGCGTCCTTCCCCCAGGATATAATAGCCTCGACGATCCAGATCAGTACACTCCGACGGTAGATCGTCCTTCGAAGACAACCTCTCGGAACCACTGTTGCAGAAAACCCCTTTCTAGGAAAACTCGGGAGAACGAGAGAAAAATAGCAGCAGGGAGAGAGAAAATGAAGAGTCAGAAGAATTTCTCTGTATTCATAACCCCAACCCTAACCACGTTTTTATAACCTATGAACGATTACAAAAACGTGGAAGAGACCCGTTACGAAATACGAGGGGTCGTGACCCGATAATGTATCTATTCGTTATCCATTCTCTTAGATCATTGGACTCTGATTGGATATGGCCCTAAAGGGCCAATTACCCGAACCCGAACCGAACCAGCCCGGCTCGGCACGGCTGGGCGGGCGAGCGCACGCGTGTGTGTGGTAGTCATCTCACTCCTTTGTTCTTTGAAACAAGTGTAAGAGCTTCCATGTAGGTTATAAAACCCACAACATACTTGAAACTCTTCAATATGGGACTATTCCATATCATCAAGTCCAAACATACTCCAAAAAGGTGTAGTCCCCACTGTTTTCCATTATTTGAATTCCCTCTTCTCCTCTTCTTACACCCAACAGTATATGGCCTTCTTCAAGAGGGATTTTTTCTAGACTTCTCTCCCTTTAAATAAGGGAGATAACATGGCTGGAGATTTACACCCTCTTGGGTAGCCGATAACCCAGCGTAAAAGTGGGCAACCATTTCACAGACATGAGCTTATCCAACTTCATTTTGGATAAGGCTCTATGCTCTCAGCTCATCATGCTCAATTTTTAAAAGAAACGTGATTTTCGTGCCAACCGAAACTCGAATTCAGAAAAGTAAAATATCATCGCGCTCAGAATTCTGAGATGCATCCAATGATATATTATATGAATATCAAATTCTGAATTTTGCCCTAAAATAACCTAAATTTTGCTTGAATTTAAAGGTCGAAATTAAAACTCTTTGTCACGCTTCGTTTGGCTCACCTCGAGCTTGTCGATGAGACCTGGGTCAAGCCCATACTCAAAGACTTCAGTCTAAAAATTGAGCCTCAAATGATTTTTCTCTCAGACCTGGCCAAATTTTTGTCAAAATTATAAAATGACTAAGTACCCAAAATATGTGATATTACAATTTCACATACTTGAGCTTATCCAAAATGACTTCATTTTGGATAAGGTCATGTGCTGGTTGGTTTCACACGTTGGAGAGAGAGTGAGCCCACCTCTCTCCTCAACGCATGAAACCCTCCATGAAACATAGCCATGGTGGTCACGACCAGCATTTGATTCGTCTGTTGACCCTAGTAGACATCGCCATCATAAAGCGATCATTCACCGCTGAGAGAGAGAGAGAGAGAGATGACGATGGTGTCAGCTCTTGCAGATTGCTCGAAGAGGGTTGTCTATCGTTCTTCTATCGAGTTTCTTGAGCATCTAGTTCATGAGCTCTTACCTCTTCAGAGTCACCACATCTCTGGATTGAGATTGACTGACCAGGTGCTTCTTTGAACCTCCTCCTCTGTGTTTTCATTTAAATTACTTTGTTTGTGACCACCAACTTTTCCTGTTACAGTCCATGGCAGAAGCTCGTTGCACCATACATGTTGTCTCGATGCGCGTTTGGCACAAGCGAGTGACCTGTTGTCGACTTTAAACAATCTTGACTTTGGACATATAGCCCATTACAAGCCTCGTAACCTTCATGCTCAGATTGCGACGATGCTAGCAGAGAGATTTGGATAGGAGACGCAAACTTTTTATTTCTCATGGAGGAAGACACCCTGTTGGTGTTGGTAAAAAGATCCAACTTGGTTGGCTTAGAGAGACGCATGCATGCATGCAGCTCTAAGAGATCTGTTGGAACCCCTCAAGATTTTTGTCACAAGGTGTTGACATATATTTTGTTATTGCTTGGTAGGGTTCTGCTCCTTAATACTAATGACACCTTGATAGATGGAAGATTCTATCACTTTTGTTTAGCGTAATTATGATTATGATTTGTGTTATATTATCGCCGTGAATCTCAATCATTCTATCACTTTTGTTTAGCGTAATTATGATTATGATTTGTGTTATAATATCGCCGTGAATCTCAATCATTCTCTAACACACACAGTATGTGCTTGGAGCAAGTTGTGCTTGGGTCTTGGAGGTATGTCTCACTCACATTATTTTCTATGCTTTTCTATCTTTCCATGATGCATCATCCTTGAAACTTTTTTGTACAAATCTGGGGCCCTTTACATCCGAATCAGATATCAACCATTAACTGCCTTATGTTTGTTTATAATTTATAAGGTTAATCAAATATCTTTTGCAAATTACATCATGGCAACCAATCAGACAAAAATATGTACCCAATTGTTCTTGGTAAGGAAAAATCGTGTGACAAATTTAAAATTTGTCTCTTGGGAACTATCTGAAAATTTTCAGCAAATGTAAAATTTTAATGTAAAAGGGTGTGTTTGATTATCTCGGATCTAAGTTCCTATTTTTTAACTAGAGATCCTTGGATCTCTAGTCCGAAACACTACCCCAATCAGACCTTGAAACCCGTGGTTTTGGCCTAAAAAGTGTCGTTTGTATGGAGTTTGGATCAAGGTGTACTCAAACGCACCCCAAAAGGATAACGTGAATGTGACAATTTCTAAAAGACATAAAAATGAAAAAATTTAATATCGTGACAAAATCATGATATTTTAGAAATAGTCAATGTTTTGTAAATATCATGATTTTTCATCCGCCTTTAAAAAAAGATGAAAATTTCTAAATATCACGATATTTTCACTTTACAATGACTTACGCGGACCATGTCGCGGATCCAACACGGTTCGGACTCACTTGGTTCCGAAATCCGGACCTTCCACTCTTACTTTCAAATTTGAAAAAGTTTACCGTTACCGCCGACCCCTTAACGGTCCGCTTCCCCGTTCTCGCCAATCGCAGGGAAATGAAAACCCCTTATAAGAACGCAGAGAAAAACAAACGCAAAGTGGGAAGCTAATCGCCATCGAAGTCCATCCATCCATGGGACCTCGTGCTCGAAGGTCGACGGCCAAGGAGATCGAATCGAAACGCGAAAACGCGAAGCAAGAAGATCACACCCTCCACGAAGAAATCGGATGCGTTTCCGATTATTCTGATCTCTCAGATGGTTCGGAGGAAGACGACCCATCTTACGACGCTGCCGAAGAAGAAGATCGTTCGCGACTGTCTAAGATTTCCATTAAAAGATCGAGGTGATTTCCTTGGTAACTCAAAAAAGGGGAAGAAGAAAGGAAAAGAAAAGGAATTTCTTGGGAAATAATGATTTTTGTGCATTTTTCTTTTGATTTTGATCCTGTTTTTTGGGTTTTCTGAAGAAATCCGATCAGAAAAGATGATGATTCCGTGAGCGATGAAGAGGAATCGTGTGTTCCGGAGGTTTGCGTGCCGCCGTTGGATATGAAAGAGGAGAAATGCTTTGAGAAGGTTGAAAAGATCATTAATGGTGAGATGGGTTCCTTTTCATGTTTTTTTTTCTCATGAATTTTTATATTTGTATTATCCCTAAAAATATTAACTGCTTTTGGATTATTTTCATTGATTGAAAGACATTAAAAGTATATTAGTTTCTTTTTCCCCTTTTCTATGAACATTTCCTTTAAAAGTTTGAATTTGTTGAGGACACCACCACTAAATGTGAAAGACACGAAAATGCTTTGAGAAGGCTGAGAAAATTATTAATGGTGATTT
This sequence comes from Nuphar pumila, assembly GCF_984573655.1. Lineage (NCBI taxonomy): Eukaryota > Viridiplantae > Streptophyta > Magnoliopsida > Nymphaeales > Nymphaeaceae > Nuphar > Nuphar pumila. Next base: position 21,162,259 of record NC_143254.1, on the reverse strand, counting down.
TCTTTTTGTTTTTTGGGGGTTTTCCGAAACCTTTGAAGTTTACAAGCAATATCATCATCATTTGGATTAAAAGGCATCTTTTCATTGATTAAAAATAAAAAAGGTGAGCTTTATTGGAAATCTTTATAATTGCAAGCTCACTGACCTTGCTTTCTAACTTACAATTTCTTGTCCCACCTTTTTGGTTTGCTGTGCCACCAAAAAAAAAAAATCTATTTTGCAATTTTGTAGATACAGGTTAAAAGTTAAAACAGGATTCCTATTTTATGTTAGTTACTGTACTAATCTCGTTCTTCAATTCTTTCCTGAATAATTATCGTTGCTTCGATAATTCTCATTGTCATCATTTAAATGAAATGATAGCTTAATTTTGCATGTTTTAACTTGGTTGTTCTTATCAAATGTGGTTATCTTCTTAGTGATGAATCAAAGTCATTATGTTTAACTTTGTTTGTTATTTCAAATTGTAGATGGTGAGTTGGAGAAGCTAAAGGTGGATGAGTGCAAGATTTACTTGAGGGGAAATATGGGTTGAGGCTAACGGGTAAAAAGGATGTACTCATTGGTCGCATCAAGGAGCATCTGGAGTACGTTTTTGCCTTTCTTCCTTCATCAATTGATGGATGGTGTTTGGACATTATGTACAAGAGGAATTGTAATTCCTAACCGTAAACGCATTGTTAAGGTGTTTGCTTAATCTGAACTTGCACTTATATATTCTCTGATGCCTACTTGGTGAAAACATATATCAGGCATTTTTCATGTTCATATTATACTGTAAGTTTATGATAAAAAATCTAGGTTTTTTCTTTATTTAGTTCGAGTCAGATCATGTTTTCTGGTACGTATGCAATGATAAAATATAAATACAGCTACAGGTTCAGATTAATCGGAAAACACTTGCAACTGTGATTGTTGAAGTGGTTAGGACTTACCAATTCCTCATCCATATAAATTAGATTTTTTTTGGAACCTCAAAAAAAATCATCATATATAAAATTAACATGCAAAATTATAAAAAACAGAAAAGTGCTAATACTGCCATTATATGATAATAAATTATGATATCTTGCATTTAAAAATATCTTATTTTTTTCAAATCTCTCCTATATCTGTAATTATGGTAGCACAAGGCATCTAGTCGCCATCGAGATCCACTCATCTACGGCAGCTCGTACTCAAGGATCGACAGCCAACGAAATCGAATCCAAACACAAAAATGTGGATCAAGAAAATCATATCCATGATGAAGAAATCGAGTATATTTCGAGTGATGTTGATGTTTCAGATGGTCAGGAGAACGATGATCCGACTTCTGGAGTCGCCAGAGAAACAGCCAGTTTGGAACTATCTAAGTTTTCTATTAAAAAGGCCAGGTAATTTCTTTGATAACACAAAGAGAGATAGAGAGGAAAACAAAAGAAAGATTTTCTTGGGGAATTATAATTTTTATGTATTTTCCCTCTCTGATTCTGATCTTCTCATTTGGTTTTAATGAAGAATTTCGGGTCTCGACAACAGTTGTTCCGATAACGATGAAGAGGAATTGTATATTTCAGAGGTGAGCGTGCCACCATTGGATGTGAAAGAGGAGAAATGCTTTGAGAAGGTTGAGAAAATCATCAAAGGTGAGATGGGTGTTTTTTCATCTTTGTGTTTATCCCATGAATTGCTTATATTTTGCATTATCCCAACAAAGAATCACATTATTTGGATTGTTTTCATTGGTGAAAGAAATTAAAAATATGTGGTGCCTTTTTTTTCTTTCTTTTTCTATGAACATTTTATCAGGCTAAAAATGTGTAGACGTTTTAGGTTAGTCATCATAACAATCTCATATTTTATTTCTTTATTTAATTATTACTTCCAATATTCTCATTACCATCGTTTGGATGAAAATAAATATTTCATTGATTAAAAGAAATGATATTTTTTTTCTTTTCCTGCTTAGGAACTAGAAATTTGACTATAAAGTTTGAAGTAGGGAGAAAATAGCTCTCTTAAATATGCTTTCACTTTTGGGGATCAATCACTATAATCATTGTAAACTTTATTTGTTATTTTAAATTGTAGATGGTGCGCTGGACAAGCTGAAGGTGGATGAGTGCAAGATTTACTTGAGGAAGTATGGGTTGAGGCTAACGGGCACAAAGGATGTACTCATGGGTCGCATCAAGGAGCATCTGGAGTATGTTTATCTCTCTTCCTTTGATCAAATGATCAATTGTTTTGGACATTATGTACAAGAGGGAATTGCTAGGTTCTAGCCATTCTAACCGCTCACAAAAAATATAAATACAAATTTTTGCTTAATCTGAAGTTATGTTGTATTAGATCAGTATGTTTATCTCTGTAGCTTAGTGCAAAGTTGTATTAGATTAGTCATTTTCAGGTTCAAATGTCTTTTTTGAGGTAATTAATATGATCTGAAGTTAATATATTTGCTTAATCTGAAGTTAATATATTGCACTAAAACTTTATGATAAAAATTCAAGTTTTTCTTTAAATTAGTATAACATAATCATGTTTTTCATTATGTAAGCAATGACAAACACAGGTACAGGTTTAGATTAAGCAAAAAGTGCTTGCAACTATGATTTTTTAAAGTATATAGAATTAATGATATTTTAGTTTAATAAATTATCCCTCCAATGATAATACCCTGGAAACTGGGATATATATATAATTGGCAGGAACTATCTGATACTGCTTTACTAAGCTAAATTAACTGAATCTGGATGCCAGTAATGCATTTAGAATTAGACTTATCAGCTACTCCACCTGCAAAATCCCCATGCTCATCATCTTACTGTTTTTTTCCTAAATATGGCACATTTTTTTAGCCATAGTATAAGACTGGAACTAGGCTCAGGACTTGAAAATAGCCTTATTCTTTCGACTTTGGGCTGCATTTGAATTACAGTTGTTTTGCAGAACAGGAAGGAAAAAGTTTTCGTGCATTAAAATCTATTACTTTTTTACATATTCAATTATTTCAGGGTCAAGGATGGTGCTGGAGAGAAATTGTACCCGGAGTCTAGCTTTGTGTTGAATTGCAAAGGTATAAATGTTTAAATTTTCTAAAGAGAACCGTATATTTTGGAACTCTAATGCAAGTTTAGAAAGGTATCCATATCTGTTTTATAAGGTAGCCATGGAATCCTATAGCTATATCCCTGTATTCTGGTGATTGTTTAGTTGCTAGCATTTGTAGTGTCTTACACAAGGTCATGCATATGTGCAGGGGATGCTTGCACTGGCGATGTGGTGTTATTTGAACAGAATGTTTATGACATGTAATCATCTCTCTCTCTCTCTCTCTCTCTCTCTCTCTCTCTCTCTCTCTCTCTCTGCAAGCGCATGCTTTGTTCATGTGCATGTATCTTGCGTGTGCATTAAATGTAATTGATAGTTTCAAAAGCATAATTGTTAAGATCAAGTGATTGGGATCATAAGATGACAAGAGAGGAAAAAGAATCTTTTTGGCCTAGAAAGCTTGACATGCTCCTTAATCTCATATCTAGATCGCTTGATCTGAAGTTGTTGAATATGTTGGTTTTGTTTCAAAATTATTAGGTAAACCATAGCTTTGTATATTCTTTTCCTACATTGACCTAAGTTTGTGAGTTATTAAATCTTTCAAAAGTTTAGTCCCACATGATAGTGAGGAGTTGCATTTATGGGTAAGGCACATTAGGGGGCATATCAATTAAACTTTGAACTTTGGTCCTTAGCTTTGGATTTGGATTTTGGTTAGGTTCAGCCCGGCTTTGTTCAGTTTGATCTTGTTTTGACCTTTGATCATACTTGGGACAATTTTATCTTCAAGACCAAGACCGATCCCCATTAACTTTTGACTGATCCTTTAATGATCCAACATTCCAAGATCCTCCGCCTCTCGCTTTTGATGGTTTTGACTATGACATGGTCATTCCTAACCCTTTGAGTAACCTTTTCGTCCTTGAACTTAGCCCAACCCATAACCTCCTTTCTCCTAACTGTTGGGGCTTTTATTGCTAGCCGTTGGCCATTAAGGGCCATTCATTGCTAGTTGTAGGTTGATTAGCCCCCCGTTACGAGGCTGGTGGGGGTACGGCTCATATATACCTCAGTCTTTTCTCATTCTTCTTATCACTCAAGCTCTCCTCTCCTCTCCTCTCCCTCACACGAGTTCCCTGTGCTCCCTAGCTTATACAAGCCCTCTCTCTCTCTCATGTCCCTTTCCTTAGCGAGTTTAAACCTTGACTTAGTCATGGCTAGGCTAAGTTGAGCCTACGATTTAAGTCTAGCCTAGTGTCTAAGCGTATGTTGAGCCTAGGGTTTACCTAATCTAGTAAAGATGCTATTCAAGATGGTCTGTGTCGAGTTGCTCAGTCTCATCTAGTGCAAGGTGTGGACCAACCTTCATAAGTGGAAGAAAGCCCGGTTGTATCCTGAAGGCGAGGTTGTACCAATACCCATTGCACCAAGGACAAAGTCCTAAGTGAGGCAACTATCACTTTAAAGATAGTGCATCTAGTGCGTGCCTTTGAGCGTACCTGGCTCAAACTCACTTGCCATATCCATTGAAATAATTTTCCAACAGAATATAAGTGTACCCTGGAGTATTAAAAGTCAGCTAAGTGAGAGTCTGCTTGATATCATTCTATGTTCTGTATAGCAGTAAACCGTTTTCTTTGTTGACCTTTATGCTTTTGTATCTGTTCAGGTATAGCATAGTGTCCAGGAGTGCCACAGCACCTCCATGTGGTACGAGGCTTGTTGCTGGTCGCATTGTTAAAGAGAGCTATGGTGCAGCCAAGCAACAACACACATTTACAGTACTGTCTCTCTCTCAAAAAAATAATAATAATAAGGATTTAATATATAAAACTGCATGGGGAAGTAAAAAAACAGAATATCCTGATACATATTTTTGAAATCAAATCATTACATTGGGAAACCCACAGCACATTATCATCTTGGTAGGCATAGATTATTGTTTTGAGTGTCACCAGCCCACTTAGGTGGCATTCTTTAATTTGTTGCCAGATTGAAGTCCTGTGGAGTAAAGGTGTGAAGCCACTCCCTGCCCTCCACCCACTGCTCATCAAGGGCCGCAATCTCTATAGGCCGAAGACAATGAGACAGGTAAATAACATATTCCTCTTTATTGCCATGTATGTCCAAAATATTACTGGTGGCATAGTCTGGCACCACACCTTAAAACCAGATGTGCATACATAAATTCTTTGATAGAAGTGGCCTCCATCGATGGGAGTGCTGATCTTAAATTACTATGAATGGATCAATTTTCTTTCAAATGAACGTATGCTAAAACTGCCTTTCTAGGTGCTTACTCTGTCTCTCTTGTTGGTTAATTTTCAGAGGTGGCCTGACGAAATGCAGAGGTACAAAGTCATACAAGAGAAGCACTCAAGGGGTTCCCAGGCCAGATTTTCAAGAGAAGTCAGGGTGCAGGAGACTAGGAAGAAACTGGCTACCTCAAATAGGTAATGAAAAGTTATCATTTCCAGCATTCCCACCTGTGGCCTCAAGGACTATGATCTTGTGTGTTATCACATATCATGTTATCATAATAAAACTATCATGTATATCTACCATCAACATTTTCACTGTTCTCTTCCACTACCAACACTTGTACCAGCAGAACCACCATTTCCAGCACATACATGATCATATCATGTGTGACCACCATCACCATAATTGTTGTAACATTATGATCATCATATTATGATTACCACCACCTTGTACCATCACCATGGCCATCACTATCATAAACTAACTTCCCATAATGACATTGAAATGCGCATTTCATGAAAACTAGAAAACTTGTCAATAGCATTTAGTGTGTCCCCCCATATTGCCTCCCCGCTATATACTAGTCATCTTGAAAACTTCATAAAAATGGCCGCATCCCTATACATGCTGCCATATCCATGTGACGTAGCATTATCATCATCCTTGGTAACAATATGGCATTTCATGTCATCACATCATTCTAGCAATCATACTAATATAAGAAAATAATTGCCTTCTGTTTTCTTGTCATTGTTCTTCCCTAGTGAACATCATGCCAACAGAGTCTCTCTAAAGATGTAGAATTGTTTTAGTATATATTACTTCCATTATTAATAGACCATCTGATCCCAACTTTCAGGACAAAGAAACAGGAGGGCTCTAAATTCCGCCAACAGGAAAATATTCCATCCCAATTATGTTCAAACATATCCCAGGTCCCAACCGCGCCAATCCTTATTTTTCACCCAAGAACTACTCAAACTATACCAGTTCTGACCAATCAAGCAGAAGTTCGGAGTATCCCTCTCAATATGAACCACCAAAAACAAACTCAACCACCAGAAAATCATCATCAACATGCTCCTGTCTTTGTTAACATCCAAAACCAACATCCCCCAAGCCAGCCTAAGTTTCATAACGCGAACATCCCTCCCTCTCCTTGTGTTAATCAGCCACAGCATAGACCAAACTTTCCTTCCCAACACTTTCACAAGCTTAGTGCGAATGGCCAAGCAAGACAGCCATTGAGCAACTTGAACTCTTCTTATTCACAACCATGGCATAGGCAGCAAATCAACAAGCCACAGGTGTGCCGACATTTCACACGTGGGAATTGTTACTATGGGGGCTCGTGCAAGTTTGTTCATGATAGAAGGTGAAGGAAAGGTGGCCATGCAATATCTGCTTGCAGTCTTTTGCAGACAAGTTACCAAATTTTGATATTTCTGTTTCAGCATACTTGATGAATATGCTCATTCATTATTTCTGGATTTTGTAATATCCAACTTTTATGTGCTCCCGTGATGTGCCTAAACTGGCATCTATAAATTACTTGCAAAAGATGAGTATGGCATTCTTCTGTTTTTTTTTTCCCATCTGATCACCAGCATATGTATGCATCTATAAATTACTTGCAAAAGATGAGTATGGCATTCTTCTGTTTTTTTTTTCCCATCTGATCACCAGCATATGTATCCAACATTTTGTTTCTACTGCATGATAAAGTTAAACAAGGGTTTAACTCCTCATGCCCTCCATAGATGTAACCAATGTTAACAACAGTTCACTAGGTGAATCGAACAAAATTGAATCGTTTGTGAATCGACAACTTTTTAAAATCAGATGCCACATGTCATTAGACTAAAAATATTTAAAAAAATTAATTGAATCGGCCCCTTTTGAATCGTCATTAAGCAAATTCAATCTGAACCAGCCGATTCAGACCGATTTAACAACATTGGATGTAACAGGAGTTAACTCATCATATTCTCTTTGCAACTTTACATATAGTTGATATTTGATAGAATGTCATGAGGAAGATAAACATATGTGGTTGCAAACCGTTTTGATTGTTGATGATGAGACTGAAAGGTAAGTTGGTGATTTTCCTTCAGAAAACATAAGTGGTGATTGACCATAATCACCTATCTCATTCTCAAGATTTTCTCAATAAGGAAAAATATTTTAATAAATAAAAAGTTATTTTATAGGAATATATTGAAAATCATGGTACATTTATGATTAAAAATGTAAATAAAATAAATAAAATGTCAAAAAAAAAACAATATAATGATAATATCACATTAATATCAAGTTAGTATCATGACACAATAAAATATAATCATACTTTGAATTTCTCATTTTTTTCAAAAATATTGCCCATATTCATGACTATGGTTGTGATTCTGAAACTTTGAGGCATGTCTGCAATGCCATGTGATTCTTGTATCCTGTGATTGTAAATCACAATTACCATACTTTCTCAAGGTTAGTGAAACATGAACAAGTACAAGTGATTGTGATCGCTAACTGTGATTTTTTTGCCTGTTTTGCCTTGAATCAAAACCTTGTGATCAATAATCACAACTTCTACTTTCTCACCCGTGACAAAAAGCAAACCTGCATGATGATTCTATTTCAATGACCTAATACAGAAACTGTGTTATGGTTGAATGGGATAGCTGAAACACGTGAGATGTAAGAAACTTTGTTATGGATCTAAACTTGTTTGCATGGATCTAGCCACTAGATGTTAGATTCAACCTTTCTGTTTAACCTAGTTTATTTACTATGCTAGTAGATTTAATCATCGTTTATATTCAGTAAGATTTAACTTTTAAGATGGTGAAAAGCTAACAGCTTACTCAGAAAGACAAGCATGAAAGTGGTCTAAAACATCATCTTGGAGCCTTTTTTCTCTTTGTTTCAGAGAACGCAATGAAAAGAAAATGTCAAATGAAAAATCCTAAATCAAAAGCCAGTTTTTGTTTTTGAGACGAAACCTAGTGTAGACCAAAAGGGTGTTATGGTACAACCCAAACCCAAACATACATAGAGTATAGTTAAACACATGCAGGTTGAATAATCAACACATTGAAAGCACTACTTTTGTGTATGGTTATACCGGAGCAAGGGGTAGGTGGGAACCACAATCCTTGAGCATGAAAATGCACTCAAATTTTCACCAATTATTTTTTATTTTTTAAAATTCTGACCTTCCAGATGTGTTCTATACTATCAAATTAGTAGGGATCGGCTTTTGAATCATCCCATGTTGGAATCGTATTGAAAATCAATGGCTAAAATGTTTTAAGATCATATTTTTCACTAAAAACACAAACCAATTAAATGCCACTTTGATGTACCAACAGGAGAAACGTATCATCTCAGCACCTACTTGTGCAATTGACTGCCACTTTGAAGGTAAAGCCGCTATAGTGTGGCTCAGCCAGAGGCACCCTAGAGCTAATCCAACTTGCCAGAGCCCATTGCAGGAAATATTGGTCTAACACCTCACTGTCACGAGCAGCTCAACCCCAGAGCCCAAAAAAAAAAAGAAATAGCCCAAATTTGGTGGGACTCTACTCACTTTCCAGAATTAATCACGGAGCTTTCTGGCTGTTCCATGAAGGATGGGAAAACCACCCTCTAGATCAGATATATAGTCGCACTGGCTCAGCCTGCTGTACTTATGGTCGCCTTCCCAGTGTAAACCTGTGGTGCACCCCTTGCCCCCAGGGAATCGCCCGGTTTCGACTGAGCAAGTATTTATCTTGCCCTCATGAATGCAAGGAGCGTGACACTCATGGGAATGGAACCCTGACCATCCGTTTAGTGGCCAAGGCCTCCTCCACTGTGCCAAACCCCTTGGGGCGTGAGCTTTACGGCTGTTCACCACAGCATCTTCAAAGAAATTTACATTTTTATAGCAGTTGTATGTATCTGGCATCGTGTATACAAACAGCAAACTGCTGAAAGGAAAAAATCCCGCCCCTGCTTGTGTCCTATGCATGCATGGGCACACACGCACACAATGTGCAAGCATGCATGCATATGCACACATGCACCCCCACACGCACTATGTGCAAGCACGTGCGGGCGCACACACACACACACAAACACAGTAAAATATCAATTCACTGTTGATAAATATCTCAATTAATCTAATGTCGACTGACAAAGAGTATCCTTACAATGCCTGAGACGTTTTTAACAAAATTTTGCACCAGGAAGCAAGAACAATCTTTAACAGAAGCAGATTGTAGGCTTTGAGCAGGTCCTACCTGTGTGCAAGGCCAGCCGCCAGTCAACTGCAGAGCATCATGTTACAGCCACCTGAGAGAGAGGTGCAGTGATGCCACCAAAGCGGCAGGCATCACTTGCATGGACAGGTCATGATCAACATCTGCAAAGCGTCCCGACAGATTCAGGATCAAGTTACCACTCCTACTTTCTTTGATGACCGACCTTGCAATGGCAACCAACAAAATCGTGATAAAACTCATCATTAGCCTTTAGCAGCAGTTTGAGCTTTTTTACCCACCTTTCTCTTTTTCAAGGGACCACTCTTTTTATGCTCCCTCTTCCTCTTCATTTGCATCTGGAAAGATTTCCCAACCAAAGATGGCTGCTCTTTCAAACCAAAACTCCTTGCTACATGACCCAGATGAAGCTTCTTCACCATGAAAATCCTCTTTAGCTCACCGCGGTGTGCTGTGTATGCACGAATCCAAGAGCAAAATGCATCCTTGGCTAGTTGCTTCATTTTTTGCTGAACCAGCAGGGGAGGAAAATTTATTCGTACGTCCATGAACATGAATAACAAGAAAATGACGTTCATAACAAATGCAACAAATACAAAGCATATTTCCTTTTAGTAACTGTGATTTGAAAATCAGAGTGTCAGCCCGACAGCCAATATTCTTCATTTTAGGGTGACAATCCTGCTCTAGAATCCCGATCCTGAAGTATCCCATGGTACTCCTGGATCCTTTTATTTATCTTTTGATAATTTTCTCCTGAAAATGTTGCATAAAAGATGCCTATCCTCATAAAATTAAATTGGATACTAAGTAGTTTATTCCTTGACCAAATCTCAGCTCATTTCCTATCACCACTTTATAACATGTCTCAACCCACACCCGCTCTTCTCAAGCTCTACCACCAAGTACTCTAACCCAACCACTCATTGACTCCCTGGACTGACTCTTGCCAGATCACTCTCTCAAGCCTCAAGTACATGAAAGCAAGTTCATGGCAGGTAGACAAAGAAAATTACCAGTCATATGGTTCATTGATAAGCAAAACACACATTACCATGTCAATGTATGCATTTGCCTAAATTTTGTTCACGTATTCAGCTGAAAAGATGAAACTTGCAAGCCCCAAGGGCTGGGCTGCTACAGATTAGACCCTAGAGAGCAAAAAACTCATGCCCAATGAGACGAAACAACCTAATTTTTATGTTCATTTAGCTAATGGGTTGTGCTTGTTTTATATTTATATATATATATATATATATATATATATATATATATCATAGTGACATGTTTTTATCGGCAATTTCTCGTTTTTAAAAAAAACTCGTGAGAAATTGAAAAAAATCATAAATCTCGTGTTTTTCGGCAAAATCTCGGCAATAAAAAAATTAATTAAAAATTTTAAAAAATGTTTTTTATAAGAAAATATTAATAAAATTTATTTAAAAATAAAAATACATGATTTTTTTCGCGATAAATAGCTGTTTAAAATGTAAATATCGTTTAAATTGCGGTATTTATGTTTTTTCATAATTCTCGCGATATTTTGTAAATCTCGCGAGAAATTGCTGTTTTAAACTTTCAGGCAATTTCTTGTGATATTATTGCGAGATTTTCATAAATCTCGCGATATTTGTCATATATATATATATATATCATCTCTGCATGTATGTATATGTATATACATATGCATATACATACATGTATATGTATATACATATGCATATACATACATGTATATGTGTTATTTTTATTTTTCCTTTTTTTTGTCTTTTATAGTTTGTGTTTGGCATTATGGTCTTTAGACCATATAGCTGTTAGGAGCTCCCCAGCAACTATATTTCTAGCCGTTGGGAGCTCCCAACAGCTATATTGGCCCCTTTTTGAGCCCTTGTATGTGGTCTATTTAAGGAACATTTGGTCTCCTTTGTAAGTATGCTTCTCTTGAGCACTTCTCAAGTAAATATTGATTATATTTTTTTATGTGTGTTCTCTTGAGTAATATTTGTGAAGTGTGCCCATTAGTGGCTTGTGTTTTGCCCATAGTGGCTTTGTATTTGTGCTTACATTGAAGCCTCATTACATGGTATCAGTCATTGGATGATTACACCCTTAGGCCTTATTGATCATAGTGATTGTATGATCAAGTGATTGTGTTTGTTGGCATTTTTTCATCTCTCTTTTTCTCTTATCTCCTTTCCTTGTTATGGCCGAAAGAGACTCAAAGATTGAGCTCTCCTTCAAATTGAAGGGATCAAACTATATAATGTAGGCGGTTGCAATGGAGAACCACTTTAAAGAAAGAAAATTTTGGGGTTATGTATGTGGCACTGTTCCCAAGCCACAACTCAAACAGCTTTTAGTGAAAAATAAAGAGAAAGAGTCATTCAAGAATATCAAATAAAGATAGAAGATTGAGAAAGTTAGCATGTCAAAATATTGGCATGGTTCATAAGCAATGTTGAGCTGAAAATTTGCACCAACCTAGACACTCGAGAAATCCAATCAGGCTTGGATTTTTATGAAAAACATATCCACTCAAAGGGACCTTACTAGTCAATACTTTTTGCAAGAAAAAATAAGGTTCACTAAGGAAGGAGACATAAGTGTACATGTTTATTATAGTGCTTTATCCCCATTATAGGATGAGCTTGCACTACTTGAACCTCAATGGGAAGGAGCGGCCATTGAAATGAGATAACATCAAATCGAGAAGAAGCATTTCTTTCAATTCCTTCACGGTCTTCGCCAGAAATTTGAGCATGTTCGGGCTTCTTTACTTCATAAAACTTTTCCTCCTCTAAACAATGCGAGTTGTGTCAAGAAGAAACTTGCCTCTCTCTATAACCAAAGAGGAAGATGAGGTACATGCCATTTCGAGACTAGGGAACAATTTGAGGACATATAAGCCTCATCATTTTTGAAAGCCAAAATATGGAGGGCCAAGGAAAATCATTTGGCACTTTTGTAATGAGCCGCGGTACATATCAACCACGATTGTCATAAGCTCAAAAAAGAAGCGGCCACTGTTAGAGAAAAACCAACCAAACCAAGTGAAGATTCAAAGAAAGGTGGAGATCTCAAAGACTTATCCATTGCCCAATTGGCGGAAGCTCTCCAACATTTTTTGAAATCCAACTCCTCTACTCCATCCACGTTCGGTGTCGCGGTCTCATCCTCAACTCCTCTCGGTATATCTTCTTGGACACTTGATTCAGGTGCTCCTTTTCACACGACACCTAATGCATCTCTACTATTCGACCAATGCACCAACTCTCATACCTCTTTTATTTCCACTGCCGATGAAACATCTTTTAAAATCAAATGAATTAAAATTTTAAAAAAGGTTATGAACTCCAATGATTTTTTTGTTCTCAAGAAATCACTCTTTTCTTAAAAAAAAATCAATTTTTTGTACATCAAATGTTACAGATGTGATCTGCATAGTTTGTTTAGTAGGAAACTTGTTTTGAATAATGTGATTATGACAAGTAATTAGGTTTTAAAGGGGTCCAGAAATCAACGGCTCACAATGTGCCAAAATTTCATAACTCAAAAGATCACATTTTTACATCAAAAAAGCACAATCCAAGGCTTGATCCATAGCAAACAAACCATGTTGAACACATCTATGTGATTATATTGAGTTGATACAATTTGCACCTATGAATTCTAGCTCATTAGTTCTTGACATTCATTAGTAGCAAATATTTTTCATATATATATATATATATATATATAGAGAGAGAGAGAGAGAGAGTTTTGGTCGAGATCAAGTGTGGATCTATATTAGGGTCCACACTTAATCCAGATATACTTTTTTTATAAAAAGGTGGGTGGGTTTCGGCCGAGAGGGCACGAAAGCCCCCTTTTCCCTCTTTCTCTCAGTTTGGGTCTAGATTAAGTATGGATCCGAGATCTACAATTGATCTAGACCAACCTTTTTTAATAAAAAGTTGGGTGGGTTTTGGCCGACATGGCATGAAAACCACTCTCACTCTCGGGTGGGTTTTGGCCGAGAGGGTACCCCTCTCCCTCTCAGGCAGATTGGAAGAACAAGAAGAGGAGTCCAACCTTAACCGGTATTGCCTCTCTCTCTCTCTCTCTCTCTCTCTCGGGCAGACTGGAAGGAGGAGAAGAAGAAGAGGAAAAGGTCAAACCCTAACGGGTATGTCCTCTCTCTCTCTCTTTCTTCTTCCTGTTTCTTTTTTCTCTTCTTCTCTTTCTTTTTCTTCTTTCTCCTCTTCCTCTTTCTTCTTCTTCCTCCCTGCCTTTCGGTTAGGTCAAGGTTGGACCCACCCGATTTGGACCAGCACATACCTATGCTACGTTCGGAATCCGCACTCATGTTGGGCCATGTCGACACATATATGGCAATCAGGTAATTGTGTCTATGTGACATAGGGATCAACCATGTGCTTTTGAAAAATGCTCACAAGTTCAATCATTAGAAGAACCTATAGTAGAACACTTACCTAGAAAGTCTCAAAGGATCTCTAGACATCCAAATAAATTTGTGTCCTATGAATCCTTTTCACCTAGATATAGGGTTTGCTTAATCTCTATTCATGCTTATCATGAACCTTATAATTACAATGAGGCTAAACAACACTCCCATTGGATATATGCAATGAAGTTGGAATTACATGCGCTTCTTAGAACCACCACTTGGGAAATTGTAGACTTACCCATAGAAAAAAGGGCCATAGGTTGTAGATGGGTCTTGAAAGTCAAGACCAAGAGTGATGGTTCCTTACAAAGGTATAAAGCTATATTGGTTGCCAAGGGAATATTCACAAAAATATGTGTTTGATTAATGAACTTTTGCCCTTGTTGCTAGGATGACTAGTATTAGGGCCTTAATTTCCCAAACAATGACCTATTTACCAGTTAAATGTCAATAATGCATTTCTTAATGATGACCTTTGTGAAGAGGTTTATATGGATCCTATGTTTGGGTTTAACATTAAAAAGGGTAAGGTTCTCAAACTTAAAAAAACTCTTTATGGTCTTAAATAGGCTCCAATGGTATTAATTTAGTAAAGTTATTATTGACAATATATGTTAATGATATGATTATCACTGGAAGTGATAAAACGGGAATTGCTGAGATTAAAAATATTTTTAAAAGAAATTTTGATATATCTGACCTTGATTTTCTGAGGTATTTTCTAGGTATTAAGGTTGTCTAAACCTCAAGAGGATATCTGCCTTCTCAGATGAAACTGACATCAGATGTAGTTGTTAGATCAGATCTAACTGATGAAAAGGTAGTGGATATTCCAGAAGTACTTAATGCAAAGATGAGGGTCAATGATGACACTCCATTGAAAAATCCTACTCCCTACCGTTAATTAATTGGATCTCTTACATATTTGTCTATAACTCAGCCTGATATAGCACATGCAGTTCACAACGCCAAACAATTTCAGTACGCTCCTACTTCAGTCCATATAGCAACACTTATGAAAATTATTAGATATTTGAAGGGCACCACAACTCCAGGTTTTTTCTTATCCTCTTATTTCTCGTTTAATATAATTGCTTATCCTGATTCATACTGTATAAGTAACCCTAACAATCATATTTTCACTACAGGTTTTTGTGTATTTCTTGGAGACTCGCTTATATTGTAGAGGTGTAAGAAGCAACAAAAGGTGTCACTCTCCTCCACTGAAGCTGAGTATAATGTAATGACAACTATCACCACTAATACTGTTTGACTAAGAAGTTTGTTCAAATATATGAGTCACCATCTTTACTCCATTCAAGATGTGTTGTGACAACAAAAGCGCTATCTACATTGCTAGCAATCACACCTTCCATAAATGAACAAAACACATAGAGATGGATTGTCATTATGTTCGAGAGGAGTTTCTTAAAGGCACTATTGAACTTCCTTATGTCACTTAAAAATACAACTTGTGGATTTCTTAACCAAGGCCATATTGTTGCCTCGTTTTTCTTTTTTTCTTAGCAAATTTTGATTATCTCACCGTCAGTTTGAACGAGTGTTATATATATACTATGTCACATGGGTGCGGGTACGGGTGCGACACGGGTGTGAAGCAATTTAAAAAATTTTGGACACAAAGACACGGCTATATATATATATAACAATAATAAGATTGTAAATTTTAAAGCAAAAAAAAAGTAATTTTATTGAAATAACAACACAAACTTACCAAAATATAACACATAAAGAAGCTTGTGAGTGTGATAACAACAAAACTTATCATAAATCTGTCCAAAATAATTTTAATAAATGGACAAAAATAGACTCGGTCAAAGTTGACCGAGTCCAAAATGTGGACGGACTCGGCCTCGGTGCGTTGACTGAGTCTGACACTTAGTTGACTGTGTCCGCCCCATGTCCGAAGCCGCACCCGTGTCGGGGCTTGTCGACGTGGATGCGTCGACCTTTTAGCCAAGTTTGTGTGACTTAGTATGTATGTATATATATATATATATATATATATATATATATATATATATATATATATATATATATATATATATATAATAGGTTATGCCCACTAGGGGCATTTTGGTTTTTTTATATGGTTGTAATAGGCCCTACCCATTGGGGGCAGATTTGTTATTTTTATTTTTATTTTTTTGTCTTTTATTGTTTGTGTTTGGGCATTATGGTCTTTAGACCATATAGCTGTTGAGAGTTTGTCCCCTCTTTAAGCCCTTGTATGTGGTCTATTTAAGGGACATCTTGTCCCCTTTGTAAGTATGCTTCTCTTAAGCACTTCTTAAGTAAATAAAGATTATATTTTTGCTTCTCTTAAGCACTTTTCAAGTAAATAAAGATTATATTTTTTATGTGTGTGCTCTCTTGAGTGATATTTATGAAGTGTACCCATTAGTGGCTTGCATTTTGCCCAGAGTTACCCTAAGCTTCTTAGGGAAGCCTGCTTCTCAGAAACTCACTTTGAAAGCATGATAATCATTACTTTTGAAACTTGATGAGAATCTCGATTCTCCTACGCTACTCTTATGCTTTCCACACACTTCATCTATGCTTTTGCAGTTTGCTCTAATAAGAGTGCATTTCCACCATTTTTCAAATCAAGAAAATAGATCAGGGTAAAAAATCTCTATTATAAGTAAAATTACAAAGCTACCCTCCAAAAAAATCCTTAAGGTAGAAATCAGGCTCCACATTCCTCCAACAAAGATTGCATCAGATGATCTGGAATGGCAATGAGACACTCAAGTAATGAGTAAAAACTGATTGAAAATCAAGTGCAACTATTTCCATAATATTTTTGTTTATTTAATATGAAAGTATGCGTCCTTTGACACGTTCTTAATTGAAAAATATTTAATATTTTGCATTGCTCTTGTGAGATAGTTGATGTTTGATGATGCCTTATGCTTCATATGTGATTTTATGGTTGTATTTTGTGCAATTCATCATTGTTTCATGTGTTATGATTTTTTTTAGATTTTTTCAGATTTTCATGAATTTTTTGGATTTTTTTAAAAAGTTATTAAAAAATATTATCTTTTCCGATACACATCTTATTTTGGGACCCACTGACATGGGTAACCATACAATACTTACAACCTTGATTATAATATCAGCAGGAAGAGAAATACACCAAGAATGGATTTGCAGCAATAAAAACATCATGAACAACAAAGTACAGTAGTAAAGTAATAAAATGGTAGCAAGCTTAACCATGCAGCAAGCTGATGCAAGGATGATACAGAAATTGTCAGTACCTCACTTGAGATGAAGGACTCAACCGACTTCTGTAAATGCATCACCCAAGGATGCAAATCCAATGAAATTGATTTCCTGTGGTTCCTTCCCCTAGAAAGAGGAAAACTGTCTAAAACCTTCAGAAGGGGAAACTCATCCAAGGACACACCATGTTTCTGCAACTCTTGCAAATAATCCAGTTCAACTGCCAGCATAAATAAAAGTGCATCTCCTTTTTCACCCAGTCTAGCAGTTCTACCAACCCTGCATTATTCCGAATCTACCTCAGCAACTTAATACATTCTAGAAATGTAAGCATACACTAAATTCTCTCTTTAAGGAGAAAAATCAAGTAAAAGATGTCCATGATAAAGCCACATTCTGCACTGAGAAATGGTCCATTTATCACTCACTCAACTGATAATATGCTCATATAATGACAAATATATAATTCCAATACATAACCTTCTTACTTTCAGAAATACTTTGTCCTGGCATGCATGGGAGAAAAGACAGATGAAAGGCCTGTAATGAAATATGCGGAAGAATCCAAGAATGCTAAAGCATTCACTATGTCCAACACGGACAAATGCAACAAGCATAAGAGAGGAAATCTACTAAGGGATATAAGAAGGGCCTTATAAAAAGGCTACACACATAAAAATAATATCTCTTTTATTGAAGAGGAGCTCTCAAAAGCAATGCCAAATACAAGGGGGGTTCCCCTTATTTATAAGAAAAAGGAGACCAAAGGGGGCTCCCAATAGAGTCGTTGGGAGCCCCAACGGTCACAATTGTGACCGTTGGGGGCCCCCAACGACTCCATTGTGGGGCCCCTTTTGGTATCCCAAAATGCATTTTAAAAAACAAAAAAACAAAAAATAAAAAACAGGAAAATAAAAGAAATAAAACAAGTACCCCTATTGGGTACTTGTGAAAAGACCATAATACCCCTATCGGGTATTATGGTGAATACATTTATATTTATATATATATATAGATGTATTATTACATATGTCTTAACACCCTCCTTCAAACTTTACGGGGAGATGACCGAAAGTTTGCCAAGAAGGAACAAGAAGCGAGGGGCAGGCAAGGCTTTGGTAAAGAAATCTGCAAGTTGATATTCTGAAGTGACGTATGACAGTGTAACTGTCCCACGAAGATATTCATCACATACATAGTGACAGTCCATTTCAATATGTTTAGTCCTCTCATAAAATGTGTGGTTGCTAGCAATATAGATGGCACTTTTGTTGTTGCAGCAAAGCTTCGAAGCACCGGTAATTTTGACTCACATATCTTGAAGAAGACTTCGAAGCCACACAAGCTCCATTGTAGTAGTTGCCATAGCCCTGTATTCTGCTTCAGTAGAAGACAATGAGACTTTCTGCTGTTTCTTGCATCTCCAAGCAATTAGCGAATCTCTTAAGAAAACACAAAAGCCAGTAGTTGAGATTCGATCATTTGGGTTTCCTCCCCAGTCAGCATCAGTAAAAGCCAGTAAATCTAAGGAAGAGAGTGAGGATAGGAATAGCCCTTTAGTCAAAGTATTTTTGATGTATCGAATGATCCGAAACACAGCACTCAGATGCACAAATGTAGGAGCATGCTGAAATTGGCTTGCAGAGTGCACAACATGAGCAATATCAGGCCTGGTGATAGTCAGATAGGTGAGAGAGCCAATGAGTTGCCTGTAAGGCGTAGGATCATCCAACAGAACTCCATCCTCCAGTCGTAGTTTAGCATTGATAACCTCGGGAGTCTCCACCTTTTTGTCATCTGAAATCCCAGATTTGGAACATATGTCTGCAGCAAGCTTCATCTGTGACAATATATACCCTCGAGGGGAGTATGCTACTTCTATACCAAGAAAGTACCTGAGAAATCCCAGATCAGACATATCAAAATTATGTTTTAACATGGTTTTAACATTAAGAATACAACTTTCATCATTGCCAGTGATGATCATATCATCAACATAAAGCAGAATGATGATGATACTATTACCTGCACGTTTAACAAAAAGAGCAGTGTCAGTATAACATGAACGAAATCCCAATTGTAACATGATAGCACTAAATCTATCATACCAAGCCTTAGGGGCTTGTTTAAGGCTATATAAAGCTTTTAATAATCGAAGAGTTTGACCTTGGTTAACACTAATTCCCGACGGAGGGTCCATATATACTTCTTCATTCAACTGACCATTAAGAAAGGCATTTTTAACATCTAATTGAAATATAGGCCATTTCTTAGATGATGCTACATCAATTAGAGTTCTAACGCTTGTCATGCGAGCCACGGGGACAAAAGTCTCTTCATAATCGATGCCATATTCTTGTGAATATCCCTTAGCAACTAATCTAGCTTTATAACGTTCTAGGGAACCATCACTTTTTGTTTTGACTTTGTAAACCCACTGACATCCTATAGCTTTTTTATTTGAAGGAAGTTGAACTATTTCCCAAGTTTTAGCCTTATTTAAAGCATCTAGTTCAACTTTCATTGCTTCAACCCAACGAGGAATATTTTTTGCTTGATTATAATGAGAAGGTTCATAGTAAGAATGCAAAGCTATTAGACAAGCTCTATAGTTAGGTGAGAGAGTTTCATATGAGACAAACCTATTAGGTGTAATTGATTCTCTAGAAGATCGCCTAAGGGGGGTTTCTTCTAGGGGTTCATTAAGCCGCAAGAATTTTTCTAAAGCACTAATAGGTTGTGCTTCCTCACGCCGAGTGTAAACTTGGAGATTGTCACCATCAGTTGGTGATACATCATTATCATGAGAATCATGAGTATTTTCTAAAAATTCTGGATGACTCAAAGAGTCATCATTTGAATCTTCTAAAAGATCATTGAT
Organism: Nuphar pumila; assembly: GCF_984573655.1. NCBI lineage: Eukaryota > Viridiplantae > Streptophyta > Magnoliopsida > Nymphaeales > Nymphaeaceae > Nuphar > Nuphar pumila. The sequence continues at coordinate 21,142,116 of NC_143254.1, read as the reverse complement.
AAACATATAATCAATTTCATTTGGTTTTTCCAATATTTCAAATACATTTTCATCTTCTAAAAAGGTCACATCTTTGGAGACAAATAACTTATTGTTTTTAAAATCAAAGCATCTATAGCCCTTTTGATTTTCACCATATCCTAAAAATACGCATTCTATGGCTTTAGGTGACAATTTGTCTCTTTTATGTAAAAGAACAAAGCATTTACACCAAAAAATACGAAGACGATTGTAGTCGGGTGTCATATTGAAAAGTTTTTCATAAGGAGAGATATTGTTCAATTTTGAAGATGGCATCCTATTGATTAAATAGGTGGAGGTTAACACGGTTTCGACCCAAAAACTTTTGGGAATATTTTTAGAAATAGTAAGGATCTAGTGATTTCTAAAATATGTCTATGTTTTTTTTCCGCTAGACCGTTTTGTTGAGGAGTTCTTGGGCAAGATTTTTTATGACAAATGTCATGTTGTTTTAGATATGATTGAAAATCATTTGATAAGTACTCTCCACCCGAATCGGATCTAAGAATGGATATTTGACTTTGAAATTGATTTTGAACTTTTGCATGAAATTCTTTGAAGAAGTTAAAAACTTCCGATTTAAAGTTAAGAAAATAAATCCACACATATCTAGTATAATCATCAATAAAGGTAATATAATACGAATAACCACCTTTGGATAGAACCAGAGATGGTCCCCATACATCGGAATGCACCAATTCAAAAGGTCTTGTTGTCACAAAGGTTCTAATAGGAAAAGGAATAAACTTCATTTTTCCAAAAATACAATCTTTGCAATTGATATCTTTTTCTTTACAAAACTTGTTTCCAAAAGGAAAAAGATACATTTTAGAATAACTTGGATGTCCAAGCCTTTTATGCCAAGTTTCAATATTTTTGTCTTGGACATAAGTACAAAATGAGGTATTTGGAAGCATTAAGTTATCCATAAAATAAAGATCTCCCTTTCTATGGCCTTGCCCAATCCGCTTCCCGGACCGGAGATCCTGCACAAAGCACCCTTGGGATGAGAAAGATATTTCACATCCATGGTCGGCAATTTGAGAAACGAAAAAGAGGTTAAGATTTAGTTTAGGAACTATTCTAACTTTTGGAACAAGAAAATTTTGAACATTTTTAGAATCAAGAGTTCCAATACCATTTATTTTGAGAAAAGTTTCATCGGCCGTAGAGACACAAGACATTTTTGAATTGGTGTGCATGTTGGTTAATGGATTTTTATGAGGTGTGAAAAGAGGCTCCGGAATCTAAAATCCAAGAGTACGTACCGAGAGGTGATGATGATGCAATGGCGGCACCGGAGGTGGAAGTAGCCTTTAAAATTTGTTGGAGATCCAAGGAGATTTGACCAAGAGTATCTTTGAGATCCTCGTTCTTGCCGTCATCTTCTTTGGTGGATGATTCTTCAACGGAAGCCACCTTTGGCTTGAATGCCCCATTTAGCTTTGGGCAAACGGGTTTAATATGTCCCGGCTCATAACAATGATGACATATAATCATTTTTCTTCCACCACTCCCTTGTTTACCAAAATGAGGTGGTTTGTATGTTTTAACATGATTGCCGGGTTTAGATACGGCAAGAACTTCATCTATGCTTTTACCCATGCTATGCCTAGTCTCTTCTTGAGTAATCTCGTCAATAGCCTCTTCTAAAGGAGGAAATGTAGATCTATGGAGAAGTGAGGATCTAACTTGTTCAAATTCGGGACGAAGCCCAAATAAAAATTGAAACAATCTATCTTGTTCCATTTGTTTTTGTCTTAGTACCACATCCTCCATAGCTACACATTTAGGCTCTAAAAGAGCCAATTCATCCCACAAAGGATTTAGAGCACTATAATAGTCTTGTATGCTCATGTCACCTTGTTTTGTGGTTCTCACTTTTTCTTGCAAGATCCTTTTGGGTAAACATACCCTTCATAAAAAAACCAAGCTTCATTTGCCCGGCGGAATTTTGCAATATTTGCACATACCTTAAATTCGACATTATTCATAAACCATGCTAGGATTTTTGCATGGTTGCTCTCCCAATCTTCCATTTGGTGATGATAATCTTCTATGGCCTTGAGACGAACATCACCTTCAAGTGCTTTCTCTTGATCTTCTTCCATCTTTGTGAGCTTAAGTTGGGGTTTCGGAACGGTTCCCATTACATAACCCCAAAGCTTCTTGCCTTTGGGATTATTCTCCATTGCGGATGCCCACATCATGTAATTTTTCCCATTGAGGTTGAATGATAGATCGATCTTGACTTCCATTGCTACAAAATGTAGATGTGAAAGAAAAAAAGTAGGGAGAGACACAATTTTACCTTAGAAGATCGTATGGCTCTGATACCATGTAATGAAATATGCGGAAAAATCCAAGAATGCTAAAGCATTCACTATGTCCAACACGGACAAATGCAACAAGCATAAGAGAGGAAATCCACTAAGGGATATACGAAGGGCCTTATAAAAAGGCTACACACATAAAAATAATATCTCTTTTATTGAAGAGGAGCTCTCAAAAGCAATGCCAAATACAAGGGGGGTTCCCCCTATTTATAAGAAAAAGGAGACCAAAGGGGGCTCCCAATAGAGTCGTTGGGAGCCCCGCCCCCAACGGTCACAATTGTGACCGTTGGGGCCCCCAACGACTCCATTGTGGGGCCCCTTTTGGTATCCCAAAATGCATTTTAAAAAATAAAAAAGCAAAAATTAAAAAACAGGAAAATAAAAGAAATAAAACAAGTACTCCTATTGGGTACTTGTGAAAAGACCATAATACCCCTATCAGGTATTATGGTGAATACATCTATATATATATATATATGTATTATTACATATGTCTTAACAAGGCCTTGCCTAAAAACGGGTACAAGGTAATATTGATCTAAACTCAAAGAAAAATCAATTATAGTAGTACAATTCAAAGATTCCATATGATCGATTTTATGATTAAAGAGATCAGATAGAGGCATTTTTCACCACTGTAACATGCAACAACATATCAGCCAAATGTATTTTGCATTACTGCACCATGCGATACCAGAAAACCACTCTAGATCTTATTCACACCTATGTCACAGGAATACTCCAATTTAGTCCCATGTTTTGTATGTTTGTATACTATTCTTAATGGAAAAGAACACAAGAATGACATATCTCGTGCCCTTTTTCCATGTCCTTGCAACATAGATTCACAGGCTAAATTCAATAATACCACATTAAGAAACAATTTCCAAGAAACTCCTTAGAGTTAAGCACAGAAACTTGATACTCGATGAGAAAAGTACGAGTTCACATGCATACACATGCTTCATGCTTGTGCAGTGTTGTGTTTTATGAGCTAGCTGGATGGTTAGTCGCAGTATCATAACCAAGGTGTTTCGGTTTGAATCCTACGGATGTTATGACCCAGCTTGCACATCACATCAAAAAAACACAGAAAAAACAAATATTGACAGTTGACACCAATAGCTTCCTAAACTTGACAGCACTAAATATATGTTATATCCAAAAAAATACGTAAAATAAAAAGAAACAAACTTTAATAATATAAAAGGTGTAAATTGAAAAAACACGTATGAACATAAACATGAAGCACTAGAAAAAGTGTACAGCCACATACAAAAACATTTAATGATACCAAGAAGAAGATTGCCAGAAACAAGGAAAAAAAGAACTACCCGGAGAAAACAACATTTCAAACCCATAAACAAGCACTTGAAAAGCTATCCCATGATTACCTGTGAACATATTCAATAGCATCCCCAGGGGAATCATACTGAATAATATATCTCACTTTTGGAAAATCCAATCCTCTAGCTGCAACATCTGTGCACAAAAGGACAGCAGACCGTTCAGTGTTGAACCCTTGAAACGATGTCCTTCGGTCATCCTGTTCCATGTTCCCGTGCAGTCTGAGCACTTTGCAAGTTAAAAATGCTGCCATTTGCTCAATTTCTTGAGAATCAAAGGAGAATCGTAACTCCCTCAGAAGTGAAAAATGAAAATCTACACCATCACAGGTCGAGAAAAAGACTACAACCTGTAGAACTGAAATGTCAATTTTATTGAACTCTTGGATGTTTGTAGCCACAAAGTAAATGAGAATGACAATAATAATGAGCTGAAACAGAAATCATGAAAACCATAAATAATGGTAGAACATATATCCAATTTGAACAAGGACGCCAAGTTCAGGTGGTAGGACAAGCAAGAACGATGGAACAGTCCAAATAAAAAATTTAGTTTTTCTATCATTTGAACTTCAGAAAAAGCATGAAGTGGAAATTACTTTCTCATTGACTTCAAAATACCAGATAAAAACTGATAATTCAATTCTATTCAGTATGATTTTCTAAAATCAAACCAGTGGAACTGATGTTTATATTGAAATGAATCAAGATTGATGAGGAGTTTGTCAATGATGCTCAACATGCACTTGTTCTGAGTGCCTATTATTTACTATTGGTATCTATTGATTTTTTTTAATCTCTGCATCTATGAATTGATCACAGGTTGAAACATGGTTACGGCACTTAAGTGCTTAACTTGTTTTGAATGCTCATAACATTTTCTAATTTATTCAAGTTGTAACTGTTTTTCCTTGGTTGAAATTTTGTTATATGTGAAGAAACGTTTTCAAATCATAAATCTTCGTTGTCTTTAATCCTATTTCACAAAACATATAATATAGTCTATGTCACATGGGTGCGGGTGCGGGGATGCAGAGGTGCGGCAAAAATAATATATATATATATATATAAATGAGCCTATACAAGTCAAGCTGAACCCAGCTTGTTCCCAGCCCTACGTGAACCCCGTTGAGTGTTATTTGCACGAGAATGGGTAAACCCTGATCCCACACAAACTCGACCCGTTGACAGCCAGTCCATGGACCATGACCAACCCGAAATTGTCCAAGTTGGATTTCCCTTCAACACGAAAGATACTCATCAGATAACTATGAATCTGCGCGATGCTCCTACTCCTTTTCTGATATGCCCTCACGACCACACGATTTGTACCTTCGAATCATGGCCGTCAGATGAAGAGATAGCGGAAAGGGCATCGCTCCCCTGACGGATTCGCTCGAAAATTCAAATCTCGTTTATTTTTTCCCTTACATGACGCACCCTATAAAAGGAGGAAGGGGCCCACTATTTTTCCTCCTTTTTATTGCCTCTCTCGTTTACTTCGTCGTCCTCCCTCATTCGTCTTCTTCTTCGGAATCTTTCTTTCTGCTTCAAAGGAAAGGGAAGGAAGGAGGAGCAGTCTAGGGTTTTTAGCCATGTCTGGAGCTGCCGTGACTCAGGAAGAAGACAAGAAGTCGATGGATCAATCGACCCATATCAATCTCAAAGTAAAGGGTCAGGTTCGTCATTGATCTTCCTTCCCTCGGTCTTTTAGCCTCTTTCTTTATGAATTGATCTATCATCTTGCCAAATATCTGATTAGATGGTGGACATTTTTGGGAAGATCTTTTCCTTTCTTTTTTTTGGTTGACGCTAACGTAACCAGATTGCTTGAATGATAGTTGTTTGCTATGATGGTGCTTAAGAAAAGAAGGAATCCTCTTCTCCATGTTGATGCGTTAGGAAAAAGGGAATCCTGTAGGATTTGTTGTTTATTTTGGTGTAGCTTCGGTCTTGCTGTGTTTGTAGTTTGACCTTGGCAAAAAAAAATTAAGTCCAAAAAATTGGACCAAAATGACCCTGGGTGCATTGACCGCACCCAGGGTCGGGTTGACCGCACCCACGTCGACGCGGGTGCAGCACCCTGCTAGCCGAATCCCTGTGACATAGAATATAGTTTAAAATTTTAAGCTATAAATTATGAAAGAATGAACATAATTTAAAAGAGTTCCAAACTGAACTCAACCATGTCATAAGACCTGCCGTTATTTGCATAATTATTGTAGTACACAATGTATAGGGATATACTACGATCAGCCGCGGTTCACAATGGAAATTATGACGATGGCATCATGATTATTTTGGCACTATGCTAGTCAGATACCACTATGATAATGTTACTGCCATCAGCTATGGTCAGCATCCACAGGCCTCAAGTGGAGGCAATAAGTCTAACCATAGCTATCTGTGTTTCCTGTGGTTTCACCATTTGGCCAACACCACAACTCAAAAATCATAGAAGTAAAGAAAATAACAAGCTATGTCACACGGACACTTCATTTACAATGATTATTTTGTGTCGACACACACACACACACACCATGACACTTCATGGACAGTCAAACCAGTGTTGGACACAGTGTTGACTATGTCCTTAACTTTATTCATTTCCTTCTATGATCTTGACTCCTTATTGTGTATTCACTTGTGTTGTTTTCATTTCAAAATTTGGCATCCACTACATTACATTTTATGTTTCAATTTACTTTTATTATCTGATATCTTCTACAAAATCATTTAGAGATGTTGTTTAAGAGTTTGCGCTTAAGGTAATATTCATGTTCATTGCTTTAGATTAAGAATTTTGAATGTATATAATCCACACACACACATATATATACATGTGTAAATGTATATTCTGTATCCTTAGTTGTTAAAAGCGGCGCCTGGGCTATTGGTCACAGGTGGTGGGACCCTATTTTTCCGACTAGGCACAGCCTAGGCTGTTCCCCGCCAAGGCGGCAGGATAATCATGTCTTTTTCTTTGTTTTATTAACCATGTTGACCAGGTTTGGAAAAGTCCAAACCTGGTCAACTGCCTATTAAGGCAACTATAAAAGGGAAAGGGCTATGCTCTCTCTCTCTCTCTCTCTCTCTCTCTCTCTCTCTCTCTCTCTCTCTCTCTCTCTCTCTCTCTCGACAATAGCGAGAAGGAGGAGACTACCATATACTTTTTTTTCTTTTTTCCTTCTTCCCTTCTCTTCTTTTTTTCTTCTCTTTTGCCCTCTCGCCCTCTTCATTTCTTCTTTTTCTTTTTTTCTTTTTTCCTTTTTTCTTTCTTTTTCTTCTTTTTTCCCTTCTTCCCATTTCTTTTTTCTTGTTTTTTTATCCTCTTCTTTTTCTTCCTCTTCTGACCTCACACCATCCACCCACTTCTTTTTCCTTTTTCCCTTCTTTCTTTTTTCCTTTTCTTTTCTTCTTTTTCTTTCTTCTTCCCTTATTCTTTTTTTCCACTTTTTTTTTCTTTCACCTTTTCTTCTTCTTCCTCTTCTCACCCCTCCATTCGGTTATATATAGTCCCTGGAATATAACTGAATAATGTGAGAACCAGTCAGAACTGGTCTCCACCATTCAATCAGATTTGATCGAACAGTGGAGAGACTAGTCTCCACTTTTTTTCCTGCAAAAGATGTTGACAGGTCCATTTTACGAAACTGCAAAACCTGCAAGGAGAGACTGCAAAACCAACAAAAGTCTCCTCTTTCTCCCCTCAAGGTAAATCATCTCTCTCTCTCTCTCTCTCTCTCTCTCTCTCTCTCTCTCTCTCTCTCTCTCTCGGTAAGTTGCCGAACTTGGTTATTCTGTGTTTTCACAGGTATATAATCAGTGTTTTCAGTTATATTATATAATCTGTTTCTCTGTAACTTTTTTTCACATGTATATAATATATGTTTATTAAAAATATAAACATGTTACATGAGTCTGTAAAATATATCTGGTTTCCGCAGATATATATATATATATATATATAGAGAGAGAGAGAGAGATGGTTACACACACTATTTTTATTCATAATTGTCTATTTTTATGTCATAGTTGCTTCATTCATTAATTGTCTTTTTTATAATATATTTGCTTCACTCATAATTGTCTTTTTTTTTATTATATTTGCTTCATTCACAATTGTTTGATTTTATGTTATATTTGCTTCATTCATAGTTGTCTACTTTTATGTTATATTTGCTTCATTCATAATTGTTTGTTTTTATTTTATATTTGCTTCATTCATAATTGTTTGTTTTTATTTTATATTTGCTTCATCCATAGTTGTTTTTTTTATGTTATATTTGAAATGAAATGGGGATCTTCGAAACACGAGCTTTGATTAACAAGAGCAAGTGTCAAGAATGACACTAAAGCATAACCCTTAAAAAGGGTATAACTGGAAACAAAATAAAAATAAAAATGTATTCTTTATTGATATGAAAAACCAATTGCTTAAGAAGCATTGGAGTAAAATACAAGAGGGGCTGCACCCCTTTATATACACAGCTGAAAGAGGACTCAATAGAGCTGTTGGGCGCTCTATTGCTAGTCAAGTCTGGACAGGACTTGACTAGCAACAGTCATTCTAGTTCAAACTGAACTAGATGACATAAAGACAAAAAATAAAAATAAAGGAAAAAAAATACAGAAAAGAAAGAAATTAAAAATGTATTTATATATATATAATAATATAATATTATTATATATACATATATGTACAATTTTACATTTTAACACTCCGCCTCAAACTTACGGTACAATGAGCGAAAGTTTGTCTAAGAGAAAGTGAAATCGGGGAGCAGCGAGAGGCTTTGTAAAGAGGTCTGCTAACTGATATTCTGAAGTGACATATGGCAGATCAATTATCCCGTGTAGATATTCCTCTCTGACGTAGTGACAATCCATTTCGATGTGTTTGGTGCGTTCGTGGAATGTTCTGTTACTGGCAATGTAGATCGCACTTTTGTTGTCACAACACATTTGTGAAGCCTTTGTTGCTTCAACTCCCATGTCAGCAAGCAGTCGTCGGAGCCAAACTACTTCCATGGTCGTGGTTGCCATGGCTCTGTATTCAGCTTCGGTGGATGAGAGAGATACCTTCTGCTGCTTTTTATACCTCCACGAGATTAATGATTCCCCTAAAAAGACACAAAAGCCAGTGGTTGAGTGTCTGTTATTGGGATCACCTCCCCAATCAGCATCAGTATATGCAATTAAATCAAGAGAAGAGGAGGAAGATAAGAAAAGTCCTCATGAAAGAGAGGACTTGATGTATATGATAATACGCATGACTGCTCCCATATGAACAGAAGTAGGAGCATGTTGAAATTGACTTGCTGTATGAACAGCATGTGCTATATCTGGTCTGGTAATGGATAGATAGGAAAGTGCCTCGACAAGCTGTCTGTAAGGAGTAGGGTCTGCAAGAAGTTCTCCATCATCAATCTTCATTTTAACATTAACAACTTCTGGAGTGTCAACTTTCTTATCATCAGTAATACCAGACCTGAAAACAATATCAAAAGCAAATTTAGTCTGAGATAATAAATATCCTCTAGGAGAATAAGCAACTTCAATGCCTAAAAAATATCTCAACAAGCCCAAATCAGTCATTTCAAAATGAGATTTAAGAAGTGTTTTGATTGTTTCAACTCCCTGTTTATCGCTTCCGGTGATGATCATATCATCCACATAGAGAAGAAGCACAATGATCCCTGCATCAGAATTCTTAATAAACAAAGCAGTGTCAGTTAAACAGAATTGAAAACCAATATCAATCATAACACGACTAAACCTATCATACCAAGCTTTTGGTGCTTGTTTAAGTCCATAAAGAGCTTTTTCTAAGCGAAGGACTTTACCCTTAGGAATACTTAGACCAGGAGGGGGTTCCATATATACTTCTTCAACTAGCTTTCCATTTAAAAAAGCATTTTTGACATCCATTTGAAAAATAGACCATTTTTTGATAGAAGCTAAGGCAATTAAGGTTCGGACAGTAGTCATACGAGCCACCGGAGCAAAGGTTTCTTCATAATCAATCCCATATTCTTGGGCATAACCTTTGGCTACTAAACGGGCTTTATATCTTTCAAGAGTACCATCACTCTTGGTTTTAATTTTATAAACCCATCGACATCCTATAGTTTTCTTCCCTGGAGGAAGATCTTGAATATTCCATGTAGAAGCCTTTTCAAGTGCATCTAATTCAACTTTCATGGCTTCTATCCATTTGATATCATTTTTTGCTTGAAAATATGTGGATGGTTCTTTATATGAGTGAATTAATGCAATAACTGCCCTATATGTGGGTGAGAAGGACTCGTATGATACAAACTTTTCTGGAGGCCTCGAGATTCGGGATGATTGTCTAGTTGGAATGTTAGAATATTTCTCAAGTGCACATGGAGTATTAGACTCTTGTCGCCTGGAATATTGAATACTAGTATCTCTATGAACTTCTTCATTTTCAACATTAAGATCAATAATTCTTGGATCATCATCAAAGTTACAATCAAGGTCATATTCATCAGATGTTGATGTTAGATCTAGCAAAAAGGAGTACTTTCTAAAATCAAAGAAGCTCTCCTTTTCAAGAAAGGAAACATTTCTAGACACATATAGTTTATTATTTTTGAAGTCAAAACATCTATAACCTTTCTGGTTTTCAGCATATCCTAAAAAGGCACAGGGAATCGCACGAGGGGAAAGTTTATCATTTTTGTCAGTAAATATGAAACATTTGCACCCAAATATTCTTAATCTAGAGTAGTCTGGAGAAATGTTCATAAGTTTTTCAATGGGAGTGATATTTTGTAACGAAGAAGATGGCATCCTATTAATGAGATAGGTGGCAGTTAAGGCAGCTTCTGCCCAAAAGTCTTTAGGGACTTGATTTGCTATTAATAAAGTTCTAGTGGTTTCTATAATATGGCGATGTTTTCGTTCTGCCAGTCCATTTTGTTGAGGTGTATAAGGACAAGATCTTTGATGTGTGATGCCATGCAATTTAAGATAATTTTGAAAATCTGTGGATAAAAACTCTCCCCCTGAATCTGTGCGAAAAATAGTAATATCATTTTGAAATTTGTTTTTAACCATATTATGAAAAGTTTGAAAGTATGAAAATACTTCAGACTTATGTTTGAGAAAGTACATCCACGTATGTCGGGAGAAATCATCGACAAAAATAACATAGTAGACAAATCCTCCTTTAGAAATTACTGGTGCAGGACCCCAAACATCCGAGTGTATTAATTCAAGTGGTCTTGAAGAGAAAAAGGTTCTGTTCTGAAATGGTAATCTTTTCATTTTGCCGAGAATACAATCTTTACAATCAAATGATTCAGAGTTACAAAATTTCCCTAGATTTGGAAAATGTTGGATTTTGGCTATATGTGGGTGACCAAGTCTCTTATGCCACAGTTCCAACTCTATTTTTTGAATATTATAACAAAAAGCTTTCTTCGGCATTTCCAAAAAATCCATGTAATAGAGTCCTCCTTCTCTATGGCCTTCCCCAATCAGCTTGCCTGACTGCCGATCCTGTACCCAACAACCATGAGAAGAAAAAGAAATATTACACCCATAATCAGAAATTTGAGATACAGATAAAAGATTTAAATTTAATTTGGGAACATGTCTAATTTCTGGAATAAAAAATTTTTTTGTTTTATAAATTTTTTCAAAATCTCCTATTCCTTCTATTTCAAGAGAAGTCCCATCAGCAGTAAAGACCTTTGACACACTTGTTTTATTTTTAACACATTTGGATAGACTTTGATTATTTGGGGTCATATGAAAAGATGCACCAGAGTCAAGAAGCCAAGAAATTTTACCTAAATCAGAAAAAAATGAGGCTGCTGCGCCGGTTGAAGCTTCAGATGAGGAAGAGGCACCTTTGATGAGAGGCTGAAGGATCTCCATTAGTTGGGCCAGGGAAACTGGTGCATCCTGATCTTTAGACTCCGATCCAGCAATTGCAGCTCTTTTTTCTCTCAGCTCCTTAAGTTTGGGACATTGTGGCCTGTAGTGTCCCGGTTCATGACAGTGATGACAAATAACTTTCTTCTTATCATAGTCACCATTTTGTCGGTTAAAGTGAGGAAGCCTATATGATCGAACATGATTCCCTGGTCTAGACACGGCTAAAACGGAATCATCTTCAATTTTTAAAGAACCTTTCCGGAGACGATTTTCTTCCATTGTTAACTCTTCAATAGTTTCAACAATAGAAGGAATTTTTCCCCGGTGAAGTAGGGCCGATTTAGTGGTTTCAAATTCCGGCCTTAATCCAGTGATAAACTGGTAAAAATGTTCAACATTGAGTTGTTTCTGACGAAGCTCGATGTCTTCGGCACAATGCCACTTTGGTTCTAAAAGGGAAAGTTCTTCCCAAAGTTCGGACAACCCATTGTAATATTCACGAATAGTTTTGTCTCCTTGTGTCATCATTCGAACTTTTTCTTGGAGGTTGCACACGTGTGCAATATCTTTAAGGGAATACATATTCTTAAGGTATTCCCATGCCTTATCGGCATGATCAAATTTGGCAAGACTTGAGCATTTTTTAATGTCAACGCTATTGATAAGCCATGACATTATCTTTGCATGAGATATTCTCCATTCTTTCCATTTCTTCTCGTATGAGGCAATAGCCTTGATTTTCTCTTCTTCCGATAGAGGGACGTCTTTATCTCCCTCCTTTTTAGTAAGAGATAGCTTAGGTTCCGAATCGGAACCATCCACAATCCCCCATAAGCCTTTTCCCCATATATGGTGCTTCATGATTGAAGCCCATGTTACATAGTTCGTATCGCTTAGTTTCATAGGCATGATGGTGACTTTATCATTGTCATCCATCGATTACAAGGAGAGAAAGAATAGGGATAGAAGAGAAACAAGAAGGAAAATGAGAAAGAAAGAAAAAAAAAAAAAACAATACAACAAGATGTGAAATCTTCTTCAATGAAGTGATAAAACACTTCTCTTCAAGTGGCGAACACTTTTGCAAACGGGCACGGAAACCGAGGCAGCTTTTCCTCAAGATTTAGTACTTCCGCGGCTCTGATACCATGAAATGAAATGGGGATCTTCGAAACACGAGCTTTGATTAACAAGAGCAAGTGTCAAGAATGACACTAAAGCATAACCCTTAAAAAGGGTATAACTGGAAACAAAATAAAAATAAAAATGTATTCTTTATTGATATGAAAAACCAATTGCTTAAGAAGCATTGGAGTAAAATACAAGAGGGGCTGCACCCCTTTATATACACAACTGAAAGAGGACTCAATAGAGCTGTTGGGCACAGTCCAACAGCTCTATTTAGAGCTGTTGGAATGTGTCAGTCCAACAGCTCTATTAAGAGCTGTTGGACTGTGTCAGTCCAACAGCTCTATTGCTAGTCAAGTCTGGACAGGACTTGACTAGCAACAGTCATTCTAGTTCAAACTGAACTAGATGACATAAAGACAAAAAATAAAAATAAAGGAAAAAAAATACAGAAAAGAAAGAAATTAAAAATGTATTTATATATATATAATAATATAATATTATTATATATACATATATGTACAGTTTTACATTTTAACAATATTTACTTCATTCATAATTGATTCTGTTTATGTTCAATGTTATGCAATTATACAAAGTTTGTGATATGTTATATTAAGTACACACTTATACTTCATTCATGGTCACAATCACGATTGTTTCTGGTTGTTACTTAAATTTAACAATTCATTGTAACATTCTTACTTTTTTCAATGTTTTTTTTGGGTCCTGCCTAGGCCCTGAATAGGTCTTTTAGGGGTCGTCCACCTAGCACTTTTGACAACTAACTATGTATCTATCTATGCATGTATGGATGTACGTACGCATGTATGTGATGTATGGCCTTGTCCCAGTGTCAGTTTTATGTCACAAGTCCCTAAAAAACTTATTGGCTATGGAAAACATGCATATATCTGAAACATTAACATGTCAAAGATAAGGAAGAGAGATGTAGGAATAAACTTAAGATATCCAATCCACCCGAAGGATAAAATGCTCTTCTTATGATAGATGAAATTGTGCCGTAAAATAAATACAAGCCTTAGACTTACCTTCTGGGAAGCTTCTCTTTCACATAGGAATCTCAAAGTTGATAGAAGTGCAACAAGCCGTGATCCACAGGTTACTAGATGTGAAAATAGGCAAACCTCAGAAACATTTAGGCATAAGAGATCACAATTTGCAATTGACAATACAATAGTGATGAGCAAATCAAAGACTAACCTTTCACATATTTTTGGACTAACTGCGTAGGGAGCATATAATCTCCAGTAGGACAAGTTGGTGGTTTGGTTGTATGTGTAGATTGTGTATGATTAGTAGATGTCATGGAATGCCTATCAGAAAAATTCATCACATGGTTTGTATGTCCTTCTAAGCCAATCATAGCAGGGCTGTCTAAGCTGATGTTAGCAAGATGGTTCACTTTTTCATTCAAAGTTGCAGATAGTAACAAATTTTGCCTTAAGGACCCCACTGCGTGGAGCTTTGACACTGTACTGTCCCCAGAAATCAAATCTGGCTCTCTTGTCCCTAGAATATTAAGTATTTCTTCTATATCCTTGCCATAGCCAAGCTCCAAAATCCTACAGATATTTAACCATATTAACTATTTTAGTAAATGCACAATCAACAAGCAGCATTAGATAACTACCAGTCACAGTTACCAGCACTAGCAATTCTCTGTGAGACAATCACTATGATGGAAGTCAAATACAGTAAGTATCTCACAAAATCCTCCTAAAAAGGTTCGTAATTTTGAAAAATAAAATGAGTCAATTTAAAAAAAATCAGATAATAATTTAAAAAAAGAGTAGAAAAACAAGACACAGCTATAAGATTTAGGATTTCTTAATAAATAAAAAATAATGAGAAACTTGTAATAATATGACTATTTTTACACTGGAGATATTTGTCACTATGCTACTGACATAGTGCCTTCACAAAACAAAGGCAGTATCAACACATGACATGCAGAATTTATATTGTAAAAAATCCAGAAGAAGCTGCAAGAGCTTGTACCTATCAGCTTCATCGAAGATTATCCAACGCAATTTTTTGTACAAGAAAGATGATGTATGTTTCAAATGGTCCAGAAGTCGGCCTGGGGTCGCAATAAGAATTGATATTCCTGAGGCACGATATAAGCATAAATAAAAACTTCAAACAAACAAGCAGACAAATTATATAAGGAAGAAGGCGAAGAGACTAGGAGGCATGGAACATCAAATCTGTGGTGCTATGGGGAGCACAACACGTCTTGTCTTCTGTGTTTTATATAAACCTTAAATTACTTACAATTAGTACCACATTAGGGACATGCACCTTAGTTGTACAAATAATAAATCATAAAGTTGCCACCATTATATCTGGAAAGACTGAAATGCCCTTGTCAGCCAGCGTATTCCCTTTCTATCATTACGCCCCTGTCCATGACTGATTATCAGGGTAATGAGGTCCAGCACATATGCCTTAACCTAGCTACTGATCAGTGGAATTAGGGCTTGCAGCATCCAGCAAGCATGCCTTAAACTGACAAGCTGACCGAGGGAATTAGGACTTGTAGCATGCCAAAGCTTATAACAAAAATGCACTGCCCCAGCATCACAATCATATTACCTGAAACCTATAGGATACACCAAGAATACCCTTTCCACACACACACACATACAGGCTGAGTTCCAGCATCGCATCCACATTACATAAAAAACACATCCAGTTTGTCCAAATGCAAGTCCAACGGCGCTACCAGCCTATCACTAAACCAACATGCACACCCGAACAAGAAAGATACTTAAACACTAAGATATGGGGTGCAAGTCAGATAGCAAAGCAATGGTCATTTTTAAACATAGTCACCAAGTCTTGCAACATTCTGAAATACCGTGTTTTCAAGTTTCTTGAGGAAAAAGAGAAAGTATCATGATATTTTCAAATAAAACTTCAGATTGAAAATATCATGATATTTCCATCTTTTTTTATAAACTTTCGGTCTTTTATTTTTAGTTTCTAAAACTCCAATTATACCAATTTATTCCAAAAATCCCTGAGGTTTTCTTGAGAAAAAACACTTAGTTTAAGTTCTCAGAGAAAAAACATTGGCAAGATATTGCCAAGAGTAATAATTGAGACTATGGTCTCAATAAGCAATAGAGCAAGTAAACAAGAGAAGATAAAATAAATTTTAAAGTTATAAACTCAAATTTGGATTTTTTTCTCATTGGCACTTTAGTGGCATTTAATTTGGTCAGATGAACCCGAAAGTGGTTCAAAATGACTTCTAAAGCTATTCAAAATATATGTAACAAATCAATTATAGGATCAAGAGAATCAATCAACCATAACTCGAACATCTAGCATGGAGAATGTTGATTTAATATTACACAACAAATACTCTCACATGTCAAGTAAATAATGGATGATTTAGCATTCAATACTCGTGAATACAAACCAAGAAACCTAAATCCAAACCTTTCCGTAACCTGGCCTTCTCCTTTGACCGATTTTCACCACCCATTACATATCCGGGGACAATCCAATGGAAACGATGCAATATTATCTGCAAAATTTCATAAACCTGCATACATAATTCACGCGTTGGCACAAGCACCAACGCTGTTTCCTGTTGGTGAGTCAAAGCAAGAGATCCAAGATTTAAAAAAATGAGAACAGAAAGTGTAGAAAAGGTAGCATAATTCAGAAGAGCATCACCAGTTGACCTTAGAAGAATGAGTCAAAGATGCTATTTCTTTTCCTCTTCACAAACAAAAATGACCAAAACAATTGTAATTTTAAACTTCCATGACATTTAAATGGTTATGATTCATGAAAGATCTACTCAAACAGTACAAGATTGTAAACCATGCTTAGCTCAAACTGCACAGAGAAAAGGCTAAATGCACAATTCATGACAGAACATCTACTTATTCAATGTGGACCTATCTACACAATTATATCATGAATAAAGGATACTAAAAGTCCTCTTTTACCATATTCATATGAACAAGAACAACAGAGCTTACCAAATGTTCCATCAGAACGATTAATCCGAGGAGAGTACATTTGTAAGTGATGAACTATAGGAGCAAGATACACAATTGTCTTGCCAGTTCCTGTAGCTGCATTAACGAGTCTACACTGCATGTCAAAGAAATGACAACAAACTGCTCTTGGAGAGGCTGTGCGAGAAAAATAGAAAAAGTAAAGTCTGTAAAATTTTCTGTCTGATTAGAATCAGTAAAACCCCTATAAATTTTCCATGGAAAAGGAGGTGGGGGAGGAATGGAGCTTAGGCATATAAAAAGGATACACATGACGTCCAGACATAATGACAGGAATTGCTTGAGCCTGGATAAGAGTTGGAATTGTGAAACCCATTCTATCTGTTAAATATCACGATACATAAATGAGCTTTGATGAGATTTGAACAAAACAAATCTACACCGATGGAAAAGAAAAGCCAGAGTAACTAAACATTAGTTCAAGACACTATTACGCATGATGCCTGAATTATTGCAAGAAAACCATGCAAGGCAACAAGATCCGGACATAACATTAACTTCAATAAAGAATCTCGAAAATTCAATTCCAAGATGAACCCAACAGACAGTGCCAGATATAGGAATCTATCTAGTTTCAACTTTCAATGTTGAAATTGCCATTTAAAGGATGAACTTGATAAAATGTGAAAGTTTATTAAGGAAACATAAATTGTAGCTATTAAAGCTGATTATCTCGTGCACATTTTTCTTATCTATGCTATCATTGTTCTTTGTTTAACTATCAGATATTTTCCAATTATTTTCTTAGAAGAAGCAAAATGTTATTTTAGCAAAATTATTGTGATAAACTCAACTTATAGGTTGCTACTGTTGCATAAGTTTGGAAACTGAAGTGGTGCTTGAATTGGCAAGAGAGAGAGAGTCCAAAGGCCCATCTTTATGAGAACGGTGGGCACAGAGTTCTCGAGAATTCATCAACTCCACAGGCATAAGCAGTAACAATAATCCGAGACAACCAGAAAAAAACCCATCAATCCCAGTTTTCAGCAAACTCATTAGAATTCTCTCCCGAAGAAGAAACAATTCTCCATCATCCATATCAGTTCAAATTTAACTAGCAATTCTGTAAATCGTTGTCACGAAATCAGCAACGCCATTACGTGACAATTATCACCCTAAACGACCGAAACTAACGCGCCAATGCCCGTTATTAGCCCTCATAATCGAACACAAACGACGCCGTCATGAACGAAAAAACAAAACACGACTCGAATCACCAAACCAGTATCATCAAAATTGCTCCCCGAAACAACAAAATGCAATCATAATTCTATATAAACTACCAAAAAACAAAATCCAGTAGAAGAAAACGAGAGAAATACAAGAATGAAGGAGAGAAGGAGCGGACCTCGGAGTTGATCACACAGCGTTGGGTGGAGGCCGAGGTCTTCGAAGGAGCACGAAGCGAAGAGGTTAGGGTTAGGGTTTTTTTCGTTCCCTTCCAGAAGCTTCTTCTCCTTCTTCTTCTTCTGCTCCACCTCGGCGCCCATGGCGGAACTCTCCTCTAGGGTTTTGCTAGGTTTTCTCCGACGGCAGGGATGAGTGGGAAAAGGCGATCCCACGAGTATTTAGAGGCTTGGATCGGTCATGGAACGCAGTAAGTCCGGCCCGGATCCATCTAAAGACGTAAGTAGGTCGGGTCTTGGGTCTTAAATTGTGTTTGAAATTGTTGCAGCTTATATAAAAACTCAAGTTAAACGAGTCGAGTGATTGTAAATACGGAAGGCAGAGCCAGCGTGGCTAGGTCTCTTACCCTGGGCCCTTTTTTTTCTTCGTGTAAATATATAAAAAAAAATAACTCTAATTCTAATTAGCATATTTAAAAAAAAAATGCATTGTTCTATGGCTAAAAAATAAGATTAAAAAAAAAACATATTGTTTGAGCATTTGAGAAGAGATAGAAGTAATAAGATTTTACTATTAAACTTATTTTTTAACCAAATAGTTCAATCGTAACATATTTAAAGTATATTTTTCACTAATTAGAGATCTTACGAGTCAAAGCGAGCTGAGCCTATTTTACAAGTTTAAACAAGCTCTTTATATGAGGAACATGAAATGAGCAGGGCTTTCCAACCTACACAAAGAGCAGGGTTTGGATCATTTTCTGAGTACGGCACACCAGATAAAACATCTTAGCCAGTGAAACACGTCGGATGGATCCAAGTCCGATTAATTTCGTAGACCTAAAGGACCCAAAACCGTAAGGCATCCGGACCACGTCGGATGGATGCAAGTCCGATTAATTTCGGGCCACGGCCCAAAACAGTGAAACCCAGTCGATGCCGACTTGCCGAGTCGAGTAAAGGGATATATAGGTTATTTGGTGAAAGTAACGAGGGCATAATGGACTATTTATTGTACAAATACAACAACCCAATTAAAACCGGTAGCTGAGAAGACACCCGCCATTTTCCGCTAATTTTTTTCGTTCTTTTTTTTTTTTGCTCTGTCTCTCTCTCTCTCTCTCGATCAAATCTAGGGTTTCCTCCCGAGGTAAGTTTTCTTGGATCGTTTCTCTTCGCAATTGTTATCTCGTTTGTAGGTCATAGCGGAAATTTATAAGGTTTTGGTTGATCTCCTGTTGTACTTCCGATTGCTTCAAGTCCGTTATTTCAGTATGATTTAGGGTTAGATTTTCGAACATGGGCTCAGTGTTTAGAAGGAAGAGGGGAACGGATCGAAAATTGAGGACGTGTGGCGAAAAACCGCTGTTCTTTTAGCTGTTGATCCATAGTTATGGTGTTTATGTTCTCTTTTGATGATACAAAAGCGGTATTCGCAAATTTTGAGCTTTAGATTTGGGTTTTGATTTCAAAGATTGTTCCTTCTTGGCATTTGATTGTGGTTTTTTTGAGGATTTAGTGTTCTTTACCGTTTCGATGATTTTTTACCCTTTCGTATTGCATACATCGATTAATGCTTTTACTCATCCATTGAAAAGTATGTAGATAATTTTGCACCGGAATTAAGAATGAGCAAATGTATTTCTGCATTATTCATCTTGATATTTTTAATTGTGCATTTGTGCTCGGGGGTTTAATATATGGAACAATAACTTATGCATGCATACTGGTAATCTTGCAACACAAGTGAGTACTTAAAAAATCTTATAGTTTTGATTCAGGAACACATTTAGACGTTGTATAAAATTACAGAAAGACCATTGCTGGTGCTATCCAAAAGAAAGGCTATCATGATATCTTTATTTGTCTGCGTTGGTGATGAGAGTCTGAGACCTTATCACCACTCTTTTTTGTACCAATTGTGTTTTTCTTCTGTAAAAAAGTGTTGGGATTTTGTGTTAATTATCAGTGCAGAGGTGAAGAATTCACAATTAAAAAGGTCTTACGTTTACTATCTTCAATTACGAAATTTTCCTTTTGTTGTGTACAAAAGTAATTCATTTCCCATAATGTAAAAAATGAAATTTTTGATAGATGCAACCACTGCTGTATTTGAAAGTTTTATAGGGACAGAAAGTTTGGCGTGTATGCATGCATGTGCACACACGCCTGTGAGCCTGTCTGTGGAAGACATCTTGTCTGCTTTCTACATGAAATATTTCTAGCTAAAAAGTTGAAAAAACAGTGCTTATTTTTATGTTGTTCATGTCTTTCATGTTTATTGTTTTTTGGTTCAAATTGAAGAAGAATTGATTATCCTCCTCTTTCTTTTTTCTTTGTTTTTATCTTTCCAGCAAATGGCATCTTCAAGTAAGGCCCCAGAAATTGATTTATTGGGTAGACACTTGTTGTCAGACCCTATTTCTCATGATGAAAATGAGGACAGCAATGAAGTTGTCTTATATAGGGCCTCATTCCAAGAGATGGAAGACAATTTTGTCAAGTATCAAACAGCTTTGTGGATCCTTTCTTCTTTACCACTTATTCTAGCTTGTGGAATTGGATTACTCATGTTGATTTACCTTCCTGTGAGGAGACAGATTGTGAGAAGAGACTTTCGATCCAGAAAGTTGTATGTCACATCAAATGCTGTTGTCTATAAGGTCTCTTCCTGCCCATCCTCTTGATATTTAAACATTTTTTTGTTACCATGTAATATTGTTTAATCAAGTTGACATATTAGCTAATATAAGGTTGATTTTTCATCTAATCATCTCTACATTCGGACAGTTTGGGTTGCTTTTGTTTCTCTTTTATGCTTTTAGTTTCTTACATGTGTTGCTATTGTTCTTTGGAAGTGATTGGTTGATTTGAGAAACTTCACAACCTTAGATGATTTGAAAGACAAAAAGTTGCTATTATCTTTTAGCTCTCCAAAGCTATATGGTTACTCAAAACCAATACTTTCATGTGTGTCAATACATGTGCATATTAAGGATTTCATTGTTGAAGCCTACCCACTGTACCCTAGCATACTAGTATCCATACTACTTATTAGGGCGTCTGGGAACTTGGCTGTTCATGGCATGTTTCCTTTGAACAGTGTCACTGTCTTATAGTGTACTATATGTTAGGGTGTCTGGGAATTGGTCTGTTTCATGACATGTGAAACCATGAACCTGGTGACTGTATCATAGGTTTATATTTGCCTCATGTAAATGATAATTCACTAATGTGATGTTTGCTTTAGTCACAAGTGGGAATGGCCACAAGGTGAATCACATGACCAACTTTCACAAGATTCAAGGTAAAAACAATCACAGCTGGCAATCACAATAACAACTTGTACTTTCTCATGTTTCACTAACCTTTAGAAAGTGTTGTGATTGTAATTTACAATCACAGGATCTTGAGAAAATCCAAGAATCGCAGGACATTGCAAACATGCCCTAAGTGTACTATCACTTAGATGTTTCTTGATAACTGTGAAATTTGTTAGTTGATGAGTTTAGGCAATTAGTAAGAGGATAGGAAACAAAAAAATTCAGGTTTCTAATAGCTTTCCATGCACCAGAGGGCCCTCTATTACTGATCTACAATTTAAACCTATACACACTGGTGAATAAGATGGATGGTGTACCTGTTTAGAGAGTTGAGCGTAGTCTTGTTTGTGAAATCAAGCGAGCCAAATATTCATGATTTTTATGATCAAGAACTAGAAATGTTGAAAGACATCAAGATCTGTATTATCATCCAAATGCAATATTCGTTGTTGATTTGGGGCTTGGAAATAAATTACATGCTGATTTTTATAAGTGTGAGCTATAAATTTGGCAAGCTATCTACCTCCATTTTACATTTTTAGGTTTGAACTTGCATGTAAGAAGGAAATGGAGATGATGTCATAGAAAGAGAGATAGAAGGTGGTGGTGGTCAAGAATGTGGTTGGAAAAAGAAAAATGCCATTGTTTTTTATAGTGAGGCCATTAATAAAAAATATTTGCCAAAGTGATAAGAACTCATTTAGGATATTTATTGGAAAGGTTGTTAAAATTGCAAATCAGATGTGAGAACCTCCTTATTTTTTCCCCTTATCAGTGAGTTTCACTTTTTTTTATTACAAAGCAAAAACAAAATGTCCAAGACCTACCCTACTGAAAAGTTAGTATTCATCATAACTTTATGAGTCGTTATATTTTAACTACTGGAGTGTTTTTTCCTATTGCAGGTCACAAAGCCAGTGTTCATTCCCTTCTTTGGAGTCTTGAAGAAAGAGAAACATGTCGTTCTCCCTTCGTTGAAAGATGTTGTAGTTGAACAAGGTAAATGATTAATTAGAAATACAGTAAGTTGGAGGGTTAAAGTTGTAATACATATGGGTTCTCCTTTTTTATGTTCTTTTGGAAGATTGATAATCTTTTGTTGGTTGAACTTGCTTTGTATACTGTCACTAAGTCCCTTCTTTTTAAAGGAAGATCTCTGAATTCCGTTTTTTCTCTTTCATCAAAGTTGTCTTTTGTTATCTTTAGAAAACCTAGTACTGTTGGACCGTTGGTTACTATTCTTTTGATGCTTTGCTTTTCAATTAAAGTTTCGTTTGAATTTCTTAAGTCTACATAGAAGAGTCAGACTAAGATACTGTTTAATCATCAATTATTTGCTTTTATCAGGATACCTGCAGTCCTTGTATGGTATCTATTCCATCAGATTTGAGAACTTCGGTGTGCGACGGCCAGCCAGTGATGATGTTCAAATTCAAGGGGTTGTGCATCCAAAGGCTTTCAGAAAGGTAGCCTGTTGGATAAAAGAATCTATTCTCTTATATGGTTTTGCTTTTGGAAGAAATGTAATCATACAAGCCATACTTTTCAGGCTATCATGATGCTTCTTTCAAGTATTAGGAATGAAAACTTTTCTAGACAAGTCTCTGTTAATGATGATCTGCCCACCTCAAGAGCAGAGTTTTCTCATTCTCCTCAATCTTCACTATCCCGCATTAGAGTAACATCCAGGCCGGTAGGTTTACTTTCTTGATGAGATTGTATTATATCTGATTGACTTGTTTTTTAATCATCTGATTATTCATCACAAAAATGATTAGTTCCTATCTCATTGAAATTGATGTAGACAAGCTAGTCATCCATTGGATATTGAGATTAAGATTTTATGATGATTTTGCAGCTTCTTTTGTTGGAATGTAAGAAACCAAAAATGGATTTATAATTTTTTTAAGCAGAACGGCAGATCCTACTTTAGTGTTGAAGGCTTTAAGTTAATGTGGCATCTTTGACCATCCGTTGTAGCTTCTTCCTCCCTTCCTATACATGTGACTCCCTCACAGCCTTATGTGGGAGGGCCAAACCTTGGAGGGATTTGTATTGAAATCAAGAATTTGCATGGCAGCTGGTGAAAGTAAAATAAATCTATATTCTGATTAAGCATTGAATTTCCCTATTCTTATAAAGGTTACATCTTGGTACTGTTGCATCTATATTCTTCCCTAAACTTGGTTCAAGATTGAAAATGGAAAAAAGGAGAAACGATGTTTTTTGTTCCCACACATGGTGAAAGACATGCATGTTCACGCTCACTATCATGCACATACACATGAAAGCTCACATGGCATGTGCACTTCTGCATATTTAACTTGAAAGCAAATATGTGTAAAATAGTCTGCCATTTAGTTTGCTAGGAAACCTATAGCCGGTCTTGCAGTTTCCTGGAAGGTTTCATCACCTTGTGGTCTTCTGTATCATCTTTAACACATACTTATTGAGGATGTATTCTTATTATCTAATAGACTTCTAAAGGACTACATGATAAAATTAATCATCTTAGAATAGAATGCCGAAAAGTGAGCTCATTTCTTTTATTCTGTCAATTGTTTTGCTTTTTATACTTAAAGTTTTTGTTGTTGCCTATAGTTTTGAGTCTTTTGACTTAGGTTCTTGATTAACACTTCTGTGGTCACTTTTGTTGCTGGAAACCATGATAATGAGGTCCATGCTATCTTTTATTCTGATAAATATAGATGCAAAATCTCATTTTTCTTCTGTACTGTTGACTTTAGATGTCTCCTTCAAGATTTATGTTGCATGAGCCTGTCCAACCATCCACAGAACAGTTATTACATAAGCTTGGGGAGGTCAGCAGTGCTGTGAAGGTGTGAAAAGATGCAAGTTTGTAATTTGTCTTCTGGTTTTCTTTCCCTTTAATGAGCCACAGCATTGTTATCTTGGTATGCAGAAAATTCACAGTTTAGTTGAGGAGCAGCTTTGAAAATTGCAAACAGATGTATATATCCTTCTATGGTTGTGGTATGGTTCTGTTCCTTCCCGTCACCATATGACTTAAACAAATTAAGAAAAAATGGATCAAATTGTAACAGTATTACATAGCTTTTATAACCTAAAGATTACTATAGGATTCACGCCTCCGCAGAAAATGCATTCTTGTTAAAATTTGGAATGGTATTCTTTTGTTTATGAAATCTACATCCGATGACTGGTGGATTTTCCCTAGGTGGTGTTATCATGATTCTCTTTTTTTCCTTTAGGCAAGCATCTTTCGAAAGATATCCAAATCCGTCTGGCACCTGTTCTCATTATTTGTGTCTGCTTTTGCATTCAGTTCCTCGTAGTGCTAATGCCATGGTACTTGAGCAAATCAGGTATTTGCTTGGAAATTATATGGTTTTAAGATGGTTTTATATCATTCATGGCCGGAGTATCTCCCTGAGGTTTAAGCTATTTTACCTGACCCTCCTACAACCGCTGATAGCCGTATGAGACATTTGTCAGCATTGATACCAAAAAGGAATTCAGTGTTTTACTTCATTTTGCATCTACGGTGTATGTTTTACATATGATGCAGTTCTCTGTTTTGACTTTTCTACAAAATATATGGTATACATTTAATAAATAACTCCATAAAAAATGAATACATCTTTATCTTGGAGTCATAAACTCCAACAAAAATAATTGTATTTTGTCCATGTGACAGTTAAATAACATTTGTTCATTGTCTTAATGATCCTGACACTGTTTTCTGTTGCTACAGGATGATGAACGAACATATATATATTTATTGCATCTTATGGAACGGAATTTCATCAGGCACTTGGCAATTTTCTGGCTGTACCTCACCTCTGATTGTACCTCTTCCTGTAGAATTTGTTGCCAAGGACTAATAAAATTATCTCATTATTTTATATGTAACACACCTTTTTATTAATATTAATATTTTCTTTGCTTCCGACTGTCATTTTGTGCAGTAAACTCTGATGGCCTTTGACTGTGTCATTTTGACTGTAAAACGGGCATGGTTCTGAGTGTTTGATCCCAAGAAGAGGTGAAAATGAAAAAAAAAATAGAAAACCGGACGACCAACTGTCTTGCTTGGTTTAGTGTATGGGTTATCAGATGGTCAGGTCTTTCTGAACAAGAGCAGACATTTGTCAATGGCACACCCAGAGTTTCCTCAGCTATGGATGATTTGACTGCTCATCTGTGATTTCGCGATTGCTTTGAATCTGCCATGTTGGTGAATTGATTGAATGTCCGCAGGGAACAACTACATGTTTGAAGGAAAAACTGACACCTTTAGATCAGCGCCATCCCAAAACAGCAGTTCTGCTAAACTAATTCAGGAAGAGAGACAGATTCTGGTGGCTTGATGGTGGGCAACAAACCAAGCCTCTTGCACAAGCTGCGTGGTTTTAATGTGAGATCGTCACAAGTTCAATTTTGGGGTTATTTTAGTTGAACAATCCAGGCTCGAGTTCAAGCAATAGTCCATTAAGAGTTCAAGAACTCGTTAAGGGTTTGTTTCATAAGATGAGTTCAAGAACTCGTCAAAATGCCCCAACAAATGTCAGCTTGTGCCCCACTAGTTTTCAACCACAATTAGATTAGGAGAAGACAGTAGATGCCCCTTAAACAGCTAAACATTTAAAACAGGTGTCGAAGAATCACATTTATTAGCAAATTCGAAAATATTGTGATATTTTGTCACCACGCACCCAACTAGTCTTCGCCTTCACAATTAGATTAGGAGCAGGCATTAGAGTGCCCCTTAAAACGGTTGGCGTGTTGGACATAAGCAAAAGCCTATATAAAAAAGGAGAGAGAGAGAGAGTTCTTGGTTAACATAATGGACAGGGAGGCTGCTTGAATGCCATTTCACAAGTATTGCAAATGTTTTAAATGATCGTGATAAAAGTGGGTTATTCTCGAAGGCTGATATACTACCCAAAAAACATGATATTTTCAAGATATCATTTATAATAAAAATATTGTGCTTTATTGCAATATTATTGCGATAGAAACAATTTTATAGTATTTATAGGACTATCTGTTTATTTATATATTTTACATATTTCCATATTTTCCTATATGCCAATCTTTCCTGAGGCATTCCAGATTTTTCAAAATATCACAAGATTCTCTTGCTGAGATTTTCCTCAGAACAATTTTTTTTGACATTCCTAGAATGCAAATATTTGATTAGGTTGTAGGGGAGGGAGAAGAAAAAAAATGGCAGGAGAGCAAAAGTAACAGAACTACTACTTGATCCAACTGTATGCTTGAAAGTTACAGTTTCCCGTAGTGATGGTGCAGAAGATTAGTGAGCCCATAACATAATATAAGTTCTTCTAGCAATGATGGAGGCCCTTGCTGAACCAAGTATCTGCTACATTCACCGGTTCAGATCTTTCACGAATACTACAGCATGGATCGGAACCTGTCAGCTTCTGTTTGGATATGAGCTCGAGATATGGCCTCAAGGGAGCAACATCCATTGAGAGCCATCGTGAGCTCAAGTTCATCCCTCAAGATTTCAATGACCCTCTTTACTCCAGGTTCTCCTTTTGCTGCCAAACCATATACTACTGGCCTTCCAATCTGTAAAGAGATGGAGAGATGAGAATTCACTTTCCAACAAGCCTGTGCATGCATACACATTCATACACGCACCTAGAGGGACACAGTAACAAGACTTGAAAACTGAAAAAGAACCATCCTAAAGGTCTTCATATGCATCACTAGCCAGTGAATGAACCATTCATAAGGGAACTGTTAATGGATGGATTTCTTCCTTACAGAAAGAATAGAATGCATGCCCGACAGTGAGAAGAGATTCAACCAAGTCATCGAGGTCTCCCCGGAGAGACCAACGATGCAGAACAGGGTTTGTGAGCATGAGCAGCAGCCTTTAGATGGATTATGCCCCGAGTCACCACAGGCTTGATCAGCTCTGTTGTGATTCACCTGCAGTTAGTTTCAGCCTGTGGCTCCAACTAACCGAAAATGAATTGCACAAACTTTATTTTCCCTTCCACATGTTAGAAAGATAATTGCAAAAAGAGAATTTCAATGAGGCCTTCCTGATTAATGAATTCTTCAACATGAATAGCACTGAACGAAGATTATACAAGCACATTTTTTACGACAAAGTTGATGCTCCAAACTATACACCACCAGGGAGCATCTTACCTTACAATTAGGTTTTGGCAACATGGCAGGAAATTATAAGACCCTGACAATATCATTCCATGTGCTTGGTATGTTTCTAAGACAACAGGGAAAACAAAATGCTACTCTTTGAAGCAAACCCATCACAGGAGAGAGAGAGAGAGAGAGAGCTGACCAGAACAGCTCGGGCACCAAGAGCCAAGGCCTTGAACACATCTGTTCCACGCCTGATTCCTCCATCAAGCAGAACAGGAACTTTACCAGCAACAGCTTGAACAACCTATACTAACAAAATCTTTAATTGAGATGGAGTCATAATATCTTTCACATGTGCTACCCACTGATCAGAGAAAAAAAACAAAAGGAACAGGAAAAGGAAAATTATCTACCCACTAATTCATACATCATTTTGGCAAAAAAAAAGTTATTTTGTCACAGAACTCCATTTTCTGTCATTATTTGTGATATGTTACCTCCTCAAGGACAGAAATTGCAGCTGGCACACAGTCAAGTTGGCGACCACCATGATTGGAAACGATTAGTCCAGATACACCAACCTGCAGAGCCCTCCTAGCTGCACGAAAGAAAGCTAGCTTGGATCAGCAAGGAGAATTTTGTTTCATTCACTGCAGCATTCTAGGTGGGCATGAGGGTCAACTTCTTTCATTAGTCATCTTCATTAATTCAATCCTATATTCTTTTTCTAATATATTGGATGATGTGTTTCAAGATTTCATTGGTGGTTATGTTGATAAGAAATCAAATTATGTTGTGAAAGCGCATGCAAAACTTGATCATAGACTGTCATCAACCTAATTCATCTGTATTCTTGAACTCCTTGGACCGAGTCCCCAGCCAATGCAACCTGGACTTTATAAGAGCTGGATTAGTCCTACAAAATTAAGGTGCTTCACCAAGTATTTCTATCCTACAATTGAGACTTATTGCTATGAAATAAAACCACCTAAATTTGTTTAATATTTGAACACTTTACTTTGAAAAGATGGAGAAAATGTAGAAAAAAATAGACATAAACTGACCATCTTCTGCAGTGAGTAGACCCTTAATGAGAATAGGCAATTTGGTTATTGACCGTAACCACTCCACATCCTGCATAATAATCAGCAGCATCACTAAGGATAAGGATAAACAAAAAGATGAGTAAATCTTTGTGTGTATATATATATATATTATTCATATTGTACATATATTCATATATATTTTATTTATAATGATGTAATAGGTAAATACCCATTATGGATATTTTGGTCATTCAGTCCTTGTAATAGGTTGTGCCCATTAAGGGCACATTAGTACTTTTATTTTATTCTTTTATTTTTTTGTCCTTTTCTATTTTTATACGGACTATTTGATCAAATATCAAATATAACTATTGGGTTCTTTTTTACTAGTCAACATAGAGTTGACTACTCAATATAGCTGTTGGAACAGTCCAACAGCTATATTGAGGTCTCCCTCACTCTTGTATGTGTATAAATAGGGGGTTTTATCCCCCTTTCATTTTCTAATACTTCTCTTAAGATTCATGCTCAATAAGATGAATATTTTTTATGTTTTGTGTTCTTCTCTTTAGTTCTTTAATATCTTGAATGCACTTAGTGCTTGTGTTGTGTCTTTATGCTCTTGTATTGTCCCTTAGTTGGACTTATGTATGTGTATATGCACTTTGTGTTTATGATTTTTTAAGCCCTTAGAGGCCCTCATTTTTTATTTTTGCATACTTCATTACATGGTATCAGAGCCAAGAAATCCTTGGTATTTTGCATTTCTGGGGTCTTGTGATTCTTTTGTTCGAGTCCGTACTTCGTGAAAGATTCGTAATCATTGTGTGGCTTGGATTTAAGAAAAATATTGACCCAATATGTATCATATATCTTTAAGTGTTGTGTTATCTATCTCATGCATTATGCATGAGAAAACACTCATTTTTCTTATCTCTGAAATATTATTTGTTATTTTTATAAAAAAACTAAAATATTTAAATGTTTAAAAAAATTTATCTTTGGATTTATTTTTATTAAATATTTTACAAGGTTTATAATATTTGTTTGATTTTATAAAATTATATATGTGTATGCTTTTAGGAGATCTAGTTTGAATCTTAGTTTTTCAAAACTTGCTTTATTTGATATGTACGTATATGATTTAGTATTCTTGATCATGTATCGTTGGCATTTAGATGCTTTATTTGAATAATTCATGATTATAAATGTCAAATCATGTTCGTATTTATTATTGAACTTTGTTTTGTTTTGTTTTTGAAAATTTGTTATATATTTTAAAATAATTTGAAATGGTGTTATGTGTCTTTCGCAAGTATGATCTTATGAAATTTTGCTTAACTTGTATTTAATTTTTTCTCTCTTTACTCTTGGTGTATTCTTATGTGAAACTTAAAATAGCTTATGAAGTATTAAAAAGTATGATCTAGCTTATGAATAAAAAACTTTTATATTGATATTTGATCCTTGTGCACTTCTGATTGCCTTACATGATGAATGAGATTGGTTATTCTTGCATAAGGTATTGAGCACGATTTCTTATAAGAGTCATTCACTTTAATAAATGTCTTTTGTAGTCCTTTTTTTTTACAACAGTTATGTTATTGAGTGTTTTTCTTGTTGGTCTTTTTGTGGTCCTTATGATTGTGTTATTTTTTTAGTCTTATGGTTCTTTAATGAAAATTATCTTACATGTTTTACATGAGATTTAAATATTATGTTTCTCTTGCTTACTTAGTTTTTTAATAAAATATTAAGTTGAGAATTATGAGAAACTTCTTTGTGTTTTCCCTTTGTGGGTGTTATAAGTGTTTCCCTCATAGTTCATTTTAGTATTTGTCCATTATTGATGGGTGTGCTTGTCCACTTAGATCTTTGGCGAACATGTGTATTCTTGATTAAAGACTCTTAATTCATTGCATATTTGTCATTTATAAAATACTATTTTTTATATTGTGGCCTCTTTGGTATATACCCTTAGTGCCTTAATCTATCACTTGCATATGCTTAAATGTGTTTCTATGCATATCTTATGTGATTCTTCATAACTTTTGTATAAGATATGTGACTTTAAGTTATTAAAATTATTCCATATACATGAGTTTTTGATCTCTTTGTAAGTATTCATGATTACTTGTACTTGTGTATGCACGTGGTTTTTTATAAGATTCTTTGAGAATCTCTATATATGTTTTGACCCTCTTTAATGTTATAAATCATTGTTGTCTCATAATAAACTTGTTATCTAAATTGAGCTTATATTGACTATGCATATGATTGCATCAATTGTCATCTTGTTGTGCATATGATTGCACTATATTTATTCTAAGTTTCATCTACCGTTATTGGATTTGATTTGAAACATTGTTTTTTCAAATCGGTTCTTATATATGAACTCACTTATTTGGAAATTGATTTCTGTGATTATTTATTGCCTTTTTATAGCATTTGTTTTGTTCATCACAAATTTTTTATATGATGCATCTTTTGTTTTTAGCCTTATTGCTTTTGTTGAAATAGTTGTTTGTTGGGGTGAGTTGTGTGCACCTCGGTTTTGTCAGTTTAGATTGCCGGCTTATAGTTGGCTCTAGCTGATGTTTGTTAGCTCTTCGGTTCCATAAGTTTATTGTATCACTCATTTGTATATTTGGCCATTTGTATTATGGATGCTTAGAATTATGTCTATTTGTAATGGCTATATATTTTTCAAACCATGGTGTTTTAAAAGGTTGTGAAATTTAATATTTCTGTCTTGATTTGTAAATCTATTCCTTACTTTCTTGATGACATTAGTTTGTTTTCATTACAAGTTCTATCTCGTGTGTTTTCTCGTATTATGCCCTCTTATTTAAGTGTCATTTTATGTAGACAAGAGATGTTTTTCAAATGTGGTGAGTTATCTACACTCATTAGTTATTCATACTTTTTGTATGTTTGTTTTGCTCATATGTGACATTGTGATTATACTCTTGTTCTAGTAGCTGATATACTTGTTTAAGTGTCATTTTATGTGGACAAGAGATATTGGTTATTCATACATTTTGTGTGTGTTTTAGCCCATTAGTGGCATTGTGATTATGCTCTTGTTCTAGTAGTTGATACACTTGTTTAAGTGTCATTTTATATACGCAAGAGATGTTGGTTAGTCAGACTTTTTGTGTGTGTTTTAGTCCATAGTAGCATTGTGATTGTGCTCTTATTCTAGTATCTGATACACTTGATTGTTGAGGTTTGGAGGTCTAGTAAGGTGATTGCATTGAACTATTGTTGAGATATGCAAATATCATTCCTTTTGTTGTGTGGGATTTTTAAAATCTCTTCGTAAAATTTCTAAATTTTTTCTACTTGTACGTGAATTTCATTAATAATATATATATATATATATATATATATATATATATATATTTTAAGATTGATGTTTGGTCATTTTTGCTTACACCCATTTTAGGTTGCGTGAATGAATCCTAATGGGTTGTGATTTGTGGGATAGATCTCTTTCATTATTATATGCATTAAATATACTTTAATTGCATGTTAGATATATATGTGTTTCATATTAATTATCTTGTTCACATTGTTGTATGCATGAATTTAATTATTTCTTATTTTCTTGAGGGCTCTTTTGAATTGTTATATTTTATATGTATGTTGTCGGTGATAATTTGTTATTTCATTTGAAATGTTTTTTTAAAAATCCTTGGGATATTATTTATACATAATTGTTTATCTCTTCTTGATGATTTATATGTCCTTTAGTGATCAAATTCTTTTATGATCAATATTTATGTTTTTTTTTTTTAAATATGTTGATTTTGGTTTTCTCTGATGCGACATAAAAATGAAGACACTTGAAGACTTTAATCATTCTCGTTGATTCTTTTTGTATTTTCAAACTTTCGGTATATCACACCGTAAGTTTGAGGGAGGGTGTCAAGTTGTATATATATATATATATATTGTTCATATTGTATATATATACATATATATTCATACGTATATATGTATGTATATTTTATTTATAATGATGCAATAGGTAAATACCCATTAGGGGTATTTTGGTCATTTCAGTCCTTGTAATAGGTTGTGCCCATTAAGGGCACATCAATGGGCACATTAGTACTTTTACTTTATTCTTTTCTTTTTTTCTCCTTTTCTATTTTTATAGGGACTATTTGATCAAATACCAAATATGATTGTTGGGTTCTTTTTTACTAGTCAATATAGTTGTTGAAACAGTCTGTCTCCCTCTCTTGTATGTGTATAAATAGGGGCTTTTATTCCCTTTCATTTTTTAATGTTTTTCTTAAGATTCATGCTCAATAAGATGAATATTTTTTATGTTTTATGTTATTCTCTTTAGTTCTTTAATGTCTTGAATGCATTTAGTGCTTGTGTTGTGCGTTTGTACTCTTGTATTGTCCCTTAGTTAAACTTCTGTATATGCATGTGCACTTTGTTTTGAAACTTTTGCTTAAATTAGTGGGTTAGGCAACTGAGGTTGAATCAAGTATGCTCGGATGCCCGTGTATACATGTGCTATCTTTCAAGCGATAGTTGCCTCGTTTAGGATCAAGTTCTTGATACAATGGGTACTCGTGCAACTATGCTCCCAGGATACAACTGAGCTTTCACCTACTCGCAAAAAATTGGTACATGCCCTACACTGGGTGAGACCGATAATCTCAACCCAAACCACCTTGAACAACCTCTTGACTAGGATAGGAAGATCTAGGTTCGAATTGGGTATGGATCCTGGGTTTGAATATAGGTATGGATCCAAACTGCAAGTGGGAATGGATCCAAACAACAACTAGATTGGGATCTTAGTAATAGATCTGAACACCATCTGGGTCTGGATAGAAGATGGATCTAGATCCAAATAGCAACTAGATTTGGATCCAAATAGCATCTAGATATGGATTTGAATAACAACTGGATCGGGATCCGAACAACTGGATATGGGTTTGATAAGTAACCAGATCTAGATAGGGATCCAAAAAACAACTAAATCTGGATCCAGGATAGGGATCCAAACAAGAATCAGATCTAGATTTGGGATAGGGATCCAAATAACAACTAGATCTGAATCTTGGATAGGAATACGAACAAGAACCGGATCTGGATCTTGAGTATGGATATGAGTATGGATCTAGATACCAACTTGGATATGGATCCTAACTGGATCTGGGCTAACCGGATCAGGACCAAACGAGTTTAAGCTAACTGAATCTGGGTTAACCGAATCGGGAAGAAATGAATTTGAGCTAACTAAATCTAGGTTAACCGAATTGGGACCAAATGAGTTTGGGCTAACTGAATCTGGGTTAATCGGGCTGGGATAGCAAATGGACCTGGATCTGAATAGTACCTGGATCCAAACTATGAAATTGAGAACCAAAAAAGGAAAGCAAATAGAAAAAAGCACTCGTGAGAGAGACAGATCGGAGAGGAGAACAGTGAGGGATGAAAAGAAAGGAAGAGGGATGGGGTTTATATAGGCCCAAGCCCCCAGGCCACCATAAATAGGCCAAAACGTCTAGCAATAAAAGGTGATGGCTGGCCAAAATGGCTAGACATAAAGGCTTGGACGTTAGGCAAAAGGTGAGGCTAAACAGGGACAAAAACGACCCTACCAAGGTCAAATCCGACCTTGACTAAGTCAAAAGTCAATGGTCAACCAAGCAAAGGATAAGGGGCGGCTTATGGACCGTTTCGAACCTTTATTGCCCATGCAAAACCGTTGGGCAGATTCTAACAGATCCAAATAAGATGCAAAAAGATCTGAAGAGAATTAATGCTGAATCAAAATAAATTAATGGGTTGGTCAACGATCAGCTTTAGACTTGCGGATTAGATTCATCCCAATTACTAAAAAGATAAGTCGAAGACCAAGCCCAAAGCCCAAGGTCCAAATTCGAATCAAAATCAAATTCCAAGTCCAAAGTCCAAAGTCAAAGGTCAAGAGTCAAGATCAAGGTCAAGGTCAAAATCTAAGATCTAAGAATAAAGTGATGCACAAGCCCAAGATCTAATGCCCTTGAGAGTCTTGCCCTTTAAGACACCATCCCTCTATATAAGGACAAGAGATTTCCTAAAATCCTTCAATATAAGACTGAACTTTTGTAGATAACCCAATACCCACAAACTTAGGGGAAAATGG
This sequence comes from Nuphar pumila, assembly GCF_984573655.1. Classification (NCBI taxonomy): domain Eukaryota; kingdom Viridiplantae; phylum Streptophyta; class Magnoliopsida; order Nymphaeales; family Nymphaeaceae; genus Nuphar; species Nuphar pumila. Next base: position 21,107,312 of record NC_143254.1, on the reverse strand, counting down.
AAAATTAGAGGGAAACCATAGGGATAGTTTTGAGCTAAATTCCAACAATCCCCCACGCGGATCAAAACCATAGAAGAAGACTCAAGAGGTTGTTCGCGAAGATTCAGTGCATATGTGAAGGTGTTTTTTGGGTTTGAACTCCCATGTTAGGGTTAATCTTAGTTAGTTCGGGATCTCAATAGCGTTAGCTTTTAATTGAGAATCTTAATTAACCTTCCAGACATTGCAACATACACTTTCACTTCAGGTGGTCATAATGTGTCTACCAATATATAGAAGCTGCACATTAAGGGTTTTGTGTTATATCCTAGTTTCATGAGTGCTCTAGAGACAAAATCCAAGTCTTATAGAAGGTGACCCCCACCTTCACACTCACATATGTAAGTCAATCAAGGGTATAAACCTATTTGAAACACCCCAGTCACAAGGCCTATAGATCTTATTAAGAGTTTAATTCGAACTCAACCTCCTTACACAAATTTCGAGCACTTGAAATCATGAATGAGAAAAATATTAAGCACTCAATCCCATCACTCAGAGACTTGTTCTTCTCATTGAACTAGGTTGGGTTTTCGTCAACGGTGATTGTTTTTTATAGACTTTAACCTCATTTTTTTCGATATCTTAAATACGATATCTCGAAAAAGTCCCATTGTTAACGGATCTACTAAGTTTTTATAAGATTTCACATATTCAATTGAGATTACTCATTGTTTAAGTAAACTATTCACATAATTGTGCTTTACACAGATATGTCTAGATTTTTCACCATAAATATTACTTCCCGCTTTGTATATAGCTGCGTGACTATTGCAACGCATAGCTATTGAGGGTATTGGCTTGTCTCCTAATGGTGTCTCCATTAAGAAATTTTTTATCCACTCAGTTTTCATAATTTGCTTCTTAGATCCCCAAGTAATTGCTCCAGATTCAAGAGTAAATATTCAACCACTTGTGAATAATGACTTGTTAGAATCAGAATTTCAGTTTGCATCATTGTACCCTTCAAGTACAACGGGTTCTCTCTCTTATAGAATATTCTATATTCTAGAGTTCCTCTCAAGTACTTCAGGACTCGATATATAGCATTACAATACTCTTGTCTTTGATTACTAGTATATCGACTCAATTTGATCATGCTGAAAGCTATATCTGGTCTAGTTCCATTCATAACATACATGAGACTGCCAATAATACTTGCATATTTCAATTAAGATATGCTTCTTTCAGTGTTAATTGATAGCTTAACACTAGGATCAATCGGAGTAGCAACATGCTAAGAATTGTAATGATTGTTTTTTTCTACTAACATATCATCCATATAGAAATAAATAATTATAACACGACTATTTTCTACTTTGATACATATACATTTATTAAATTTATCAAAGTCATGAATTCTAAAGCTATATGAAATGATTACTTCATCAATTTTTTCATGTCATTGTTTAGGTGATTGTTTTAAACTAAATAATGACCTTAATAGTTTGCAAACTTTCTTTTCTTGACCAGTATTTTGTCTATGTATTCGATGAATTTCACAAAATTCAATGAACTCATTTGAAAGATATTCATCACCTCTATTAGATCTAAAAGACTTTATTTTGCAATTATAGGAGTTTTCAACCTTCGCTTTTAAATTTTTAATTTTTTTTTCTCAAATGATTCATCTTTTGTTTTCATAAGATAGACAAAGCATATTTTGTGAAATCATCAATAAAGGTTATAAAATAATTGTTACCCTCACGAGTTGGAGTATTTTTTAAATAACATACATCACTATGTATTAAATCTAATAATTTAAACATCACATTTTCTAACATGTTTAGATTTGCATTTAGGAATAAGTCTTAAGTTACCCATGCTTCTCAAAGACTTATAATTTACATATCCTAGTCTAGCATGTCATAAATCATATGAGTCAAACAAATAAATATAAGAAGAAACAATTTTATTACTTAAATTAAGTTTGAACAGCCCATTAGTGGCATAACCTTTACCTACAAACTTATGATTCTTCGACACTATAATACTGACAGATTCCAATAGAGATTTGAAACCATGAGTTGTAAGCAAATATGCAGATATAAGATTTTTTGTGACGGTAGGTACACGATACACATTTTGGAGGGTTAAGCATTTTTCTAGAGGTGAAATGAAGTTTCACACTCCCTTTTCCATGAACCTTAGCTTCATGTTTATCACTCATATAAATCATATGGTCTTTTCCCATGGTTTTGTATGTTTTGAACATACTTCTATCATTGCATGAATGAATCGTTGATCCAGAATCTACGTACTACCCTTTATCTGAATTAATCGTGAATATCTCACTAACTACAACCATCACGTCATCATCGAGTTTACTAGCTTTATTGCCTTGAAATTTCTTCCTGTGTTGACATTCTCTTGCATAGTGACACGGTTTTCCACAAGAATATCAAGAAACATTATTTTTTTCTTTTTAGCAATGAATTTGGATTCCTCATTCTTGTTCCTAAGTTTGGATTTGAACTTTGGTTTGCGTTCAACCATGTTTACCTTAGCATGAACTTCTTTTACTTCATCTTTCTTATCTCAAGATCGAGCTTCCTCCTCGATTCTAAGAAGTTGAAGAAGTTGTTCTAAGGTAAACTCTTCATTCTTATGTTTCAATTCATTTCTATAATCTTTTCAAGATGGGGGCAATCTACCAATGATTGCAGCCACTTAGAATGATTCATCAAGGTTCATACCCTCATACTTGATCTGATTAGCCAAGATCTGCATCTCATGGAATAAAGGTAGCAGTGGCTTATCAACGAAGAATTTGAAATCCATATACTTGTTAACTAAAAACTTACGATTTCCTGCATCATCCGTTTTGTACTTGCTTTGAAAGGCTTCCCACAGCTTCTTTGCAATATTGACTTCTGAGTAGTGGTTTAATAGAGTATCGGATAGTGCATTCATTATGTGTCCACGACATACAAAGTCATCCTACGATTTTCAACAATGGTTTCGTCCTCCCGTTCTTCTCGATAGTCCTTTGTGAGTACATACATCACTTTTACAATCGTGAGGAATATGAGCACCTTGTGTTGCCATTGTTTGAAATTGGTGTTGTCGAACTGGGACAACTTGGGCAGCTCCTGGTTTTCAACCTTCACAGTAGCCATTTTGCAGGACTATCGCTTGAAAATTGTTGAAACTTATGTTTAACTTAGTGGGTTAGACAACTGAGCTTGAACCAGGTACACTCAGAGGTATGCATATACACGCGCTATCTTTCAAACGATAGTTGCTCCACTTAGGATCAAGTCCTCAGTGCAATGGGTACTCGTACAACTATACTCCCAAGATACAACCGAGCTTTCACCTACTCGCGAAAAATCAGTCCATACCCTACACTGGGTGAACCCAATTACCTCAACACAAACCACCTTGAACAACCTCTTAACTAGGATAGGAAGATCTTGGTTAGAATTGGATATGGATCCTGGGTTTGGATATGGGTATGGGTCTAAACTGCAAGTGGGTATGAATTCGAACAACAACTAGATTGGGATCTTAGTAATGGATCTGAACACCAACTGGGTTTAGATAGCAAATGGATCCGGATCTGAATCCAAATAGCATTTAGATCTGGATCCGAATAACAACTGGATCGGAATCTGAACAACAACTAGATATGGATCCTGGATAGTGATCCAAACAAAAACCGAATTTGGATTCGGGACAAGGATCCAAACAAGAACCGGATCTGGATCCTGAGTATGGATACAAGTATAGATTTGAATCCTAATTTGGATCTGGATCCTAACTGGATCTAGGCTAATCGAATCGAGACCAAATGATTTTGGGTTAACCGAATTTGGGTTAACTGGATCGAGACCAAACGAGTTTGGGCTAATTAGATCTAGGTTAACCGGATCAAGATAACAATTGGACCTGGATCCGAATAGTAACAGGATCTGAACTTCAAACTTTGAGAACCAAAAGAGGAGAGAGGAAGTAGAGCTCGTGAGAGAGAGATGGTCAACCAAGCCAAGGATAAGGATAAGGGCAGCTTATGGACCGTTTCGAACCTTTAATGCCCATGCAAAACCATTTGGTAGGTTCAAACGTATTCAGTTTTAGACTTGAGAATTAGATCCGTCCCAAATACTAAAAAGATAAGTCAAATACGAAACCAAAACCCAAGGTCCAAGGTCAAGATCAAGATCCAAGATCTAAGTATAAAGTGATGCACAAGCCCAATATTTAATGTCTTTGATGGCCTTACCCTTTAAGGCACCGCCCCTCTATATAAGGATAAGAGATTTCCCAAAATCCTTCGATGTGGCACTAAACTTTTGTAGAGAACCTAATACCCACAAACTTAGGAGAAAATGGAAAATTAGAGGAAAACATAGGGACAGTTTTGAGCCAAATCTCAACACTTTGTGTTTATGATCTTGTAAGCCCTTAGAGGCCCTCATTTTGTATTTTCGCATATTTCATTACAATAAAACACTGAATTAGGTCAATTTAAATTCAACCTAACAGAAAATTCCTCTTGTTTAGATTTGAAAACCAAACAGGATTAAGACAATAAACTCCTCATTCTAATATAGGTCCACACCAAAAATAGATGCTACCATTAGGCTATTTGATTGAAGCAAAAGCACATCTATCCCTTTGGATAGAAAAAAATAAGAGTGAAGTCCTTCTATTTAAAGATGTGCTCCTTTTGTTCAAGCCAAATAAACCACCAAATGGAGAGGATCCACCATTTCCAAATACACCTCTGTCTCTTCTAAAACAAGAGGCCAGTCAGTCCAAGGAGCCCTCTTGTGTGAAGAGATGGAGATGTAAAATGGGGGATTATCGTCCTTGTATGAACACACACATACAACTGTGGATATTTTAATAATTTCACACAGAGAGAGAGAGTATATGGATTTTGTGTTTTGGTTTCTACCTCATGTTAGAAAGACAATAACAAAAAACGGAAGATGTAAACACCACCATCAATAATTTTTTAAGTTCACCTCATGTTGGAAAAGAAAAGAAAGTACGCTAGAAAGTCCCATATCTACATGTTAAAGAAACACCTATGCTAAACTTTCTCTTTTGCTTCATAGTATATAATTACCTTCCAACAAAGAGAAGCATCAAGTACATGAAATGCAAAAGCTTCTGCCTTGGAGCCACTTGCCTGCAAGGAGAACAATGCCCAGAAGTCAAATCACTTATGCCAAACTAAACTAATGAAAATATACTTAATAGAGGCAGGTCAAATGAGATATTAACTTAAATAATTAATATATACCTAATGAATTTGAGCATTCAACCAAGCAAGAAACTGTTACCAAAACTTTTATTGCACGACCACATGCCTGTGCTATGTGCATATGCGTGCATGTGGCTTCAAGTGTTCTAAGTATGCAATACAAACTTGTCATCCATATGCATACTCACATTCACAACATCTGGTGTCAAAAGGCCTAAAAAGTTCTTTGGTACAATTGCTTCCAATCTGCAGAAATGTAAATGCAAATGTTCAAGTGCAGGCTGTGCAGAATCCTAATATAAAAAATTCAACCTTTTTTGGTACAAGAAATAACCTGAATCAGAATAATTAGATCCTAAAAAGTTTAAAAAAATAACAGTTTGCATACGAATAGCCAAGACCACATGAGGTTCATATGGCATCAAATTGTCAGAGGGAGGCCCCACATGGGGAACAAAATGATAGACATGACAAGGTTCTATTGCTTGTTGAGGTCACAGTCCACCGTGCCCTTGTAAAAGCATGCCCTATAATAGGTTATGCATAGCCCTAGCTATTCTGAATTTAGTGATGTAACGTTATAAATATGAAGAGTAAAGCACAAGCAGAGTGAGCTGGCCACAATTAGTTTAACATATTCTAAAGAGATGCACACTGATATTTCCATATGTGGTATACCTTGAAACCTAAGAAATATTTAATAAGTGATATGAGGCTGAAGCTCCTGCTTTGTCCTGATCGCAGACCAATCACTGCAAATGCTTCCAAACGTACAACAAAAAATAGGAAACGATATGAATTAAAATCAAATTCATACTACTGCCAAGTGCCAGGTTATTGATGAGTTGAGAATCATCCAATTCTTTGATGAAGCAGAAGCTTATTAAATTATCAATCTTCTAAAGGATTTGATTGCTTGACCTTAACAACCAACTATCCATCTTTGTTACCAAGTTTTTGGCATGTAATTCTTGAACGTCTGTGAGTTTCTTTCAGGCTACTGAGAATTGGCCAAATCGTAAGTAGAGTCTACTATAGTACTATGTGTAGAAAATCAATACAACAAAAAAACATATGTAAGCCGCCATTTAATAGTTGTGGAGCACGAAAAAAATGATGAAAGAAAAGACAAAGCTTACTTGTTCCTTATGTCAGCTTCCCTTCTACCAAGCCTAGGAGCATCAACTGTTAGCACAAGAGCCTTGAACCCAAGTTTCTCAGCCCTTTGTACTAATTGTCTTGAAATGTCACGATTTTTGAACACCTGATCAGAAGAAAAAAATGCCATCAGGCTAAGATTTATCACGGCTTGGAATATCATCTTCACTTTGGATATAATAAGTCTGGGTTGAGGCACCACTGCCAACAACTCAGTCTGCGCACATTGGTGTCTCCGGAACTAACTACTGATTTAGTTTGCTTGAGCCAAGTCAGTGACTTATTAAGGACATCATAGTCAGACCAAGTCACCAGTAGACATCGACCAGTTCCCTTGTATTATAAACTGAATACAAGAAACTAGAGATAACTGATTGGCTAAGTTGCCACTGGACTGAGTGCTATGGAAAAGTTGCCAAGTGCAGCGCTGATAGGCAAAATCAGAACATGTCTAATTTTGGCCCAAAGCAAGCATGAACACTACAAGTAATTGAACGTTAAATACAAGAAATTCATTCTAATATGCTAACAAATGAGACCAATAAAAAGGAAAATACAGATTTAAAGAAATGCACAGAGTACATACATACAACTGCAGGAAGCGAGTTCCATCGCAGCCAGCAGTGATCTCCTCAATGGGGATGGATGAAAAAGTTGATACCACCTGAATATAGAATAAACAACAATATTTACTGAACTTAAACAATACATAAACATGAGTCATCATAAGGCCAATTACCATAATTGTCCCACAAGCTGCAGTAGCTCTTGCTGTAGCTAACTCTCCTATGAGAAAATGAGACAGAATTAGACTCCAATAGTGTAAGATTAATTCAAGAAACATGATAAGCTACACCTTCAGGATGTGCCCACTGATGCATAGCAGTTGGTGCTACCATTATGGGTACTGACATATTGTGTCCCAGAATACTTGTTGACATGTTAATAGTGGTGACATCAACAAGAATCCTCGGACGAAACCTAGGAAACCAAATAAACCAAATGAATTACTGCAGCTATTTTTGCTCTTCATTTTATAGTTTATAAGCATCGAAAGAAAAAGAAAAGGAGAGAGAGAGAGAGAGCATTACAGTATTCTCTTGAAAGCTTCAATGTTCTCTTTCAGTGTGCACTCATCCTCTGCACCCCCAGCAAAATAGTCATAGTATCTCTTTGGAAGAACTTGGCTTGCTAATTCCCAAAACTCGCTTACATTTACAGGGTCTGTCGCCATTCCTTCTGAGATAAAAAAATAATAATAATGAGAGCATCTTACTACCATCGTTTTTTAATTTTTCGATTTATAATCTGAAGAAACCGCACGAAGACCTGGTCATGTTGGCTCAGCCTGCCATACATACAATCGTCATGCCAGCTTTTGCTTCTTGGACCAAGGACGTCCAACATACTGAACACGGATGACCATGCCTAGTGCCACAAAACTAGGACAGAACAACAATTGAAAATGGCGGGGGAATTTCTGAGAACAATTGAAATTGATGGACAATAAAAATGCAATTGATCGGACACTACAATCCTATAGTGAAAAAGTATCATACGTGATCGCAAAAGTAAAAAATCTAAATTCTTAATGGAGTGAACTGTAAATTCACGTGCTTGCATAAGTAAAACAATCATGGTCTCAACAAGTTTCAGGAATTATAGTTAACCAGTAATGATAGGGTGATCAGAGACCATCTACACCCATCTAATGTAAGGTTTTTATAATTCTTGAGTTTTATGTCTATTGAATTCTATAGATGTGATCTACATGCATTTCTTAATACAAAACATGTTTTGAATCATGTAATTGTTAAAAGATAAAATGAATAAAAATTAAATAAGAGATTAGGGAGGAGAAATGGAGAAATAACACGAATAAAAATTAAATAAGAGAAAGGCCTACATCCACTGGAAAAAGCTCTCAAATCATCTTTCTTTCTCTCTTTTTTTTTCAATTTATTCAATCTCTCAACTCACACATTTATAGAGGAACATGATCAAGATAATTTTTTGTTCATCAATATGAGAAATAATCAAGAAGGAATAAGAATAGGTGATAATTTTGGAAACTGTAGATCATCACCTTCTTTGATAAGTGATAATCTTTGGGATTGCAACTGCCATCCGAGATAAACAATTGTCTTGAAAGCTGCTATCTGTGATAGGCAATATCCTTCCATATCGTGATAGATTTCAACGGTAACAGTGATGTGATGTATATGTAAGTTTTTTAATGAACCAAGAAAGAATTCCTATCCAACAAACTATGATGGGCATATCTGTGAAGTCCGATTGAGAAGATGCAATGCATGTTTTTTACTAGGTGTAGATGCTTTGGAGCAGCCTTTCATTACTCATAATTGCTCATAGTTACCAAGAAACGAAATGAATATACAAGAAGCAATGCATATAACAGAAGCAGAGGAGAGAGTGTTAAGTAGTATGAAGTGGAAAGGGGATACGGTTGTAATGCGATTATAGAAAAGAAAATGCAAAGAAAGAAGTATGAAGTGGGAGTCCAAGCAAACAAAAAAGACATAAAAATGAGTAAAAAGTTTTTTAAATTCAACATGCAAGTGCGTTATGAAAAAATTACTAGTTTTAAATATAAAAAAGAAGGAAAGCCAGAGAGTAACACCAAGAAAGCAAGGGGGAATCAATTTGAGAAACGAGGGGAAAGCGAGCTTTCCATTAAAGAGAAGCAGATTTCCTGTATTTCGGAATTGGTTTCCTCAAAGTTTTTCCTTGCTTTGAGGAAGCAAGGAATTTCCTGTTTTAAAAGTGTGCTTCCAGGAAGCTGCGAGCTTCTCCATTAAACAAGAAGCTTTGTTAAGTATGTAATTACTATCACCATTGATAGTATTTTTGAAATATAAAGATGGAAGCCTATTTTTGCCCTTAAGGGTCGGATTTGCTTTGTTGGAAAATTTTGTCTAGGTAAAAATGTCCAGAGATTGTGGGGACCACACGTTTCTCCAAACCCCATCAAGCATGAGAATTTTCTCTTAGGGCACGTTTGGAGGTGGGAAAAATATAAGAAAAGTGATACAAAGTGAAAATCTGTACCTTTTTTCGACCTTTCCAAAAGAGAGACTTTTTAATTTTTTTTTTATAAGAAACATTTCTCCGTGGGTGGGTGAAGGAATGTTTCCTACTAAGAGAAAATGATGATTTACAATCCTCACCACCACCACCAACATCTATCTTACCACCACCTTCCTCACCATTTTTCACCATCCATCTCACCACCACCACTACCACCCACCTCCAGGAAAACAGCGCCGGAAAAGCTCCACCATCACCACAACAATGATTTTCACCACCACCCACCTCCCAAAAAACTGCCCTCCCCGCCATCTATCATCACCCACCTCTCCTAAATAGGCGCGGAAGAAGCTGAACCCCCCACCACCACCATCCATCCATCTCACCGCCACCATCACCCACATCTCTAAAAAAAGCGTCGGCTCCACCACCCCCTTTCCTCTCTCTCATTTTTTAAAGATTTTTCATTTTATTTTTATTTTTCTCATGCTACCCAGGTGAAAAAAAATCATTTTAGAAAAATTACCATATCAAAACTTTTCATGACCAATTTTTTTTTCTATGAGTTTTTCTTGCTTCCAAACGTGCCCTTAAGCTGTCACTTTCGACAACTTTTCTTGGACAAAGAGTCCGACGTTTTCTCCATAAACATGCTTTTGTGCACAATTTTTAAAATACAATTTATAACGCTTTTAAAGTTTAAAGTCAAACAAGAAAAACAATGTTTTTCGAACAAATATATTCGGGTGTACTTGTCTAAAGAAAAAAACAGGGGAAGTAGAATTCTCCTGGAACAAGCCAGCCCTCCGAAAGAATTAAGGCAAATTGAAATTTCTCACCTTTGTATCCAAACGCAGACTAATTTTATGGTGAGTTTGGATATCCTCGGTGAGAATTCTCGTGGACGCACGTTTCACCTGTTCTGGTGAAACGTAAAACTGGGTTTTTTTTAGAAGAGAAGAGTGAAAAAACGCAGTTGTATATATCAACCAAGCGTGTGCGTATTGTGTTTTGCATAAATACAAATTTAAACAAAGCATCGTAGCCAGTAGACACCTGTAAAAACTCAAGAATCATTTCTTCAAAACGTCCTTACATTTATACCCACATCCAAATGTGAGTGCTGATTATGTAAACGTGGCAGCAAAAGACAACAGGGACTTCAGTTTTGGGATCCATACTGTGTCACCGTATCGTTAGACTTAAACAATTTAATCGTTAGAAATTATTTACGATGCAAATTTAACGGCTTTCATATTCTTATGAGAAACTTAATTTTGTTTAATTTTCACATTTTTATAAGCATAGTATGCCTAACAGCAAAGTAAAATAATAATAATAAGTAAAATCAGTAAATGTAAAAAAAAGAAGTAACAATATACAAAACCGCATACTCCCGAGTTTTTCATATGAAAACGTAATTGTCGCGTTGAAAAAGCGATATTTTATTTAAAAGGAAAATCTAACATTTCGAAAATACCGGGATATTGTGTCACTGTCACAATGAACGAACGATCTCCTTCTTCGAAGCATCAATGACATCGACTAGGAAACCCAAGGAAATAAACGCGAAAAATCACCCTAAAATTACTTGGAAATTCTTAACAATTTAGGAAGAAAAATATCCAAAAGAAACATGAAAAAAGGTAAAAAACACCCCGATTTTATGTACGAATTCGGGAGACCGTACGCGAAAATCACGATCTTTTTCGCGGATTCGCTTCCTTCCCGAAACCTAAAGGATCAAGAAAATGACGGCAAAAGAAAAAAAAGAGTAACCAGGAAAATTAAGGGAAAAGACACATATATAGATAATAAATTTTGAAGAAAAAATCTAAATCCAATACCTGCAAATGGAGACCTCCCGAGATTTCTGAGATCGGACAAAAATTCGTCCTGGAAAAAATGGAGAAAAAAGAGAGGAAAAATTGGAAACCCTAGAATGCGAGAAGGGGATGAAAAGAGAGAGCAGATTCCTCATAATGAGTAAATAAATGGCTGAGAACACTGACGTCAGGCCATGCAGCTTGCAGCTTATTCAAAGGATGGTCGTCATCATCAGAGAGTGACCGAGTACAGTTTGTCCTTTCTCCCATGTGGGGCCCGTTTGGATCCTGGATACCTCAGTATGGATCCAGTGTCAACTTCTAATAACTTTTGGCATTATCGATGCCGGGTAGGTGTCAACGGGACGGCTTTACCTGGACCTGTCCCGGACCAAACCCTATAGGGTCCGGGTATGGTGACAAATAATAAGACCCATTAAGACCTAGGTCACAACCCAAAGGTCTGATTAATACATGGACCCGGGTATAGTTTGTGAAATTTTATACTACATCCGGTCCGACCCGAGTTTTGATTAAGACCCAATAATTTTCAATGTAAAAATAATAAAAAATATTATTTTAATAGGTCTAGTTCGTGTAATTCTTATTGGGTTAGACCCAATTAGACCTAGGTTCAGTCCCGACACCATACTCAAAAATCTGGTTTCACCTGGGTCAGAACCAAACCCAACCCGTTGACACCCCTAATCCCAGGTAGTCTTGGTAAACGAGCCAAGCTTGGGCTCTTCGGGCTTAACTAGGCTCGTTGAGGATCAGATATACCATATCTGTTTAGTTTGCAGCCCTAGTTGAAACCTTCCTAATGATAGACTTTTAATGTAGATAATAAAAAAAATAGGACTCATAAGCCAACTTCATTTAAGCAGGATAAACGGTTGGAAATTGGTTCAAAACTGTCCCTAAGTTTTTTCACTAATTTTTTATTTTTTCTTAAGTTTGTGGGTATTGGGTTCTTTACGAACGTTTAGTCCAACATTGAAAGATTTTGAAAAATCTTTTGTTCTTATATATAAGGGTGGTGCCTTAAAGGGCAAGGCCCTCAATAGCATTAGATCTTGGGCTTGTGCATCACTTTATTATTTGATCTTAATCTAGACTTTTGACATTGGGTTTAGGTTTGGTTTTTGACTTGTTTTTTTAATACTTGGGATGAATCTAATTCTCAAGCCTAAAACATATCGTTGACCAACCTATTAATTGACTTTGACACAACATTAATCCTCTTCGAATCTTATCTGAATCTGTTTGAACTTGCTCAATGGTTTTGCATGAGCATTAAAGGTTGAAAACAATCTATAAGCCGACCCATATCCTTGGCTTGGTTGACCATTGACTTTTGATTCAATTAAGACTAACGTCTAAGCTTTTATGGAAAACCGTTTTGGTCAGCTATGGCCTTTTATTGCTAGGCGTTTTGGCTTTTTCATTGCCTTAATAGTGGCTTGGGGGTTGAGGCCTATATAAACCTTAGCCTTATTCCTTTCCTCTCATCCCTCACTGCTCTCTTCTATTATCTCTCTCTCACGAGTACGCTCTACTATCTCTACGAGTTTTGCTTCCTCTCTCCTCTTTTGGTTCTCAAAGTTTAGTGTAAGGCCCATAATTTGTTAGCAAAATTTTTGAATAAATTCATAAGGCATTTTCATGTGAAAATAGCATATAAACCCCAAATGCAAAACAAATAGATTTCAACGAACCAGTTATACTTAAGATATACATGTCCTCGCAAATATATGCTTAAACAGTCAGGGATCCATAACTTTCTTCTTGAGTAAACTTAGGAGATTTGTATCAGACAAATTTCTTAGTTTCATTGATACGAAAAGAATGACATACTAAAAAATTTTCAAAAAAAAACGTCTAAAACCTGAAATTTTTGCAGGACGCACAAAAATGTTAGTAGGCCCCAAAAAAATAATTCTTAGAAAATATCTTATGAGACCTACAAAATATTCCATATGAGTCGCACACCAAAAGAACTTTCAGCCTTTATCTAGAATGAGAAGGGCAAAAAGGTAAAAGAGATTCTGAAAAATTCAAGAAAGCTTTGCTTCCTTGGCTTATAAATAGGACCCCTCTCCCTCCTTTTATGAAAATTGACCCCCCTCTCTCTCTCTCTAATTCTTCTTCTTTCTCTAGAACCTCTCCTACCTAGCCTAGCCTGCCTAACCTAGTTTAAGCCTACTTGACCTAGTCTAAACCCACTTGACTTGGCTTGAGCTTAGATTCGACTAGTTAAAGTTAAACCCCTTTTTGTCCCTAACTCAGATTTGATCCACCTGACCAAGACCTAGCCTACTTGGATTAAGTCTGAATCCACTTGACCCAGTTGACTTGGACCGAACCTAGTTTTGTCCAAACCACTTGGGTTTAGCAGCTTGACTTGTTCTTCTTTTTTCTCAACTAGGTCAAACTCATCTGACCTAGTTTAGCCTTTCAAAGGAAGGTTCGAACCCAATTTGAAGCACGCTAAGCAATTAAAATTATTCTTCACCGATCGAAATGTAACTTTGATTCACTGATTACTCTCTCTCTCAAGTAATTGTTGATTTCTATGTCATGATATATATCATATACGTTCTGAAAGAAGTATCTGACTCTAGTCCTTGGTTTACACATTTTAGGACACTTCAGTGTTCATGCACATCTCTTGGAGATTGTCTTTGAATATTTTACAATAAAAGCTCTTAATGCAGTATATATGTATTTGAGATTGCAGTCGTGTTGAACGATGCCACGGCTTCTGCTTTCTGCATATAACATATATGTATTTGCTTATGCTTTTAAGATTGTCATCGCGTTAAACGATACCAAGTTTTCTGCTTTCTGTAATTTACTTTATGCATTTAAGATTGTCATCACATCGAACGATGTCATGGCTCCTGCTTTCTGCAAATATATATGTATTTGCATTTTGCATGTTATTTAGTTCGGTTTCCTTCGTCGAACATTAAATATGTATTCATTTATGTTGTCGCACTATAAAGCACAAGCTCTTATTTATATTACATATAGTTGTGCATAAATGAGCGTTCAAATAGAGATCAACTCTAAATCACCAATGTGATTCTATATGCCACTTTGCGATCAAGATTCTGCTTAACGAAATAAGCTCCTATTATAAAAACTTTGCTCTTGCGTAAAACTACTTTTTTGTAAAAACCTAAGTCACTTCAGGACTATTGCTCATTGTGGCAGACGATGATGGTACAACCGTGAGTGATATGTATTTTATCATGAATGAAAGAGTTCAATGGACCTTCCATCACTCACGAGGTTTAGAGGTCAAAGTTATCATTAAAGTCTGAGAATTGAACTCAACTATTGCGGTACAAGATGCATCCAAACTGGCCCGATAGGGTTATCCTAGTATGAGTTCTACCACCCTATCATGGACAGGGTCAACAGGCCTCTGTAATATCTAAAATACATAAATTAATAAACCCTCAAAATGTCACATTGATGTTGAAGTTCAAGCTTCTCTCGTATACCAAGGGGTGAACGGTTAAGATCGAAATAATGCATTAGTTCTAGGTTCAGCGATATATGAATGAATGTGCATTGTTTTGACAATTCTTACATAACTTTGAGAAATATGTTAAAATTAGTATACTACTGGACCGATAGGGCAAAGACTCGTGTTCAACTTGCATGACCAAGCTATGCTCAAGGAGCTCGCGCTTAGATTTATGAGATACTGATGTGCCAAGTCTTGGAGACTTGAGTTTGATGTTTCAATAGAAGCCCTGAGGAGACTTTCATGATATACGTTAAGTCATGAAGACTTGAGTGTCGTTATTGCGATTTGTAGCCCTGAGTGGTCTGTGTGTGCCATGTACTTGATTGAATACGTGATTGAATGCTTTCTAACCAGACCAATAATGGTTCTGACCCCATTTAATGGAGAATACATGTGTTGAACCTACGATGCGATATACAGAGCAAGGCAATATTGAGTTCTAGGGTTTCTCCAGACAGTGTTGCACCGCTTCTTTTATAAAACCAGTTTCATAGAATATTGTTTTTCTAAGTAGTGATGTTTGTAATAAACAAATCATTTTGATAAAATGAAACACATTGGTGGTTAATGAATGTTTGGTCATATACCTGTGACTTCCCCGGTGTTTTCTAAAACCGATGACTCATTATCGTCCATTTTCGTTGTTAAAACTTTTTCTAAGTTTCGCTACAAAGAACAAAAAAAATCATGAATTTTCAAACTTAGTATTATTTTAGAAATTTGAGGCATTACAAAATTTGTATCAGAGCCTGTGTCTGAGAAACCTAGTTCAAGATTCGTCATGTTCACGGTATTATATTGTAAGTATTTTTTTCATTCTTTCTGATCGAGTAAACCCTTATCAATTATAGATGGTAACTCACAATTCATGAGGCTATTGCTAATGGTGCAAATTCATTGACGATGAATGAATATGCTCTTATGAGATCCAAAATTGACAACTTTGTTACAAAGATGGGCATTCCGCTAATGAATGCCAAAGGAAGTACACCATCGATATGGGTCGGCGGGCATCACTTGGTCTTAAAGATGAGACCTCAAGCATCAGTGGACCCCATCACTCGAGTATGGGGAGTAGCAGTACCCCATCGACTTTGGTAGGATCACCAAGTCTGGGTGGCAATGATTGGTTTTTCTCTATGGAATTCTATTGTTTGTCAAACTATCACCCGACAACATGTATGCCTAGTGTGTATGGCCCAAATAAAAGATACAACTCCTTTTGTTCACCCATTATAATCTTGGATTCCCAGAGTCATGATTCTGTCATGTCGCAGAATGGACGGGTATCACTAGCCTACCCACCGACTTCAGTTGAGAGTGCAGAAGTATCGCTTGAGCCAACTCCAACTGCCTCTAAGCCAATGCGATATGGTGATCGACGTGCCTATTTGCGGTTGTTTGCGTAAAAAAAAAACTTAGTTCTTAAAAACTGGTTATGTTTGGAGTCGACAAATTCATAAGTATGCTTGTTGTGATAAAATATCGTATAAAAGTAAATAAAATTTTACTTTCCTATATACATTGAGAAACTCAACCACGTTGTTATATGTGATTAGATAAATGACTCATACGATGAGGAGAACCATGTCGAGCGAGGCGTCTCATACGTAGAGGTCTCTATTGGAAACTCTCAACCAACTTGTGACTGTCATCCGTGAAATGAGGCAGGAACTGGCCCCACCTCACAATAAGAGTTTAGAAAGAATTATGTATGAGAAGTTCCTCAAAGTTGACCCACTGGTCTTCGTCGTTAGAACTGATCCAGAACTTGTTGAGAGTTGGATCGAGGAAACAGAACATGCATTCTTGATATTAGGAATATCAGAGGATAAAAAGACTAACTTTGACACGTATAGGCTGATGAACAATGCACATAAGTGGTAGGATATCACCAAGATCATCCAGTTCTCAAAGCATGAAGTCATCCCTTGGGATGATTTTTGGAGAAGAATCATGGACAACTACTTCCCGTTACACTCTAAAAATAAGAAAAATATAGAGTTTCTAGAATTGATGCAAGGTGGTATAAGTCTTATCAATTATACCAGCAAATTTCAAAATCTTGAGTAGAACTGCTTTTAGTTATTTGAGACTGACTAGGAGAAGGTTGACAAGTACATAAACAAATTGCGAGAAGAGCTACAGTCTCGTGTTATCGCTAGCATGCCCGAGACTTTTCAAGTTGCTGTGGCGGCAACTTTAAAGATCCAAAATGACTAGGAGCGATCAAAGGTGATCATAGTGAAAAGGCCTGTAGAGGATAGTGGAAACCATAAGAGGATGTTCCTAGGTGGGCAGGGACCACAACCACCATTTCGCAAGAGAGAGTTCTGAAAAAAGAACTTTACTCAGCAGGTTATGTGGCTGCCACCAAGGCAAGATGTGATTCAACCGACCAGCAGTATAATTCCAACTGCCAGAAGTGCCGCATGAACTACCCTAGAAGACAGTGTCCTCACGACATAGATGGTTGCCTTTATTATGGCAAAATGGGCCACTATGTGAGGGACTGCACCAAGAAGGTTGCAGATGAGCAGAAAAGGAACATTGAATCAGTCTAACCCTCTCGATAATCGCCACCTAGAGTAGAATAAAGATCTGTGGCAGGTCGTGAGTATGTTGTAACGACTGAACAAGTCAAAAATGGTGACATGATTGAAGGCACCGTACATGTGAATGAATATGCCGCTTACATCTTATTTGATTGTAGTGCTACTCATACTTTTATCTCTGATAATTTTACCGAACAACTCCACATCTCGATGAAACCGGTTGATAAATTGATAGAAGTATATAATCCACTAGGTTCACACACAAAATACATCAAATGTGTGAAATACCCTGATATAGAGATAGTTGGGCAACATTTGCCTACTGATGTCATTCTATTCAATATGGTATAGTACGACGTTATTTTAGGAATGAACTGGTTAGCCCAAAACCATGCTAAGATTTTATGTCACGAGGGTAGATTTATTCTATCTCGACCGGGTTTACCTAAGGTGGAATACCGGTTATCCAAACTTGTCTCACAGAAGTGACTTATTTCAACACTTAATGCATAAAAATACCTTATGAAGAGTTGTATAGCCTTCCTAGTGAGTCTCTTAGCAGAAAGCTCAAGTATCACGCTCTTTGAGATTTTGGAAGTGGTGCAAGAGTTTTCCGATGTGTTTCCTAACGAATTGTCAAGACTCTCTCAACTTCATGAAGTTGAATTTGGAATTCAATCATTACCAGAAACTGCACCAATTTTGAAGGCCCCTTATCATATGGCGTCAGCAGAGCTCAGTGAGCTAAAATGTCAGTTGGAGGAATTGATGGAACAAGGATTCATCCATTTGAGTGTGTCACCATGGGGAGCACTGGTGCTATTTGTAAAGAAGAATGACAGATTCTTACATTTATGTATCGATTATAAAATGCTTAACCATGCAACCATCAAGAACAAATATCTGTTGCTTCAGATTGAGACCTTATTTGATCAACTCAAAACACTGAGAGTATTCTCTAAGATCAACTTCAGGTTTAGGTATCATCAACTTAGAGTTAAGGAGAAGAATATACCCAAGATAACATTCAGAATGAGATATGACCATTATGAGTTCGTAGTAATGTTGTTCTGACTTACGAATGTGCTAGCTGCCTTTATAGACCTAATGAATCAAGTATTCAGACCCTATTTGGATACTTTTGTCAGCGTCTTCATCGTTGACATTCTTGTTTATTCAGAAAACTAAGAATAACACCGAAAGCACTTGAGAATTGTTTTGAAGACCCTTCAACATAATCAACTCCATGCCAAGTTTTTAAAATGTGAATTATGGCTTGATAAAGTGATGTTCCTTGGTCATGTAATTTCCAAGGATGAAATCGTAGTGGATCATGTGAAGGTGGAAGTTGTGCTGGATTAAAAGCAGCTAGAGAATACCATCAATGTTCGCAGCTTCTTGAGACTTTCCGGATACTACCAAAAGTTCATACATGACTTCTCTCAAATCGCCTTACCTATGACAAAACTGTTGAAAAAGGGAGTTAAATTTGAATGAAACGACAAGTGTAAAGAGTTATTTGAGATTCTGAAATAGAGGCTTACTATGACTCCTATCATTACCTTACCTTTTGGTCAAGGTGGCTTCATGGCTTACACTGATGCCTTAGGAACATGTTTGTGTTGCGTGTTTATGCAACATAGAAAAGTGATCACATATACGTCACGACAGTTGAGGATCCATGATAAAAACTATCCAACCCACGACTTGGAATTTGTTGTGGTAGTTTTTGCACTCAAAATTTGGCGACACTACCTATATAGAGAGAAGTTTAAGGTCATATCGAACCATAAAAGCTTGAAATATCTTTTCTCCCAAAAATAACTAAATATGCGACAATGACGATAGCTAGAATCCCTCAAAGACTATAAATTCATGTTTTTTTATCATCTTGAAAAGCTAAATATTGTAGCTGATGGCCTTAGTCACAAGACTACCAGTACTCTTGCCAGCCTTGCAGGATAATGGAAGTTGATGAAAAATTTCGTCAACTGAAAGTTATTTCTGGTTGATCCAGGCAAGATTCAATTGTCAAGTTTGACAATATAGCCTAAGATCCTTGATTGTATCATAGCCAAACAATTCAAAGACCACCAGTACGTCGAATTGAAAGCGAGGGAAAAAAAAGATGACACTTTCCTTCACTTAAAAGAAGATGGAGGAATATGAATGAAAGAAAGAATATGGGTCCCAAATAACCCTAAGCTAGGAGAAGAGATACTCTATGAAGTACACAGCAGTAAATACACTATCCACCCTGAAGGTACCAAAATATTCTGAGATTTGCAGAGAAAATATTGGGAGAGGGGTATGAAGAGAGATGTGGCTATGTTTGTCTCAAAGTGTTTAACCTGCCAACAAGTCAAAATAAAACATCAGTGACTTGGCGATATGATACAACAAATCAAAATTCTATAATAGAAATTTGAGAGTATTATAATGGATTTCGTCGTAGGATTACCTCAATCCAAGAGACAACACTATTCGATATGTGTGATTATGGACAAACTTACTAAGTCTGTTAATTTCCTATTAATTAATATAAGATATTAGATAGAAAGATTGGCAAAGATTTATGTTTAAAAAATCGTTAGACTCCATGGCAATATCCATCATCTCTAACCGCAACCCGAAATTCACCTCTCACTTTTGAGAGCAGCTGCAGAGAGCCCTTGAGACAAAACTCAAGTTCAGTATGACATTTCATCCCTAAACTGATAGGCAATATGAGCGAACAATACAAACTCTTGAAGATATATTAAGAGCCTATATGTTGGAATTGAAAGGTGATTGAGATTCACATGTAGCTTTGGTAGAATTCGCTTACAACAATAGCCATCACGCTAGTATTGAGATGGCACCATATAAAGCCCTGTACGAAAGTCTCTGCCAATCGCTAATCCATTATGGTGAAGTGGTTGAGTAAACCTTGGACTCACCCATTGTTTTGCAACACTATACTAAGCAAGTGCATATGATGCAAAAGAAGCTACTGACTGCTCAGAGTCAACAGAAGAGCTACGCAAATCAACAATGTAGGAAACTCACTTTCTCGGTTGAAGACAAGGTTTTCTCAAAGGTCTCTCCAACCAAAAGTGTGTTCCGGTTTGAAAAGAAGTGGAAGCTCAACCCCAGATTCGTTGGTCCCTTTGAGGTTTTGAATCAGATCAGAGAGACAACGTATAAAGTTATATTGCCACCACAGTATGCATAAATACATAATGTATTCCATATGTCAATGTTTAGGAAATACATTTACGACCATTTTTATGTCATCCAACATGAAGATATTGACATTTGAGAATATATGATGATAGAAGAAAGACTAGTCAAATCGTGGACCGTCAGGAATAAGTGCTAAGAACTAAGTTCATTCCACTTGTTAAAGTGAGATGACAATATTATGAAATCGATAATTATACTTGGAAACCCAAATCCAACATGCAGAAAAAGTATCATGAGCTATTCACTTAGTACTCTTAACTGGATTTTGAGGGAGAAATTCTTTTAAGGTGGTAATGATGTAAAACTCATAAGTTTTTAGCAAAAATTTTTAATAAATTCATAAGGCATTTTCATGTAAAAATAGCATATGAACTCGAAATACAAAACGAATAGATTTTAATGAACCAATTATAATTAGGATATACGTATCCTCGCAAATATATGCTTAAATAATCGGGGAGCCATAACTTCTTTCCTGAGTAAAATTAGGAGATTTATATGAGCTAACTTTCTTAGTTTCGTCATTATGAACAGAATAGCGTACTCAGAATTTTTTTTTGAAAAAAACACTGGAAACTTAAATTTTTTGCGGGACCTACAAAAATGTTGGAGGCCTCACAAAAATATTCTTCAGAAAATATTTTATGGGACCCAAAAAATATTCAATGTTATATTTTATATGGGCTTCACACCAAAGAAACCTTCAGTCTTTATCCAGAATGAGAGAGGCAAAAAGGTAAAAGGGACATTCTGAAAAATTCAAGAAAGCTTCTATGGCCTATAAATAGGACCCTTCTCTCTCTTTTTATGAAAATCGACCTCCCCACTCTCTCTACTTCTTCTTTCTATAAAACCTCCCCTACCTAACCTAGTCTGAACCCAATTGTCTTGGCTTGAGCTCAATTGGGTCTAGTCAGTCAAACCCCTTTTTGGTCCTAACCCAGGTTTTATCCACCTGACCTAGATCTAGCCTACTTGGGCTAAGTCTGAACTAACTTGACCCAGTTGACTTGTACCAAACTCAGTTTTATACAAACCACTTGGGTTTAGCAGCTTGACATGCTCTTCTTTTTTCTCAACTAGGTCAAACTTATATGACCTATTTTATCCTTTCGAAAGAAGGTTAGAACCCAATTCAAAGCAAGCTAAGCAGTTGAAGTCATTCTTTACTGATAAGAATGTAAGTTTGATTCGTCAATCACTCTCTCTCAAGTAATTATTGATTTTTGTGCTATGATATATATTATATACGTTCTAAAAGTAGTATCTGACCCTAGTCCTTGGTTTATGCCTCTAGGATACTTTAATGTTCACGCGCATCTACTTTCGACTATTATTGGATATTTTACAATAAAAGCTCTTGTTTAATGCATTATATATGTATTTAAGATTGTCATCGCGTCGAACGATATCAAAGCTCATACTTTTTGCATATACTATATATATATATGTATTTGCTTATGCTTTTAAGATGGACATCACATCAAACGATATCAAGGCTTCTGCTTTCTATAATTTATATTATGCATTTAAGTTTGTCATCACGTCAAACGATGTTAAGGCACATGCTTTCTACAATTTACTTTATGCATTTAAGATTGGTGTTGCGTCAAATAATGTCAATGCACTTGCTTTCTACAAACATATATATATTTGCTTTATGCAAGCTACTTAGTTCGGTTTCTTTCACCAAACATTAAATATGTTTTCATGTATGCTACCGCACTATAAAGCACAGGCTCGTGCTTATATTACATATAGATGCACATAAATGAGCATTAAAATGGAGATCAACTCCAAATCTTTAATGTGATTCCATATGTCATTCATCGATTAAGATTTTACTTGATGAAAGAAGTTTCTATTAAAAAGGCTTTGCTTTTATGAAAAAACACTTTTTCATAAAAATCTAAGTCACTTGCGCATGGCTTAGCTAAGACACAAGGTTCCAACGAACTTTGATGGATGTGAAATACGTACAATAGTGCACATTCATGCCCAAGTTAAGCATAGTGTTCCTTCATCAAAGAGAGAAAGTGCTGCCAAAATTTTTGAAAAGATGTTCACCGAGCTTAAAAGAAACACACACTTTTTCTATCAAAGAGAGAAAGTACTGCCAAAATTTCTGAAGAAGCTAAGAAAGAGCATTACATGTTACTCTGTCATACATAGGAAGTGCTGCTAAAATTCTGTCAAATATTTTATATAAAGTAAAAATGGTTGTCACGCTTCCTCCGTTGAGCAAAGGAAGTATTGTTGAAATGTTTGGTAGAAGGCTTACCTGAATGACACAAAGCTGCCTTGTTGTCGAAACTATACCAGAATGGCTCATTCAACTATCGCCTATAAGTGCACCTTACTCGTAAGGGCTGTTGTGCAAGAATAGTGGTTACGCCTTGACTATGACAAGTGCTCATTGCGGTTATAAATGCTGAGCAGTCGATCTGTTGAGATCATGTCATATGCATACTTATAAGAAATATTGTTGCATAACTAGACTCGTAAGGGCCAGAGAGCTGAAGTTCTATGTCCACCCGAAAGAGGTGAGGTGCTCGTGATGATCGTAAATGCCAAGAGCAGAGTCAGACATGCATATGAATAAAACTTAATATCTTTTGAACTATATGGTTGAACTGTGCTTTATAATACTGAATGTGGTCGGGGTACGTATTTTTTTTAGTGCGAGATGCATTATTTTGCCCAAGTGTCATTCAAATATCCGACAAGTAACGATTAGACCGTTGGACCACATTAGGACTATTGCTCACCATGAAAAAGGATGATGGTACAATTGCGAGTGACGTGTATTTTATTATGAATCAAAGAGTTCAAGGAACCTCCTGCCACTCAGAAGGTTTGGTGGTCGAGGTTATCCTTAAGATCTGAGGATTGAACCCAACTACTACAGTAGATTATACATCCAAACCATCCTAATAGGGTTATCCTGATATAAGTTCTACCACCCTATCATGGACAGAGTCAACAGACCTCTGGGGTATCTAAAATATATAAAATAATAAACCCCAAAATATTGTATTGATGTCGAAGTTCAAGCTTCTCTCGTGTACCAGGGGGTGAACGGTTAATATCAAAACAATGCATTACTTCTAAGTTCAGAGATGTATGTATGTATGAATGAATGTGTGTTGTTTTGACAAGTCCTGTATAACCTTGAGAAATGTGTCAAGATCGGTATACTATTAGACCGATTGGGTAAAGACCCGTGTTGTATCCACATAACTAAGCTATGTTCGAGGAGCTCGCTCTTGGATTTGTGAGATACTGATATGCCAAGTCTTGGAGACTTGAGTTGATGTTTCAATTGAAGCCTTGGGAAGGCTTTCGTGATATACACTAAGTCATAGAGACTTGAGCATCGTTATTGCGATTTGTGACCTTGAGTGGTCTGTGTATGTCATATACTTGATTGAATATTTTTTTACCAGACCATCAATGGTTCTAACCTCGTTTAATAGAGAATACAGGTGTTGAACCTGCGATACGATATGCGGAGCAAGGCGACATCGAGTTCTAAGGTTTTTTCAAACAGTGTTGCACCGCTTCGTTTATAAAACCAGTTTCATAGAATACTACTTTTTTAAGCAGTGATGTTTGTAATAAACAATTCATTTTAATAAATGAAACACATTGGTGGTCAATGAGTGTTTCAACACATACCTGTGACTTGCCCAATGTTTTCTAAAACTGATAACTCATTATCATCATTTTTTGTTGTTAAAATCTTTTCTAAGTTCTGGTGCAAAGAAAAAAGAAAAGAAAAATTATAAATTTTCAAACTTAGTATTGTTTTCAAAATTCGAGGTGTTACATTTAGAGTAGAGGTCTAGTTATTATTTGGATCCAGATCTAGTTGATTTCCTGATCCAATTAACCCAAATTCAATTAGCCCAAACTCATTTGATCCCAATCCAATTAACCCAGATTCAGTTAGAATCCATATCTAAGTTAGGATCCAGATTCATACTTATATTCATACTTAGGATCCAGATCTAATTCTTGTTCAAATCTCTATTTAGGATCCAAATATAGTTGTTATTTGGATCTCTATTCTGAATCCAGATTTGGTTATTGTTCAGATTCGTATCCATGATTCAAATCTAGTTGTTGTCTAGATCTCTATCCAATATTCAGATATGGTTACTAATTAGATCCAAATCTAGTTGTTCGGATCTTGATTTAGTTATTATTCAAATCCATATCCAGTTACTATTCGGATCCAAATCTATCTACTATCTAAACCCAGTTTGTGTTCAGATCCATTACTAAGATCTCAGTCTAGTTATTGTTTAGATTCAAACCCACTTGCAGTTTGGATCTATACTCATATTCAAACTCAAGATCTATACCCAATTCAAACCTAGTTCTTCTTATCCTAGTCAAGAGGTTGTTAAAGGTGGTTCATGTCGAAATTATCGGTCTCACTCGGTGCAGGGTGTGAACTAATTTTTTGCGAGTATTGTATAATGTGAACATAGTTGCACAAGTACCCATTGCACCGAGAACTTGATCCTAAGTGAGACAATTATCGTTTGAAAGATAGCGCGTGTATACGTGTACCTCCGAGTGTACATAATTCAAGCTCAGTTGCCTAACCTACTAAGTTAAGTAGAAGTTCCAACATAGACGCGGCTGAATAGTCAGATTTAAGGTAATAGAAAGCAAAGTTAGGTTTGCTTGATGATGCAGACGCTGCACTGAATCTTGATCTGACTTTAGGAAAAAGGGTTATACTTATACCAACGCTCGAGTTGCTAAAGACCAGCAGACTGGAGAGAGTCCTAAGGATGTTAACTGTTCAGATTTGGTCAATACCAGATCCGTGGATATTTGTGAATTTGGACGGGTTCCAGTGGAGAAAAGGCAATACCAATCTGATTACGTATAGGGGTGGCAATTGGGTCGGGTCGGTGGCTTGGCGGGTCAGAATACCTCAACACGAACATGACCCGTTTATTAAACAGGTCGGATGTGGCAAACATGAACACGACCCATTTATTAAACGGGTAATCCGACACTGTTAACCCGTTTAATAAATGGGCCGGGTCGACACGACACGGTGACCTGTTTATTAAACGGGTCGACACGATAACATAGACACGATAACCGCACAGGTGCACACCACCACTGAAGAGGAGAGGTCTCGGGCTGCGGGTTGACGGGTTCGTGTAAACGGGTTGACCCAACCCATTAGGTGTTAGGGTTAGATAAGTTATATATATATATATATATATATATATATATATATATATATATATATATATATAAAAACGGGTTGCGGGTTGATGGGTTCATGCAAACGGGTTGACCCGCCTACCTAACCCGTTTATTAAACGGGTCAAACGGGTTGGCATACCCCTAACACGAACACGAACCGTTTAATAAACTGGTTAGGCGGGTCAACATGTTTACAACACGAACCCGTTTAAGCCAAACCCTAACCCGGCTATGAAGCGGGTTGGCGGGTTGGGTCAGATTTTGCCACCCCAAATTACGTACATGTAATTAGATTCGGATACCCGCTGGATTCGATTAAAAAATCTTAAACCTAGCCCAAAACTGGATTTGGTTTCTTTTAGTGAGTCCTGTAATATTTGACTCATTGATATACTTAAACGTTGTAACCTTTTACTTTTGCCTTCAGGTTAGATATACAACCCAAACCCTAACAGCTTACATGTGTGAACTGTCACATGGACACGCTTAAGCGGGCGCTTGCATCACCGTCCACGCAGGTCTGTGGGACAACCAGCACGTGAGCCCCACATGCAACTACACCCCCATGCAAACGTGGGGTGTGCGTATGCCTGCTGAGTGCATCCCGCGGACACAAAAATGAGCTTCCCCTGCTTACCATGTCATAAGCTGACTTTGTTTTTTTGAAAGGCAAGCTGGGGTTAGCCATACCCCCATCAGTTATTATTCAACGTACCATTGGGGTTTTGAACCTGCAACATCCCACCACAAGGAGACGTGCACTGACAGCTCCTACCAACTACCTGGAGCCCCGACCACGAACCGGGCTTGAACTGACTCATTTAATGAGGAATAAGGAAAATAATTGAAACTCCAAACTTGTTTACATAATCGTAAACGGTTAGAATTAAAGCAAAACTGAAAGCGTTTAGTTAATGTGGACTCACATAGATGCGTTTAGTGCACTGACAGGTATTTTTCACGTTCAAATGTGTTTTTGAATGATAAAAATTAAAAGCTTGTATTACACCAAAATTTGATTTTTTTTTTAATAGACGTGTTTTATGCTGCTAAGTGTGGCTACTGTGGCTTGGTAGGGCATTTCTGCAAAACAGGGTTTCCAACTCTGCGTCAGCTTCCCTCTGATACAAACGAAGAAAACAATTAAGAAAAAAAACACCAGTAAATATATCTATATTTTTCCCTTTTTTTTTTCTCTCTATTACTTTAGGTCATAAACTGCTCAAGACTGCCAATTACTCTATTACGCAACCGTTGGCACCTATAGAGGCTCGACTTCTAAAGAGGCAAACCTAGCAGCAAGACATTGGATGGCTGTACAAATCTTTGGAGGATCCACTAACGGTCTTTAGTGGCAGTTTGAAATGGCCAATAACAATCTTCTCCACGTTTTTTCTCGTTTTCAAATTTGCATTACTCGTAATGGGTTTGGATCAAATTCATTTCCTAACTACTCATTTAAATATAAATATAAATATAAATATAATTCTAGTCAAGACCTTAGTAACAAATATCACGAGATTTATAAAAATCTCATGATAATATTGCGAGAAATTGCCTGAAAGTTTAAAACAGCAATTTATCATGAGATTTTCAAACCATGACAAATATTGTGATATTTACAGTTTTAGCAGATTTATCGTAAAAGGCCCCTAGATTTTTATTTTTAAATGTTTTATTTATATTTTCTTATAAAATTTATTTTTTTATATTTTAATTTATTTTTTATTACCCAGATTTTGCCAAAAAAACATGAGATTCATAAAAAAAAATTCAAAATCTCCCGAGTTTTTGACTACCGAGATTTTGCCGTTTTTAACTTTTGTCACTATGGTCAAGACCCATCTTCATTAGGACCCAGCAAAATGTGGTGGAAAGTGATTTTCCCTTTTTCAGTTAGAACATAAATTAAATTAAGTATTTTTCATGCACGTGTTTTCGAAAAGAGAGAAAAATCAACGACCTAAAACTTGACGACAAATTAAATTTTTTGGTAAATGATTAGATCCAAAGCATGTCATTTATAAACAATGACAAACACATCATGTTTAGATTAAAAAAAAAAGCAGCCATGCTTAGGGCCCAAGGAAAATGGGTCCTGACTAGAACATTTCCACGTCAACACACACATGTGTGTGTGTGTGTGTGAGAGAGAGAGAGAGAGAGAGAGACCATCATTGCTGTCTCAGACAATAAAAGGAGAAGCTATACACCTGCCATTGATTTTACAAAACCATGAGGCAAACAAACACTTGCCCATATTTACAGCCTATTCATCAAATCTCCTAACCTATCCTCTCCAATTTGAAGACCCATTTCTCCTCTAGTTGGTATTAATATTAGAATTGCTTTTACTCGCCCCTTGCAGATCCATGGGCGAGCTTGTGATGCTACCCACAGATCCCATGGTCTGTGAGCTCAGCTGTGGGCTTGCTGGGCCAGCACCAGCCACATACATCTGCTGTTGAGCAACCAATTGCTGGACAGCACCTGAAGTTAGTTGCTGCGGTGGGCCCAATGGGGACTGTTGGTTAATTTGCTGCTGAGGTTGTGGCTGCGGCTGCTGATTCATTTGCTGCTGCATGGTGAGCCCTGGTGGTGAGCCGACCTGCTGCGGGATACTGCCCACTAGCGACTGCTGAAGTGGAGAGCCCAGTTGCTGCTGATGCTGCTGCAACTGCATCTGCTGTTGCTGCTGCAACCGCATCTGCTGTTGAAATTGCTGCTGCTGGCTCATGTAAAAGTTTGTTCCAGGGATCTTTGGGGGACCCATGGGTGTCATTGTTGAACGTTGCATGGGACTCATGTTGGTCCTGTTCAGCGTCTGCCCCAGCATTGACATTGTTTCCGAGCCAGGAGTTCCACCTAAACTGTCAATTGGGCTCCTCATGGATGTCGGCCCCAGCATGCCCCACCCTCTGTTCATCATCCTGAGTTTGTTGGCCATTGCACTAGCATGGGCAGGAGTTAAGCGTAGCTGCTGGCTTAAGACGTTGCTGACATTGGAAGTGGGATTGAGACCCATTGGACTCATATTGCCCAAACCAGATATCGTGCTCAGTGATGTCGACATGCTAGGCCCCATGTGCCCCATGCCCATGCCTATTCCACCGAGGCCAACAAAATTTCCCAGGCCACCTGCCCCACCAGTTGATTGCATAGGACTGCTGGCCAACCCGCTCCCCATGTTCGCCATGGCCATGCCAGAAAGTGCTCCCATCACCTTTCTTATCTGCGCCTGTTGTTGCTGTTGCTGAAGTAACTGAAGCTGCAGATTGCTGGAACTGCTGACCGTTTGATTACCAACAGGCGGACCAACTGCATTTAGTTGTGCCAGTGGATTGTTTGAGCCGAGGGCAGATCTCTGCAACTGCGAGTACTGATGTTGCTGCAGCTGGATGGATGGTTGCTGGGGAGGCTGCTGTTGAACTGCAGCAAGATGTGATATCGGATCTAAGTGGTGTGGTCTCGACTGTGCTGGCAAATAACCTGATTGAATGTGTTGGGGCTGGATAACTCCAGCGTGTTGCATCCTTGGACCGGTTAACAGATTTTGAGACGACATGGGTGGAGGGTTCATAGGCTGGCTCATGATACCTGCTGAACCCACAGTTTGTCCTGAGACAGACTGCTGATATGCCATCTCATGCGCTGGACCACCCAAAGGAACAGAAGGCGAAGATTGGCCACCAGCTGCAAGAGCACCTGGTCGGGTTGACACCAATTGTACCTGATCATTGACTTCATATCCACCACGAATCATCTACTTTAGAAAAAAACATCCCAGACATCAACAAAATGAGAAAACCAAAGACAGAGACCTCCCAACTGACTGAATATTTTGCACAGAAACATACCAGTGCACCAAATTGCGCAGCAAATAGGTCTGCATAGTGCTGTTGACAAAAGAAATATGTAAGAGAAAAACGAGGGCCAAAGTCGATAGAAAGTGAGCTCAATGTCAATAACTTGCAGTTACATCACTCACCGTGTTGGGCAATGTGGGAAGAGAATCCTGGGGATACGATAAGAAGTCACTGCCTTCATCTTCATCACCATATTGCACCATAGCTTCTACCATGCCATCTTTGGCCCTCTCAGACATGCATAATCTGTTTCGAGCTGCTGGTATAACGACAGGGATGCCATTTGCTGCAAAAATACAATAAAAGAATCATCAGCAGGAGCTTCAAATGAGTGTTAAAATGCAAGTGCAAATAGGTACCTTGAAATATCTGTTTGGGTCGAACAGACTCCAGGATCCTAGTTTTACAGATATTCATGCTGCCACCATGAAGGGATTTTGCCAGTGACTTGGTAAACATTTCGTCATCAACACCATCGTTATTCTGAGCATTTGAAAGATGTGCTACGATGGAATGAGCTGTATGCTGAAACGGTTTCCTTTCATGATATTCATCAACTTTATTCTTCTTACAGTTGAGCCCATATCTGGAAATGCAACAAAAGCACCCATAAAATTGAGTCAGGTAGGCAGAGCCAGTGAACCAGAATAACAAAACCATGGGATCAAACTTGGAACTCTAATCAGTTCAAGTTCAACATCCAGGTCTAGGAATTCCAATTGCTTGGCCTAAGTTGACCATTTGTCAGTTGTCGAAACAACTGTACACATGATAGGGCCTAGTTGTACAATTCATGCCCCAAAGAATAGGTCTTGGTATCAACGTATAAAAAATTGCTGAGTTTGAATGACGACGTACCTTTGGATCGTCATTTCAAGCTTTGAGAATCTCTCCACAAATGCTGGATCAGGCTTTGGCCCTAAGGGTGGTACAGGCGGGGTTCCAATAGATGGACTGTTTGCACTAAAAGGGGGATTCAGTGTGTTCACACTTGCAGGAGACCCAACCGCAGGGGTTTTTGTAAGGGGATTTGGTTTTCTCTTCCCAGGCGTTGCATTCTGTTGTTGTCTCATCACGGAATCAGTAAGACCAGAGTTGACAGAGGTGGCCACAGCTGCAGCATCTGGCACAGATATTGCTTTGTCCTTTGTAAATCCAACAGCAGGAGTTGTGTTCATGCTGCTGTAGTGCGCCCCCAGGGAACCACTAGAGATTTCTCCAGATTTAGATGACACAGGTGAGTTTTCCATTGTTCCACCAGAAACTCGAGAATTTGGTGCTTGTTTCCTTCTCTGAGAAGTATCTTCTTTTTTCTGGTCTTTATCTACCAAATGACTAAGATTATGACACTGTGACTGCAGAGGATATCTCATGACTGATTGCTGAGCTAATTGCTGTGGTTGCAACTGCGGATCTGTCTGACTGGGCTCCATCCCAAGTGCACTTTGATCATCTCTACTCATCACAGAATCTTGCTTTTCCAACTTTACCATTTCAGGCTGATCAACTTTCACATTATATCTCATCCCCCTCTCTTCAAGATAAGAAGAAACCCCTGCTTCAGGTTTTGGAATTCCCTCAAGAACGGTTTGCCTTGCATCATTTTCCAGCTGTTGAGGATGCTTCTGACTAAGAACATTGGCATTCTGGATTCTTTTGCCCTCAAACTGCTGCTGCATCCTTTTCCATGGGGTATCCGCTCCAAGGAGGGAGTAATCCAACTGAGAAGCAGCATGTTGCTGATGGATTCCATCTAAGCCAAGTTGCTCCTGCCTTGGCCTTTTTGCTTCAAAGTTAGATGGCATCTGCATACTTTGACCCTCCCGCTTTCCAAGAATAACACTAGAAATTCTAGAGTCCTTGTAAGAACTCTGCAAATCTTGCCCAGTGCCTGAAATAAAATTTGTATTAATTACTGAGGTATTTGCAGGAGCGATGCCTGATGCCTGATCATGCCCACTCTTTGAGTTGTTCATTGTTGTCGGGTACTTAGGTTGGGAAGCCATGGCCAACACCTGTCTAGAGAACTCTTGTCCAGTGCTTTGGGCTCTTAAGGAGGGTGACGGAGGGGACTGTGCAGCTACATTGTAGGGAAGATGCTGAATAGCTGTGTCAATTGAAGGCAGTGCCAACTGACTTTTCTCATTCTCAACTACCCTGCCTATTGAGACTTTCTTTCCATGCGCTAGACTGTGAGACAATACCTGCACTGAAGGTGATTGTCTCATTCTCTTACGATGCAAACTGATATCCAGATTGAGCTGCAAATGGTGTTTAAACATAAGCCGTTAGTCATTCACTAGACCAAACAGGAGGACAACTCATCCACGCTGCACTCAGTATCATAATTAATACCTTGCTTTTGACTGGATCAGCGCTCAGTCTGTCCAACATTGGGACAGGGTCCAAACACAGTTCTGGTTGCAGTGCTTTCACTATCCGTGACTCAACTTCCTAGGTCCACAATATAGTGAGTTATAAACAAACTGGAAGAACTCAGGGCACACTGCTAATGTCCCATTTGCACATACTAACCAGTAGATCACCATAACTCCAAGAGCTGTCTGTGATGGATGGCATGTCCTTCACAACATTTTCCATTGACATCCGCAGATGAACTTTATGAATGATTGGAGAACCATCACCAGAAACAAAGTTTCCTGGAGCAGTCACACATTTGCGATAATCTCTTACCTGAAAATCCATTCCTGTATTAATTACTAAACAATGACAGAGAGAACCACCCACTCAAAAGGTGCAAACATTGTTAAACACAATATCTTGTACGGAAGGGAAGTTTAGTCATTGTAAGGAAATGTAGGATAGTGTTGCCTTTTTCTTTTTTCTGATTCTTTATTCTTTTCATAATTTATCTCTTTTAAATGTGGATTTTGTGTCATTTTCTTCTTAAAACCATTGCAAAGGGGTAATATATATAGACCTGGTGTATACACATACTCATTAACGAAATGAAGTTGTTCCTATGGGGCCTTTTTCTTTGTATACCCATACTCATTAACAAAATAAATGGAGTTGCTCTTATCGGGCCCTCTTCTTTGCTAACCCTAATGGAGCATCTGCTGTCACATAAATAGGTGAAGACGTAGTGAGATAGCATGAGCTCTGGAAGTGAGCCAAGTTTTATAGCAGCACATAGTAATCACGCATTGTGGTTCCTATCTAATGTAGCATTTCAACTTACAAGCATCCGATCCAAACTTAATCCTAGTTATGCAGAAGGTAAACATACACTCTCGTCCACTTTCAGCTTTAACATCCAGTTTGTAGCTGAAAAGTGAAAAAACCATGAATTTTCAATAAAAAATTGTTCTACACAGATAGTGACAAAAGCGCAATGGAAGAACAAGGACAGAGCATATAGTGAACAGAAGCCATAGAAAAAGAACCAGTTTCATGCTGAATCAATCCTTCTAAAGATGAACAGAAAACGAAGGTAAATCCAAAAAAAGTAGCAATTATGACCCATCAAGTGGGTCATTTTCAACAGCTACAGTGAACCTGGATGAATCGTGAATATCACATTTACTTTCCAACTTCCAAGTGAGTTAACTACCATGACACTGGCGCAGATAAGTTACCATCCCCCCACTCCAAGGAAAATTGAAAAGGAAAAAGAATTCCATACCATGGTTAATAATGTTCGAAGTTAGTGGTTTCATACCAGAATAGATTTGATTCCAAGAATGAAAGTCTCCCAGAGAGTAAACGCTGCTTAAAGACAAAGTTAACAGAAACTTCAACTTTACAACCCTCTAAAGTTAAGACAGATAATGTCTAACTGTTTTTCAACAATAACTAAGAATGACTAATGTGAATGATATCAATACCTAAGTCATTTAGAATTTCTATAACCATAACCTTTAGATGAAGATGCTCATGACATGCACTTGTCAAAAACACATCCCTCAAGTCACTCTAGAACAATGAAATTCCAACAGTATCTTTCTTGAAGAGATCACGTCAATAACTCACCTCACAAGCTAGTGTCCCGTCAACATATTTGCAAGGTATTTCATCCAGTATCTCAGCAGGCAAAGAACCCGATTCAATTGCCTGCAGACCAGCTGACATAGTCATGTTTCATATCAAAATTCCTTCCAAATTTAGCAATGTCTCTGAATGGAATAACTAGAATAGAGAAGCATAAGTTTCCCACATTATTGAGTCACAAATTCATCATTCAGAAATTCCTATAAGAAACATTTTAACTTACAAACTTTTTAATGCCATAGAAGGAAGCACAAAATGGATCTTTTTTGTTTAGAAAATAAAAAGTAAGATGGACAAGAAATTCCAAGTCAAACAGATCAAAAAACATAAATTGCAAAGTAGATAACATATATTGTGCAAAAAATGCACCATAGTTTAGTTGGGCAGAAGTTTAACATTTTCATTTGAAAGAAAAAAAAAAGACCGACACTTGTGAAAAAGGTGCATAGGATCCGATCCATGTACCCAATCTATGTAACATGTAATGTAATTTCTTGTTTTTCATTTATCGGGTCTGGATACACCAGACCCGGACCCATACCTTAATGTAACTTAAATACCTAAGTTTAGGTCACGATTTCATAATAGAAATCGTGACAGCCGAAGTCGCTCTCTCCCTTTTCTCTCCCTCTCTATTTCTCTTCTCTTTCTCAATACAGGAACCGAGAGAAAAATTTACATGGTATAAGAGCCAAGATCCAACTAAGGGTGGAAGTGGATTCCGAAGGTGCCGAAAATCAAGGTTTGAGGTTTCGCCTACTCTTTTCTTCATCTCCTTCAGTTTTTTCTTTTACCACGATTCCAATCTCCACTTCTCCTTTCTCTTTCTGTTTTCCCACCTTTTCCTCGCTGTGAATCCCTAATATCACGTGGATTTCATTTCCACGATCTCTTCCTTTAGTGGATTCACATCCCACGTGAATCCCTAATCAGTTCACGTCACACAGGATTCACGTGAATCCCTAATCAGTTCACATCTCACGTGAATCTTGGTTTTTTTTTATCCTTTCTGTTTTCGCATTTTTTCACGCAGTGAATCCCTAATCGTTTCACATCTCACGTGAATCTTGTTTTTTTATCACGATTTCAATATCAACCTCTCGTTTTCCCCTTTTTTTGTTTTCCCAATTTTTTCACGCAGTGAATCACACGTGAATCCCTAATTTCACGTGTACTTCATTTCTGTGATTACTTCATTTAGTGGATTCACATCTCACGTGAATCCCTAATCTGTTCACGCAGGATCCAACAAATTTTTTGTTGTTCAGCCTGCTGTGGGACAGAAAATCTGTTTCATTCCTTTGCCTTAATTTTTTTTTTCGTATCATTCTTGTTTTGACTGTTACAAGTGGGATTCACATTGAAAACTCAGTGCTTTCTTCTGACAGTTTCTGATCGGTCTATCTTTGAGTTACTACAGCCGGAAGAAAAAAAAAAAGGCCATCAGCAAACCATTCTGACTGCAGACTGAGCAATCTGTCAATACTCAAAAACTCAAAAAGGTGGTTCTCTTTCTTGTTAAAACCCTTTTCATGGATCTTCATTCCTCTTCATCCAACCTTTCCTCAAGTTTTCTCACTCAACTCGTTTCTGAAAAGTTAACTACCTCAAACTTCTTGATTTGGAAGAGGCAAATTATTCCTTTTATAAGAAGTCAAGGTCTCTTAGGTCACCTTGATGGAACCACTCCCGTCCCACTCGAAATTGTTACGAGAGAAGAAAAAGACGACAAAGGAGTAAGTTCAATTGTGTATGTCAAGAATGTTGAGTACCTCAACTGGGAAAGAAAAGATCAATCAGTGGTTGCTTACATCACTTCCACCTTGTCCCAAGAGGTCCTTGTTGCCATCCCCGACAATTGTACTGCTCTGCAACTTTGGGAAAAATTGGTTCAAACATATTCACAAGTTTCGCAAGCGAGAATGGTTTTTTTCAAGAGGGAATTCCAGATGTTGAGAAAAGATTCCATGACCATCATGGAATATCTGAACAAGATGAAGACTATCACAGATCAACTTGCAGTTATAGGATGCGCGGTGAATGACAGCGATATGGTACAACAGACTCTGAGTGGATTGGGATCCGACTACAACATGATCGTCACTTCCTTATTATGTCTCCCTGCTCTACCTACCTTTGATGAGTTGCGAGCAAAATTAATTCAGTATGAGATGACTCTGAAAGGGTTCTCTGAGGAATCTCACGTTCACACAAATTCTCAAGAAGTTTTTGCCACAGGGGTGTCTTATGGTAGAGGACGCAGACAAGGAGGACAAGGGCGAAGTGGACACGGAGGGCGTGGTTTACTTCCCACTCCAAATATGTTAGCTCATGCGCAGGGGCCAAGATCCATTCCTACCTGCTTCCTTTGTAATAAAAAGGGGCATATCAAGGCAAATTGTTGGCATAATCCAGAGAATAAAGGAAAGGGTCCACAGACAGAAAACAAGAGGAAGTTCTCAAGCAGTGGAGAGATTAAAGATTTGTTGATATTTGCCTTGTCAGAGTTGAAATTGAAGAATGAAGGCACCTGGTTTGTCGACTCAGGGGTAGCGACTCATGTAACAGGTGATGCAGGTAAGATTTCTAATCCCATTCCTTATTTTGGAAAAAGTAAGATTGTCACTGGAGATGGGTCCCACCATCCTGTTTCTCATGTTGGAAAAACTGTCATTCCCATGTCACATTTCACTCTTACTCTTTCTGACATTCTTCATGCTCCTGCCATTAAGAAAAATATTGTCTCTGTCTCCAAACTTATTGATGATAATAATGCTTCAGTTGAATTCACTCCTTTCTCTGTGCAGGTCAAGGACCTTCGCACGAGGGAAACATTCGCTGAAGGAAAGAGACGAGGCAATATGTATGTCTTTGAAGAAGCTCCTTGTCATGTTGTCCGCCCTGTCCACCTGAATTCAGAGCCTTCATTAGAGTCGTGTTCATCTTCTTCTGCTAATGTTTTTAGTATTTCTGAATGTAATAAGTCATTCTTATGGCATAGTCGATTAGGACATTGTGGGGGTCATTTCATTGAGAAACTTGTATCTAATAATCTCATTCCAAAAGAAAGTCTAAATAGGGATGAGAACAGTCACAAATGTTTCAGTTGTCTTTCCTGCAAGAGTCATGTATTGCCTTTTCATTCCATTAATAAGAGAGCTTCAAAACCTTTTGAGATCATCTGTTCTGATGTATGGGGACCAGCCCCAGTTGTTTCTGGATCTGGGAGCAAATACTATCTAATCTTTGTTGATAGCTATACTCGATACACTTGGATATATTTCATAAAAAATAAGTCGAAAGTCTTCTCTTTGTTTCAAAATTTTCTTTCACTTGTCAAAAATCAATTTTCTGAGTCCATTCAATTTTTCCAATGTGATGGAGGTGGAGAATTCTCACCCCGTTATTTTATCTCTTTTCTTCAAAGTAATGGAATAGGAAGAAGGGTGTCCTGTCCTCACACCCCTCAACAAAATGGAATTGCTGAACGAAAACACAGGCATATCGTTGAAAGTGCCATGAGTATGCTTCATGACAGCAATCTTCCCATCAACTTATGGACAAAAGCCTTCCATTCTGTTGTGCATGTGATAAACAAACTGCCTATGGTTATTCTGGAAAATAAGTCTCCTTATCACTGTCTTTTTGGAACTTATCCCAGTTATTATGATCTGCGTGTTTTTGGATGTGTTTGCTATGTGCATATCGATCAGTCCCTGAGAAACAAGTTTCAAGACAAAGCCCAAAAGTGCAAATTTGTAGGATATGCAGATGACTACAAAGGGTATAGGTGTTATGATCCCAACAACAAACGTATCAGAACCTCAAGAAATGTTGTCTTTGATGAACAAAATTTTGATCACGGAGCTAACACAACGAGTATGCCAACTGAAATTTACCATCCTTTGCTAAGCTCAAAACTTTTTGCTGGCTCCAATGAAACATGTTCCTCAGATTGCGTGCGACAAGAAGAAGAGGTTTTTGAGAACACTGGGACGTCGGGGTCACAGAATGCAGAGGAAGTACCGGGCAGATACAAAGGCATTGTCTATTCCAGACAGAGACCGACAACATCAAGTCTTTTAGATCAGGTCTCAGCCGCCAATCCTACTCCTTCTCATACCCTCGCAGTCAGAAAATCAAACCGCATACGGCATCCTATTGACAGGTGGGTTAGCTATAACAACTTCTCCTTGGACCTTCAATTGTTTTTAACTGCCATCAATAAGGATGAAGATCCCATCATGTATTATCAGGCAGCAACTTCTATGAAATGGGTAGAAGCCATGAATGATGAAATGCAAGTCTTGCATGAATGTGGAACATGGGAAGTTGTTCCCAGACCACCCGACAAAAATGTTGTCGGATGCAAATGGGTCTACAAAATCAAGTACAAGCCAGATGGAACTATTGAACGATATAAAGCAAGGCTTGTAGCAAAAGGATTCACTCAAGAAGCAGGGCAAGACTATGATGAGACTTTTAGTCCGGTTGTAAGAATGGGAACGATTCGAATTATCATTTCCCTGGCTGTTGAACATGGATGGAAGTTGAGCCAGCTTGATGTAAAAAATGCATTCTTACATGGGGATTTGAAGGAGGAGGTATACATGGAACAACCCCTTGGATATCAAGAACAAAATTGTAAAACCCATGTATGCAGGTTAAAAAGAGCCATCTACGGCCTGAAGCAAGCCTCTCGCTCTTGGTTTGATAGCTTCTCATCTGAAATTCAGAAACATGGATTTTCACGTTCCATGCTGGACCACTCATTATTTATTTTTAAAAGTCAGGCTGTGACCACTCTATTATTAATTTATGTCGATGATATTATCATCACAGGAAACTCTGCAGACCACATTCAAGAAATAAAAGACTTATTAGGTCAAAGGTTCAAAATGAAAGACCTTGGAGTTCTACGCTATTTCCTTGGTGTAGAAGTTGACAACCAGGCTCATGGATTGATACTCACTCAACACAAGTACACCGTAGATGTTCTCAGCAAGACAGGGATGAAAGACTGCAAACCTCTAGGAACTCCGAGTGTACTTCATCAAAAACTTAGCGCTCATGATGGAGATCTGTGTGATGACCCCACCAGGTATCGCAGCATAATAGGAATGTTACAATACCTCACATTCACTAGACCTGATATTGTTTATTCAGTCAATCAAGTGTCTCAATTTATGCATGCGCCACGTACTAGACATATGGAAGCGGTCAAGAGGATCCTTAGATATCTGAAAGGGACTATTGGGGATGGATTGATATATTTACCACAGTCCCATGGCCAAAACGAGCACGAAATTGCTGTATATTGTGATGCAGACTGGGCAGGAGATCCCGACGAAAGAAGATCTACATCAGGATATTGTGCCTTCATTGGAAGAAATTTAGTCTCTTGGAGCAGTAGAAAACAAAAAGTTATCGCTAGATCAAGCACTAAGGCTGAATATAGATCCATGGCTGCTACCACTGCCGAAGTCACATGGATCAGGCATCTTCTAACTGAAGTAGGAGAAAAGATCTCCCACACTGCCTTGTTCTGCGACAATCAAAGTGCTATCAGTATGTCATTCAATCCAGTATATCACAGTCGTGCCAAACACATTGAGATCGACCAACACTTTGTGAGACAGAAGGTTGAAGAAAAAGAGATTGAACCTGAGTTTGTCAGTACTGAAAGACAGGTTGCAGACATATTTACAAAAGGGTTAACCAAGGATCGCTTTTGGATGCTTAAAAGCAAGTTGTTCATGGTCCAAAACCATGATCAACTTGAGGGGGGGTGAAAAAGGTGCATAGGATCCGATCCATGTACCCAATCTATGTAACATGTAATGTAATTTCTTGTTTTTCATTTATCGGGTTTGGATACACCAGACCCGGACCCATACCTTAATGTAACTTAAATACCTAAGTTTAGGTCACGATTTCATAATAGAAATCGTGACAGCCGAAGTCGCTCTCTCCCTTTTCACTCCCTCTCTATTTCTCTTCTCTTTCTCAATACAGGAACCGAGAGAAAAATTTACAACTTGAAACCAGAGATTTAACATATTAATTATACTCAAAGGAAAGGCTAGTTGATGTGAATTGTTGTAGCATTTTGAGCATGATATTATACTTACAGAGAAGAGAGCCTCTGATGCCCTATTATAAGAATAAAGCAATTTTGGTGCATCTTGAAGCAGAGGCAGAGGCTTCCCTTTCTGAAATTACAATGACAGATGATTTACAAAAGAGCACCTCTGATACTAACAACAACATATGACAATTCTGTCAAGGTGAACAAAAGTACAATGCCTTCTAACCTCAGTTGGTGTTCCGATAGAAAATCCATTTGGGAAAAGGTTCAGGGTAAAGGACACTTCTTGTTCTAGTGAGAAAAGAACAATCAAGAAAGTCAGCAATCTACAAGAATAATTATTATTAGACAGAGTTGGTACATATAATTAACGAACCCAACCTGGCTCGACCGGACACACTTCAGAACCATTTGACAAAACTGAATGATCAGCATTGTCATTGCCCACAGCAGAAACGGAATACTGCAGACAAAAACAAATATTACAAGGCCATTTAGAATTGTCAACATCATCACACCACCATTCTGTCGAAAATGAGTTAGAAATAAAGGAATCAAATAAAAAACAAAGTAAGACTTGTAAACTTCCAGAGATTATTTCCTTATTCCGATTGTTCAAAATGATTATATCATGAGCAAGTCCATAGTTTTGGCATCTACTGAAGATGTGTAAAGGAACATGTAACACATTGAATAAGAACCATAGAACACAAGCAAGATATCTCCACAGATTCATCTTCTTTTGCATACGTGTCTTGACACCATATTTTTTAACAGACTAGCAGTAAAGGAACCTGAAATGGAGCCTAGAAGTCAAGCCCGCATTATCATGCTGCCATTTCTACACAATATAGATATTTTAGGGGTGGAGATTTTGCGTTAAAATAGCCATGAATTTACATACACAGCATAATTATTGAGGTTATGCTTGGTGGTAAAAATATTTCCTTTTGAATATTATAGACATTGAACCAATGATTATCTCCCATGAGATCTTCATGCTGCTGTGGGATTTCAATTGACACTATACAACAACAACAACAACGCCTTCATCCCAAACAATTGGGGTCGGCGATATGAACCAAAAAGAAAATCATTTTGGGTCCTCCACATGAATCCTTCTCCTCCACTCATTTCTATCCAATGTCATGTCCTCGGTGAGGTTCAAAGCATTCATATCCTTTCTTATCATCTCCATCCAAGTCTTCTTAGGCCTACCCCGACCTCTTTTAGCTAATTCTCCATCCTTCTAACCGGAGCATCATTAGGCCTTCGCCGAATATGCCCAAACCATCGTAAACGATTCTCCCTCATCTTATTTTCAATGGATGCAACGCCTACCTTCAATTGACACTATGATCGTTCTTATTCCAAAGTAGGTTCTAAATTAATCACTATGCACCATCAGCTATCAATACAAGGGTTTACACCAGCAAAGCAAAAATACTTTTTATGAGACTGCAGAAAACCATGTTGATCTCTTTCACAGGTCTATTGTTATAGTGCTCTCATCCTGAATATTGCTGCATGGAGCTATTGTTGCCCAATAGATATCTTTTCAGGTAATCTGAAAGCAAGTCAATCTAATTGAAATTTTCTTAGGGACTACTTAGAGATCGGTTCATGACCAGCGGCTCATAAAACAGGTGATGCACTTGGATAGCTTTACCAAAATAGGAGGTAAATTGCCCGTGCCACACCAAAGAAGCAATGGTTATACAGGATCAAACTTCAAGCTTGTTTTTATGGACAACGGTAAACTGAAGAAGAAACCCAGAAATGTGTTAAAAAAAGCAAGTTCCTAGTTTGATAACTTGGAGATAAATTAGAATCACGATCCTGTAGCATTAGTTACATGTTTTTATGGCACAGCAATTTCCTCTTCCATACATGACTATGAGATTCCTTCTCCGAAACCCCTTCACCCTCTCCACTAAATCATTCTCATACCCCCACCAAAACTAGACCATATTCCTCTATGGAACTAGCTTGTGTACTGATCTCATTCCTTCAAGAAACAAGCTCCAGCAAGAAAAAGGCAACTGGAAGGGTGATGAAGAAAGGGATCGACAAAGGAAATCTTCATAAGAGAATTTCATTGGGAGTATCCATTATCAAAACCTGATCTCTTTAACCTAAAATTCTTTTTTGTTTCTAATACCACCTCAGCTTCAAACATGCCAATAAAGAACTGATGCAGAGAATCCAGATAGTCGCAAGGAGCAAAGACCTGATCTACATTGCACGATCCGCGACTCCATGTAAAAAAAAACCGTTTCTGGTCCATTTGGGGTAGAGGGGTATTTTGGTCATCTGCCATTTAATTTTCTGAGAATTTTAATTCAATCATCCCCAAAAATTTATTTTAATTTTGTGATTCCATTTTTGTGAATATTGGAATCGATTATGTATTTTTATTATTACTTTTTTTACTTTTTTAGGTGTTAGATCTTATGAATTCGGATAATTCTGGTATTCAATCGGATTATTTTAGGGCCCTAGAGAGTGTATGGGGTATCAAAGTAGATTTTTATTTTTTTAGCAATTTTATTTTGCTCTAAAATAGTTCAAAATCCATTTGCATGAATTGGATCTTATACCAGATCCAATTTGTCTTAAATAGATCCATATTGGCGCCCCCTATGGCTGGACCCTACTTGAATTTGTTTGACTAACGTCAAGAGGAGTGTAGCTTGACTCCCTATTGGTGTAGATGGAAGTGGACTTAAAGTCTCTCTAAGCCCAAGTCACCTCCAAGGTGGTCAATAGGAGGACGCAGCCTTCTTGACCATTCAAAAGGTTATTCTACCTTTCTTCCTCCCTTAAATGAGCCCAAAAACAATGTTGAGGAGGTCTTTTCCTCTGCTGAAAAAAAATTGTTAAAGAAAATTCATAGTGGATCTCTCCTAGTTGTTTCCTACCTTAGGGCGTTTTTGAAGCTTGCTGCAGCCAAACCGTGGTACAGACCATAGCTCCAAGCTCTAGTTGTGCTTGTTGTAAAAAATTTGTACCAACTATTGTCGCTAATTCCTTGGCCGTGGTGTTCTTGCCGAATTGGAAGGAAGTAGAATCGTGATTGTTCGTGTTTGAGTGACTCTTGGCATTGTTGCTGGAACCTTATCTCGTGACTTCTAAAACGAGTTTGATTAAACTTGCCTCGGTTTGAACTAGTTATATATCTTGTTTGATCTAAGATGTTACCATATAAGCATTGGATCATGAATATAATTTTTTTGCTAGTTTGTTTGGTATTTGTTGCTTATTTATAATTCTTACTTATTATCATGGGAGTTGGGATAAGGGATTTAGCATTGGAGAATATACATTTAGAAGTGTTTGTATGTGTAGGTTGAACAATAAATCCCTAATATTAAAATTTAGATTAAACTAAATGTGTTGTTGAATCGTATATCACCATTCGGTTTTGTGACTGTTTGTGTATCTGACACAGCTGCACTAATAAAAGCATAACTCTTAATCTACTTCATAAAAATTAGTGTATGATAGCTTGTTAAAAAGCTAACATCCATGGCTACAACTTATATGTTTAGCCCATTTTCTGATTCATTTGTTTTGGCTGTTAAAACTGGTCTAGAACAGAGAAAACAGTCGTTCGGGTGACTGTCAAGACTATAACAGTCCGACCCCTTGTTTGGTTCGTAGTGGAGTCATCCGAACTCCGATTTAAGTGATTTCTGTTGCTCTGATTCGATAATTAAATTCTCTAAAACTTTCATGTTAAACAAATTTGCTGAATCAATCGTATGTATGATCAAGTGTCTTGAAACGGACGGAACAGTCCCACGAGTGACTGTACAGTGTACAGGATTGTATCAATCCGCCACCTTGCTTGGGTCGTATCGGAGTCATACGACATCCGATTTGAGTGATTTCAGTTTTCCTGGTTTCAAAACTAAATTTCCTACAACTTTTGTGTTCAAGTCATTGACCAAATCCATAGAGAATAGTCCTGTTCTGACCTGTCCATACTGGACAGTTACAACAGACCCACCTGTGAACATTGACCCATTGATCTGGTGTCTGGTCCGTATCTCGACCATCAATAGTCGGATTTGCGAGTTTTTGGATTCGTTAAAAAGAGGAATCTGTTATCTACAGAATCCGTTTTGGCGTTGTCCTTCCATTTGAAGCGCAACAGGGTCCAAACACCCCCTATTGAAAACTGTTAGTTTTCCAAGTTATCCCGTTAGCTTCCGTGCATAAGGATCCATTTTGGATCTTGGATCGGCCCCTTGCCGGATCCACATCAAGAACCCTAAAGATTATTAGTAGGATTGAGGTTATCACCTGCTAATTTGTAGAATCTTTGCATGAACAGCTCAGTGGGAATAGCCATTATATAAAAAACATGGCCTCCTTAATTTATCCCCTTCCTTTATTTCTAACCAATTCGTCCAGTGCACCACTTAAGAGATCCTCACTGCCCTATATCAGGTCTTAATATTACTC
The DNA here is from genome assembly GCF_984573655.1 of Nuphar pumila. Classification (NCBI taxonomy): domain Eukaryota; kingdom Viridiplantae; phylum Streptophyta; class Magnoliopsida; order Nymphaeales; family Nymphaeaceae; genus Nuphar; species Nuphar pumila. The sequence continues at coordinate 21,063,035 of NC_143254.1, read as the reverse complement.
CACATAACATTGGGAACACACTAATTGGCTTGAAACCCGTTCCTTTTCTGTGAAAATTCCATAATTTTTTGTTCTTTTCACAATCAACACAAGCGGATGTTTGTTTCAGGTCCCTTTCGGACGAAAAAGGGCCCCATTTGTATGGGAAAGAGCTTTGTTTCCTGAAAGGGCTGAGGCAGACAAACATGAGACAGCCAGTGTAGCTCACTAGATTTCACATGAAACAACAGATTTTCATATGAAAACCAAACCGCACCCTTCCCCACTTAGGAAGCAATTTCCCATGGAGGGCACCTTCATCTGAAACCTGTGTCCCACCCGTGCAGGTGTAACAAAAACATGCCCCAAGAGTAGAAGACAACATGAATTTTATATATACAAAATTTACCAATATATGCCACCTAATCATTTTTTCCTTCTGATTTTCTTCTCTTCTTTTGTCAACCGCACATCATGCTATACAAAAGATCATGATTAATATCTAATTCTGTAACGTACACTTTGTTATCATTCGTTAACTCCCAATATATACAGTCGTATCAGTGAAACATTTACCACTGCCTAATGCAGGCCAAATCCTTAACAAGCAAAACCACCAAGATGACAGAAAGAAGTAAAATGCAACAGAAATAATGCAAGCCAAGCAAGAGAAAACATACATGAAGCAGGAATGCAGGAATCCTCTAATACCAAGTCGAACGTTTTTCCAAGCATGCCTAAGAATTCAATTACAGGAATTTCACAACCAATAAGGCAGAGCAAAAACACTTCACACCCAAAATTCCCAACTCTCTCATCACAAATGTTGGATGACTCGTCCTCTTCTCATTAGGTTGACGGTTACTAATTTAGTTTTTTGGGCGACAGTTATTTTTTTTAAACTCTTCATTTTTTTCTGGACGGCTCTCCGTAGAGAATAAGACAGAGAGCAAGAACAGTAATTTTGTATCTCTCTCTTTTCTAGTGAGCATTTAACATCGCTGCCGCCCGTGGATGTAGTAGGTTCCCCTCCGAACCACGTAAATCTCTGTGTGCTCTCTTACCTCTTTCTCTCTTTCTTCTCGTTCTTAATTTGTAGTTGTTTGATTGTCGAGTGTGTGTTCGTTTGTGTTTGTAAACGCAGTTTGCAATCCCATCTCAACCTAACAAACTTGTATCAGAGCCTCGTTCAGTGGTAACGGTCCTAGACGAATGCACAACCATGTCAGCAAAGTTTAAGATCGAGAAGTTCGATCGGAACGTGAGTTTCGGTCTATGGCAGGTGAAGATGCGTGCACTCTTGACGCAACAGGGATTGCAGAAAGCATTATTGAGAAAATACAAGATGCCGACCTCTATGTCTGCAGAAGACAAGGAGGAGATGGATGAGAAAGATTTGGCTGCGATTCAGTTGTGTCTATCCAATGAAGTTCTCAGGGAGGTCATTCATGAGAAGACGACTACAGGCTTTTGGCTCAAGTTGGAGTCATTGTACATGACAAAGTTGCTTACAAGCAAGTTGCATTTGAAGCAGCGGTTGTTCATGCTCTGTATGACTGAAGGTACATCCGTTAAGATTCATCTTGATGAATTTAATTCCATTATTATGGATTTAGAAAATATTGATGTGAAGATAGAAGATGAGGATCAAGCACTTTTATTATTATGTTATTTGCCTGCGTCTTTCAAGCAATTTAGAGAGACCCTGATTTATGGGTGAGGTTCTATCTCCATGGAGGATGTTAGGGCATCCTTGTTCTCAAAAGAGTTAATGGACAGGGAATTAACTGGCAGTGCTAGTGTTAGGGTGAGGGCCTAAGAGGAAGGCCAAAGGAATGAAATTCAGGAGAATAGAACTAAGATTTGCTTTACTGTCATAAGAAAGGGCACATTAAGGCTGAGTGTTTTAAGTTGAAACACAAGCAGCAGAAAAATGAAAGCAAAGAGAAAATTGAAAAACTTGCCGAAGCAGGTATTGTTGAAAGTGATTCAGATGACTTTGTTCTCTTATCTTCTAGTGCTAGTAAATCCAAGGGTGAATGGATATTAGACTCGGGTTGTTCTTATCATAAGTGTCCTCACAAGGACTGGTTTTCCACTTATGAATCAATTGATGGTGGAGTTGTTTTGATGAGAAACAATGCCCCATGCAAAACTGTTGGCATTGGAATAGTCTGAATTAAGATGCATGATGGAATAGTGAGAACCTTGTCGCATGTTCAGACTTGAAGAAAAATCTCATATGTTTGGGCACTCTTGATTCTAATGGGTGCAAGTACACAACTGAAAGTGGAGTTATGAAAATTTGCAGAGGTGCTTTTGTTTTAACGAAGGGAAAGACATCTGAAAATTTATATGTTCTGGAGAGTAGTACAGTTACAGGTGTTGCAGCAACTTCCTCTTCCTCTTTAAGAGAGTTGCCACAAGATTGTGGCATATGAGACTGGGACACATGAGTGAGAAGGATATGACACTTCTGAGTAAGAGAGGTCTATTTGGTGGTCAGAGTACAGGAAAATTGGATTTTTGTGAGCATTGTGTTCTTGGAAAGCAAAAAAGAGTCAGTTTCAGCACTGCAGCTCACAAAACCAAGGGTACATTGGACTACATTCATTCAGACCTTTTGGGTTCTTCTCGTGTTCCATCTAAAGGTGGTGCTCAGTATATGCTTACCTTCATTGATGATTTCTTCGGGAAGGTTTGGGTGTTTATGCTAAAGCTCAAGAATGAAGTGTTCAAGCACTTCAAGCAGTGGAAAGTGTTAATTGAAAAACAAACTAGGAAGAAGATTAAGAGGATTAGGACAGATAATGGTCTAGAATTTGGCTCATCAAAATTTGAAGAGTTTTGCAAAAATGAAGGTATTGTCATACATCATACAGTCAGAAAAACACCTCAGCAGAATGGAGTGGCAGAACGTATGAACATAACCCTCTTAGAGAGAACCCAATGTATGTTGATAAATGCTGGTTTGTCAAAGGAGTTCTGGGCAGGAACAGTCTTTACAGCTTGCTATTTGGTGAACCGCTCTCCATCCACAGCTATAGAGTGCAAGACTCCAGAGGAGGTATGGTCAGGTAAGCCTGCTGACTATTCTGATTTGAAAATTTTTGGTTGTCCTGCCTATGCACACATTGATGATGGTAAATTAGAGCCTAGAGCTAAAAAGTACATTTTTCTTGGTTATGGATCTAGGGTGAAAGGATACAGATTGTGGTGCACTGATCCAAAATCACCTAAGTTTATGTTAGAGAGAAATGCTATTTTTGATGAATCTGCTATGCTACATCCTAGGAAGGAGTCTGTTGTTCCTACTAATGCAGGTTCTAGCAGTGGTACCATCGGGCAGGTGAAGCTTGAGAGTGGTGGCTCAGCTCCTATTCAGCATTGTCCGTCGTCTTCTCAGTCCAGTCCTGTGTAGACATCAAGGACTACATAGGTTGAAGAAACTTCACAACATGGGCAATACACTCTAGCCAGAGACAGACAAAGGAGAAATATTAGACCGCCACAAAGGTATGGTTTTGAAGATATGGTTGCTTATGCTGTGTCAGTGGTAGAAGAAACTTGAATGCAGATGAGCCTACAAAACATTCAGAAGCAGTCTCTTGTAATGATTCTGCAAAGTGGCTAGTGGCTATGCATGAAGAGATTGAGTCTCTTCACAAAGATCACACATGGGAATTGGTGAAGCCTCCTAAAGGTAAAAAGATAGTTGGATGTAAATGGATCTTCAAGAAGAAAAAAGGTACTCCAAGTGTAGAAGATGCAAGATATAAAGCACAATTGGTGGCAAAGAGCTATAGTCAGGTTGAGGGTGTTGACTATAATGAAGTATTCTCACATGTTGTAAAACATAGCTCTATTCGTGTTTTGTTAGCTTTGGTTGCAACTTACGCCTTGGAATTGGAACAAATGGATGTCAAGACCGCTTTCTTGCATGGTGAACTTGAACAAATTTACATGCAGCAACCTGAAGGTTTTATGATTGAAGGCAAGGAAGATAATGTGTGTTTGTTGAAAAAGTCACTATATGGTTTGAAAGAATCTCCTAGACAATGGTACAAGAGATTTGATACTTTTATGATTGAGCATGGTTATCAGAGAAGCAAGTGTGATAGCTGTGTTTATTTTAGAAAACTATCTGATGATTCTTGCATTTATTTGTTACTCTATGTTGATGGCATGCTCATAGCAGCAAAGGATGTGTCTGATATCAACAGGTTAAGTGTCTGATATCAACAGGTTAAAAGTCCAGTTGAGTGAAGAGTTTGAAATGAAAGATTTAGGAGCAGCTAAGAAGATTCTCGGGATGGAGATCTTCAAAATTGGAAGACAGGGAAACTACTTTTAACACAGAAAAAGTACATTCAGAAGGTACTTCGACGATTTAGTATGTTTGATGCTAAGCCTGTCTCTACACCTCTTGCTGCTCATTTCAAGCTTTCAACAGAGTTGTCTCCACAATCTAAAGAAGAAGAACAGTACATATCACATATCCCTTACTCCAGTGAAATTGGTAGCATGATATATGCAATGGTTTGCACACGACCAGATATTGCCCATGCTGTTAGTGTTGTTAGCAGATACATGTCAAATCCAGAAAAAGGTCACTAGCAAGCACTGAAATGGATTTTCAGATATCTGTGTGGTACTTCTAATTACCATTTGGAGTTTGAGAGGAGTGATAGTTTGACTGGTTTTGTTGGTTCAGATTTTGCAGAAGATCTTGATAAAAGAAGATCACTCACAGGTTATGTGTTCATAGTTGGTGATTATGTTGTTAGTTAGAAAGCTTTCTTGCAATCTACAGTTGCCTTATCTACTACAGAGGTAGAATACGTGGTAGCTACTGAGGCAATGAAAGAAGCTATTTGGCTGAGAAGGCTGTTCAGTGAGCTTAGTCTAAAGCAGAAAGTGACTGTTGTTAATTGTGATAGCCAGAATGCAATTCATTTGACCAAAGATCAAATGTTTCATGAGAGAACTTAGCACGTTGATGTGAAATATCATTTCATCAGAGATGTGATTGCACAAGGTGAAATTTCAGTTAAGAAGATTGGCATAGTTGAGAATCCTGCAGATATGTTGACTAAGTCTCTTCCAGTGGCCAAGTTCAAGTATTGTTTGGACTTGGTTGGAGTTCGCAGCATTTGATAGAGGCCCCAAACGGGGCGTGGAGATGGCGATGTTCATGATGAAGCTAAAGACTCGCCAAGAGGAGGATTTGTTGGATGACTTGTCCTCTTTTCATTAGGCTGACGGTTACTAATTTAGTTTTTTGGGTGATAGTTATTTTTTTTAAAACTATTCTTCATTTTTTTAACAAGATTTGGCGGACAAATAAGATGCCTAATGAGTGGAGGAAGAGTACGTTGGTGCCCCTATATAAGAATAAGGGTGATATACAAGATTGCACAAACTATCGTGGTATAAAACTCATGAGTCATACTATGAAACTTTGGCAGATGGTGATTGAGTATAGGTTGAGGAAGGTTGTCATGATAACGGAGAATTAATTTGGTTTTATGCCTGGAAGATCAACTATGGAAGCTATACATCTTCTTAGACAACTTATTGAGAGATATAGAGAGAGGAACAAAGAGTTGCATATGGTTTTTATTGATTTGGAGAAGGCATACGATAGAGTAACTAGGGATGCTCTCTGGTGGTCAATGATGAAAAAAGGTGTTTCTCTCAAGTACATTAGTATAATTAAAGATATGTATGACGGAGTAATAACCAATGTCCGCACTTATGGAGGGGTGACAACCAATTTTCCTATAACGGTTGGGTTACATCAAGGATCTGCATTAATCCCTTTCCTATTTGCTATAATGATGGATGAGCTTACGAGATCAATTCAAGAAAATGTGCCGTGGTGTATGTTGTTTGCTGATGATATTGTTTTGATTGATGAGACTAGAGCTGGGGTTAATGATAAGTTAGAATTATGGAGACATACATTGGAAGCCAGAGATTTTAAGTTGAGTAGGAGTAAGACAGAATATACGGAATGTCGGTTTAGTAAGCAACTAAGTAGTGATGGGAGTGTAGTGAAGCTTGGTGAGCGGGAAATACCGGTGGATGATTGTTTCAAATATTTGGGATCTATCATTCAAAAGAATGGAGAAATTGATGGAGATGTAAATCATAGGATAAAGGTTGGATGGATGAAATGAAAAAGTGCAACTGGAGTGTTGTGCGATTGTAGAATGCCATTGCGGTTGAAGGGAAAGTTTTATAGGATGACAATTAGGCCCTCTTTACTATATGGTACGGAATGTTGGGCTGCCACGAGACATCATATTCAAAAAATGAGTGTAGTTGAGATGCGTATGCTTAGATGGATGTGTGGAAATACAATAAAAGATAAGATTTGAAATGGGGAGATACGTAAAAAGGTAGGCGTTGCATCCATTGAAAATAAGATGAGAGAGAATCATTTACGATGGTTTGAACATATTCGGCAAAGGCCTAATGATGCTCCAGTTAGAAGGATGGAGAAATGGGATAATATATTAGTTAAAAGAGGTCGGGGTAGGCCTTATAAGACTTCGATGGAGATGATAAGAAAGGATATGAATGGTTTGAACCTCACCGAGGACATGGCATTGGATACAAAAGATTGGAGGAGAAGGATTCATGTGGAAGACCCGAAATGATTTTCTTTTTTGGTTCATATCGCCGACCCCATTTTTTTGGGATGAAGGCGTAGTAGTAGTAGTAGTTGTTGTTGTTGTTGTGGTTGTACTCTTCTTTTTTTCTGGATGGCTCGCTATAGAGAATAAGACAGAGAGCAAGAACAATAATTTTGTCTCTCTCTCTTTTCTAGTGAACATTTAACATAGCTGCTGCCCGTGGATGTAGGAGGTTCCCCTCTGAACCACGTAAATCTCTGTGTGCTCTCTTACCTCTTTCTCTCTTTCTTCTCGTTCTTAATTTGCAGTTGTTCGATTGTCGGGTGTGTGTTCTTTTGTGTTTGTAAACGCAATTTGCAATCCCATCTCAACCTAACAACAAGTGTCGACCCAGATAAACCCCCCACTGTGTCTCTAAACCATAAAATTGATTAAATCCTTAACTCAAAACAGAGAAGAAAACACGAATCAGAAGAAACCAGAACTTCAAAAGAAACATAAGAGCTCGAATTCATTCTAGCATAAGAAAAACAACTACAAAAAAAAGTCACATTAATTAACTAAAAACCAAAAATCATTAATACCATCAACAAAATTAATGAAGCTCAGTAATTACATAAAGAAAAACAAACAAACAAACCATTTTTCAAAGGAAAACAATCCAATCTCAAGTCGACGTATAAAACCCTTATGGCGTCTCTAAACCGTCAAATTCTACAAAATCTTCAACTCTACAAAATCTTCAACTCTACAAAACCGATAGAACCCAGAAGGACATACACGCACAAGAAAACAAAGGGAGAATCACAAAAACGACAAAAATTAGGATCTACGCATCGGAAACATTAAAAAAAGCACAAAAAAATCAGCAAATCCAGAAAATTACCTCGTTTTTCTGCCTTTTTTTTGGAACAAACGAATTGCCGCTCTCCTTCGAGTGATCTCCTACATCTTCTCCCGGAGCTCCCACTTGAACCGGTTTAGGTCGGAACCGAGTTCCTTTCTTCGATACTTTGAAGGAAAGCCCCATCACAGACGGAGGAGGAGAAGATCGAGCGGACAAAGAGGATCAACTCGGAACCATGCTGAGAGAGAGAGAGAGAGAGAGAAGGGGTAGGGTTTTGAGGAAACGGAGAAAACTCAGAGCTTCCGTGAATACGAACAAGAACATGGTGGACGGAGGACTTATTTAGAGTGACTTAAAGCTACGTTTTTGCTGCTCCGATGTGTTAAAGAAATATCGGAAGTACCATGAAGGGTTGTTAATGAACAGGATTTTATCCATCCAAAGTTGACGGATATCCGAATCCGTTCACTTGAAAAAGACAGATCAGGTATGATCTTTTCACCATTTGAATCTGAATCCGTTTAGCCAACAGCCCAGGAATATGGTATTGGGCACATCCCATCCGAACCGTTTATATCCTTATCCTTAAAGCAATGTTATCAGTATCGGTGTATCGGCCAGATCGGCAGAAAATGGATACACTTCACCCCTAAATGGGTTATTTTTAAATAAATACAAAAAATACTAAATATTAAATTATTATTATTATTATTTTAATAATTTTAACATGACACATAATATTTTTATTATTTTTTAGCCGGTACCACTTGTGTATTGGTATCGGGCCGATACAGTTGAATCAGTGGCCCAACTATTCAGGGTCAATACCGATACTCACAACATTGCCTTTAAGATTTCACTCTTTATTCATTTTTATTAGTGGTGGTAGGGATGTAAATGGTTAAGGTTCAGATCGGATGTGGCCAACATCAAATTTGAACAATGGGTAACAGCGTAAATGGATTTGAATTTGAATCTGGACTCGGATGGTGAAAAGTTCATATCAATTCCATTTTTTTTACATGTTATCGGGTTTGGATACCCATCAAATCCAAATATCCATTGGATTCGGTAGCAAAAGAATCAAAATTATATCTGGATACCATTATAATAGGATTTATTTGTGCTTACCAAATATGATTAATTGAAGTCCCGAATATTGAATAAAATCCAATCCATTGCAATGTTATCAGTATCGGGTATCGTCAGAATATCGATAAGATTTACTCTTGAATAATCTAATTTTTAATAAATGTAATAAAACACTAAAATAAACCTTTTATTATTTTCTGGCTGATACAAAACAATTCACTTGCGTATTGGTATCTGTCAATGCAGCTGAATCGGTGGCCCAAGGATACAGGGCCGATACCGATACTGACAATATTGGTCCATTGGCACCCTTAGGCAGAATCCTACAAATGATACAACTAGGCCATTGGGTTTTGAACCTGCAACGTCCCAACACAACGTGACGTGCACTGGCTGCTCCTACCAGACATGCTCTTACACGAGAAACCAAGCATGATCTTAATGTGTGAAGTGTTAAAAGCAATTTTTGAAGCACAAAGAAACAAGTTGGAAGATAATTGAGGCAAGTATGCTGTGACATTAAAAATTATATAAAACCCATTTAAGCATATCATTTAAATTTTTTTGTCAAGAATACATATATCGGTTTTACAAAAAAAAAATTATTGATTTAAGACTTCAATGAAATTACAAATTTATATCACATAAAGCGTGCTTCCAATATACTTTCTTAAGTAGTATGCTTTCAAACTTCTTAGACAGGCTTTCGGTAAGTATACTTTTGTGATCACACACATCGCCGTATTATCTTATGAAAACAAAAAACCATCTTATTCTTGGAGACGACTCCCTTGGTAAGCTGGCTAAGCTCAAATTCGAGTTCTACTAAGGGGCACATTTGAAAGTGAGAAAGATGTAGAAAAAGTGATGCAAAATAGAAAATTGTTACGAATTTTCTGATCGTTTCAAACAAGAGACTTTTTCGCTAAGCGAGTTTTTTTGTCTAAAAGTACAGTTTTTGACAAGAAACATTCCTCCATGGCAGAGGTGGAAGAATGTTTCATAGCAAAAGAAAATTTATTTTTACACTCCCCACCACCACCACCCTCCTCCTCTCTCATTTTTTCATATTTTTTCACTGTTTTTTGCATGCTACACAAACAAGCGTAAAAATTCCTTTTTGAAAACTTCTCATAGGCAAAAGTTTCTTTTCCTATGAGAGTTTCTCTCTCTTCCAAACGTGTCCCGAGGCTATGGCTGCATTTGAAAACTTTTAATATCAAATGCAATTTGAATTTTCTCATATATATATGAGAACCAAATCAATCGTAAGCTGCTTAATTCAAAAGACCAGACCCATATGTTCTCAGATACATGGATCTTTTCATTTTCTCCGCGATATCAAGAATCTCAAATCCTTGCTTTGAGATTTCTAGGTCAAATTGCTTAGGATTTTGATGTTAAGTACGTGTCACATTAATATAATCGTCCGGTATGAGATTCAAGGTTTTTGAATGCAGCCAGTGCAACTAGGTCTCTGATCCTGGGATGGTATCTCCGGGTAAAAAAAAAATGCAGCTTAAGGGTCCATTTGATTGCCTCGGATCTTACTTGACTTGTGTGTTGGCAAACTTTATCATAAACACTTGACAATGGAAGAGTTTCATAAAAATCACTATTCTAATTCATACAAAAAGTTATAAATAAAAAGAACATTGCTTAAACTAATCAATTATAACATTTAAAATGAAAAATACGCCAATTATTGTATGATATTCAAAGCCAACTAAAATATAAATGTTACTGAAAATTCATTCTTGAAATTGCTATTCATTCACTTGAAGCATGCAATTTCCATGTCATAACGTCAGAGAAAACATCTGCAAATGGGTACCAAGTGGGTTTGGTTAAAAACTGTCTGGGTACAACTGTTTCAGGCATGAATTGATCCAGTTATTGATCGGATCAGGTATGAAACAGGTTTGGGTCAGAAATGAAAGATATTTTCAAAAACTGAACAGGTTGGATCCAGAATAGTTTGGGTTAGGGTAAAAGATGAGTTCAGCCTGATTAGCTTTTTGGCACAAATTGCATAAGAAAAATAGTCAGACAAAATTGGGAAGAATACGAAGGCCTGTGCCTACATTTTCTTTTTTTTGCCAAACAAGCTGGGGTTAGGCAGACCCCTACCAGTTATACAACTATATCATTGGGTTTGGAACCTGCAACGTCCCAAACACAAGGTGACGTGCACTGGCTGTTCCTACCAGACAAGTGGAGACCCCGTTGGTCCTGTGACAAAGTTTTCCTTAAGAACGGACTAGTTTTCAAAATGGATATACATTATAAGCTCGCCCCCAACAAACAAGAATATCAAGATTGAATCAGTTAGATCTTACCGGTTCAAGTTGGGTATACCCCTATCAAACATACGTGGATAACATGCACCCATAAGAAAGAGAGCATCATAATCCACCATGTAGTAAACAGTCCCCGTCTTAAAGTTCGGTTATCACACAATATTTGGATTAAAATTCACATATACCAAGATCCACCTTAACAAAGATTGGGTTGTACCACGATAGGCTTATGGGATTATTTTTAAAAGCATATGATCTAGCGACAGAACCAAATTCAAAAGTTGCATTCTTAACACCTCCAGTGCATGCTTGAACATTTTCTGTACATATTGTGGTTTTAGTTTTTAAAAGCATACGCTCTTGTGACCAAGGCAAATGATTAGGGCTTACAATGGGTCTATTTGACGTTAACCCACTTTGTCATCCTTCCAATGCAGCAAATATGAATAAGGATCGACTAAACATAACATCTGGCCTTTAAACAAACCCATCCTCAAGCCAATGTACAACTGCATCACTCTTGCCAACCAGATTATATTAAACATTGTTTACAATCTAAAGGTTAGATTTTGCTTTTGGAGATTAGACCTTAGTACGGGAACAAAATAGCTCTCTCTCTCTCTCTCTCTCTCTCTCTCTCTCTCTCTCTATATATATATATATATATATATATATATATAGAGAGAGAGAGAGAGAGAGAGAGAGATTGGTAACTGCTCATACGTTAAGTGATAAATAGGTTTTTCTGCCCTTTTGGTATTTTTCTTGCAATTTAGACCCCATAAATATGTTGGGCATGGTAGATTTTCGAGGAATCCACACATGGGTTGTGCTTTCTATGTAAAAAATGATATTTAGAGACTCAAAAAATTTCAAAGATTTTGAGCCGTCAATTTTTTGAACCTTATAAAAACACATCAATGAGCCAGAATCGAACACTTCAAGAGCTGATCCCTATAAAATCAAGTATATAAATCACATCTGTCCGGTCAGAATTTATAAATAAAATAAAATCAGGCTGAAAACCCCATTTAGCACATAACATGCGAGCAGCCAATCACTATATATATATATATAGAGAGAGAGAGGGGGGGGGGGGGGGGGGGCAAGTGTCACCAGAGGCTGCACAGTCGATGGAGCTCATGGCCATCACCAGGGGGAAAAGAGAGGTGTGGAGTGTCACATGGCACCGGAGGGGAGAGAAGGGGGGAAATGAGAGCGGTGTCACCAGAGGCTGCATATTCGCCGAGCTCATGGTTGTGGCAGGGATGTTGAGGCTTTGTGGCAGAGAGAGAGAGAGAGAGAGAGAGAGATCTAGGACTGGGAAAGGGGAAAAATACTATATATATATATATATATATATATATATATATATATATATATATATATATATATATATATATATATATATATATACAGCTATGTTATCCTTTCTGCGGATACATGTGCACCTTCAAGCGCTAGTCATTCTTGGGACAACCACACACAATCCTTCAATAATTTACATTAGATAATTTTCCAACACAATAACATCAGTTGTCTTTTTCTTCATAAGCATCGGTTTTCCTGTTTTTTGTACCATCCACCAAGAAAATTTTGGCGACTTACTGAGAAGTTTTTCTTTAACCAACACACTTTGACATGACAAATGTGCTACTATTGAACGAAATCAAAGCAGAAGTCACTCCTACGCGGCTGATTATATTGTTGGTGTGATACTAGTTATTTGGAACAAGAAACCAAATATTACAAAAAGATAATTACAAGGAAAAAAATACTATACAAACACAAGTTAAAGTTGATGCACAACCAAATGCATATGCGAAATCCATGAGAATCAAGCATTGAAAGGGCACTAATGAGAGCAATCACACTGGCCACACATTTACATGTAAATAACGCAGGAGTTTCTTTGTCAATCTGCAAAGTCACCGATGAATTGCAAGAACTGCATATCAAACAAAAATTGAAAGAATTGGACATATAAAAGAATGCAAGCATGGAAAACATTTTGCCAAGACATGAATTTACAGTAATTTCACACGACATTTATTCCACCAAAAGCCATTGGATATTGAACATGGTTGCTTAGAAATAAAACCAGTTTTTGCCTAAAACTTACAAAGTTGCTGGGTATTTATGAAACGTTTTCTTAGTTCCTTTAGAGATGCCCTATAAGGTTACTTGCATTAAATCCCTACTGTAAGTTGTCTACGAATCAATAAAAACTGTGGTAGTCCAAAACACTTCACAAATCAACAAGGACAATGCATCACATATTTAATAAAAATACAAAAAAGAAGCCCATTCTTTTGTCACAATCGAGTGCCCAGCTTTCCTAATCTACAACTTCAGTTGTAAACATGCAATTGCCTTTTTAATCTTATACAATAAAATGACAATTCATCCCACCCATGTTTTTTCATATATGAAAGAAGATGCCAAAGGCATTTTGGTCAGCTCATTTGATTCAACCATGCTCAAATGAATGTCATAGGACCAGGTGGGTTACATGTAACAACAAAAAGTACAAGATGCCTCATTGAGAAAAAATAGGGTTGGTATCTGAAATGTGAGCAGATCAGGAGATCCGTCAAATCACTTTAAGAAAGTGGTTTGACATCTTTACTGTCCATTGCTTCATTCCACAAGGACCTCATGGTCCTTGTATACATTGTGGACTGTGACGATGCCAAATCACTTCTCTAAAAGTGATTTGGCAGATCACTCGATCTGATATTGACTGGAAATTTTTGGTTACCCCAACTTGATCATTGAATAAAAAAAACAAAGAAAATATATGACATCAAATAGTACCTGAAAGATTAATTGGCCTAAGTGTGATAACACATCCTCATCGAATACAAGGTATCAAGGACTTATAAATACAGGTTCTTCTTGAGCTTCCATTCGGCATATTGAGTACTCTCTTTCAAATAATAAAAATTCCTGCATGACATAATTATTCTTCATATTAGCAAAGACCTGTATTTATAAAGAAGCAAGAAATTTGTAACTTCATTAGATTTATCATTTTTTATCATGTAGTCGACATATGCATTTGTAACATAGCAATCAATGCTGAACGGGTTCGAGAACATGATTAACAAACAAACAACTGACAGAATAAGATGAACGGTCATGAGCCTGGCAGTTCTGATAATTAAAACAGTGCCTTTAGCCATATCAAACTAAATGGAATAACATTTTTCAGTCACTTTCTTAGAGTAAACAAAGGTCAACTGAATGATTTCAGGACCAAGCATGTCTTTCAAACACAAATTAAAAAAGCAGACCGCTAAATGTAATCACTGAAATCGTAGGCAGCTTTTGGTAATAGCTGATAAGTTAGATAGCGCTTTTGTAAATAACTCAACCAGATGCACTTCAGAAGAATTTCATTCAATAAACACCACATTTGCTTAGTCATTTGAGGATTTTGCATCAATCTGCCGTTGGTATACAGGAAAGCTTCTTGTGGTATTGAATAGTCCATGATATACAACCTGTAATTTTTGGTTTTATTGCTCTCTCACACACACACATAAAAACATGTGTACTACCAGAATGGTAGCGCTTTAACTCATAGATTCATCACAAGTTGCTAAAAGATAATTCTTTGCAGTATCACCCCAACCTATAACCTGGTACAAAAAATGTTGCTTTCAACATTTTTTGTGCTGCCTTTAGGAACATATTCAACGACATGCAGACTGTAGTTCCATTCAAGCTGTTATGCATCCAAAATGGATGCAAGTTTTTAGGAAAACAAACAGGGAAAACATGAAAGCATGCTGCTCTACCCTTGCACAAGTAGTCAGTAGTAAGTGGGTCGATAATATCGAGTCCAAAGAACACATTGCAGTAGAAAGATAAAAACAAGTTAGTGGACAAAGGTTATAGGTTTATATATTGAGTCGACTAACAAGAGATTTTCACAATTGTGAACTTAAATCATCCAAGAACATTTCTTAGCTTTTTGTTTGTAGGGCAAAACGTGTGCTCAATGGAGATCTTCACAGAGTATCCAAGCCGTTATCCACTAAATTTGTACCCAAAGAGAATTTGAAAAGGCATGTAAAATTGAAATGTGGCAGTATATGGAAATCTTGGTTTTGGTGGGTCGCCAGATAATGCTAATCAGTGTTGTGAAAAGCATTGAGGCGTAGCGAGGCGCTCCACCAAAATCTGAGGCGAGGCATAAACCGTAAGCCTCAAAAAAATTAACATAAAAAAATATAAAAAATATCTAAAATTATAAATAAAAAAATGCTTTATTGATGAAGCAACAACCAACAAGAAATAAAAAATCTCAAATAAATACTGAAAAAATATGAGATTAACATGTAAAAGTAACATTAATGCAACAACTTAATCTATGTAGGTATCTAAGAAATAAAATATGAGCATTCATTCAATAAAAAATTAACATTAACAACGAAATGCATATTAGCATTAACAACATCATGTCATAATTAGAAAATGAATGTTAGCATTAACAACCAAATGTTAATATATTTGTCCAAAACTCTTCAAAATGAGAGTGTTAACATTAACAATTACATGATCCCATCCTACATTTTTTCCCATTGTTCAATTGCAAAAATACATATAACAAAATATATATTAACACAAAAAAATAGATTCATATTGAATAAGAATCGATATATATATATATATATATATATATATAGAAATTGAAAACTAATCGAAACACAAACACATGAAGTCAGAGATGATCAAACACATGCCGAAGTTGACTTCTTACTACAAAAACAAGATCAAAAGCAGCATAACATATGACAGACTGCTAAAGATCCTAGCTTGCAGTTGGCAGGGACACCAAATGTAGGACCAACATGATGAGTTGTGGAGCCTGATTCAGAGTTTTTGCCTTTGCAGGGAGGGGGGTCCCCCCCGGCGCGGGTCCTTGCCTGCTTAAAACAATAAATGGTAGGGGCCTTGGCCACTGCCTGACAGGGACCACAATCGGCAGGGGCCAAGGGCACTGCCTGCCAGAATAAATCGCATGGCAGAGGTCGTGCCCCTGCCTGATGGAGAGATTGAAGAGAGGAAGGCAGACATGAAGGAACCAAAAATGAAGAGGTCGGGGTTACCTGGGGTCTGGCAAGGGCTGTTGGCTGCTTCCGGCGAGAAGGAGGAGGCCGAGAAGGGCGAGACTGTGAGAGACGACAAAGAGAGGGACTGCGAGAGACGAGAGAGAGAGGTGGGAGAGACCGAGATGAGAGGTGAGAGACGAGAGAGAGAGAGGGAGAGACTGTGAGAGACGAGAGAGAGGGGCTGCGAGAGACAAATTAGGGCCCCCGACCCTCATTAGGGTCGGGGGTAACATTTTAATGTTGGTCAAATGAGGGCTTTGACCCTCATTTGACCAACAACATGAGGCGCGTCGAGCCTCACGGTGAGGTGCGCCGAGCCTCAAGGCGTACGCCTCGATGCTTTTACGCTTCATGACTGCACCTCAAGGCACAAAGGCCCTCACCTTGAGGCGCATTTTTAATAACACTGATGCTAATATATAGTTTTTTTAAGAACACTTTTGCACGGCGACTGATGCTGGTATAGTGATATCTTCTTCTCTTTTCACCAGTGCCACAACAGGAACACTTATTCCTTCTCTTCTCCTCCAAATGATCTTAACGAAATGGAGAAAAAAAGAAGACAAGAAGCATGCATGGCTTGAGCTTGAGCTTGAGCTTGAGCTTGACCTGATTCTGATCACGCCGAGCTTGAACCTAATTGCTTGAGCTTGGTTCAAGCTCAAGCTCTAGCATAACACAGTATGCAAGGAGATGATCTTGAACCTGCTTGGACTTTTCAAAGCTCAAACTTGAACTTAGCAGAAGGAGAAGAGCCAGCTGCAGTCGCTTAAGTGTGGTGTCTGTTTGGCAGCTTTGGCTCATACATAGCCATAACTGAAAGTTCAAATGCATGCATACATTCAGATTGTCCTCTTGGAATAATTCACCAAGCTAACATCCCCCAAAACTTAAAAGACAGTTTAAGGCAGTAGCCACTGTTGAAGTGACAACTTAAAATTGTGGGAATGCGGTGATACAAAGTAAAAAATTTGTTTCAACTGAAAAACAAAGAGGACCAAACAAAAGAAAAAAAATATCTTCAAATATATAAAAAAATCAAAATTAAGGGAAACAAAACAATGACCAAAATAAGTAGAAGAAAACAGGATTAATATGAGTTTTTCCTGCAATGCTAACCCTTCTTTTTATGCAGAGTTACGAGGATAGCAAATTATACAATCGGCACCATAAGGACTAAAAACAGATAACAGCGAAAAATGTCCACAATCTTATTGCAGAGATCAGATGGTATGTTTAAAACCAGACCTGCAATTGAAGTGGGCTAAACAAAGGAAGTAACCCTGATTCGGACGAAGCAACCAGCTCAATCAATTCACTATGGCTTTCAGGAAAATTTCCCGATTCAGCAAGTGAAACATAAACCTGCAAACATGAAAAAATATTGACCAACATGATGCATGCTCTCAACAAAGCTGCAGGATAGAAATAAGAATAAGAAAGAGATCATGAAAGTGAAAGCAGGATGCTAAGACTTTTATCACAATAGGAAGCATACAAAAAGGAAGCAGCAAGCAGTTTGGAACTAAACCAGGAAGCACCTGGGAAGACAGCTCCAAGCATCTAGAATCCTGCTTCTAGTGATCAAAACAATAGCAGATCTGGGAAATTATGCTCCTTATAGAAAGGAAGCATGCATCCCAATATCAAGAAATGAAACTTCTTGGTCCTTACACTTAACAAAAAGCACTGTGCTTCCTGCTTCCGAAGAAAAATTTCAAGCCACCATCTCATAGCAGAAAAATTACAGTGAATCCAGAAAAACAAATGGAAAGCAGCATGGGTAAAGGTCTGCACCTGCATACAGCGAAGAATAATTTCTGGAAGGCAGCATCGACGGCAGAGGCCTCGGACAATATACGGAGCGGGAATTTTAAAAGAACCCCTATCATCTGTATACCAAGCATCAAGCTGTGTAATTTCTAATGTAACTTTTGCTTGAAATCGAGCAAGTTCACCTGTGGAAAATAAAAGATCAGCCTAATGGTTCTAGAACACATTGAGGTCACCACATTTGGCAAAAAAAATGTATCAGGAAAGTGCAGGTACCCTTAAATCCTGCAGCTATAACCTCTGCAAGGAGACCACCATCATTTGCTTTATACTGCTCCAGCCCATCCCCATGGATTGCCAGGCAACGAATAACTGCTTCAATGCAGTTTTCATCCCTTGAAGAAACAGCAACATTAACCTGGTCATATAGGTACCAAAAGCAGCAAATTAGAGGAAATAGTGTGATAGAAATAACAATAAAACATCATAAACATCTTGGGAATTTTTTACAGTAAGGATAATGAAAAATATCCAGGAACACACAAGAACATGTTTCAGAATTACCTATTCTTAAAAGCACACAGAAATACCTAGTCTTATTGATCAATCATGCATCCCATCTTCAAGAAGTCAAAGATGCATCACTAAATGAGAATCCAATACCATGTTAAACTTTGAAACCCTACTTCAAACTTCTTGAAAAGTAATAACCCAGCAAAAAATGGTACATGTAACATCATCATATCCTAATGCCTGATACTGCACAGTGTTTTCAAAATTGTGTCAGATCAGACTATTTTTAATGATCTGATCATTGATCCAATATGTCAGTTAAATCAGCTAGAAGCCTAGAATGTAAAAATAGTAAAAAACCAATACACAGTTTTTACTTTTTAGTTTTTACCCATTTTATCAAACTTTTAACGTTTTCAAAAATGGCTTAAAAAGGGAAGAAAATTGGGAACACAATACCATTTTATAAACTGCATATACCAGATTCCTAGAAGCAATGTATCATAAAAGTTATAAAAATAACATATGAAAAAGGAAAAAAATAGCATATATCACATACTAATCATACATAGTTTACATAGGTAAATATTTCTGCAAATTACTTATATTTTTGTCACTACTTCATATGGTCTCGTAAAACTAAGCTTACCACTTGAAATAATGTGTGTGTGTGTTTATATATCATAGTCACCAATATAACTGATATTGAAAACATCTCGATATTAATGTTTTTAGCAACATCTGATAAAAAAGATCAAAATATTACCATAAAATAAATATTGCATTAATATCATGTTATTCTTGAAAAAGTTGTTTTTATACATTTTAAGCATATATATATATATATATATTCTAATTCTTCATTTCTTTTACAATTTCAAAACTTTTCCAATTCTTTCTTATATTTTTGTAAGAATAATACTACTAAAACCTTTTACTTATCTTTGATATTATTCTTCACATTTTTCATTATACACATTGACACACACACATACATGCATGTGTACATACATAGACATTTATACACACACACAGGTCCGCCCATGTGGGGCCTACAATTGTAGCAAATCTTCTCCCATCTTAGCTGTAATTCAGCAGGCCTGACATGGGCTGACCCAACGCATTGCCCACCCCTAGCATGGTGAATAACTTTTTGCTTATGCTTGTAACACTAAAGACAAGCCTATGTTGTTCGGTGATTTTATGGATTCTTCATTCATGTGATTTCTGGAATGGAGAAACTAAGAGCGAATTTTTTCAAGAATTTAGCATTCTATTTCTAACATACATGGTTTAGGACACATCCACTTATCTGAAACACAACTTCATCAACCATGCCTCCAACCATTTGGTGCTCCTACATTTGCTATTGTGCTTCCTGATATTTTGCATTAGAAAATGTTGTAGTTGAGAGATTCTGGTGCATCTTTTCAGATTAACTAGAAAAGTTAGGGGGTATTCGTTTCACCCCATCTTCATAGGAAACAGCTCATTTTCATGTGAAATGGAGCAGTTTCTCCTCTGGTGAAACAAACACGATTTTGGAGGGGAAAACAGGAAATTAGGAAAACCAACTTTTTCTTTAACCACTGCTTTGCAACGAAAGTTGTTTTGTATGTCCCTTGGGAATGATTTTGACAGCAATCATGTGTCCATGGAAAGAAACCTATTCCCCTATTTGTGAAGAGGAGTATAATTGCAATCCTAATGCCCTCTTCCTCCTCCCTTACCCAGCAGTGTGTTTCTCCATCATCTGCCATTGGCAGCCATTCCTCCACCATCGCACACATGTAAGCTCTCTCTCTCTCTCAAAATATATATAAATATAATATATATATAGGGTTGCATAAAACCCTTTTCGCTCTTTGTTGGGGTTGTAGATAACCAATTTATCTCTACAAAAATCCATCTCTCTCCTCTCAGTTGGATTTGCTGAAAAACCCCTCTATTGGGGTTGCAGATAACTCTCTCTCTCTCTCTCTCTCTCTCTCTCTCTCTCTCTCTCTCTCTCTCTCTCTCTCTCTCTCTCTCTCTCTCTCTCTCTCTCTCTGTGTGTGTGTGTGTGTGTGTGTGTGTGTGTGTGTGTGTGTGTGTGTGTGTGTGTGCATGTGCAGTCATATGTCTCTCACTCATGTTTCCCACATGAAACAAACACACCTGTAAAATTGTCACTCACCTTCCCCACATGAAACAAACACATCCAAGAACTATCTTTCACATGAAATGACTTTCATATTATTTGACTCTCTGGAAATGGGATTCACATGGAATCGATTTCTCTTTCTCGGGTATGAAAGAAATGCCACCTTAATCCAATCCAAACACATAAATGAACTACAGTTGGGGAATAGATGGGCCTGGGATATTGAAACAAAGAGGCCAAAATTTGTGTACACAAACCATGTCAAAAGATTTTCTTCCCTAGGCCACATGGCCATCAGGCATTAGCCTAGGACTGGTTATTGTACCAGTTGTTCAACTCGACGACTCAGATGCATGTCTGCATGACAAACTTGAGGAGGAAACTCATGCAGCAACACATGATAGCTCTAACTTTTTTGAGTATCATGTTGTTCAACTTACGCAGACTATTTTACTAACCAATCGCTTTAGCTCATCTACAACAGTCATCTTATCATAACCATCTTTATGTTTTGTTATAAGGTCATCACAAGAGATGATGTTCATGCTATACAAGTGGACAAACAAATATCAACTAATCCAAGAGGGATTTATAGTTTGTAAGGCACTTTCTTGACCTAGAGACTTTCCCACAAAGATATCTTCTTTCTCATGACAAATATGCCGCTACATTCTCATGTTTGCCTCATTTATGGATGCTGATACACCAACTGCATTAAATCATACAACTGTACCCCCCTTACCATGACCATCAAAACATGCATTCCTTTAGCAGCTTATTGTGACCATGGTCTACTTCATTTTGTCTTCTTAACCTATATGGTTCTGACCAAAGTTGGTAGAAAAATAAGTGACCTGAGAATCGGTGATTTTTATTCTTCCAGAATAGCAGCAGCATACCCTTCGGTTATTTCTTTCTTTACGCCGAAGAATCATACAAATGATTCAAATGATTGCCCTGCAATATACTTCCTTATAATCAAAATAGTTTTGCCAATTACAACAAACTTTTTTAATTGAAACTCAGCCTAATTTGATCTTTTCTATATTGAAGATACACCTACGAAGTCGTACCAAATTATTGATTGACATTGTTGAGACTTATGTATCATATGTATATTATCATTCTTGTTTGCTGCCCCTTTTTGTATTTATATGCACATAGCATTCTGTTCAAGAGAATTTTTGTACTTTCTCATATAGTGCAGAGTCAACAGTTTTTGCCCTGTAGTGCAGTAGAGGGGCCATCCCCTTGTATGATTGTATACTTCTCATCTCAAGGTTAATGAAGTCGCTTTTCGCTTTGCCTCTCTAAGCCTTCTTCAACCTCTTCTTTGCCCTAACCCTAAATCCTGTCTCTGATAATCATTTATTCTCAAGCTCCATCACACACTATTTACATTACAACCCAACATCATGGAGTAATAGTGAAACATAACAAAAATATGTTGAGCCAAAAGCATCTTCATTGAAGATGATGGATGTCAAAATCTTGGTCAAGTCATTCAAGTTACACATTGCCTTCTATCACATCGATTTGAACAAATGTGTGAATCAAAAGCAAGAGAAGGCGCTTCCTAGGTCAAAATGAAGTAAAAGTTGTATAAGAAGCAAATTAAGAAGTATTTTGGAACAAAAGAGTAGCAGGAGCTAAAATTAGGGATGGCAGTGGACCGGCGGGAAAGGGGAACCCGCCTCGCCCCGTCTGGACCGGGGATGGAGGTTAAAATCAAAACCCGTGCAGGGGATGGAATTATGCTTTCTCCCCCCCCCCCCATGCCCGTTAATAAAATGCTAAAATACTCTTTAGGGATGGCAGTGGACCGAGGGAAAACAGGGGCCCGTCTTGCCTTGCCCCGTTTAGACCGGGGATGGAAGACATGAAACGGGGATGGAGGTTAAAATCAAAACACGTGTGGGGATGGAGGGCAGAATTTTGAGACGGGGTGCGGGTGGAGACCTTGTCCCCTGCCCCTGCCTCGGTCCACTGCCGTCCCTGGCTAAAATTGTCATCTTATATGATACTACATTAATTTAAGAATAACTAAACAATTTGTATTTGCTAATAAATCCTTTTCTGGTCTGTCATAAATGTATTAGATGTACAGATGAAAGGTATGAACATCTTAAATCCAAGATAGAATCATTAATCAATGTGACCATAATAACAAACCGCAAATGAAATGCACTTAACAGAAAAAAAAATGTATTACATGCATTGTAGTACCTAATAATGTACACTTCAACCCTTCAGCCACAACTGATTCCCTTGATAATTTACATGAAAAACCGTCAAGTTTAATCAAAAGAATGACAAAATCTATTGAATATGAGTAGCAGATGGAATTTATTTGGCGATGTTGGTCATTGATGGCTGGATGGCATGGAAGGAAAGGAACAACTGTACGTTCAGGGAGCTATGTCACATGGGTACGGGTTGAGGCACGACATGGGATATTATATAAGGGCTAAAATGTAATTTAAAGAAAAAGGCTCCTAAAATGTAATTTAAAGAAAAAAAGCTCTCTCTCTCTCTCTCTCTCTCTCTCTCTCTCTCTCTCTCTCTCTCTCTCTCTCTCTCTCTCTCTCTCTCTCTCTTTCTCTCTCTCTCAGTAAGAGAAGAAAAAGAAGAAGGCGAAGGTGGGTCTCTCTCTCTCTCTCTCTCTTCGTTCTTCCTCTTTTCCACTTGTTCTTCTCTTCCTCTTC
The DNA here is from genome assembly GCF_984573655.1 of Nuphar pumila. NCBI lineage: Eukaryota > Viridiplantae > Streptophyta > Magnoliopsida > Nymphaeales > Nymphaeaceae > Nuphar > Nuphar pumila. Next base: position 21,039,922 of record NC_143254.1, on the reverse strand, counting down.
TTTTCCTTCTTTCTTCTTATTCTTCTTTTTCTTTTCCTTCTTCCTTCCTACCGAGTGTCAAACTGCATTAAAAAAAAAGAAAAAACTTGGTATTGGGGTTGGGTCTTAGATGGATCTGATCTGAGCAGACCCAAAATGTACCTTGTCGTGCCTGCTACCTGCACCTGTGTACGGCTGTGTTGGCACGGGTATGTTGGGTCATATGGTGTGTCTGAGTGACACAGTCAGGGAGAATTTCTCTTCACATTTTTACGATAAAGAAACTCTCATGTATTTTGTGCCTAGATGGCATGGTGCCAACCTTTTGTGGCTGAGACTAGATCTCAATCTTCTAATTTGAACAGAATGGCTGAAGGGTGACATCTTGTCACCCTAACTTGTAAAACTTTGTTTCTTTGTGATTATGTTTTTAACAAAATTATTTTAATCTTCACCAAGAGAAAAAAAAAAGAACACAAAACTAACTAGGAAAAATTAATTATCCCAAATGCACAGAATGATGGAACACCATGTTAACAAATGCATAAATGATGAATAAACATGTAACAAAAGACTCGAAATCCTATTTATCCAATAACACACGTAGGTTGGAATAATATAATCTGGAACTTTTTGTCTTATGATTACAGCAATTATTAAAATAAAGGCACAATTTTCTCCAGCTTAAGCACAAAAAACACAACCGTACCAGAAGTTGGCGAGCTAATGCAATTTCTTCATTAATAGAAGAGTATAAAGCACTTGTCAATGTAGTACAAAGAGTGGCATCTGGCGGCACACATTCCCCTGTTGGTAGACAAAGCATCAATGTCGTATGCAACTCAAGAAACACATGGTCAGCAGGATTGTTGAAATCGGTTGGACTATCCACCAGCCAAGGTGCTTCTTTCCCTGCCATAGAACAAATAATATCAAATTTAAACACAATTTACAATTCCTGGTCCACACACATACAATGAGAGAGACAGAGAGTATACATCTATGTCAGGAAAATATTTTGATCAACTTATTACCATGAAACATAAAAGCAAATACTTGGAAATTTAAGTCACTCAAGTCCAATGCCAATACCAACATTTCATGTTTGTTCGCCAACAAGAATGACAAGTCAGAATGAATTATTAGCCTTGAATTATTGATAAATTTGGAGTATCACATTTTGCCATCATTCTACAAATAACAACTCATAATTTATATTACAAGAACAAAGCCTCAATATTCACTAAAACACAATCAGTAGATAAGACTAAATAAGACAAAAAAAATCGTGAATTGTGTTGACTCATGTAGATGAGTCTCAACTACATAAGGGTAAGAATGGTGAAGACATACAAGAAAATAATTAAGTCTTCTTCTCAACAAGAATATACAATATCATTTCATAAGGCTGACCCAGTACATGGATCATCTTCTTAACAGTCCAAATTTTGGAAATAAACTTTAAAATCCATGGTTTAGAAATTTGACAATGCTGCCTTCTGGACGATGGCACTATCACTAATTCACACTATAATGATAAAGTCCAGCAAGAGCATCCAAGATATGGTTTTAGTTACACTGACACAGGTATGAATCCCATGTTTGACAAACTCATGGTAAAACCATGAAAAGCATATGTAGACTGGTGGATCAACTGCATTCCATATCCCAGATGATATCCTAATGGTCATTACAGACCAGAAGAGCAGAGACGAGCTGGAGAAGCTAGTTCATACTTCATACCATATTATTTCTTTACTCCTTAGACTATTGAACTCAACTATCTTTTAAAAAGATCCGAAAGATTCCCTCCCAAATGATTATGCTTTTAAGACATACCAAAAAAATTTCCAGATTAATTTTAGAGCATTCAAGACTAGGAGATGTTGCGACTGTGATTTTAATAGAATTCAAGAATAGAGGTGATAGGTTGGTGGTGTTAAAATGTAGTCTCTCTCTCTCTCTCTCTCTCTCTCTCTCTCTCTCTCTCTCTCTCTCTCTCTATATATATATATATATATATATATATATATATATATATATATAGAGAGAGAGAGAGAGAGAGAGAGAGATACATTTGCATATATACCACGTATATATGCAAATGTATCTCTATATATATGTATAATTATATATATAGTAAATCTTGTAAAACCAACAAGGGTATTTTTGTCTTTTTCATTTTGTGCATATTCCGATAGGAATATGTTGTATTTCTTTTTTTTCTATTTCTTTTCTTTATTTTCTTTTTTATTATTATTTTTTTATTCGGTCAAACCTTGGGGGGCCCAATATAGTCGTTGGGCCCCTCCAACGGTCACATTTGTGACCGTTGAAAGAGCTCCAACGACTACGTTGGAGGCCCCTCCAAGGGCTCCTTATAAATAGGGGTATTTACCCTTTGTTGTATTCAAGCTTGAGAGCTCAAGCATTTTCATTTTCTAATATATTGTGGCATATCATGCCTTTGTGCATGTTCGTGTTGTTTTTGTTAAAATTGTAAACATATATATAATATTATTATTATTATTATTATATATAAATAATATTTTTTCTTTTCTTTTTCTGTATTTTTATTTTTTTTGTTTTTTGTCATCTAGTTCAATTTGAACTAGAATGACATAACTAGTCAAGTCTTAGTTAAGACTTGACTAACAATAGAGTTGTTGGACTCCAGTCCAACAACTCTATTTAGAGTCGTTGGAATCAGTCCAACGACTCTATTGAGTCTCTCATACTGTGTATATATAGGGGTTCAGCCCCTCTTGTATTACATTGAAAAATGCTTCTTAAGCATTGCATTCTCTTTGTTCAATAAAAGAATATTTTTTTCTTTTGTTCCCTTTATACCCTTCTTAAGGGTTATGCTTAAATGTCTTCTTAAGACATCATTTCGAATCTCAGCTCGTGTTTGGAAGATCATCATCTCATTTCATGGTATCAAAGCCGTGAAAGTATTAGTCCTTGAAGAAAAGCTGCTTCGGTTTCCGTGCCCACTTGCAAAAGTGTTCATCACTTGCAGAAGAAGTGTTTTATCACTTCGTTGGGAAAGATTCTACATCTTGCTGTCTCGATTTCTGTGCCCGCTTGCAAAAGTGTTCATCACTTGAAGAAAAAGTGTTTTATCAGTTCATTGGGAAAGATTCTACATCTTGCTGCCTCAGTTTCCATGCCCGCTTTTAAAAGTGTTCGCCAGTTGAAGAAGAAGTGTTTTATCACTTCGTTGGGAAAGATTTCATGTCTTGTTGTATTGTATCTCTTTATTTTTCTCACTTCTCTTCTTGTTTCTCTTCTATCCCTATTCTTTCTCTCTCCTTGTAATCGATGGATGACAATGATAAAGTCACTATCATGCCTATGAAATTGAGCGATACAAACTATGTAACATGGGCTTCAATCATAAAGCACCATATATGGGGAAAAGGCCTACGGGGGATTGTGGATGGTTTTGATTCGAAACCTAAGTTATCACTTACTGAAAAAGAGGGAGATTAAGAGGTTCCTTTATCGGAAGAAGAGAAAATCAAGACTCTAGCCTCTTACGAGAAAAAATGAAAAGAGTGGAGAATATCTCATGCGAAGATAATGTCATGGCTCATTAATAGCGTTGACATTAAAAAATACTCAAGTCTTGTCAAGTTTGATCATGCCGATAAGGCATGGGACTACCTTAAGAATATGTATTCCCTTAAAGATATTGCACACGTGTGCAATCTCCAAGAAAAGGTTCAAACGATGACCCAAAAAGACAAAATTATTCGTGAATATTACAATGGTTTGTCCGAACTTTGGGAAGAACTTTCCCTCTTAGAAACTAAGTAGCATTGTGCCGAAGACATCGAGCTTCGTCAAAAACAACTCGATGTTGAACATTTTTATCAGTTTATAATTGGTTTGAGGGCGGAATTTGAAACCACTAAATCGGCCCTCCTTCACCGGGAAAAAATTCCTTCTATTGTTGAAACTATTGAAGAATTAACAATGGAAGAAAACCGTCTCCGAAAAGGTTCTTCTAAAATTGAATATGATTTTGTTCTAGCTGTGTCTAGACCAGGGAATCATGTTCGATCTTATAGACCTCCTCACTTCAATCGTCAAAACGGTGACTATGACAAGAAGAAAGTTATTTGTCATCATTGTCACGAACCGGGACACTACAGGCCACAATGTCCCAAACTTAAGGAGCTGAGAGAGAAAAGAGCTACAATTGCTAGATCGGAGCCCAAAGATCAAGATGCACCAGTTTTCATGGCCCAACTAATGGAGATTCTTCAGCCTCTCATCAAAAGTGCTCATTCTTCATCTAAAGCTTCAACCGGCGCAGCAGCCTCATCTTTTTCCAATCCAGGTAAAATTTCTTGGCTCCTTGAATCTGGTGCATCTTTTCATATGACTCCAAATAATCAAAGTATATCCGAATATGTTAAAAACAAAACAAGTGTGTCAAAGGCTATGTTACACGGACTCGACTAAGGAGGCGCCACACCCGAGTCGACACGCCCCGACACGGGTGCGGCTTTGGACTTGGCTCGGACTCGGTCAACGCCGAGTCAGACTCGGTCAACGAGTCGAGGCCGAGTCCGTCCACGTTTTGGACTCGGTCAACTTTGACCGAGTCTATTTTTGTTCATTTTTTAGGACAAAAAATTTATAAAAACTAAAAAAATTATCTTTTATATATTTTTTTAAAAATATATATACTTTTAGAAAGAAAGACTGTGCTCTGCACAGTCTTTACCCAGACTGTGTTGAGCACAATCTTTACCAAGACTGTGCTATGCACAGTCTTTACCAAAGACTGTGTCTTTACCAGACTGTGCTGAGCACAGTCTTGGTAAAGACTGTCTTTACCAGACTGTGTTGAGCACAGTCTTTACCAAGACTGTGCTCTGCACAATCTTTACCAAGACTGTCTTTACCAAACTGTGCTCAGTACAGTCTTGGTCTTAGATATATTTTTTTTAAATATATATATATAGATATATATTTTTTAAAATATATATATATACCCGTGTCCCCGTGTCCAAGTTTTTTGAAATTGGGTCGCACCCGTGTCGCACCCGCATCCGCACCCATGTGACATAGATCAAAGGTCTTTATAGCTGATGGGACTTCTCTTGAAATAGAAGAAATACGAAATTTTGAAAAAATCTATAAAACAAAGAAATTTTCTAATTCAAAAATTAGATATGTTCCCAAATTGAATTTAAATCTTTTATTTGTATCTCAAATTTCTGACTATGGGTGTAATATTTCATTTTCTTCACGTGGTTGTTGGATACAGGATCACCAGTCAGGCAAGTTGATTGGGGAAGGCCATAGAGAAGGAGGACTCTATTACATGGATTTTTTAGAAATGCCGAAGAATGTTTTTTTGCTATAATATTCAGAAAAATGAGTTGGAACTGTGACATAAGAGACTTGGTCATTCACATATAGCCAAAATCCAACTTTTTCCAAATCTAGGAAAATTTTATAACTCTGAATCATTTGACTGTAAAGATTGTATTTTTGGCAAAATAAAAATATTACCATTTCAGAACAGAACATTTTTTTCTTCAAGACCACTTGAATTAGTACACTTGGATGTTTGGGGTCTTGTACCAGTAATTTCTAAAGGAGAATTTGCTTACTATCTTATTTTTGTTGATAATTTCTCTCGGCATACATGGATTTACTTTCTTAAACATAAGTCTGAAGTATTTTCATACTTTCAAACATTTCATAAAATGGTTAAAAACAAGTTTCAAAATGATATTACCATTTTTCGCACAGATTCAGAGGGAGAGTTTTTATCCACAGATTTTAAAAATTATCTTAGGTCGCATGGCATCACACATCAAAGATCTTGTCCTTATACACCTCAATAAAATGGGCAGGCAGAACGTAAACATCATCAAATTATGGAAACCACTAGGACTTTATCAATAGCAAATCAAGTCCTGAAAGACTTTTGGGTAAAAGCCGCCTTAACTGCTACCTATCTGATTAATATGATGCTATCCTCTTCTTTACAAAATATCACTCCCATTGAAAAATTATGAACGTTTCTCCAAACTACTCTAGACTGAGAATATTTGAGTGCAAATGTTTCATATTTACCAACAAAAATGATAAACTTTCTCCTCGTGTAATTCCCTGTGCTTTTCTAGGATACGCTGAAAATCAGAAAGGTTATAGGTGTTTTGACCTCAAAAATAATATATTATATGTGTCTAGAAATGTTTCCTTTCTCGAAAAAGAGAGCTTCTTCGATTTTGAAAAACCAATGGATGACACTGAGTACTCTTTTTTATTAGATCTGACATCAAAATCTGATGAATATGATCTTGATTATAACTTTGATAAGAATCAAGGAATTATTGACCTTGATCATAATGTTGACAATAAAGAAGTTCATAGAGACACTAGTATCCAATATTTCAGGCGACAAGGGTCTAATCCTCCATGTGCACTTGAAAAATATTCTGACATTCCAACTAGACGGCCATCCAGAGTTTCGAGGCCTCCAGGAAAGTTTGTGTCATACGAGTCCTTCTCTCCTACATATAGGGCAGTCATTGCATTAATTCACTCATATGAAGAACCATCTACATATCTCCAAGCAAAAAATGATGTCAAATGGATAGAAGCCATGAAAGCTGAATTAGATGCACTAAAAAAGGCTTTTACATGGACTATTCAAGATCTTCCTCCAGGGAAGAAAATTATAGGATGTCGATGGGTTTATAAAACTAAAACCAATAGTGATGGTACTCTTGAAAGATATAAAGCACGATTAGTAGCCAAAGGTTATGCCCAAGAATATGGCATTGATTATGAAGAAACCTTTGCTCCTGTGGCTCGTATGACAACTGTCAGAACCTTAATTGCCTTAGCCTTTATCAAGAAATGGTTCATTTTTTAAATGGATGTCAAAAATGCTTTTTTAAATGAAAAGCTAGTTAAAGAAGTATACATGGAACCCCCTCTTGGTCTAAGTATTCCTAAGGGTAAAGCCTTTCGCTTAGAAAAAGCTCTTTATGGACTTAACAAGCACTAAAAGCTTGGTATGATAGGTTTAGTCGTGCTATGATTGATATTGGTTTTCAATTCTGTTTAACTGACATTGCATTGTTTGTTAAGAATTTTGATGCAGGAAACATTGTGCTTCTTCTTTATGTGGATGATATAATCATCACTGAAATCGATAAACAGGGAGTTAAAATGATCAAAACACTTCTTAAATCTCATTTTGAAATGACAGATTTAGGCTTATTGAGATATTTTTTAGGCATTGAAATTGCTTATTTTCCTAGAGGATATTTATTATCTCAGACTAAATTTGCTTTTGACATTGTTTTCAGGTCTAGTATTACTGATGGTAAGAAAGTAGACACTCCAGAAGTTGTTAATCTTAAAATGAAGATTGATGATGGAGAACTTCTTATCGATCCTACTCCTTACAGATAGCTTGTCGGGGCACTTTCCTATTTATCCAATACCAGACCAGATATAGCACATGTTGTTCACACAGCAAGTCACTTTCAACATGCTCCTACTTCTGTTCATATGGAAGTAGTCATGCGTATTATCAGATACATCCAGTCCTCCCTTTCACGAGGACTTTTTTGTTTTCTTCCTCATCTCTTGATTTACTTGCATATACTGATGCCGATTGGAGAGGTGATCCCAATAACGGACACTCAACCACTAGTTATGGTGTCATTTTAGGTAAATCATTAATCACGTGGAGGTGCAAAAAGCAACAAAAAATATTTCTATCACCCACCAAAGCTGAATACAGAGCCATGGCAACCACGACCATGGAAGTAGTTTGGCTCCGACGACTGCATGCTGACATGGGAGCTGAAGCAACAAAAGCCTCACGGATGTATTGTGACAACAAAAGTGCGATCTACATTGCAAGTAACAGAACATTTCACGAACGCACCAAACACATCGAAATGGATTGTCACTACGTCAGAGAGGAATATCTACATGGGACAATTGATCTGCCATATGTTACTTCAGAATATCAATTAGCAGACTTTTTTACAAAGCCGCTCGCTGCTCCCCGATTTCACTTTCTCTTAGATAAACTTTCACTCATTGCACCCTAAGTTTGAGGGGGAGTGTTAAAATTGTAAACATATAGATATATATATATATAATATTTTTTCTTTTCTTTTTTTGTATTTTTATTTTTTTTGTTTTTTGTCATCTAGTTCAATTTGAACTAGAATGACATAACTAGTCAAGTCTTAGTTAAGACTTGACTAGCAATAGAGTTGTTTGACTCCAGTCCAACAACTCTATTTAGAGTCGTTGGAACGAGTCCAACGACACTATTGAGTCTCTCATACTATGTATATATAGGGGTTCAGCCCCTCTTGTATTACATTGAACAATGCTTCTTAAGCATTGCATTCTCTTTGTTCAATAAAAGAATATTTTTTTCCTTTTGTTCCCTTTATACCCTTCTTAAGGGTTATGCTTAAATGTCTTGTTAAGACATCATTTCGAATCTCAGATCGTGTTTGGAAGATCATCATCTCATTTAAGTTTTATGCCTTTGTAAATATTAGTTCAAGTGTTCTTTGAGTTCCTTTTGTGCACATCTCTTGTGAGGATTTAGCACTTGTATGCGTATTTTCTCATTGAAGACAATTTTACATGGTATCAGAGCTTGGTTAAAGATTGAAGATTGTGTGATTCTTTGTTTTTCAAGTGCTTCGAAAAATGTGTCTTTGGCTTCTTGGAGATTGGGGTGGAGGCATCTCCTCCTTCATTATTTTAGAAGGGCTTCACGACAAGTAAGCTCTAAAAATCTTTTTGTGGTACGTATTCCTTCTCTCATCTTTACTCTCTAATGGGTGAAAAAGAGTCTCACTTCTCTTTTGGTTTTAAACTCAATGGCTCCAACTACCACGTTTGGGTTGGAAAGAATTTCAAAATATTGTCTTGGATTTTTTCTTCCGTTGAGACCAAAATCAACACAAATATTATCAAATTCAAAAAAGTTTCTCAAGCATGGGAGTATCTAGAAAAAATGTATACTTCCAGGGACTTGTCCCATAAATATTATCTTCAAAAGAAAGTTCTAACTCTTCTTCAAGGCAAAATGACCATTGTGGAATATTTCGCCAAACTTTCTTCCATTTGGGATGAGCTTGCTATGCTCGAACGAAAATGGAGTGGAGAGGCGATTGAACTTCGACATAAACAATTAGAAGAAGATCGATTCTTCAATTTTTTGAATAGGCTAAGGCTCGAATTTGAGCAAATAAGGTCTTCTCTTTTGTCATCTTTTACTCCTTCCCTTGAGAATGTTCTCACCAAATTAAGTGGAGAAGAAACCCGGATGGGCATAAGTAAGCAAGGGTCTAATGTGCTTGCGGTTCTATCCAATTTCGAAGACAATGATGAGGTCAATGCGGTGTCTAGGCCCGGAAACAATTTGAGAGCCTATCGTCCCCCTCATTTTAAGAATCAAAATCAATGAGGAAATGGTGGACAAAGTGGAAAAATGATTATAGCAAAATTATTTGTCATTTTTGTAAAAGACAGGGGCATATCAAACCTATTTGCCCCAAGTGGAAGAAATTGTTAGTCATGGCCACCACCTCTCAACCACAAAAGGAGGAGACCTCTTCAAGTGGAGCGCTTTCTCTAAACCAAATTATGGAGGCTCTTCAACCTCTTCTCAAGGGAGCCAACTCGGGAGCTGTCGTGTCTTCCATCTCTCCTCCAGGTAAAACTTATTGGCTTTTGGATTCGGGTGTCTTTTCATATGTCTCCAAACATGTATTCTCTTTCCAAATATTCAAAAAATAGTTCAACATCCTTTGTTTCTACCGCCGATGGGACTTCTCTTGAAATTAAAGGAGTTGGGAATTTTGAAATTCAAAACTTTTTCATTCATAAAATTAGATTTATACCAAAATTAAACTTGAGCCTTCTCTCTGTTTCCCAACTCTCAGACCATAGATGTGATGTTAAATTTTCTTATGATAAATGTTTAATACAGGATCGTAGGTCCGGGAAATTGATTGGAGAAGGCTCTAGGAAGGGAGACTTATACTATATGGATTCTCTTCAAGTTCCTAAAACTTTTTTTAGAATGTTGCACAACATAAAGATATAAATGTTTGGAATAAAAGACTTGGTCATCCCAATATCACCAAGTTATCTTATTTACAACAACAACTACGCCTTCATCCCAAAACAATTGGGGTCGGCGATATGAACCAAAAAAGAAAATCATTTTGGGTATTCCACATGAATCATTCTCCTCCAATCATTTCTATCCAATGTCATGTCCTCGGTGAGGTTCAAAGCATTCATATCCTTTCCTATCATCTCCATCCAAGTCTTCTTAGGCCTACCCCGACCTCTTTTAACTAATATATTTTCTCATTTCTCCATCCTTCTAACTGGAGCATCATTAGGCCTTCGCCGAATATGTCCAAAACACCGTAAACGATTCTCTCTCATCTTATTTTATCTCCTCGTTTCGAATCTTATCTTTAATTTTATTTCCACACATCCATCAAAGCATACGCATCTCAGCTACACTCATTTTTTGAATATGACGTCTCTTGGCAACCCAACATTCCGTACCATATAGTAAAGTGGGCCTAATTGTCGTCCTATAAAACTTTTTCTTCAACTGCAATGGCATTCTACGATCGCACAACACTCTTGTTGCACTTTTTCATTTCATTCACCCAACTTTTATCCTATGATTTACATCTCCATCAATTTCTCCATACTTTTGAATGAAAGATCCCAAATATTTGAAAGAGTCATCCACCGGTATTTCTTGCACACCAAGCTTCACTACACTTCCATCACTACTTTGTTGCGTACTAAACCGACATTTCATATATTCTGTCTTACTCTTACTCAACTTAAAACCTCTTGCTTCCAATGTCTGTCTCCATAATTCTAACTTAGCATTAACTCCGGCTCTAAACTCATCAATCAAAACAATATAGCAAATAGGAAAGGGCTTAATGCAGATCCTTGATGTAACCCAACCGTTATAGAAAAATTGGTTGTCACCCCTCCAAAAGTGCAAACATTGGTTACTACTCCTTCGTACATATCTTTAATTATACTAATGTACTTGAGAGAAACACCTTTCTTCATCATTGACCACCAGAGAACATCCATAGGTACTCTATCGTATGCCTTCTCCAAATCAATAAAAATCATATGCAAATCTTTGTTCCTCTCTCTATATCTCTCAATAAGTTGTCTAAGAAGATGTATAGCTTCCATAGTTGATCTTCTAGGCATAAAACCAAATTGATTCTCCGATATCATGACAACCTTCCTCAACCTATACTCAATCACCCTCTCCCAAAGTTTCATAGTATGACTCATGAGTTTTATACCACGATAGTTTGTGCAATCTTGTTTGTCAAATCTTGTTAAAAAGATTTGTCAACCATTCTAAACCTTTCTCACCCAAGCATTTCCAAGCCTCGATAGGTATACCATCCGGGCCAATTGCCCTTCTTGATTTCATTTTCTTCAAAGCCTCTGCAATTTCTTTCTTTTGAATCTTGCGCATGAAGTCACGATTCATCTCATGAAAAGAAATGGAGAAGTCTCCAAGATCCTGAGCATGTCTTCTATTAAAAAGCTTATCAAAATAATCTTTCCATCTCTCCTTAATCTCCTCATCTTTGACTAAAACCCTTTGCGTTTCATCTTTGATACATCTTACCATACCCAGATCCCTCAATTTCCTATTTCTCATCCTTGCAAGCCAATAAATATCCTTCTCGCTCTCTTTGGTATCCAACTTGTTATAAACCTCCTTCTATACCTTATCCCTCGCGTTTCGAACCACTTTTTTAGCTTCCTTCTTTGCTATCATATACTTCTCCAAATTCTCATTATCACGACTCTTAGATTTCTATAACACTCTCTTTTAACCTTAATAGCTAATTTGACATCCTCGTTCCACGATGATGTATCCTTACCTAGCGGTGCACCACCTTTAGACTCACCAAATACCTCCTTAGTCACCTTTCTCATGCCAACCGTTATCTTAATCCACATTGATTCTGAGTCCTCATCGAGAAACCAATAAGCTTTCTTAACTACCTACTCTATAAACATTCCTTGTTTAGCTCCTTTCAGTGCCCACCACTTAATTGTAGGATCTATCCTATGTCTATCCTTTTTGCAGCATTTTATAATTCTAAAATCTAAAATTAAGACTATGTTGTGTAGCTACACTTTCTCCCGATATAACCTTACAATCGATACAACAACCCCTATCTCTCTTTCTAAATAGGAAAAAATCTATCTGACTCGTATTAACCTCACTTTTAAATGTTACTAGGTGAGACTCCCTCTTACTAAACCAAGTGTTTGCTAAGATCATATCATAGGACAAACCAAAATCTAAAATCTTTTCTCCACTTTCATTTCTTTCTCCTATACCATAGCCTCCATGGATACTCTGAAATCCATCCCTACTAATGCCTACATGTCCATTAAGTTATCTTATTTACATTTTGCTAAAAAAATTATAAAGATACATTCTCTTATAATGATTGCATTCTTGAAAAAATGAGAAGTATCCATTTTGAACAAAGATCCATGTTTACTTCTAAACCTTTCAAAATTGTTCATTCGGATGTTTGGGGATAGGCACTTGTTGTTTCAAAATGAGGGTTTGCCTATTATGTGATTTTTTTAGGTATTCTTGGATATATTTTCTTAGACATAAGCATGAAGTTTTTTCATGCTTTAAATCATATCATGTAGTGATAAAAAATCAGTTTAATAGCGAATTAAAAATATTTAGAACTGATTCCGGATGAGAGTATCTCTCAAATGAATTCAAGAACTATCTTGAAGATAGTGATATTGTTCATCAAAGGTCATGTCCTAAAACCCCTCAACAAAATGAGTTGGCCGAAAGGAAACATAGGCATATCATTGAAACCACCCGAACTCTTCTTATAGCTCAAAATATTCCAAAAAACTTTTAGACCGAAGCCGCTCTTTGTATCTGTTTATCTTATCAATCGTTTACCATCTAGAAATTTGGGTAAAATATCTCCTTTTGAAGCCCTATATAAAAATGAACCAGATTATAAAAGATTGTGATTATTTTGTTGCAAATGTTTTGTTCGTACAGATAAGAATGATAAACTTTCACCTAAAGTTATTACATGTGCCTTGGATATTCTGAGAATCAAAAAGGTTTTCGTTGTTACGATTTTAAAAATGATAAGTTATATGTTTCAAAAAATGTGACGTTTTTAAAAAATAAGAGTGGTTTTGAAAAGAATGATTCTCATCACGAAAATGTATACTATTCTGTCTTATTTGACCTATTATCTAGTAATGATGATATGACTAGTGATAATGAAATATCATCAAATCATGATAATGACAATGAAACAGACATTAATAACTTTGACTCATCAAGTACTCAAGAAGACAGAACAACAAATGACCCCATAACCTATTCGCGTAGAGATAAAAATACTTTCAGAAGTGCAATTGAGCAATATAGTGATTCTATTCCCACACATGACACCAGACGATCTGAAAGAAATAGGAAGCCTCCAACAAGATTTGTCGCTTTTGACTCTTTTTCACATAAATATAGAATTTGTCTTAGTGCCATTCATTCTTATTTTGAACCAAGAAATTTTGGGGAAGCAAAAAACTATGTCAAATGGCAAGAAGTCATGGAAAATGAACTCAAAGCCCTTAGGAAAGCTAACACATGAGAATTTCAAACTCTACCTCCTGAAAAGAAAACTATAGGTTATCGTTGAGTGTTTAAAGTTAAGACTAAGAGTGATGGATCTCTAAAGAGGTATAAAGCTCACTTAATCGCGAAAGGCTATGGTCAAGAATATGGAATTGATTATGAAGAGACATTTGCACCTGTAGCACGGATGGTTACAATCAGATGTCTTATCACTATTGCATCTATTAAAAAATAGAATACTTTTCAAATGGATGTTAAAAATATTTTTGTAAATGGTGACCTTAATGAAGAAGTTTATATGGATGCTCCACCAGGTATAAAATTTCCTAAAGATAAAGTTCTTAGTCTTCGACAAGCTCTTTATGGGTTAAAACAGGCTCCCAAAGCCTGGTACGACAGATTTAACAATGTAATGTTAGAAAATGGTTTTTCTTCATGTTATACAGATACTGCCTTATTTATCAAAAAATCCGATGCAGGTATTGTCATATTATTACTATATGTTGATGATATATTAATAACAGGTGATGATGTCAAATGAGTCAAGAACATTAAATTCGTCTGAACTTCAAAATTTGAAATATCAGATTTAGGGTTTTTGACATATTTCTTGGGTATTGAGGTTGCTTACTCCCAACGTGGTTATTTTCTATCTCAAACTAAACATGCTTGTGAGATTATTGACAGATCAAGAATCTCAGGTGATAAAATTTGTGAAACTCCTGAAATAGTGGGCTCGAAAATGAAAATTGACGGGATTCCTCTGACCGATCCTACTCCTTACAGACAATTGGTGGGCGAATTGATGTATCGTAGCATCACACGACCTGATTTGTCATATGTGATTCATATTGTCAGTCACTTCCAACATGCTCCCACAATGGTTCACATGAGTGTTGTTCTTCGCATCATCAGATACTTACAGAGAACTGCAAATAAGGAAATATTTTTGTCTTCATCTTCTGAATTAAAATTAATTGCCTATATTGATTCTGATTGGGGAAGTGACCCCAATAACTGTCACTACACCACTGGTTTTTGTGTCTCCTTAGGTGAATCGTTGGTCTCTTGGAGGTGCAAGAAGCAACAAAAGGTCTCTTTGTCCTCCACCGAAGCAGAGTATAGAGCCATGGCATCTACAACCATGAAAATAGTATGGATTCGACGTCTGCTAGAAGATATGGGAGTTCATATTTAAGAACCAACAAAGTTATGCTGTGAAATTAAGGGTGCGATCTACATTGCCAAGAACCATATTTTTCATGAGCGCACAAAGCACACAGAGATGGACTGCCATTATGTTAGAGAAGAATATTTGAAGAAGGTTATTGATCTTCTATATGTGACATTTGAATATCAACTAGCACACTTCTTCACCAAGGCGCTTTGCTCCCCGAGATTTAATTTTCTTTTGGGCAAACTTGCGGGGGATGTTAAAATGTAGTCTCATATTTGTATGATTTACTATATATCTATAATTATATATATATAGTAAATCTTGTAAAACTCGGCAAGGGTATTTTTGTCTTTTTTATTTTGCACATATTCTAATAGGAATATGTTGTATTTATTTTTTGCTATTTCTTTTCTTTATTTTCTTTTTTCTTTTTTATTATTTTCTTTTTTATTTGGTCAAACCTTGGGGGGGGCAATATAGTCGTTGGGCCCCTCCAACGATCACATCTGTGAGAGTTGGAGGGGCTCCAACGACTATGTTGGAGGCCCCTCGAAGGCCTCCTTTTGACTCCTTATAAATAGGGGTATTTCCCCTTTGTTGTATTCAAACTTGAGAGCTCAAGCATTTCCATTTTCTAATATATTGTGGCATTTCATGCCTTTGTGCATGTTCGTGTTGTTTTATGCCTTTGTGCATATTATATTAAGACTGTATCGTATATCCAGTTAATGAAATGGATCGGGTTCTCTAGTTGTATGTTTTGTATTCTGTATTTTATAGTGTATTTTGTGTTTGGGTCTGGGACTCTGGATCCAACATATTTAACCCAACCCAGTTACTGTTATATAAATATATGAAATAGGGCACGACTTCTATGCTGAGAAAAGAAGTTCTTTTGCTGCTGCAGCCTCCTCTCTTACTTTCTCTCATCTTTGCTTTCTGTGTTGATGAATCTGGTGGACTTTTCTAATATGGTATCAGAGCGGGCAAAATCTTTGATCGTGGCTTCTGTGCAGTGAATCGATTCCCAAAAGTGTGTCGCTTCTTCCTCTTTCTATCCTTCGGCTCCTTTTCTCAACCTCTTTCTATTCTTCTTCTCTCTTCCCTTCTTTGAGAACTCCTTTCCCGTGCCCTAGATCTGATCGCCAGATCAGTCCTTGCCTGCCGTTTGATTTTGTCTTCCTTTTCTTTCTGTGTTACGTCTGATCTGATCTGCATCAGATTGTCAGACCCAAATAAAAAAAAAACTACATATCTGAGGTTTGACTCTGTCCAGACGTGAATTCTGTTAACAGATCTGGAATCAAATCTGAAACCTGCCATCTGCTGATCCAAATCTTATATTGAACCTGAAGTAAAATTTCTTCCTTCTGCTGCTGCATCTGGCCTGTCCAGATCTGACGTTCTTCGTTCCAGATCTCCTTTTCCCCTTGTCTCAGTCTGATCTGATTTTGTTTCAGACCTGGCGTTACCCAGTCTTGTGTTTCTTTATTTGAGTGTTTGGCAGCAGTTAAAGGTTGCCTAAAAAAAGGGAGACAGTTTGATTGCTGCCTACATTCAGATGCATTATCCTATATTTTTCTTGTCCCAGTTCCATTTCTTTCCTGCCCCAGTTCTATTTTCATGGATTCTCCCACCTTGCCATCTAGCTTTCTAGGTCAGCTTATCTCCGAAAAACTGATTAATACCAACTATTTGACCTGGAAGAGGCAGATATTGCCTTTTATCAAGAGTCTTGATCTCTATGGAGACCTAAATGGAACGATTTCTGTGCCAACAGAATTTATCGTGCAGAAAGTTAAGGATGATAAAGGGGAGGCTTGTAATAGGTTGATTCAAAATCTTGATTTTACAACTTGGAGAAAACGAGATCAAGCAGTTGTAGCCTACATTACCTCTACTCTTTCACAAGAGGTTCTTGTAGGCATTCCAGATGAGTGCTCAGCGATGGAGTCGTGGGAACAACTTGCGAAGACCTATTCACAAAATTCAGAGGCAAGAATTCTGCATTTAAAGAAAGAGTTTCAACTCTTAAAGAAAGAAAACATGACAGTTACAGAGTGTATGAACAAAGTGAAGACCATTACAGATCAGTTTGCTATGGTGGGTTGTGTGGTTTCTGAAAAGGACAAAGTACAATAAACACTAAACGGGCTTGGATCAGATTATCACATGTTTCTAACATCTCTCCTGTGTCTTCCTTCACTTCCTAACTTTGAGGACCTTCGGACCAAATTGCTACAATATGAAATTTCCATTAAAGGAGAAAATGTAGGCAATAATTCAGGAAGCCAAGAAGTATCGTTTATAGGAACATATTCAGAGATAGGACATGAAAACTTTCAAGGAGAACGTGGACAGATAAGAAATAATCAAGCGGGGCGTGGATTGTTCCCCACGCCTAACACACTGTTGGGCTTGTTTTCAGGAAACCAAAATTTCAAAAATGTCCCGACATGTTATCTGTGCAACAAAAAGGGACATATTAAGGCAAATTATTGGCATAACCCGCAAAACAAAGGAAAAATGAATGTCATAGGGTCGTCAAGTAAGGAAAAAACTGGAGAAAATCAAAGGGATGAAGAAAACGTCAAAACTCTTTTAATATCAGCGTGTCAGGATTGAATTTCAAACAGGGTGATCAGGGAACTTGGTACATTGATTCTGAAGCTGCAGCCCACGTGATAGGTGATATTGGTAAGATTTCAAAACCTATACCTTATCATGGAAAAGCAAGTATTAAAACTGGAGATGGAGCTCTCCATCCAATAACTTACACTGGAAATGTGAATATTCCTTTTTTTGATGGTTCCCTAAAATTGTCCAATGTTTTTCATTCTCCTAATATAGTCAAAAATATTAAAAAATGTCTCTAAACTTATTGATGATATTCACTCTTGCATCGAATTTACTCATTCTTTTGTCTGTGTCAAGGATCCACTCACGAAGAAGACGCTCGTTGAGGGAGAGCGAAAAATAAACATGTCCTCAAAGAAACTTTTTCACCTGATCGAAAGGTTGGGTCAAAATCGTCCATTGTCAGTCATTCAAATTGGATTCTTCTAAGGATTGTTTGAGTTTGCCTTCGTATAATAAGCCAAATATTTGGGCATCGTCGTTTGGGTCATTGTAGTAACTCTTTTCTTGAGAAACTTGTGTCATGCGGTTTTATTTCAAAGTTAAGTCAATATAACAAGATTGATGGTTCGCTTTGTTCGAGTTGTCAACTATGTAAGAGTCATGTACTTCCCCTTAATTCAATAAATGAAAGAGCTTCTCTTCCTTTTGAACTTGTTTATTCTGATGTTTGGGACCTGCTCCAGAACCCTCTTTGTCTGGTAGTCGTTATTATGTCACATTTATTGACAGTTATTCCAGATATACTTGGATTTATTTTATGAAATATAAATCTGAGGTGCTCAAATTCTTTCGTTTATTTCATGCTCTTGTTGTCAATCAATTCTCGACAACCATCCAACATTTCCAGTGTGACAGAAGGGGAGAGTATCTATCAAAAGAATTTACTAAATTTCTCTAAAATAATAAGATAAGACGTAGAATATTTTCCCATACACACCACAACAAAATGAGGTCGCGGAAAGAAAACATCGTCACATTGTTGAAAGTGCTCTAAGTATGTTGCATGATACTCATATTCCTTTAAGTCTTTGGACAGAAGTTTTCCACTATGCGGTTTATGTAATAAATCACTTACCGATGAGATTGTTGGATAATTTAACTCCTTATTTTGTGTTGTTTGGTACCCAGCCAAAATACAATGAATTACGAGTGTTTGGATGTGTATGATATGTTAACATCGACAGTTCTCAGCGTAACCAGTTTCAGGATAAGGCTTGTAGATGCAGATTTGTTGTGTATGCAGATGAATATAAAGGATATCGATGCTATGATCCAGACACTCAACGCATTAAAATCTCACAAAATGTTGACATGATCCTGCTCTATATCGTACAGTGACAGATGAGTATGTGTCCATGGAAGCCAATGCAGAACCTAGTGGGAACGCGTTGACAAATGCTCAGGAATCTATTGTGTCTCCTATCGCAGAAGTGGCTCTGACATCTGGCACATCTTGCTCAGATGACAAGATTTAAAGGGCAGTATATGTTAGGGAGAATAGGAGGCATACTCCTCACATAGCTGAGCAGGTCAAACATACTCCCCACGTAGTTGAGCAGGTCAGACGTTCAGAAAGGACCAGACATCCCATTGAAAGATGGGTAAGCTACGAGAACTTTTCTACAGAGATGCAATTATTTGTTGCACAGGTTGAAAAACAGGAAGAACCCATCGACTTCTCCCAAGCCTTTCTGTCATCGAAATGGGTTGAAGCTATGAATGAAGAAATGGGACCCTTGCATGAATGTAGGACCTGAGAAATAGTTCCTAGACCTCCAGATAAGACTGTTGTAGAGTCTAAGTGGGTATATAAAATCAAGTACAAGCCTCACGAATCCATTGAAAGATATAAGACAAGACTTGTTGCTAAAGGCTTCACGCAAGCATATGGAGAAGACTACGATGAGACTTTTAGTCCAATTGTAAAAATGGAAACCATTCGACTTGTGTTATCCTTGGCGGTTCAGCATGGATGGTCTCTTAGCCAACTTGATGTTAAAAATGCATTCTTACATGGAAATCTAAAGAAGGAAGTCTACATGGAGCAGATTCTGGGTTATGCAGAAAATAATCCTGAAACACATGTTTGCAGGTTACGACAAGCTATTTATGGGCTAAAGCAAGCATCTCGTTCATGGTTTGATAGTTTTTCTATCGAAGTTCAACGA
The DNA here is from genome assembly GCF_984573655.1 of Nuphar pumila. Lineage (NCBI taxonomy): Eukaryota > Viridiplantae > Streptophyta > Magnoliopsida > Nymphaeales > Nymphaeaceae > Nuphar > Nuphar pumila. The sequence goes on along the minus strand of NC_143254.1, from coordinate 21,020,229 downwards.
TATGGATTCGTTCGTTCCCAACTTGATCATTCGTTGTTCATTTTTCGAGAACACCGGGTTAGTACTTTGCTTCTCATATATGTAGATGACATCATTATTACAAGGAGTTCTTGTGAACATATAGGGGCCACAAAGATCTTGTTGAGTCAGAAGTTCAAAATGAAGGACCTAGGTGTCCTACGATATTTCTTGGGGGTTGAAGTGGATCGACAAAATATTAGCCTCTCGTTGACTCGACACAAGTATGCTTTGGATCTTTTGGAGAAGTCAGGGATGAAGAATTGCAAGCCATTGAATACTCCTAGCGTGTTAAACCATAAACTTAGTGCTCAAGATGGGGAGATCTATGAAGATTCGAAGTACTATCATCGCTTAGTTGGAATGCTTCAATACCTTACTTTTATGAGACCGGTTATTGTGTATGCAGTGAATCAAGTCTCTCAATTCATGCACAACCCACGTACATAACACATGAATGCAGTTAAAAGAATTCTTTGGTACTTGAAGGGGACTCTTGGAGATGGGCTTGTTTATCGTCAATCAAAGACAAAGGGGGAACATAGACAACTAGAAGTGTATGAAGATGCAGATTGGGCAGGAGATCCAGACGATAGAAAATCAGTTTTCAGGTATTGTGTATTCGTTGATGAAAACTTAATAGCATGGAGTAGTCGGAAGCAACGTGTCGTTGCACGTTCTAGCACAGAAGCTGAGTACCGATCCATGGCATCTGCTACTGCCGAAGTTACATGGTTAAGGCATTTATTAACCGAGATAGGAGAAAAAGTGAAGGTTGCAAATCTGTTTTGCGACAATCAAGGTGCCATTCAAATTGCTTTCAATCCTATCCATCATGGTCGAACGAAACACATAGAGATTGATCAACATTTCGTTCGACAGAAGGTAGAGGACAAAGAAGTTATTCCGGCCTATGTACCAAAAGGAGATCAAGTTGCTGACTTATTCACCAAAGGACTTAAGAGTGCGCAATTTTGGTATCTCAAAGGCAAGTTGTCCATGGTATTAAAACTGTATCATATATCCAGTTAATGAACTGGATCGGGTTCTCTAGTTGTATGTTGTGTATTTTGTATTTTATTGTGTATTTTGTGTTTGGGTCTGGATCCAACATATTTAACCCAACCCAGTTTCTGTTATATAAATATATGAAATACAGCATGACTTCTATGCTAAGAAAAGAAGTTTTCCTTTTGCTGCTGCAGCATCCTCTCTTACTTTCTCTCATCCTTGCTTTCTGTGTTGATGAATCTGGTGGACTTTTCTAATAGTTCAAGTGTTCTTTGAGTGCCTTTTGTGCACATCTCTTGTGAGGATTTAGCCCTTGTATCATTGAAGACAATTTTAAAGGTGGATGGTTGATGATGGGCTGATGGTGGTTTTGGTGTTAAAACTTGAAAGGGGATTTAGTGGAGGCAGCGGTGACGGTGGTTTTGGTGTTGAAAAAGGAGCGGTAGTGGTGGTGGGATGACAGTACTGGTGGTAGTAGTGGACATAGAGATGGTGGTGGTGGTGAAGTGATTTCTACCATTAAATGGTTTTCTGGTCGCTAAAAAAATTTCCATTGAAGAAGGTAGCTGGGTCAGAAAGAGAGAAAAGAAGAGGAAGCAAGTGGGATGGTTTAAACAGAATAAATAGAAATAAAAAAATCCTGCTTCTAAAAAAGAGGTGTTCCCTATTTCTATTTATGAAAACCTGTTAAAGAAATAAAAATAGAATTAATTACAAATATTTTTTAAAATAAATATAGATAAAAAATGGCATTTATAAACACAGCCAATTGGAGGGCTAGTGATCATTTTATTCTTGCACTGCAAGAATGTTAAATCTTGCAGCTTTTTCCATTTATTTCAGCTGTCTTTGTGTCATACGGGACCACAATAAGCAGGATAATGCACGAGACAGCAGATTGAATCAACTGCAGCAGTCCCAACATACATATATTTGCACATGTAAGCAACGACTGATATAGTGATAGCTCTTAAACAAACACAGACAAATTCATGAGCCATGGGTCTCATCTGACTGTGTACTAGTCAGCATCAACTTCACTGTATCAAAAGGACCAGCCTCAACCAATCTGAGCCATTTTTCACAAAGGTGTAGCTATGGAGAAAACAGACCATGCAGTTTCCACAAACCCTGCGAAAAACCATACTTTTTTTGCAAAAGAATAGCATCTTCAACATCTCATGCAATTAAGCCTCAAGCATTTGGTGATCTTCTTAATAAGAATGGTTTCCACTATGCCAGTGGTACCCCAAGCATCCTCCTGTTAAATTATATGCTGTTGTACATATATATATATATATATATATATATATATATATATATAATTCTGTTCTATGTAAACTGAAATACCCATCATGGGTATTTCAGTCATTTCACTCATGTAATAAGTACCAGCCCAGTAGAGGCTTTTTTCTTTTATTGTTTTTTCCTTTTTTTCTTTATTCCTTTTATTATTTTTTGTGAGATATGGCTGTTGGGGCAGACCAAGGCTAGCCCAACGACTAGTTGGGCCGCCCCCTTTCCCTCTCTCTTGTATCCTCTAACACTTTTCTAAGCATTTTATCAACCGAACATTTATTTTTTACTTTGTGTTGGCCCTTGTGGTGCTTTTGTATTTATTCTCTTTTTTGTGATTGTGATATCCCTTGGTGAATTAGTGCTTGTGCACTTGTTTTTAATTCTTGTTAACCCATATTGGGTTCTCTATTGTTTTTCCGTGTGTTTCATTACACCTCCATTGGCAGATTGCCTTAAGCACAAGCACAGACATAATAATGAAAAATTACACCATTAAACAGGAGAACTTACTCAGCAGAAGAGCCAATGATGTGTCAAGCGTCTCCTTGGCAGCAATATATGCTTTCTCTCGTTCTTCTTTAGAAAGTTCAAGTGGAGGAATAGCTGCATTCTCCAACTCTATTTTAAGCCAACGTCGATATGTAGCATCACAAGAATAGAATTCTTGCTGCCATAAAAAGAAAAGGTTTGTTCAGTCCAACAAGACATTCCGAGCATTCGGATCACAGTCACCAGTACCATATTTGGGAATATGCCAATATTGGGTTTTCCTTGGAAAAATTAGAAAAATATGCAGTTTTCTCAGGAAAATCTTTGCTAGTCCTAAATAAATAATAACAAAAGTAAAAACATAAAAAATATCAAAATGCTAATTTATTGAAAAAACACAAAAATATAGTATATTACCATGAAGATCTCGGGTTAAAATTTCACAATAATGTAACATTTACCTTTTCTTTATTTCTCCTAAAAGGAATTTAAATTTTTATTTTCAATAAATCATAAGTTTTCACCGTTAGGATCTGGATACACAAATTGTTAAACAGAACATAGCTATTTTCAGAATCAATCAGTAAACTTTGTTTCTATGTAAACAACTGATTGCAGAAGTTTTTCACTAAACAATGTGAACTGGTACCTACCCAATGTTGGAACTCAATCATGTTCTCAGAAATGTCATCCTCTTGCTCCATAAGAAGGGTATCAGTAGGTTGTTGCAAAGGTTCAGCTAGGAAGCTCAGTAGCATATGTGCTCCTACAGGCATTTTAGGAGTTCTCCTCATAGATATCAGAGCAAACTCCCTAAATAGTATGTTGCTGACAAAACATTACATGATTACAGGATTCAAAAAACAGAATAAGAAAAGAATTATTAGATGACAATCAAAAGAAAGCACGGGGACTTGTGTGACACATTGTGTTTCAAAAAGAAAGTTCATGCACAATAAATCTCTTTCTCTGTAAAAGTAGGATATATGAATGATCTATGGAAATTGAAAACTTTTCAATAAGTCAATAAACAAAGAGGAAAAATCAAAGAATAATTACCAGTGTGCCAATGCCCTTTTGAGAAGCTTGGCTTTGACATCTTCATAGTCATTAATTGTGGATGGAGGAGTAAAACAAAGCCACTGAACAACCATGGCTTTCCGAAGGGTTTGTAAATGATGTTGCTCCATTACATCACATGGTTTTTCATCACTGTTAGTACAACCGATTTCACGAGACCTAGATACAACCCTGCACAAGAATATTAATAGTGAATATTAATCTGCACAAATAGGGAAAATACAGCAAAAGAAATTGCATAACATGTAGATATAGCTCCAAATATAGATGACCTTTCAAGAATATCCTCGAAGCAGCCTTTAGAAGTATCACTTGATGAGAAAGGCAAGTACTCCATTGCAGAGCGAAAAATCTTGTATTTGACATGCAAGCTGTTTACAAGTATATGAACAATATTAGAGGCCAAAAAAGATAATAGAAGAAAAGTTGTTCAACGAATTAAATAAATAAAGGATATAAAGGAACTTCCATTGCAACAGCAATAATAGGGAAGAATAAATTACAAGCAATCAGGGAAAAGTGCTGCAAACCAAAGGTTTAAGCAGCAACCACCTTTGCAAATGTTAAAATGTTAAACGGATAGGCAATAAAACTTTCGCAATACACACTGGCAGACATGCTCTGGAAGCACACACATACTACTCTTTGCAAGGAAAAACTAAGCATTCAGAAAGATACATGCAATACAAAGAGTACCAGTGAACTAGTCAACAGGAAAACATCAGCTAGAAGGACACGTATTGGAGAAAAGATAAAAAATCACCTGGTCATCATTCTTAGCTCCATCATATGTACGAAAAGGTTAACACAAAGATGAGGAGCAAGTTGAGATGCATAAACTCCAACAAGTTCCTCATGGCCCTGGGAAAATAAATATACAGCATACCTGAAATCGCACTCAACAGAAAAAATGTGGTGCAACAGTCACAGTCAGAAATGTGGTATTCATCAGAAATGATAAAACATAATCCCCATGCCCTCTCAAAGAATAAGCCATCAGTACACAATTATCAAGTAAACCTTTAGGAAAGGAGGAAGGGCTAAATAGCAACTGAGGAAAAAAGATAAAGACTTAAAAGACAAATAAGAGCACCCTTGATGGATGAGCTATTAGGGACCCACAGACACCAGATGCATAAATCTTAGAGGCAAACCTAAATAATGAGGATGTTCTTTAAGTTATACAACAAAAAAGCTTGAATAGAAAATGAAAATGAAAATTGTGAGGAGTATGAAGTTTTCCATTTGAGACAGTGTTCCTTGCAGAGATGTGGAGGACATGGCTACTGCTGAAAGCATCTGCATTTTCCCTGGGCCTGATGATTAATAAGGGTAAATGCAGACTCCTCGTCTTCAATTCTAATGATAATTTCCATTATAGAACTGCAGCAGATTTTGGGCATGACATAGGTAATATGCCAATGAAATATCTTGGGATGACATTAATTTTTGCCATCACAAAAGATATAGCTATTGTCTACAACCTACAATCAGAGAAGGTTGATAGTTTTCATGGTTATCTTCTTCTGAAAGTCGTAAAGAGACATTCTATGGCCCTCTAGTGCATGTGGTGATTGAAGTTTCAAAATTCAAGATCAAGCTTCATGGTGGGACTCTAACAAACATTTTGATCACTTTATAAGTAGATTCAAACTTCATACTGTTATTATCCCAAGAATCAAGACAATGACCAAAATAACCTTTTAATTACACCCATGGATAAATTCAACCGAAAACAAATTCAGGTGTTGCAAGTTAAACGCACTCACATGTTTAGTATAAAATTACCAACAATCATAAGCTTCTCTTTAAAATCATCCTTAATATCATCAGCCGATAGATATCTCAAAACCAACACCAGATGTGCACCAAAACGAATCAACTGAGGATCGCCGAAAGGCCTGCAGTAACCATTGGTTAACAGCATAGTAGTAAATCTAAAAGATTAGATCCAAAAACAAAGAATCAAAATTTTCCTTTCAAGATTGGATATTATAACTAACCTGAGAGCAAAATGGTCAACCTCTAAGGGAGTTGTCCATGATTTCAAAAGGTCCAAAAGGTGTGCCACATCTCCTAACATGAGGTCCATCTATCCAACAATTGTGGATCAGAGAGAATCATGAAATTGATCATCTTACATATAAAGAAAAGGTGAGACAAAAATAATAATAATGCTTCCTAAATAATGATTGAAACTACTTAATGGAGCAGTAGTTGGAGTGAAAAAAGGTTGCTTCAAAAAGAAACCTGTGAATTGCACAGAAAAGAGCCTGAAAGAAACTGAAGATCTATTTGGCAAAATTATATAGCTAAGCACATAGTTGTACAACTGAATGATTTTGATTCAGTTTTAAAAATCCAATTGTGCATTACTTAATTACACCTAGTGAAACAGAAAAAATGCAACTTCTGAATACTAAAAAGTCCAGAGAGAAGATATTAAGACGAAAATGGGTGCATATATTACAATTACAGAATCCATCGTAACAGATAAGGTCTCACTTGTAAGTAGGCTTTTCAGTTTAACATGTATGATGAACATAGTTTGTAGTGATGCATTTTGGACTTGTCTGAGGAGTATCCGAGTCCTCTTGCTCTTCATTATATTATATTGCAGAGTAGGTGTCACGGGCCTATTTCCTTCAATGGGCCAGCGCGGCGCGACGGTCCTTCCTTACCGCCGCAAGCCTACTCGTCAGCTCGCTTGCCGGTCGCGGAAGCTTATGATCAGAGTGCAAGAGAGCAAGAGAGAATAGAGGGAGAGAAGTTGCAATCACAAGAAGCAATCACAACGAGGGTGAACAAAAGAAAGCTCAACGCATTTGATTCATTCACAATTTTGCCCGCAGGCTATTACAGTTCAAGTATACGAGCTGCCCCTTCGGGGTATTGATTCACCTGAACCGGGCAGCTTACATCAGACTCAACAAAACCAAAACAGACTCTAGCGCAACTGTACACTGTAAGTCGCAAGGGAACATGCTCCCCCCTTCAAATCATGTGCCGTCCTCGGTGCCATCTGTTTCGTGGTAAGCCCTGACTTCAGCCGGGTAGCGACTGTTCATTCGAAATGCAGGCTCCCACGTTGGTTCTGTTGTTTCCTCCCACTGCACCAAGTATTTCTTCGCTTGCCCCAAGTAGTTGACCTTGTGGCGAAGGATCTGACTGAGGTGCTTCTCAGCCCGTTGTGCTGCCGGGGCCCTTTGCATGATGGGAGCGCGTTGTGGCACACTGCGTTCTGGGTCTCCATCATCTGGATGGAACTGCTTGAGGTTGCACACGTGGAACACCGGGTGCACCTTGAAGTCTGGGGGCAACTCCAACTTGTATGCCAGCTTGCCCACCTTCTTTGTGATGGTGAAGGGTCCCTCATACTTTCTGAGTAGTCCGCGGTGCCGCCCGCGGAAGATGCCTGTGCGACCAGGATATAGCTTCACCAACACTTGGTCCCCAACTTGGAACCCTGCGGGCCGACGGTGTTTGTCCGCCCACTTCTTCATTCTCTTCGCCGCGGATGGCCTTCCCTTTTCTTGTGCGGCAAGAGTGTGCGGGGTCAGTGGCTGCTGCCCCGTGGCTATCTCAAACGGGCTGTGGCCTGAAGATTCGCTCTTCTGCAGATTATAACAAAACTGTGCCACATCAAGGAGCTTCACCCAATTTTTCTGATTGGCACTAACAAAGTGCCTAAGGTACTGCTCCAGTATCCCGTTGATGCGCTCTGTCTGTCCATCTGTCTGCGGATGGAAGCTTGTTGAAAACAGCAAATCAGAGCCAAGTAGCCGAAATACTTCACGCCAGAACTTGCCCGTGAAGCGAGCATCGCGATCGCTCACAATGCTCTTTGGTATGCCCCAGTGCTTCACCACATGCTTTACGAACAACTCTGCAGTCTTCTCTGCAGGGCACTCCTTGGAAGCTGAGATGAAGGTGGCATACTTTGAGAAACGATCCACCACGACCAAAATAGAACTGAGGCCCTCTACCTTTGGCAGACTAACAATAAAGTCTATAGAGATGCTTTCCCAAGGACGTTCTGGAATTGGTAGAGGCTCAAGGAGACCGGCAGCCTTCTAGTTTGTCCCCTTATCTTGCTGGCAGATGAGGCATGTCCGCACATACCCCTCAACATCATCTCTCATCTGCGGCCAATAGTAACCGCGCTCAAGGAGTGCTAAGGTCCGCTCCTGGCCAGGATGGACGGCCCATAGTGTATCATGGCACTCCTTGAGTAGCTCTCGGCGAAGGCTTCCCCACCGTGGTACAAAGATGCGTCCCCCTTTTGTTACGAGGAGGCCGTCCTGTAGCCAAAATCGCCGAGTCTTCCCTGCCTGCGCCAGAGAAACAAGGTGTTGTGCGGTCGGATCCTGCTGTGTACCCTCGCGGATGCGGCTCAGCAATGCACCCTCCAAATGCACTTCAGAAGGCTCTGCGCGAGCAGCAGCTAATTCAGCCCTACGGCTCAAGGCATCCGCCACAACATTGGTTTTTCCAACCTTGTACTCTAAGGCAAAGTCGAACTCAGCCAAAAACATCTGCCATCGAGCTTGCTTGGGCGTCAACTTCTTTTGCGTCTGAAAATAGCTCGTGGCCACATTGTCCATCTTGACGACGAACTCGGCACCCAAAAGGTAGTGCCGCCAGGTCCTGAGGCAATACACAATGGCGGTCATCTCACGTTCGTGCACTGTGTAACGCCTCTCTGCATCCTTCAGCTTGCGACTCTCATATGCGATCGGATGACCATCTTGCATAATAACTCCGCCAATGGCAAAGTCTAAGGCATCCGTGTGGACTTCGAAGGGTCTCGAATGATCAGGCAGTCGCAGCACTGGCTCTCTCACTAAGGCTTTCTTCAAGCCCTCGAAGGCATCTTGGCACGCTCCTGTCCAGAGCCATACCCGATTCTTCTTCAACAAATCTGTGAGGGGCGCAGCAATGAGGGAATAACCTTCGATGAAACGCCGATAATAATTTGCCAAGCCGAGGAATGACCGCAATTCTGGCACTTTGCTTGGCGAAACCCATTCCTGGATGGCCCTTATCTTCTGCCCATCCATACGCAGTACACCACGCCCCACAACGTGGCCAAGGAAGTTGATCTCCTCCTGCCCGAAGAGACACTTCTCTCGTTTAACACAAAGGTCATTCTCCTTCAGCACCTCAAACACTGTTCGCAAGTGCCCTCCATGTTCCTCCATGTTACTGTTGTAGATCACGATATCATCCAGATAGACTACCACAAACTTGTCTAAGTAAGGGTAGAAGATCTGGTTCATTAAAGTCGTGAACGTGGCTGGAGCATTTGTCAACCCGAATGGCATTACTAGAAATTCGTAAGCACCATAGCGGGTGACACAAGTTGTTTTCTGCTCATCACCTTCAGCAATCCTCACCTGCTAGTAACTCGATCGCAGATCTAGCTTGGAAAAGATACGGGCACTGCCTAGCTGATCGAACAAGTCTGCTATCAATGGCAATGGGTACTTGTTCTTCACCGTGACCTTGTTCAAGGCCCGGTAATCCACACATAATCGTTTAGAGCCATCATGTTTCATCTGAAAAAAGACCGAGGCACCAAATGGGGCTTTTGATGGACGAACAATGCCTGCGTCCAACAGCTCGTCTAGCTGCCTGTGTAGCTCCTTCAACTCTGCTGGCCCCATACGGTATGGAACCATTGCGGGAGGCTTTGCTCCCGGGGTCAACTCAATCTTGTGGTCGACCTCGCGTCTTGGCGGAAGACGCTTTGGCAATTCCGGAGGCATCACCCCCCGAAACTCCTCCAATAGAGAGGCTAGGGTCGGCGGCACTGCTGCTTCTACCTTCCCTTCATCTGCACGCACTGCAACTAAGAATGTCTGCTCCCCATGCTTGACACCCTTCTTCAGTTGCATTGCTGATAACATTGAAGACTTGCATTTCTGCGTAAGGCACTGCACTGTGTGGGACAGGTCTGATCCCATGATCGTCAACGTGTTAAACTTTGGCAGCATCATCACATTCTGACTTCGCAGAAACTCCATACCCAGAATCACCTTGAAATCGTCCAGGGGCACCACAGAGAAGTTGGCTTTGCCGACCCAACTCCCCACTTGAGTAGCCACATCTCTTGCTTCACCAAGGATGGGCTTGGCCTCAGAGTTTACTGTTTTGATAGTCCTCTGCTTTGGCCCAGTTTTCAAGCCCAACCGCTCTGCCTCTTCCCGCGAGACAAAGTTGTGTGTGGCCCCGGAGTCTACCATTGCCGAAGTAGACTTTCCATTCATAATGACTTCTACGTACATAAGTTCCTTACTGACCTGCATGTTCTTAGCTGCGCAACTTCTAGCTGCGTTAATCGATCACATGGCGCCCATCCTCGGTTGCATGGTCTCAGTGTCACTGCCTTCAGTATCGCTGCATTCTTCCTGTGCAGCATTGGCTTGCCCGTCGTCCTTTACAAGGCGCTTTGGGCATTGCCGGGCGATATGTCTATCACCACAGAACCAACATGTCACAACTGCACCCTTGTTGTTGTTGTTGTGCTTTGTGTAGTTCTGTTTCTTTTCGGATTGATGGCGTGTCGACGTCTCACCTTTATCGTTGCGCTGCTCATCCTTCTTGCCTCCATGGTCAGGCTTCTTCTCAACTTTGGTTGATGGGGTGAAAGGCTTGCGCTGAGTGTCAACTAAGCGCTCAGCCGCCACATATGCATCTTCCAAAATACGGGGGTTACTCCTTTCCACTTCAGACTGTGCCCATGGTTGAAGTCCCACAATGAACCAGTTGAGCATGTCGTCTTCTGGCATGTTAGGTATCTCCAGCATAAGCTTCTGAAACGTTCTGACATAGTCTTGCAACGAACCAGTATGTTTGAGCTCACGAACCATCCGGTAAGCCTGTCTCTGCGCATTTCTTGGCATGAAGTAGTTGCGCAACTCTACTTTGAAGTCGTCAAAGGTGTCTATCACACATTGACCCCTCTCCATGTCATTGCGTTTCCGCCTCCACCAAGCGATAGCATCACCATCAAGTAAGGCCGCTGCAGCCTTGATCCTCAGATCTTCGAGGGTCACATTCTGGATATCCAAGTAGTCTTCTACTTGGAACAAGAAGTTCTCAATGGCCTTGCTGTCGCGAGAACCATTGAATTTTGCGGGTCTAGGTACATCAATCCTTGATGGTCTCTCACCATTTCCGCCATTCAGGGTCACCGTCCGCTGCAACGTACGGTTCCTCAACTCAAGATCGGTCACTGTAGTCGTCAACGAAGTGACCTGTCCCATTAGTAAGTTCACCTGCTCTTGCAGGCTCGCCACCACATCATTCAATCCATTGAATGATTCACATGCGCGTGAAATCGTTTCATCATGCGAAGTCACATCTTCCACCAGCTTGTTAACAGTTGCAGCCAACTCTTCTTGGCCCCGAGGTGAACCCATCTCCTCAGCTCTGGCAACTGCCTTGCCCTTGGTGTTGCGCAAGTGTTGATAAGGCGCCACGATGTCTTGCTCACAAATCGCAGCCTGTCGGCGTGTCTGTCGACACCGACTCCGGAGTCCCTTCCCCAGCACGAGAACGGGCTCTGGTACCACTTGTCACGGGCCTATTTCCTTCAATGGGCCAGCGCGGCGCGACGGTCCTTCCTTACCGCCGCAAGCCTACTCGTCAGCTCGCTTGCCGGTCACGGAAGCTTGTAATCAGAGTGCAAGAGAGCAAGAGAGAATAGAGGGAAAGAAATTGCAATCACAAGAAGCAATCACAACGAGGGTGAACAAAAGAAAGCTCAACGCATTTAATTCATTCACAATTTTGCCCGCAGGCGATTACAGTTCAAGTATACGGGCTGCCCCTTCGGGGTATTGATTCACCTGAACCGGGCAGCTTACATCAGACTCAACAAAAGCAAAACAGACTCTAGCGCAACTGTACACTGTAAGTCGCAAGGGAACAGTAGGAGTATTTGTGTTAATCATGTTTCACGCAGTCATATATCCCACCTCACTGCAACTCTTACATGGGCTCTTTTATATTGTATCTTTTGTTGTTTGATCTGGGAACAGTATTATATACCTCTCACTTATTCTTTTATTCCTTCTCACATCTCTTTAAGCATTCGTGCCTTTTTGCCCTTCCTTTTCCTGTTCATGTGCATAAACCTGCAATGGAGCCACTGTAATCAGGTTCGCTTTTTGTTATCATATGTCTGCACTTCATGACGTCGGACTACAAGGACAATGCTCTAGAGTTTGTTCTTGCTGTTTAAGATTGAAACCATAGTGATTCTTCAAGTATGTACCCCACCAAAGTTGTATTTATTGTATTTGTGTTTACACAAAAGGATGAAATCATGGGCAATCGGTTTTCACAGAATATCCAAAAGAACAAAAGTGAATACTTCTGAGTGTTCACCACATCCTTCTTTTTATCCTCAATGCCATCTTCAAATAAGTCCTTAGCTGGGAAATTTGAGCCATTATTTCTTGAAAAGGAAAAGGGTTTCATTCTCCTCAAGTCTCTGCACTGGAAGTTAAATTTTAAAAGTATTTTTCTCATTCTTTTGCAGTTTGCTGTCATATGCCATCTACTACCCCTCCCAAGTGCCAGACATTACCAGTAATGGTTTGTGGTTTACAAGACTGTGTACCAGGCAAAGACTAATGACTACTAAAGATTGGCAATTAGTTTATCAGAATTGACCCCTGTTCTTGCAAAGAAACTGTTTGCATAGTCATACCAACTAAGACGACATAATTCCCAATTTTAACAATATAGGCAGCTTAAGCTAAGGCATTCTCAGTTTCTTACAAAATTCAAAGGTGACTCAACAGCACAAGTCATATTTTTAGATCATTTTTTCATGTCTTTCTCTTCAAGCACACTAACTAGTATTATTTTGAAAAATTGGCCCCACTTGTCTTCAGACACACCAACTTTTTCCATACTTCAAAAACTTCTCATCTTCTCCATGGTACTTCAAACTAACGCACATAACATGCATGTTTTCAAATAAGACTGCAAAAAAATGAATATGATTTTAAATATGCAAAAGTGTGTGTTAGTGTTGAACTGTAGGAAAAGATGCATGTTTTTTTTGTAAATTACCTTTTTTGAAGAAGATTTTTTTGTAAATTGCCTGTTAAACTAACATTCAAACCACTAACTGCACAGACACACTTCAAAAGTTCAACCAGACTAATGTTTCCTATCACCAGGTTCACTTAAATAGACTACTAGCTTCGTATTAACTCTTGCAAACCAGCTTGTTTATTTCCATCCCAACCTTCACATTATATCATCCTTCAATGAGTTTGATTCCAAAGTCACACTCACAAAGCTAGGTATACATCTATCTTGAATTTAAAGAATGTTTCATGTGTATGCTATTGCTTGCTGCTTGCACGGGCGCTGCAAATTGCACTACTGCATAAGTCTAATCTGAATCCCTGTCATTACACGTTTGAATGAAGAGTTTGGCAAGCTGTCACACACAGTTAGCAGGGTTTCGCTTATGCTATGGTAATGAGAATCAGATGGACTCAAATACATTTCAGTTTATCATACTAGAATAAAGATCATATTGATAGATTTCTCCAAAATTATAAATAAATACACAGTCTTAGAGGAAACAATATAGCAAGCATGAAAGTAAAGCATGTTAAGCTACAAGAATCCCAACAAAAGGTGCAGGACTCAAGCTAATCATAGCTGAAACACGGATCACAAAACCTCTGTAGGAAAAATTTATGTGAGACAAATGACTGCACCATTTTTTTAAATGGAAAAAGTCCATAAATCTTATGTTCTTGAACATATCTGGTTACCTGGATCTGCCGGTGCTGGTCCCTGCACTCGCGAGATACATCTTCATGCACCATCTCGCTGCCATAATTAAAAGAAAGATATTTTGAATATAGCATTCTGAGAGAGAGAGAAAGAGGTCACAAGGTTACCTACACATACCCTGAATGAAGTTTCTGAAGAAGAGCATTAAGGTCATGGGGCTGCTGGTCAAGAATTTGGCATGGCCACATTTCAGTGCCAACAGAACTATTCATGCTCTGATCACCTTGTCCACTTACACCAAAAAATGAATCCTCATTACTCTTTGTGTGGTCTGTTCTGCTTTGTGGAGTGCGAGCCAACTCTAAGTCAATCCGACTGTCAAGCCATGACTTTGTCATAGCCCAACATGCTGACTGACATCAGTAAAAGGAGGAAAATCAGTCAGCAGTAAAATGGTCCCAGGATATGCAAAAAACCACATAATGTATTACCATGATTCAGACAAAAAACTCAGAAAAACAAAAGTCAAAGGATAGTTGTCCAACAGACTGCAAAATTGCATAAGAAATTCCAGTTTCTAATTAGTAACAACAAATCTTGTTTTTGCTAACAAATGAAAAAGTTCATTTCCCAACATGAAAAAGCAACCAAAAAATGTGGTAGAAAAATACCACAATAAACTACATCATACAAGTTATACATGACCATTTTCTACATAAAATTTTGCTCACTACAAAATAAAATGCAATATCTGCACAAGAGCTTAAAATCCCACGAAAAGCAATAACTAGACATAACAAATTTTCAAATAGCATAACATAGAGGAGGAGACGGCATCCACCAAAATCTCAACCAAATGAATGTGATAGCTTGATTAGTTATGCTATCTCAACCAAGGAATCACAGGTTCGTTTCCCACCAGATATACCACCCATTCTGTGCCATTAAAAAGAACAGAGAAAATAAACCAACTAATTGCTGTCATACTTTTATGATTTCATGCCCTCTCACCCCCTAAATGGAACTGAAAGTTGAAAACTATTACAAAAAGTCGTCTGACGAAACATTCACGACAATCAGAAATACCTTTGTTCTTCTATACAACAGACCATAAAAGATAAACATGCATAAGTGACAAGAGAATAGACACCAGAAATCTATTGATGGCAGATAATGTAACTTTAGCAATTGCAAAGCTTCAGTGTGCCAAATAATAGCATATACCAGCTATGACACCAAAGAACAAATACCTCCCAATCTTTACAAACAGGAAGAACACGCTTCACGTTACTGCACTGTACAGCAAAAACAGCAGCTTCATACCTCCCACCCTCTTGTTCAGCAATTTTCTGCATCAAGTATAAAAGATTCCACCAATCCTTAGGCACTAAATTAACCATTATTAAGCATCTATGGAATTATTTAAATTCATAAAATCTACAAAGCAGAATATGATCTTAATCAATGTTGTAAAAATCGGTCATATTGTAAGATGCAATCTGCCATATCAATGTATCTGGTCCTGTACTAAAAGGCAATTAATTCTCTAAATCAACCCAAAGAAATTTTTAGCAATGGTTAGAAAATGAAAACCTGAAAAAAAAAAGATAAAGATAAATACATGCTTTTGTTTATAATAAAAATACAAACAGATTGAAAAAACAAAGAAAATTGAAGGCAACACGAAACCAAGAAAACATGATATTTAAACTTAAAAAATTACGCAATAATATTGGAAGATAGTGAAACTGTGGTCAATACCAAAGTATCACAATACAATACCTCTATTAGCATTATAGTAAAGTTTCATAAATTTTACATCAAAATGTCACAGTGTGTATAATACTAAATAAATGACCAAAAGACTTCATACATCTAGCTAGCCCCTTAGACATTCACTAAGCTGGGTAACATGCAAATGACCATGACAATGTTCTGCTAATACTATTAGGAACTGACACAACAAAAAATATTTTTAAATATGTTATCTTATAAATCTTGGTCACGGATAGGATAAGAGGCAGGTTAAAAATAACATATGTTAAATTGTCTCTCTCTTTTGTATATATTTACATATATATAGAAAGAGAGATACATATACATATATACATTATACATATATACATGATGTATATATGTATATGTATCTATCTTTATATATATATATATATATATATATATATATATATATATATATATATATATATATATATATATATATATATATATGTGTGTGTGTGTAAATATATATGTTTCGCTCTCTTCTTGTAAAACCCGTAAGGGTATTATAGTCATTTCCCTTCTTTTGCGCATATTCATAATTATGAATATGCTGTAATGTTTTTGACTTTTACTTTTTCTTCTTTTCTTTTTTTCTTTTTCATTTTATTTTTTCTTTTTTGTTGACTCAAGTCAACTTGGAAGGGGCTCAACACTAGCTGTTGGGCCTCTCCAACGGTTAGAATTCTAACCGTTGGAGGGGCCCCAACAGCTAGTGGAGCCCCTCCAAGGCTTCTTGCTTGCTTATAAATAGGGGAGTTCCCCCTTTGTAAAAACCACTTCTTGGAGCTTTTGTTCTCCATTCCTCTCAATAAAATTCTTTATATTTTGTATGCCTTTGTGCATTTGAGTTTCTTTATTGTACCTTAGTGTACATTTGTTCTAAGTGTTCTTTGCATTTGTGCACATTGGTGGTGTTGTGCTTATCACACACTTTATCTCCTTTTTGAGTTATTTTCACATGGTATCAAAGCTAGGCTCAAAGGAAAAAAAGATTGTGCATTTTTTTCTCTTCGTTGGAGTACCTCGTAAAGCGTGCCATTAAGTTGTGGTGGTTGGAGTGAAGACTCGGTCCTTCATTCTATATTTTAGAAGCTTTTTACATCAAGAAGGAACTCATTTCGCATTGTGGTACGCATTTATTTCTCTTTGTATCCTCTCTAATGGGCGAAAAGGATTCACACTTCTCTCTTGGCTTCAAATTAAATGGAACGAATTATCATGTACGGGCCGAGAATATGGAGGCCCATATAAAAGAAAAGGGTCTTTGGAGATATGTTCAAGGAACTATTCCCGAACCCGAACCTAAATTTACTATCTTTGAGAGAGGGGAGATCAAGGTTCTTGAGGGAGAAGAAAGAGAAAAGGCTTTTGAAGATTACAATAAGAAGCATGAAGAGTGGGAAATGAAAAATTACAAAAAACTCTCATGGTTCTTCTCTTCAGTTGAGACCAAAATTAATGCCAACATTCTAAAGTTCAAAAAGGCATATCAAGTATGGGAATATCTTGAAAGAATGTATACTTCAAGAGATTTGTCCCATAAATACTATCTCCAAAAGAAGGCTTTAACCCTTCAACAAGGAGAAATGTCCGTTAGAGAGTATTTTGCCGAGTTATCCACTATTTGGGATGAGTTTGCTCTCCAAGAACCTAAATAGAGTTGTGAGGCTATTGAATTGAGGGCCAAACAATTAGAAATGATCATTTCTTTAACTTTTTAAATGGGCTTAGACCCGAGTTTGAACAAACTAGATCCTCCATCTTGTCTTCTTTCTCTTCTCCTCCATTGGAAGATGTGCTTACCAAATTAAGTGGAGAAGAAACTAGATTGGGAATGAATAAAACCAATCTAAGTGTGTTGGCCGTTCCCTCTAAAGATGAGGATGAGGGTGCTTATGCCGTCTCAAGACCGGGGAATAATGTTAAAACCTATAAACCCCCTTATTTTAACAAAAATCAAGGAGGAAGAGAAAATGGTGGGCATTATGGAAGAAGAGATTATAGTAAGATCATATGCCACTTTTGCAAAGAACCGGGTCACATTAAACCGGTATGCCCTAAATGGAAGAAGATGGTGGCTATGTCTACTACTTTCCAATCAACCAAGGAGGAAGGTCCATCAACTTCCAACCATGCTACTTTATCTCTCAATCAAATCATGGAAGCTCTTCAACCACTCCTCAAGGGATCCGTTTCCGGAGCCGCCATGACCACCTTCTCTCCTCCCGGTAAGTTTCTTTGGCTCTTAGACTCGGGTGCATCCTTTCATATGACTCCAAATGTTTTTGCACTTTCTAAATACTCAAAAAAATTGTCACCCTCTTTTGTCTCTATCGCGGATGGGGCTTCTCTTGAAATAAAAGGAATTGGTGATTTTGAAAGACAAGGTTTTTCTATTCCTAAAGTTAGATTTATACCAAAACTAAATTTAAATTTGCTTTCCGTCTCTCAACTATCGGATCATGGGTGTGATATCAAATTCTCATCAAATAAATGTTGGATACAGGATCGTCGGTCCGGAAAGTTGATTGGGGAAGGCTCTAGGAAGGGAGATCTTTATCTTATGGAATTTCTTTAAATTTCAAAACCCTCTTTTTGTAATATTGCCCAACATAAAGATATAAATGTTTGGCATAAACGCCTTGGGCATCCAAATATTGTCAAGCTTTCTAATTTACATTTTGCTAAAACTTTATGTAAAGACAATTTCAATTGTAATGATTGTATTCTTGGTAAAATGAGAAGCTTACCTTTTGGACAAAGAACTATGTTTTCAACTAAGCCTTTTGAAATTGTGCATTCGGATGTTTGGAGATCGGCACTCGTTGTGTCTAAGGGAGGTTTTTCGTATTATGTTATTTATGTGGATGATTTCTCAAGGTATAGTTGGATATACTTCCTCAAACATAAACATGAGGTTTTCTCTACTTTTAAGGTTTTGCACAATATAATACAAAATCAATTCAATAGTAAATTACAAATTCTTAGAATCGATTCCGGGGGAGAATATCTCTCAAATGATTTCAAAAGTTATATTGAAAATAATGGGATTGTTCATCAAAGGTCTTGCCCCAAAACTCCTCAACAAAATGGGTTGACCGAACAAAAACATAGACACATAATTGAAACTACAAGAACTTTGCTCATTTCTCAAAAAATTCCAAAAAGATTTTGGGCCGAAGCGGCTCTTGCATCGGTTTATCTCATAAACCGATTTTCATCCAAAAACTTGAATCAAATATCTCCATATGAAATCTTGTATAAAAAAGAACCCGATTACAATAGGTTAAGAATTTTTTTTTGTAAATGTTTTGTTCTCACCGATAAGAATGATAAATTATCTCCCAAAGCTATTCTTTGTGCGTTTTGGGGATATTCGGAAACACAAAAAGGTTTTAGGTGTTATGATATTAAAAATGATAAACTATATGTTTCAAGAAATGTAACCTTTTTAGAAAACATGAGTGGTTTTAAAGAACACAAAACTCATGAAGATAATGCCGATTACTCTTTTTTGTTTGAACTATTATCTAGAAATGAAGATTTTTTTAGCGATGATGAATTGAATGTGAATGAGGATATAAGTGAAAGTATTCCTCAAACCATTCATAATGAAGAAGAAATGATAAATGAACCAATTACCTATACACATAGAGATAAAAGCACTTTTAGAAGTGCAATAGATAAATATAGTGACCTTAGTGAATCTTCCAACCACTCTCGAAGAACTGAAAGATCTAGAAAAAATCCTTCTAGATTTATATCCTATGAGTCTTTTTCTCCAAAGCATAGGGCATGTCTTAGTGTCATTCACTCATATCAAGAACCTAGAAATTTTAAGGAAGCTAAGGAAATGATAGAGTGGAGGGATGCCATGGACAACGAACTTAGAGCCCTCAACAAAGCCAAAACTTGGATTTTTCAATGTCTTCCAAAAGGAAAGAAAACAATAGGATGCAGATGGGTTTTTAAAGTCAAAACCAAGAGTGATGGCACTCTCGAAAGATATAAAGCCCGCATTGTCGCAAAAGGATATAGTCAAAAATACGGCATCGATTACGAAGAAACCTTTGCCCCCGTTGCACGAATGGTTACTGTAAGATGTTTGATCACCATTGCATCTGTTAAAAAATAGAACATTTACCAAATGGATGTTAAAAATGTCTTTCTAAATGGGGACCTTAATGAAGAGGTCTACATGGATGCTCCTCCTGGTATGGACGTACCAAAGGGGAAAGTCTTTCGTTTGCAAAAAGCGCTTTATGGTTTAAAACAAGCCCCTAAGGCTTGGTATGATCGATTTAATGATGTGATGGTTCAAGATGGTTTTACCTCATGCTACACAGACAATGCTCTGTTCGTCAAAAAGTCTAATGCAGGAATTGTGATTTTACTGTTGTATGTTGATGATATGTTGATAACAGGTAGTGACATAAAGGGCATCAGAAACATTAAAACCACTTTAAAAGAAAGGTTTGAAATGTCAGATTTTGGGTATCTGACTTACTTTCTTGGTATCGAGGTAGCCTACTCTCATAGAGACTATTTTTTGTCTCAAACTAAACTTGCTTGTGAGATTCTTGACAGATCAAGTATTACTGATGATAAAATCTGTGAGACCCCTGAAATTGTGGGATCAAAAATGAAGATCAATGATGGGAAACCTTTGGAGGATCCTACCCCCTACCGGCAACTTGTGGGATCTCTAATGTATCTTAGCATCACAAGGTCGGACATCTCTCATGTTGTGCATACTGCAAGCCAATTTCAGCATGCTCCTACATCCGTTCATATGAGTGTCGTTCTCAGAGTTGTCAGATACATAAAAGAAACTTTAAACAAGGGAGTTTTTCTTTCCTCATCTTCTGAGTTAAATTTAATTGCATATACTGACTCTGATTGAGGAGGTGACCCAAATAATCGTCACTCCACTACAGGCTTTTGCATTTTTTTAGGTGAATCCCTGATCTCATGCAGATGTAAGAAACAACAGAAGGTGTCTCTATCGTCCACCGAAGCAGAATATCGAGCCATGGCTTATACAACTATGGAGATTGTCTGGATTCATCAGTTGCTGCAAGACATGGGAATTCCAATTCAAGAACCCACAAGTTGTGTTGTGATAATAAGAGTGCAATCTATATTGCTAAGAATCGCACTTTGCATGAGCGGCACACTTTTCATGAGCGGACAAAGCATATTGAGATGGACTGCCATTATGTCAGAGAGGCATATCTACAAAAAGTCATCGACCTTCCTTATGTGACTTCAGAATATCAGTTGGCAGATTTCTTCACCAAGGCGCTTTACTCTTCAAGATTCAACTTTCTCCTTAGCAAACTTTCGGTCATTATGCCCTAAGTTTGAGGGAGGGTGTTAAATTGTATCTCTCTTTTGTATATATTTACATATATATATAAAGAGAGATACATATACATGATGTATATATGTATATATATATATATATATATATATATATGTTTCTCTCTATTCTTGTAAAACTCGTAAGGGTATTATAGTCATTTCCCTTCTTTTGCGCATATTCATAATTATGAATATGCTGTAATGTTTTTGTACTTTTACTTTTTCTTCTTTTCTTTTTTTTCTTTTTCATTTTATTTTTCCTTTTTTGTTGACTCAAGTCAACTTGGAGGGGGCTCAACACTAGCTGTTGGGCCTCTCCAACGGTTAGAATTTTAACCGTTGGAGGGGCCCCAACAGCTAGTGGAGCCCCTCCATAGCTTCTTGCTTGCTTATAAATAGGGGAGTTCCCCCTATGTAAAAACCACTTCTTGGAGCTTTTGTTCTTGGTCACGGATAGGATAAGAGGCAGGTTAAAAATAACATACCCTAATATTAATAGCTCAAATCGTCCAAATAGCAGGTATAGTAAACAGAAAATAGATAAAGGCTTAAAAAAGAATATGAATGCAATAGAAGGTGAACTTCTCAAACAACGAAAAGGAGACAACCGACCCTTCACTGAGAGGAGCTAGTTCACATAGTAGAGGAATCCCACAAGGTTCTCCTCCAGTTATCTTCAATAATTCATGCAATAATACAGGATGATTTTCATTGCCATAGATTCTACTGACACTGGAGAAAAATCCCCAGCAATCCCTCTTACCAACTACAGTAAGGAACACGTGCAAAGTGCAATGGTACTCATGCTCCTAAAGATGAGGTATTAAATCAGATTCCATTGTACCCACACCTTGAGAAAATCAAAATCCTAAGAACAAACCTACAATGTTCCCATTCACAATAACAAGTGATCCAATTTCCATTGAACGAAAATATTTCAGTCTTTACAAGCAGATAACAATAACTCAAACACATTGACAACAATAGGTTTCTAACCCTTAACAGAAGAACCAAAAGCACGAAACAATAACAATGCCGAGAGTACAATATTAATCAAGAACATTATTTGCATGAACTATTTTCACATGCTTTACCTCTGAAGCACAATAACAAGTCCATTTCCAGAGACGGCGCTGATACCCAATGCCACTTTCTAGTTCAATGGCCTGTAGTGCTCGGTTCTTCCCAGTTTTATGCAGTGCTTCAACAGAAGGAAATTGATCCAGGCCACCAAACGGACACAAGGTACCTGCTCTCCACGGCTTGCATGAGGAAAAAAATAAGATCTCATTGTAAGGTTGTATCAATGAATAACTCCGAGAATACCACTTCATCTAAGCATAAAACTGCATAGAAGGTAAAATTGTGATATGTACCTGTCCAGCAGAACGACAAAGCTCACATGCCTCATCCAATCGCCCAGCCCTTAATAAAATCCATATGTCTTCTAACAGAGAGTCCTCTTGTTTCTAATGTGTTAAAAAGAAACATGTTATACTTATTTCTAACAATACTCAAGATTATGTGTCATGTACAATAAAGCCAAAGTCAGAACGTCGAATGACAACTGAATGACATCACACCTGCCAAGTTGATACCTTACACTGAACTAGTTTGCAAGGATGATTTTCCCGCAGGAATATCCCTCATATAAAAGATTATGGTGTAATACAAAATTCCCATAGATGAACCCATTGCATAAATTTATTCATCTTATATAATTCACTAAATCTGTTTGAGCTGCTTTACCATGAATTGGTATGATTTTCCTTATAAAATCTATTTCGGGTTGATTACCTCTGGAACAACCTATTGAATATCTATGCTGAGCTGATCATTATTGTCAACTTCCCATAATCTTTAGAAAAGAAAAAGAAGGCAGCTGCTGGTTGAGTGTATGATATGTTAAATTTGATAATTTTTTTACAACAGTTTTCTCAAATTGTGATGTTATTAATTGATATTCTTAGTGTGAAAAGTTTAATGCTTGTTTTTTTTATTTGATTGTTGATCTTGAAAGTTAGTCATGATGTATGTCAAACAATATACATTTACAAAACTAGCTTAGTCATTTGACTTTTTATTACTAAATAAATAAATATATCATAGTTGTAGCTTATCATAATGTTATTTGACTTATTTCATAAGTTTATAAGAAATCATGTTTTTTCTGTAGCTCTTTAGCTATTTATCTATACTACTTATAAAGGAGCAATCAAGGGCATTGAGGAACCAAAAATTTGCTAGGTTGTAATTTTTTTTAAAAATTACATAGCTATTTATAATGGCTTTCAAGACTTTTCTAGAATTGTTATTTTTTACTTTTAGGGGAGACTACCCCCGTCATGAACATCACATGCATGTAATAGCTTTCATATTTAAGGGCATTCCAATAAATGCTGCATATGTCTCTTTTTTATTATATATATATATATATATATATATATATATATATATATATATATATCATAACCTATGTTACTTGGAAACTCACACTAGTGCCGGTCTCCAACACGTGAAGAAGTATCGGACACCGCGAATAATAAAAAACTAGATACTTGGACACGACAACACATACATATATATAAGAGATAAAAGAGAGATTTAAAGAATTATTCAAACAAAACCATAAAATGCACATTTCTTTCCCATTTGCAATTTAATACTTGATAATTTAGAGTTGTATGAGCATGTAAGAATCATAACCGAGATAATACTATGAAAAAGAAAAAAAGGGGAGAAATTAGAAAGTAGAAGAGAGAAAGCCATTATGTTTCGTGTAGGGGTGGCAATTTCTGACATGACCCGCCAACCTGCTTCTTAGGCGGGTTCGGGTTTGGCTTAAACGGGTTCGTGTCGTAAACGGGTCGATCCTCCTAACCCGTTTATTAAACGGGTCGGGTTCGTGTTAAGGGTATGCCAACCCGCCAACCCGTTTAATAAACGGGTTAGGCGGGTCGGGTCAACCCGTTTACCCGAACCCAACCCGTAAACTTTTCAATGTAAAACCCTGAACCCAACCCGCCAACCTGTTTACCCGACCCGTTTATTAAACGGATTAACCGTGTCGTGTCGGGTAACCCGTTTAATAAATGGGTTGGGTTCGTGTTTGCCACAGCCGACCCGTTTAATAAACGGGTCGGGTTCGTGTTGAGGTATGATGACCCACCAACCCGCTGACACAGCCCGACAACCCGACCCGATTGCCACCCCTAGTTTCGTGTGTTCCCAGTGACCATGGCCTCTCACTTGTATGTTCCCCTGTTAGCTCCAAGGAGGAGAAGTAGAGAGCTACTACACTCTCTCTTCGCTCAATTTCTTTGAGGTACCCATCTTTTCTTTTTGTCACCCTTTTCATTTCTTCACCTTTTCCTATTACAATTAGGACGACTATTAAACTTGCTTTACTATATGGTACGGAATGTTGGGCTGCCAAGAGACATCATATTCAAAAAATGAGTGTAGCTGAGATGCGTATGCTGAGATGGATGTGTGGAAATACAATAAAAGATAAGATTCAGAACGAGGAAATACGTAAGAAGGTAGGCATTGCACCCATTGAAAATAAGATGAGGGAGAATCGTTTACGGTGGTTTGGACATATTCGGCGAAGGCCTAATGATGCTCCAGTTAGAATGATGGAGAAATGGGAAAATATATTAGTTAAAAGAGGTCGGGGTAGGCCTAGAAAGACATGGATGGAGGTGATAGGAAAGGATATGAATGCTTTGAACCTCACCGAGGACATGGCATTGGATAGAAATGATTGGAGAAGGATTCATGTGGAAGACCCATAATGACTTTCTTTTTTGGTTCATATCGCCGACCCCAATTATTTTGGGATGAAGGCGTAGTTGTTGTTGTTGTTGTTGTTCCTATTACAATTAGGCTTTCTTTTCATTTTCAGATTGGGTTTTTCTTTCTCTTTAATACTTGGATGTTGTTTTTTCATTTAAAATTGTTTTACTTTTGTCGGATCATTTTGTTTGTAAGCAGTGTCTGAGACCTTTTACATGTTCTTTAGCAAGCCTATAATCAAATGGTGATCTTCCATAAATGCATGAACTCACAAACATGTGTCTATTGGAGACACTACAAGCATGACCCTTGAAAGGGTATAAATGGAAGAACACTTGAAAAATAAATAATGATTTATTAATACACAAAATGCTTAAGAAGCATTGTCTTACAAAGGAGGGGTTCACCCCTATATATACAAAAAATAGAGAGTGGAGGGAAGAGCTCTTAAGGAGCTTTTCCTACGAGTCATTGGACATAGTCCAACGGCTCTATTTATAGCCGTTGGACTAGGTCCAACGACTATAAATTTGGTCAAGATCTTGACCATCTAGTTCAAAGTGAACTAGAAAAAAATAAAATAAAGAATAAAAAAGAAATAAAAATATAAATATAATATATGTATATACAACAACAACAACAACTACGCCTTCATCCCAAAACAATTGGGGTCGGCGATATGAAAATATATGTATATATATATTTAAAATAATATATATATATATATATATATTATATGTCTTTACATGTTACATTTTAACAAAGCCTACATGTTTGTTTTCAGGTCCTCTTTTTATGCTGCCTCCATTTACTTGAGGACCTTCTCAGACAAGTGACAACAAAAAACTTGCAGTTAGGATTATACGGAATCTTGTTGCTCTCGCAATTTACCGTTTTCTCTAGTGTTTTAAAACCCGGTGACTTGTCACTCGGCTCGTTCTCGAGCGACTCATGACTCGGCCGGGTCATGTTACCTTTTATTTTATATAAAATATATAAATATATGTATATATTATCTATATTATATAGTATTTTACCCATATATTATACATAATATGCATTATATGATATTTTTATAATATATTTAATGTAAAATTATATTAATACATGCATAATCATATTTTTATAATATAATATACATAATGTTTACACTATATTCATATAATATATCTAATTATATATATAATATATTATATATGTATATATATGCATGACTCGCCCATGACTCGGCCGAGTTTTGTTAAAGTCGGGTCACACCTAGTTTTGACCAGGTGACTAGGCGATCAGGGCCGAGTCAACCGAGTCACCAGGTCAACCCAGCGAATTTTTAAACAATGGTTTTCTCAACTCCTTTCTGATTCAGTTGTACCAAGATGATAACCTTGCATCTCCTGGTTGCAATTCTCCATCTTTCAGTTGTGAAGCTACTGTAATTTATGTTCTTGTCAGTTGCCCCGATTAAGGGAGGAAAATGAAGTTTTGAAAGCTCCCAGAAATCGACACTGATTTTGAAAGGATTTTTTTCCCTTTAGGAAAGTTTACTCTTTCTGTAACCGTTTAATTGTTCAGTTATCGCATAAAATGGTATATTTTCCTTTTGGGCAGAAAATAAAGTTGGTTTTACTTTTACCTTATTTGTGTACATCCTTTATTGATACGTTATGTTGCATTTCTTGCTCCACATTCATTTATACACTGAGAAAGTCAGTATTCTTTTCTTATAGAAAAAGTTGCTTTGGGCTTTGCATTATTTGTTTAAATCTTTTATTGGTTTGTTCGGTTGCATGTACATGATGTATAGAGATATTCTTAAGCCCATCCCTTGGGTTGGGCACCTTTGCTTGTGATTTACAATGATGATTTATACAGTGGTTGCTTTCCTTTGTATTGTTTGTTTGGTGCCTGGTGGAAAAAAAATACAAAAATTACTTTGTAATAATGGCTTTCTGGGGGAAACATTGATGGAAGAATATAGATAGCAAAGCAACATGCAGCTCACATCCAAAGGATTTATATGTGGTACATACCATTACGGTGTAACTTTCAATGTTGTATCTATTAACATTCTCAAAGATTATCTTAAAGGTCATCTTTTCATGAATAATCTAACACTCTAAATGAATGCAATGTTTCCAATTTTTCCCCTGAAGTTTGTTGATCATGGGCATTTTCTACTGTTTTCCATGTGTGATTGTGGAGGTGAATTGTTTTCAGGGGTGCTTTCTCCAAAGCATCACCATCGATGAAGGAGTAGCCCACAAAACAAATGCACCGTGATCGTAGAATCCATAGCATGATTCCAACCCTTGTTCTCTTGTAAACAAATGACTTGTGTCAATTTTTGCAGTAGACTGCTAATAAATTCATTCCTGCACTGCTATTGTTGCCATTGGTCTTAACAGTTTTAGAAGCTTTCTGCTACACCATATTAGTGGTCGCTAAGGAATAAATTATATAATGTGCTGCTCAAAGACTTTGAAGTCTGCACAATGTTCATAGCAGAATTACCAGAAGCTTCATAGATAGGTGGGAAGCTTGCTTCCCGGAAACTCGCTTCGGAAGCGCGATACTCCTCACTTCCGAAACTTCATGGGAAGCTCGATTCTCCCACGCTTCTTCTATGCTTCTCATATACATGGTCTATGCATGCTATATACTTTTCTCATGTTTCTTTTCATCTTTTTCATGTATTTTCTCTCACGCTCACTTACTTTTCATGTACTTTCTTTAAATTGGTAACCAACATTGTTAGATTTTAACAAAAAATTTAACTCTTTTCCAGAAAAATCATGAAATATAAGAATGATCAATTTTATTTTAATTTTTATTTGTTTCTTGTTTGATTCCATATGGCTTCATTTTTTATTCATATCTTGCTTTTAAATTGAAACTTCGCTTCCCGCTTCGTATAAATTTTAAAATGCCTCGCTTCTCGCTTCAGCTTCCCGTATCGTTTCCCGCTTCCGCTTCCTAGTTTGGAAACCTTGGTTCATAGCCTAGAGATAAGGCCTGACCATCAGAAGATCCACCTATTAGTATCTTAATTATTTTCAGTGCTCTTTACATCCCCTTCAGCATGAGCTTCAGATTTTTCTATTATCAATGACAATGACATGGCAGACAAACACCTTATTTTGGTATGTGCAATAACTGTTATATTTATTGCCCATTAGCTTCAGGTCAACCGTCAATGAAAACCGTTATATTCACTCATGCAGGGCATTGTTTACGTCCTGGTGTTCCTTTTCGTGGTACATCCTCAAGATGATGTTGCATTGATGGCCTTTGTACAGATTTTTGTATCTTTTGTTTTGGGTCACTTTGTTTCACATATCTTTTACTTTTTGATTTCTTGAAGTGATGATGCTAAAAAATATCTTTGGGGTTTTCCCTGCATGCTCCTTAATTGATATTTTGAGTTTGATGCTTTACTTTTGTTTAATAGAAGTTTTTTTTCCTCATTTGCTGATCCTTTATATTACACAGCTTTGCCACCTCTCCAAAATAAAGAAAACAATCCATTTCTGTGAAAAAAAATCAACAGTTAATATTGCACCAAAAAAGTTGATTAACTAAAAATCAAGAATTCTTGTTAAATTGATTTGATCAAAAGCATGGTTCTTAATAAATAAACAAAGATAAACATATCCATGGATTTAGATTAAACAAAAAGCACATGCAAGTGAGATTTTTAAAGGGGTCCTGGACTCTCTCCCTCTCTCAAATCCGTTTTTTTTTCTTGTAACAGGATTCAGATAACTGTCAAAATGAGATATCCATCAAATTCGGTAACAAAAATCGGAAACCATATTTGAGTCCAATTAAAAATCAGCTACTGTTTTGGCTTACCAGGTCTGGCTAAAACTATGTCACATAGACACGGCAACCAGGCAGCCGTACCCGTGTCGACACGGGTACCGGTCCCGGATGCAGCACGGGTATGTGCTGGTCCGGATCGGGACGGGTCCAACCTCGTGCCAACCCAATTTTTTTTGTTTGACCTCGGTGAAAGGCAGGGAGGAAGAAGAAAAAGGAGGAGGAGGAAGAAAAAGAAAGAGGAGGTGGAGGAAGCAAAAGAAAGAGAAGGAAGAAGAAAAAGAAGAAGAAGAAAAAAAAGAAACAGGAGGAGAAGGAAAAAAAAAAGAAAAAGAGAAAGGAGGAGAAGGAAGAAGAAGATGAAAGAAAAAAAAGGAGGAGAAGATGAAAGAAAAAGAGGAGGGGAAGGAAGAAGAAGACGAAAGAGAAAGAGGAGAGGAAGAGAAGGAAGAAGACGAGAAAGAGAGAGAGAACATATTGGATCCTCCTCTTGTTTTTCTTCTTCAAATCAGCCACAGAGACCTAGAGAAAGAGATTTTGTGCCCTTTTTATTAAAAAGAGAATTTCATTCCCCCTCACCTTTATTTTTAAAAATTACATACACCCCCTCCCTTACAAACTTTTTCTTTAATTTCTGATATTCCCCTGCCCCTTTTTTCAAAAAATTAGTTGCCTCCCTTACAAACTTTTTTTATTT
This sequence comes from Nuphar pumila, assembly GCF_984573655.1. Classification (NCBI taxonomy): domain Eukaryota; kingdom Viridiplantae; phylum Streptophyta; class Magnoliopsida; order Nymphaeales; family Nymphaeaceae; genus Nuphar; species Nuphar pumila. The sequence continues at coordinate 20,991,107 of NC_143254.1, read as the reverse complement.
TTGATATGGACCTTATTATTCTCTTCCAAAAAAAATATATGGACCTTATTATAGATCCAAACTCAAACTCTATTTATCAACACACACACACAGATATATATATATATATATATACACACACACAGCTGTGTCCCCGTACCCTCATTTTTTTAAATTGCTGTGGTGTACCCTCCGTACTCGTACCCATGTGACATAGGGCTAAACAGAATCAGATTTGGTAGGCTATTGGCTAAAATCCAACCCATTGACATCCCCACGTGTGTTTGTGTGCACATTAAGTGTGTGTGCGTGAGAGTGTGACCTAACCACAAGGACATGCTGTTTTCTAGTATGATATTAATGCACTAATTTTATATAAAAGTAAAAGTTGACAAAACATTCCCGATTCACCCAGTTGACTCGGTCCGAGACATCACTTGATGAAGTTATTCCCAAGTCACCAGGTTTTTGAACAGTGATTTATAAGAAGAACAATAAATTATAAAGAAACTTTTTAACATTCTGTGGAAATTTTGCTGAACAATGTTTATAAATTGTGTTTCACATTATAATAAAAAAATATAAGATATAATCATTTAAATTTATCTTGGATCAGTTCTGATATGGTTTTACTGTTTGAGCAGTGAAAAACCATTGCTTTGGCTCTTTGGATATCCATCACCTTTGATCCAAATGGCAAAAAAAAAAGAACTATAATTAGATAGGCATGTTACTCGCGCTTACATAGATTCGCTACATTATTTTTTTCATCTGTTCATAACCTAATTTTCCTTTATTCCAACAAATTAGGGCACCTTTAGTTGTATCTTGCTTCCATCTTCTTATTCTGCATTGCCCTTTCTTTTCACATGCAAGTAATTTTCTGAACTAAGTTTATTTTATAGGACAATTTGGTCTTCAGGGTATCAAAACAAGCACACAAGACCTGTTTGTATGTCAATGGACATGGTTTTGAGTCTTTTGACCTATTAACTGAGAGACCACATATTCAAATTCATACCTGCAGCAAAGGAAAGAAGTATTTGGAACCATACATAAATGCATGACACCAGTTTCACATGCAACCATTTCAAGGGGCAAAACATGTAGTGTTTCTAGCACTGGTCTCAACTCAGTCTCAAAGCTTTACATAGGGACTTCTCTATCTCCATGTCATGCACAAATATGTTAGTTTGTTCATTCTTATTGAAAACAATGAAGAAACTCAGATGTTAACCAAACATCCACTGATGCCATTGTCCTTAATGGTTGACTACATACTTTAATAATGTTGTATGCGTTCTACGAGTAACAAGTTTATACGGTCACCACCAGGAATGAATGATGCAGAAATACAAAATTTCAGAATGTCTAGTTAATCAGTAGAATAAATACCTTGTCTTCAGGCAGCAAACGAGCATCTTCACGAGTTGGGGCATCAAAATCTAAATGTTGCACAAGACTAGAATCACAATGTCCCTTCTTCAGAAGCCTTTGAGTTTGATGCCATAAGCCAGAATTATTAAGATATGAACCAACATGCCACCCCCTAACCTAAAGATAAAATTGTCATAACCGGCTATGTAAAGAAGTCACAAAATAGATGCCATATGAGAGAAACACAATAGACAACCATATCAAGATGTAAAAGATGGCCAAGAAAACATCTATTTTGCAAACAAGATCCCCAACAAGTAATAGCCATAAACAATTCTTTATGCAATTGCATAACATTAAGAAGTCTCGAAGACAGCATAGCAAAAAATGTTGTATGAACTAGGACTGATGGCAACCGCTATGGTGAAAGCAACATTAGTGTGGGGGGAAGAAAAAAATACAGGAAGGCAAGAAATTTAAAGCACATATTCAACATCCTATATGAAAACAAAGACAGTTTGCATGGTGTACAAAGATTATGGTACCAAACAACCTTGTCCGCACACATACTGTGACGTGATTGGGTCTGGATCTGGATCGGATCCAGATCCAATATACTCAGACTGGGTATTTATGTATATTCACATGTGCTTTTAGTATTCTTTTATGTTTCCTTTATTACCCCTATTAGCTGTATTTTTCCATTTGCATATACTCAGCCTGAGTCTTTACGTATATTCACATGTGCTTTTAGTATTCGTTTATGTTCCCTTTATTACCCCTATTAGCTGTGTTTTTCCTTTTGTATTGATCGGGTAATGTAATATTACTAAATGGAAAGTTCATATAAAATAGAAGACGTGTTCCCAGATTGGGAAATGTGTATTCAGAAATCTGTCCAGACATATTCTCCTCTTCCTCTTCCCTGCAGCATCTCCGAAACTACAGCAAGATACCAAAATGTAATATGGTATCCAAGCAGGGTTCCATTGATTGGGTCATCCAAGGTAAGTTGTTAACTTGTTATAGATCTTGAATGTTTTTATAGATCTCCTTATATTCTGTTTCATTTTATCTTCTTCTCCATCTGGTTTCTTTCCTGAATATCTTCCTTTAATTATCTTATTTCCCAACCGTCCTTCCTATGATCCAATCTCCTTGATTTTATATTTATCACACTAAATTGTTGCATGAGTTAGGGTTCATTTCTTCTTCTTTCTTTCAAGATCAGATTTGGTATATTAAAATTATTGCACATCAGATCTGATCTGCATGCTTTTTTGTGATCATCACATTTTTAAGGCACTTCCACTGTGATTTGCGTGAAACTTGGCTTGAATCTCTATAATCCTTCTTGGTATTTTCTCTTATCTTGTGTAGCGTACATCATTTTGCATTAAAAAGTAAAATAAAGTTGCTAATACAAGGGATCTGATTTTTCTGGTACTGCGCAGAGCAAAAAAATACAGTTTTTATGATCCCATTTATTTATCGTACAATGATGAATCACATGGAGTATGTTACTTTTCTCATTCTTTCTCAGCCTTTCCTTCTTCTATTCTTGAATTATCCCTGAGTTACTTTTTTTATTTCTGTAATTATTACCCATATTGTGTCATGGATTCTCTTCAATCTCCAAATCTTTCATCTAATTTCCTTCCTCAGTTAATCTACAAAAAGCTCAATAATTCAAATTTCTTGATCTAAAAAAAAACAAATTACTCCTTTTATAAGGAGTCATGATCTATCTGGATGTCTTTGTTTTGGTCCTGCAAGAGTTTGTTTTGCAGGAAGATAAATATGACAAAGAAGTAAGGAAAGATTGTTAAATCTATGCAGGTTAGAAATCCAGGGTTTATCAATTGGATGAAGAAAGATCAAACATTTGTTACTTATATCACTTTGGCGCTTTCTCAAGAAGTTTTGATTGAGATTCCGGATGATTGCACCCCTATGCAATTGTGGATACACTTGGCTCAGACATATTCTTAGATATCTGAGTATAAACTCATGTATTTGAAGCATGAATTCCATAATTTGAAAAAAAACAGCAACACCAGCATTCTGGATTATCTGAACAAAATTAAGAGCATAACGGATCAACTTGCTCTTATTGTGTGTGAAGTTTGAGATAAAGACAAAGTGCAGCAAGCTAACAATGGGCTAGGTTCAGAGTATCATGTTTTAGCTACCACCATGTCATGTCTTGAGAAGCCTACCTTTGAGAATCTGAAACCTAAGTTGCTTGACTATGAGATGTCGCTTAAGGGGTTGTTCGATAATGCTAACAAAGGCCAAGGAGATGCACATGATGTCCTCTTTACGAGGTCATCTCGTGGAAGAGGTCATGATTTTCGTGGAGGTAGAGGTAGAGGTAGAGGTCGAGGAAGAAACAATGGAGGTGGACGTGGCTTGTTCCAGATGCCCAATATGCCCCCCTTGACGAATAATCAAGGAGAATGTGGTGTTCCCACTTGCTTTTTGTGCAAGAAACATAGTCATATAAAGGCAAACTGTTAGTACAAAGATTATCCAAGGTACAACTCAGAAGGGAACATGTTTCAAAATAAACAAGAAAGTGAAAATCAAGGACAGCAAATGGCACAATCGAGTGGGATGAGTAGTTCAAACAATATTACCTTGGACAAGAATGTGTTATTGGGAGCACTCACCGGGTTGAATATGAAACAAAACAAGCAAGGGATATGGTATATTGATTTGGGTGCAGCAAACCATATCAGCGGTGATGTGAGTAAGTTTTCTGAATTGATTCCTTATCATGGAAAAAGTAATGTTATAACAGGTGATGGAACTCGACATCCCATATCACATATTGGTCAAGTTTTTATTCCCATATCCAATTTTGAGTCTCTTCCATTGTCCAATATCTTTTATGTTCTCCAAATCAAGAAAAACTTAAATTATGTTTTCAAACTTGTAGACAATACTAATTTTAGCATTGTATTTACCCCTGATTCTGCTTATGTGAATGATCTTCTCATGAAGAAGGTGTTCCCTAAAGGGGAAAGATGTGGGAATATGTATCTTTTTAAGGAGAGTCGTATGAAGCCTGTCGAGTCAAAATTGAACGTGTCATCAAAGTTGAAGTTGTTGCCATTGTCATCGTCATCTTTTTTTATGTTTCCAATATTCATGAGTCAAATAAGTCTAAAATATGGCATAATCGTTTAGCTCATTGCAATAGGTTTTTTGTTGAAAAACTTGTTTCTAGTCATTTGATTCTCGAGTCTAGTCTCGGAAAGATAGTGAAGGTTCTTTATGTTCTAGTTGTCAAGTGTGAAAGAGTCATGTATTACCTTTTCTTTATCTGACAAAGGCACTTCAAAACCATTTGAAATTATTTACTCTAATGTTTGGGCTCCGACACCCAAGAATTCATCGTCTGAAAGTTTATGATTTTACTCGTTATTCATGGATTTATTTTATGAAGCAAAAATCTGAAGTCTTTCCTATCTTCATTGGTTCCATGCCTTTGTTATGAATCAACTTTATCTTTATATTGTGAATTTCCAATGTGATGGGGGTGGAGAGTTTTGTTCAAAGGAATTCATTGAATTTTTGCATGATAATAGGATTAATCGTAGGATATCTTGCCCATATACACCTTAACAAAATGGTGTTGCAGAAAGAAAGAATAGTCATATTGTAGAGAGTGGTTTAGTTATGGTTCATGTGAGTGACATGCCTTTAATTGTGTGGACAGAAGTTTTTCACTATATAGTGTTTGTAATAAACAGGTTGCCAATGAAAGGTCTACAAAACAAGTCATCATTTTTTTATGTGGTATGAAAAACATCCAAATTATGAAGAGTTGAAGGCATGGGGCTGCACAAGTTATGTTCATGTAGATAAATTGTTGAGAACCAAATTTAACCAAAGAGCACGTGTGTGTAAATTTGTTGGATATGTGGATGATTATAAAGACTATTGTTGCTATGATCCGTTGGAAAAGTGTATTCAAATATCACAGAATGTTGTGTTTAATGAGCTACTCTTTAAAAATGTTGTCAATGATAAGAAGCAACCATCTACAAGTAAAGAAGTTATTCATATAAAGTTATATCACCCATGGCTTAATGTAGAATTATTCTCGTACCCTTATTCTGGAGAGCTCCCACAAAAGGGCAACGAGAAGTCACCTGAAATAATTATTGAACAGGTGTAACCATGTATAGAGAATATTGAACGACGCAATGCACAACATAATGATGTTGACCAGCCCTTATCTGAATTTCACAATTACAAAGAAAAATGTGGTTGATTTGAAATGAGAATATAAGATAAAGTATAAAACCAATAGTTCAATAGAAAGATATAAAGTGGCAAAAGACTACACCCAGAAGTATGGCCTGGATTATGATGAGACGTTTAGCCACAAAACCCTATAGGGGTCAGGTATGGTAATAAATAAGAAGACTCGATTAAGACCCGGGTCCAGACCCGATGGTCGAATTAGTACATGGATCAAGGTATAGCTTGTGAAATTTTATACCAGACTCGTGCCCGACACGAGTTTCGATTAAGACCCTCAAATTTTCAATGTAAAATTGATAAAAAAAAATATTTTACCGGGTATGGTTCATGTAGTTATTATCGGATTCGAGTATAGTTTCTCTTATAGTGAAACTATACCATACCCGAAAATTGGGTCCAAGTCTGGTTCCACCTGGGAACGAACCAAACCTGACCCATTGATATCCCTACTATTGATCACTCTCTTTTTATCTACAAGAATAAAAGAAAGATGACATTATTACTTATTTATATTGATGATATCATTATGACAGGGAATTCAGATGAGCATATTAAAGAGATCAAGATTGTTTTTGCTATGAAGTTTCAAAAGAAGGATATCGGGAAGTTGAAGTATTTCCTGAGGGTGGAAGTAGATCGGTTTCAAAATGGTGACCTTGCTATGATAAAACACAAATATACTATGGATCTGCCAGCTAAAAATTGTATGAAAGAATGTAAGTTTGTCTCCATACCAAGAATAATACACTAGAGATTAAGTTGCACAAAAGGAGAGTTGCATTGTGATCCAACTAAATACAAAAGTATAATGAGTATGCTTTAATACCTCACTTTTACTAAACCAGATATAGTATATGTTGTAAATCAAGTATCTCAATTCATACATGAACCCAGGGTCAATCATATGGAGGCAGCAAAAGAGATATTAAGGTACTTGAAGGGCACAACAGGAGATGGGTTGGTATATAGGAAGAGATCACAAGGAGAGGAGATGTTGATGTTAATGGCATATTCAGATGTTGATTGGGCAGGAGATCCAGATGAAAGGTCTATTTTTGGGTATTGTGTTTCTCTTAGTAGAAATTTGGTATTGTGTAGTAGTAAAAAAACAATGAGTTGTTGATAAGTCAAGTACTGAAGCAGAATACAGGGTTATGGCAGCAGCTACATCAGAATTGAGTTGGATAAGATATCTTTTGACCGAACTGGGGGAGAAAGTGCCAAGGTTGATATTATTTTGTGATAATCAAAGTGCAAAACGTGCAAAACGAATATCTTTAAATTCTGTTCAGCGTGGTAGAACCAAGCACATTGACATTGATTAGCACTTCATCAGACAAAAAATTGAAGGAGAATTAGGAGTAGAGTTTGTGGGAACAGAGAATCAAATAGCTGATATGTTCAAGAAAGGCCTTACAACACAATGATCCAGGTATCTCAAGAACAAGTTGTCCATGGTGCCGACCACGTACAACTTGAGGAAGGCTATTGTGATGTGATTGGGTCTCGATCTAGATTGGATCCAAATCCAGATCCAATATAATCAGTCTGCGTCGTTATGTATATTCACGTGTGCTTTTAGTATTCTTTGATGTTTCTTTTATTACCCATATTAGCTGTGTTTTTCCTTTTGTATCGATGGGGTAATGTTGTAACATTACTAAAAGGAAAGTTCATATAAAGTAGAAGACCCACACATTCCCACATTGGAAAACATGTATTCAGAGATATGACCAGCACTATTCTCCTCTTCCTCTTCTCCGCATCATCTCTGAAACTACAGCAAGATACCAAAATCTAATAACACAAACTCACACTAAAATCATTCTCACAAATGGTACTAGAAAGTCTTTACTTAGTAGAAGTTAAAAACAAGTGGTTTTCAAAAGGACAATTAGGTCACTAAAGAAATCAAGATTGGAAACTTTAATCTTTAAAAAAAGATGAATTTGCACAAATATCAAGCCAAATAGAGTTAGAGATACAGTTAAATTATCACAAAATTTTCCCCTTCCAAAAAAAACATTAAAGTAAAATAAAAAATCATGATACATACATGCACATATTATCCATGCATACATATGTATGTATATTAATTTGTCACCAAGTATGGTGATAGCTTGATATCATGCTTTTAAAGGCTTTTTCTAAAATACCACAATAATGAAAAAGTCTCTAAAATGCAGATAACAGGACAATATCATAATATACAACAACAACAACTACGCCTTCATCCCAAAACACAATATCATAATATAGTTATTATATTTTTCAAGAAATACAGTTACTTCAGTTTTTTATTTTATTATTTCATATTTATATATATTCTCCAAGATTTTCTTTAAAAAAATCATCTCAAGAAAAACAATTGATATTATTGCAAGACCACAATTCATCAATAACCATCTTAGCATCACATGCTGGCAAAAACTTCACATCTCATTTGCACACCTAAACGATGTGTTCTCTGCACACCAAACCTAGCAACTAAATCTGACAAAGAATCAAATGGTAGATGAAGAAAATTGCAGCTAACACATCTAAAACTGTCTACAAGACTATGTTTAAAAATTAACAAATTTTTCATGCAATATACATTATTCGAATGCACTTTGAGTAAATATCAACTACTATACTTGCGCAATCAACTTTAATATATGAGATTGACTATTATAAGTTGTTTTCACAAGAATCACAAAAAATTAATTCCCATTTGAGATTTGAAAGCCTACAACAGAAATGAGCACTGACCAGATAAATTCTAATGTACTTTAAATATTAAAACAACTTCACTAATTCACACATCTGCCAAAGTGCTTAGTTGGTCCAAAAGTAACTCTTGCAGCTCCTGAATTCAGAACAAAATTGGAAGACAACGATAGATGCAGCAAAACAACTCCAAGAAGTCACCAGAAAATAGTATGAACATGAACTGCCAAACAAGTGTTTCTTGAAAGAAATCGATCATATGTTGAGTGTCTTGCATAAAAAGGGAATTGAATTATACATCACGTGAAGCTTGTAACTTGAGGAACAATGAAGACTGAATAAAAGCTATACCATTTTCTCCAAGTCAAGAACTTTTGATGCTAACCCTTCAAGCCACTGGACAATTCGAAGGCACAGTTGTGCTGTATGATCAGCCATAACAAACTGACATGCTTCTTGATGTGATGTTGATGGGGACTGTCAATTAACAGTAAGGTATCTTCAAATGCATGTCTAACCACTCTAAAACACAAGTGATAGAGGCTATACTGATGTTAATGGAAATTAACTTCCCACAAGATGCTTACCAAAATTAAGCTTTCTGGAATTTCTTCATTTCCTGGAAGTAAAATCTATAATTTCACATAAGAGGTACAAACAAGAACAATCTACAGAATACAGATTTTGGAATATTTACAATTTCTGGACAGTTAAAAGAAGGAAGAAATCCTCAAAATCACTAATTCAATGGAAAATATGAAAAAGCTTGATTATAACTTCAATAGTATCTCACCATGGAATGAATAATAGTGGCATAAGTAACCAAGATTAAGATTTCGTAGAACATCCATACACATTTTCAAGTTGCACAGGAACTCAACACAATTATCTTGCATTTTGAATGTTACAAATTTTATCAAATTGCAGGAAAATAACCAAACTACGTAGAGCTAAAGAAGAACATTTTTGCAAACTGGCAAAAGCAACACCATCTTCCCAACTTAAAATACCTAATATATCTCATACAAGCATAATTTCTTCCATTGCAACCTAAAATTTCACGTATCACAACCCTGGTCACATGTACTAACCATGTTCATGAATAAAAGAATAATCTACAACTAGGCAACTATATATTGATTTTAAAGGAATAAATTAAAAGAAACAAGCTTCAACATCAAATTTAGAAGCCTAGACAAACCAAAACAACAAATTCAAAATGGCTGTCTTATGTGAAAATGGACGCAGAAGTTATTTCCTGAAGAATAGTTAATGCCAGGAAGCACTTGCCTAACGTACTTTACTGACCTCCATCAGTCATGCTGATACATGCACCTACACCTAGCCAACTAAGCCAACTTGGGCAGCATGGCATGTCTTGTAAATTCTACTTGTATTTTGGTCTTTTTGTATTCACTTGGGGCTGGGATGGCATGAATGTAATTACCACATGTATTGGGAGTAGTTAGGAGGGGTGTGGCCTATATAAGTTTCAGCCCAAGCCTCTTGGCTCATTAGGTCATGTTCCTACTTGAGATTGCTTAATGCAATAGAGAGAGTTCCTTGTGAATCTCTTTGGGAGTGTGCCCTACTATAAAAGGGTTAGGCATAGGTGGTTAAAACCTTAACATTCTCATCTCAACCAACCCCAAACCATCCCTACCCAACCAACCCAATCTAGCCCAGCCTCTCCATTCTCTCCCCCCAAGCTAGCCAACCTCTCTCTCTCTCTCTCTCTCTCTCTCTCTCTCTCTCTCTCTCTCTCTCTCTCTCTCTCTCTCATCTTCCCGCTTTCCTTGCAAATCACTACACCCCAATGGACTCTTGAGTGAATGCAACACATGCACATGATATATAGTATTAACATTTAGCAGGATTTTAAAAGGACAGCAGATCATTTCAGTGAAAAAACATGGATGCAATTTGTAGCTGGCAACAAAATAAGTTCTATGTCTCTCACTAGTCACAAATTACAGCAACCTGTCATTGACTATATTATCTCAATTCTCATATACAAGAAATGGCTATAATATTGTTTTTCTACTGTACACAGTTAAAACTGACTTGCCATATGCACACTTCTATAAGGCAATTTCATAAAAATTACAACGACTGTAAGTGCCTCATATGTATCATATAATTAAAAATAAAATTCCTTGGATCTAAACAAAATATTCCCCAAAATGGTTATACTCTGTATCAAAAGTCAGCCTACAGCCTTAAATTTCTCCTTGTAATACAAATTAAACCCCATATACACTGATTAAATCACAGATTAACAATCAATTCACACTTTAATCAGGAATGGCAGAGTCTTATATAATTTTTTCTCAAACCTACTGATCTTACTCATTCCCTTGAAATATGTTCCCTACCATAACCACACCTAGCAGCTATCAGTATCCAACGTCCAGCCTCCTGTGATTTTAATTAATCATTTCTTTTTAATTTAAGTTTTTCTTGAATTCTTAATCATAAAGCCACAACTAGAAGCTTTGTAGAAGAATACAAATAGACTTTGCACTCATTTATTTTTTCTGTTTACTCAAGACTAATCTTATTACAAAGGCTAAACCTTTTTAAAGATCTTCAATTCAAATCAACATTCTACTGAACAAAGAATAACCTCCTTTATAGTATCGGTATTGTATGATGCGCTTAATTTGCAACAGTTATTATTTATGTATATTTTATAGTTGAAATAGGTTTTCTAATAAATCTTTTTAACTTTATACCTTGAAAATTTTGAGGCTTATACCTCATTCGGAATTTTCAAAAATGTCTCACTACGCTTCACGCCATTAAAAACCTTGGACACATTATGGCTTACAAGCCACACTATACTGAGGACAATAAACTAATATTGTTATTAAATGCACACATACTTACATATTTCAAACACATTAGAATTATTGTTGTATTTTCTTCTTCCCAAGAACAAAGGCTAAAAAGAGAAGCTTTGAACCAAAATGGATTCATTGTGGCAGAGATATGACTACATTGCAATCAAAACAAATACATGTCTATGAGTATGTAAACTTGCATCTTAGGCAAAAGTTACAGGCTTTTCCTAGTGTCCGTTTTCAAATATATTTTCCACCCCACGTTCAGATCCAATGATCTTTTTTTACATTGAAAGATCCAATGTGCTTAGCACATCCCTTGCACTAAATTTTTCCTCAAAAAGAAAGCAGCAATCAACTTACATGTGCTTTTGTTTGTCATGAAAGATGAGATTTGTTGCCAATGCAATTGCATTTATATTTTAAGAAAGTATCGACAATCATCGAGTTTTAAACACGATATTGCAATCAAACTGTAAATACATATTTTTTATGATATTATGAATGCTAAATCACAATATTTTGCCTTAGTACTAGATCTTGCAACAGTTCGCTACTTTCTTACATGGGCCATGAAATCAAGATTCTTGCCAAGCACAAAATCCTGAAATTGATTTTAGAGAAACCACAACTCTACCTCCGTATTTATCGGACTTCTAGAATCATTTGAGGACAACTGAGACCATTACAAACTGACCCCACATCAAATGTTATCGGTAATGTATATGTTGTATCAACCCTAACAAAAGATTGTTATGCTACAATTATCAAGCCATATCAACCCGTATCATATGATGTGGGTGTGTATCGCACCCTATTGTATAATACACCATATAAAACATGAGTCAAAGCCAGTGTTATCAAAAAGGCGCCTTGAAGCGCAAAAGGCGCGGCCCTCTGTGCTTCAAGGCGCAAAAAAAATCACAACAAGACTTATGAGACATAATCAAAAAGATTTTTGTAGGTTAATTTCATATATTTTTCAGTTATTTCAGTTATGTAATAAGTTTCTTAGTATATTACTATATTTTAACTTTTGTTGGTTAATCTCGTATATTTTTCAGTTATTTCAGTCATGTAATTAGTTTCTTAATATATTTTAACTTTTGTTGGTTAATTTCATATATTTTCAGTTATGTAATCAGTTTTTTAGTTACTTTTATATGTTAATCTCATATTTTTTAGAATAATCTCATATATTTTAACTTCTGTAGGTTAATCTCATATATTTTTCAGTTATTTCAGTTATGTAATCAGTTTCTTAGTATATTTTAACTTTTGTTGGTTAATCTCATATATTTTCCAGTTATGTAATCAGTTTTTAGTTACTTTTACATGTTAATCTCATATTTTTTAGAATAATCTCATATATTTTAACTTTTGTAGGTTAATCTCATATATTATCCAGTTATTTCAGTTATGTAATCAGTTTCTTAGTATATTTTAACTTTTGTTGGTTAATCTCATATATTTTCCAGTTATGTAATCAGTTTTTTAGTTACTTTTATATGTTAATCTCATATTTTTTAGAATAATCTCATATATTTTAACTTTTGTTGGTTAATCTCATATATTTTCCAGTTATGTAAACGGTTTCTTAGTATATTTTTTCTTTTATTGGTTAATCTTATATATTTTCCAGTTATGTAATCATTTTTTTAGTTACTTTTATATGTTAATCTCATATTTTTTAAAATAATCTCATATATTTTAACTTTTGTAGGTTAATCTCATATATTTTCCAGTTATTTCAGTTATGTAATAAGTTTTTTAGTATATTTTAACTTTTTTTGGTTAATCTCATATATTTTTCATTTATATAATCAGTTTTTAGTTACTTTTATATGTTAATCTCATATTTTTTAGTACTTATTTGATATTTTCTATTTCTTATTGGTTGTTATTTTATCAATAAAGCATTTCTATATTTATTTGTATTTTTAGATATTTTTTATAATTTTTTAAAAGTTTCTAAAAGTTTTCAAAAAAAAAATTGAGGCTTATGCTTTACGCCTCGAGGCTTACGCCTCACCCCGGTTTTTGTTGGAGCGCCTCGCTACGCCTCAACGCTTTTCACAACACTGGTCAATGCTTTTTTGAACTTTTCTGTTGGCCAAAAAGTGACAAACAGCCACATTTGAGAGCCCCTTTTAAGCTAAAAACTTTGACCCATTTTCTCTCTTCAAACTCAATGTCTACATTCTTTCCTATGTTTTTGGAACAAATCATCCTAAAAATTAGTGGATTTGACCAAAATGAGCCCTAGGAAGCTAGATCTATCATGTTTTGCCCTTAAGCATCTATTTTATTAAATCTAAACCTCGAAACTGAGCCCTAAGAGGTCAATCGAAGGTGTTTTATGTAAAATTCTCAGTGAATGAAGCAGAGTTGCCAATCAAGGAAGCAGGAGCGGGAAGCAGAAACACTCCTAAAATTTTAGGAAGCGGGAAGCAAGGCACTTCTATATATGTGTAACCTTTGTCCACTAACTTGTTTTGTCTATGTCACATGGGTGCGGGTGCGGGGATTCGGCACTTCCAAAAAAACCGGGTGCGGGGGTGCGGCAGGGGCAACAATGTAAAATATATATATATATCATGTATAGTGTATATGTATGAATGTATGGTAGTTGTTAAGGTCCATGACATTTATGCATGTTAGCACGTTCACCACAATTTTATGCCCCTAACAAATTTAAAAATTGATATGGTGATTAGGTGTATTAATTGTCACAATTATGGACATTTTAGTAATTTTTATTAGGAAAACATATTAATAATTGTGCATTTTGAATGCACAGCTAATAAGTGTGTAACTTATTTTTACAAAAAATTGCAAAAATAGCTACTAGTGTCCATTAATGCATGGAACCGCCAAGTCATTTTTAAACTTCAAGGGTGTATTTTATGGTCATGTGTTAACACCTGCAGATGGCTATGGAAGTCAACACACTTATTAACTTCCTAGACTGATCCCTCTTCATGAGAAGCCTTTTGTTTTATGTTTGCAGAGGCATTGATTTTTTTAGATGTATATTTGAATGTATGCCCAACTTGCTTTTTACCATTTTTTTATCTTATATGGTTGTCCCCAAAGATGAAAGTGATGAGTTGTGGAGCCTGATTCATTGTTTTTGCCCTTGCAGATAGGGGGGTCTGACGGCTCCCCCCGGCGCGGGTCCCGCTGCGCGGTCAGCGGTCCAAGGAGGGCCGCCCTTGGCGGAGAGTTATAGGGAGGCAGCGCCCCCCCCAGATTTTTTTTAAATTCCGCAGCCCATTTCATAGGGCAAAAAAACAATTTAAAAAAAATCCAAAAAAATATGGACAAAAATGACCCTGAGTGCGGTCAACGCACCTAGGGTCGGGTTTACCGCACCCGGTGCCGCACCCGCGTCGAGTCGCGTCGACGCGGGTGCGGCACCTTGCTAGCCGAATCCCTGTGACATAGGTTTTTATCCTTTTATTGTAATGTCTTTGTTGGACTCAATAGTATAGACCCACTAGCTTGTTTTCTTCTATTTTTTTTGGATCCAATATTAACACAACTACATTGGATCCAGATACAATCTAACATCATTAGATCTAATTTAGATTCGGATCCGGATTCTATTCTATTATTTATATTTTGGATTTAGATTCAGACCAACTGAATCCAAAATGTTTGCACCCTTACTTCTTAGGGTCATTTTTTACCTTTTTCAGCTTAAAAAAAAGCATTGAGAAAAGGGGAAAGGGGGTATAATGTTCAAACCCTAACCCCTGCCCCTCCCATCGAGAAAAAGGAGAAGGGGTACAGGTGAAAAAGTTTCTTCATAGTCAATATTGTATTCCTGAGTATACCACTTGGCTACCAACCTAGCTTTGTATCGTTCTAATGTTCCATCACTCACATCGACATCCTATGGTTTTCTTTCCTAAAGGAAGACTTACTATTTCCCAAGTTTTGGCTCTATGGAGGGTATCTAATTCAATTTTCATAGCTTCCACCTAGTGAGCATATTACTTGGCCTCTTTGTATGTGAATCGTTCATAGAAGGCATGAATAGCTAGTAGACAAGCTCTATATTTAGAAGATGCCTCATAGAATACGAATCTACTAAGGGCCTTGGATATACGATCAGACCTCCAAAGGCATGTCTCATTTATTAAGTGTATATGGGTGTTCCTCATTGTTTCACCAGGAATAGACTTTAATCTCACGAACATCATTGGTTTTGTAAACATCATTATCATTACCATGTCGGAAAAAACAAAAATATTATGATCATCGTCATTAGTACTAGGTTTATTAATGATGCAATCAATATCACTCTCACATACTTCATCAATGCTAGATGATTCATTTACTTCCTTAGGCAATGAATCAAATAAGAAAGAATAATAATTATCCTTCTTAATTATTTATTTCTCAAAAATATTCTCATTTTCAAGGAAAGTCACATTTCTCGAAATATATAGATTTTAATTTTTCAAATCAAAACATCTATAACATTTTTGTTGTTCCCCATAACCAAGAAATATGCATTCAATGGCCTTTGGAGACAACCTATCTTTTCTTTCACAAAGCATAAAACATTTACAACCAAAAAAACCTAGTCTTTTAAAATCTGATTCAATTTCAAGGAGTTTCTCTAAGAGGGAGATGTTTTTCAAAGTAGAAGATGGCATTCTATTTATTAAATAGACCGTGGTGAGAGCAATTTCGGCCCAAAAGTTTTTAGCAACATCTTATAAAATGAGTAAGGTTCTAGTGGTATCTATGATATTCCTATGTTTTTTTCAGCAAGCCCATTTTGTTGAGTGGTTCTTGGACAAATATTTTTATGTGAAATTTCATTTTCTTTCAAATAGCATTTGAACTCATTTGAGAAAAATTCACCCCGCGAATATGAATGAAAAGTATGAATGTTGGTTTGAATTTGATTTTTAACTAAGTTATGAAATTCCTTGAAGAGAAAGATTTGAATTTTTGTGTATCTAGTATAATCATCAACAAAAATAACATAATAGGAGAATCATCCTTTAGACATGACTGAAGCGGGTCCACATAAATATGAATGCATCAATTCAAAAGGTCTTTTAGTCTCATGAGTTCTAAAAGAAAAAGGAAGAGTTTTCATTTTTCCAAGTATGGAATCTTTATACAAAATCTTTATCATCACAAAAAATTTCCAAAAAAGGAAAAAAAGAGTTTACATACACTTGGATGACCTAGTCTTCTATGCCAAGTTTCAATATTTTTTTTCTTGGGCATAGTTACAAAAAGACTTTCTTGGTATACATAAAAAACCCATGTAGTATAAATCCCCTCTTCTATGGCATTCTCCAATCAACTTCCCCGACTGGTGATCCTACACTAAGCAACCTTTAGATGAGAAGGAGATTTCATATCCATGATCAAATATGTGAAAAATGAAAAGTAAATTTAAATTTACTTTGAGAATAACTCTTACTTTTGGAAAAAAAATAAATAGAATTATTTTTTAAATCCTCAATACTAGTAATTTCAAGAGAAGTGTCATCGATAGTAGAAACACTAGAAAAAAATTTGTTTGTGTGATAATCAGATAATAGATATGCATTAGGTGTCATGTGAAAAGAGGCTCTCGAGTCAAGTATCCACAATGGCATACCTGGAGGAGACGAAGATGAATTTGTTGCACCTGATGCAGAGGTAGAAGTAGAAGTCTTCAAATATTGTTGTAAAGCTGCAACCAGTTGTGTAAAAGAAAGATCTTTAAGCTCTCCTCCTTTGTTGGTACCACTATTATTTTGGAGGAGTCTCCGACAGAAGCAACTTTCTTCAACTTGGGGCAAGCTGGCTTTATGTGTCCTGGCTCGCTATAAAAATGGCAAAAGATTTTTCTACCACCTCCATAGTTTTGCTTTCCAAAGTGAGGAGGCCTAAACGTTTTAGTGGTTGCCCCAAGTTTGGAAACGGTAAGAACACTGTCACTAATTTTTTTTTCTTTTTCCTTCTTTTGTCTTCCTTCTTCCATGCTTAAACTCTCTAAGAGTCTCGTGAAGATAAAGGATCTTGGATATGGGGAACAACATCATCCTTACCCTTTTGAATTCAGGCCTTAGACCGTTGAGAAACATAAACAATTGTTCACTTTTTAATTGTTCTTGTCTAAGGCGTAAATCCTCGATGGTTTCCCACTTAGGCTCTAAGACAACAAGTTCCCTCTATAATATGTCCATCTCGTTGTAGTAATCATATATGGTCTTGTCGCCTTGTTTTAATGACATCAGCTTTTTGTGGAGATTTCACCATTGAGCCATGTCTTTCATAGTATACATGTCTCTTAGGAATCCTCACATTTCCTCGGCCACTTTAAATTGGGCCACACTATCGAGAATGGAGAGGTCAACACTACTTACCATGGTTGTATGTATCATACCATATCATTACTTTTTGGTTTTGCGATATGATACACACTCGTATCGTGATACGAGTGTGTATCATACATGTATCAAGTGTATCGTATGATACACCCATGTATCGTACGATACAATATCGGCGCACTTAAAAGAGGTTGAAAGTTGCCTTTCCATTTGGGGTTTAAAAAGCCTCTTGAGTGCAGAGTTCTCCATATATTTAGAGTTTGCTAGAAGGAAACTCACGCACCGTAGGTTCTGTGAGATCCATTTGGTGGCCGATTCGTGTGCAAGGGAGAGAGATTTTGTGATTTTATCAAGAGTGCATTTCCACCATTTTTCTACTCAAGTGGGTTAAGATACAAAATCCTTATTCTTTGCTTCATATTGAGTGTTTTTTGAGAAATGTGTGTTTGGTGTGTCTTATTCTTTGTTTCTTATTGAGTTTTTTAATTGGTTATGTTTTATCCTAGATCTTTCGATGTTGTCTTCACATTTATGCCATAGAGATGATCCTATATGGCAATACTGCAAAAGCATTGATGATGTACCACAACTAGGGTCATCATTGAATTTGAGATGCTTTTTATTTTGTGATATTATTATAGGTAGGCTACATAGATTTAAGAAACATATTGCAGGTCCTCAACAAAAAAGTATGTTCATGTGATTCTTCATCTATTCTTGTCACTTTTCATGCTGATGTTATTGTTGAACTAGAAGCAATTGAAAGAAGAAGAAGATTGTAAAAATGCAAATAAAGACTTCCAACCATTGTTGCAGATTCTGATGATGATGATGAAGACTTAACTACTAAAAAATGGTCGAAGATAAAGAGATCATCACACGGCAGTTTGATGCAACACAGAGTAAATATTGTCCGAATGTTTTGCAAATATACTCTAGAAAATAGTTCAATTTTAAGATGTTTATAGTTTAGAACTTTAGAGATGAAGATTGGCATGTAAGACATTGGTTAAATGTAATGTTTTTAGTTATCATGAACTCTTAATAGTTTAGTTATGACTTATGACATTTTAGTATGACTTAGATATGAATTTAATATTGTTAGTTAAGGCTTTAATTGTGTTTAAAATTTAAATTATGTAGTTGCCTTTTATTTACATTGTCATTTATCAGTTCCATGGTTTGTCATTAATTTAAATTATGTAGTTGCCTTCATATGTGATTTTATGGTTGTATTTTGTGCAATTCATCATTGCTTTATGTGATATAATTGTTTGCAATTTTTGCTAAATTTTTCTGATTTTTCTAAAAAAATTATTAAAAAATTAAGATACGATACAATGTTACTTTGGACCCGACCGATATGGGTAACGATAAAATACTTACAACCTTGCTACTTACAATCCATGCGAGAATCTTTTCATTGTTCATACGCCACTCAATATGTTTTTTTCAAACTCAAAAGTGGCAATGATATTTTCATCTTCTTCGAAGAACTCACATTCTCATCTACAATATTTGTGAATGAGAGTTTAGACTCTGGGCAATCTCCCTCGATGTTCTTGATTGGGAATTTGGATAGAATATGATTTTCCATGGTGGAGGCTCAAGTACGATAGTTGGATTCATTGAACTTGATAGGCATAAAGAACATAGACTCCTCCATAATGAGCAAGTAAATGAGAAAAGAGAGAGAGAGAGAGAGAGTTGATGAAGGTTGGAAGCTTTGGAATGTTTCCCACGATGAAGCTCGATCATTGCGTAGGTCTCCAATAGAATCAACAGCTTATTGGTCCTGATACCATGTAATGAAATAGGGAATAGATGTGCGCATGTCCACAAGTCCACTAAAGGACATACAGAAAAGCTACTAAGGGCTAGAGCAATACTTAAGAGCACACACAAGCCACTAAAGGGCTACACTCACAAAGTATAAAAATATAATTTTATTAGATGTCAAAATGCTCAAGAGAAGCAATACAATAAAGGGGACTAGAAGTCCCTTAAATAGACGAGGGAGAGGGCAAAGGAGAGCCCATAGTAGCTGTTGGGGAGCTCACAATGGCTAGAATTATAGCTGTTGGGAGGCCCCAACAGCTATATGGGCTAATAACATAAATGCCCTTATGAAAAAATAAAGAATAAAAAAGAGAAAAAATAAAAGAAAATGAAAATAACCAATCTACCCCTAATGGGTAGGGCCTATACACATGTAAAATGACAAATATGCCCCTAGAAAGCATTACTTATTACAAAAGAATAAATAGACACACACACACACACACACACACACATATGTGTGTGTGTGTGACTATGCACATATATACTTAACAGAAAGGCACAAGCATAAGCCCATTTGTCGGAAAAATATTGACAGAGATCATCCCTGATCCAAAAGAGGTCATCTCAAACAATTTATGTTCTACACACTAAATGGAGAAAATCATCGACCTAAAGACCAATTTTATCTATTTTATGATTCAATAAACTGCTAGCCAACACTCAGGAGTGTCCAATGTTAACAAGATACTTTTTTGTTATTAATTTGTTAGTTAGTTATTATGTCACATAGGTACAGGTGAGGGTGCGGGTACAACACGGGAACTTCTGAAATGATGGGTACAGGGGAACAGCTACATACACACATACATACATACATATATAACACATAGAAAAATGCACAACTATACTGTCTTTTGCAAAATGTTTTACACATGAAGTTGTAGAGTGAATACAAAACTAAAGGTCTAAAACATGCTAAAGAAATATAACTAACTAGCAATTGATAATAAAAAAGTATATAGTTAACATTGGACTCATTTGATTCCAAGTGTTAACTACACATTCATTGGATCATTAAATCTATAAAATGGGTTGAATCAAGTTCAACACTCAGTTGACCCATACCCGAAGTACCCGAAGTACCCAAGTACCAGTGCAGGTACCACACATGTTCGACACCAGTAGGAAGAGCTCGTATAAGCACCCATGTTACATAGGGCTTAGGTTTTCTATTTTAAGTACAGGCAGTAAAATTTTCAAGTTTAAAATGGTTCCCATCAAATGCTTTCTATTCAGTCCATTATGAATGAAAAACTTGCAATTTTCATGATCTGCTTTAAATGGACCATTCAGTATAGATTACAACAGGCACAAAGAAGCATAAGGCAGCATATTATCAGGGAACCAAAAAATATAAACGGAAATACAAGTGTAAAATCACACAAGACACATTTATGGTACTCGCTAGGTCATTCTTTAATCTAGCAGATAAAAGTGAGTCCATTTAAAAGTTCATGCAAAAACCTGAAATGATGCAATGTGCTATTAAACCCCTTGTATCCTCAAAGTAGACACTACCATTGGTGTACTATTTATAGTAAAAACAGACATCAAATACAATTTCATCAAAGCATTGAACTGCAAAAAAAAAAAGCAATTTGGATTAACCAAGGACCAGGAGATTTCCTTTTCCAAAGAGATACCACAAGAGTGACCATGTAGCTGCCTCATCAATGAGGAGTCTAGATTTTTGCCTCATCAATTGGTCTTCTACTATCCGGTGCCTTCCAGTAGCCTCATCTCTATCCAAGCAAACAGATCCATTAAAAAGCATAAATAGGTGACACAAAAAATGTTTTCACAAACAAACAAGATCAGTAATAGCCAACAGTTTTTTGAGCAGATTTATGCAAAAAGAGGTCTCTTTCCAACAGAGAGCCAACAGTTATTGATACAATAAATTTCCAACTAAAGGCATGCTCGCAAGTTGCAACGTCCGGTGAAAGTAGCATTTTCTCAAGATCTAGAGATTTTGAGTCATAACACAGCACTTTCACAGGGTGTTACAACCATGAGAAAGCTGACCCTGTGATTCGCTTTCTCTCTGAGAACGTAGACGCCTTGAAACCTCAGAAAGTTGGTCACAGGTCTGACCCCGTGACCAGCATTCACAGCGTATTAATTCTCAGCTAAGAATCTGAATGTTGCTTTGAATTAGCCCTTTGGGCCTTCATAAATGGCCCAACCTGTTAATCCCCTACTCGCCCAAATCTGAACATTGCTTTCACATCTGCTTTCCCCCACTCGCCATAAATTGCGGGACCTGCCACCCTTCCAGACAATTCCAGTCTCTGCTCACCCCGGCTCACCCCGTAGCTCCATGAATGATGCCAAATACAGGTAGTTTTCCTGTCCTTTTTTACTTTCTTGTGGAGCTAGATGGAAACTGGTTGCCGGCAAGCTCTCTCTGAGAAGGGGCTAGCCGATTTCTGGCGAGCCCCTGTCTCAGTTGCTCTAAGGGGTTCACCGGAACAAAGTTATCTCATTCCAACCTACTTAATAATGAATGAAGCACCCCTAGCAAGCAACAGCAAGGTGTGCTGCTCCATAAGAATATGTTTTCATGTATACAGTCAAATCAATTACATATAAATCCAACAAGCACATCAAGCAAGGACAGCAGGCAATTGTCAAATTCAATTACTCAGGATCTGAGCTAGAAGGTCCATGTGCATGCATCCTGCTGATCAAAATGCTACCTCACAAACATGCCAACATTCAGATCAAAGTCCAATGCCTATATATGTTTTTATGATGCTATTACAATCATCATTCACTAATAATCATGAAAACCCACTTATGTATATAACCACCATGCTATGTCACATGGGTGCGAGTGCGAGGGTGCGGCACTTTCAAAAACCTTGGGTGCGGGGGTGCGGCAGGGCAAAAATGTAATATATATATATATATATATATATATATAATTTTGAAGTTTTAACAGTTAACATTGTCATAATATCATTCATCATGCATGCAATATATCAACTTAAATATCAATCAAATAAGTAAAGCAATTACATAAATCAACCTAAATATCAATCAAATAAGTAAAGCAGAAAAGAACTAAATTACATACCAAAAGTATATCCTACAACACCATGGCTTCAAGTTGTTATAAAATATAAAAGTTCCTAAGAGGCATAAAACCAAAACATATGAGAAACTGCCCATTAGACCAACTGATTTCACACTATATCAGCACTATTCTAGCCCTAACTTGCACATACTTGTAGGTAGGGGTGTCAACGGGTCGGGTTTGGTTCGGACCCAGGTGGAACCAGACTTGGACCAGATTTTCAGGTATGGTATCGGGTCCAGACTGAGGTCTAATAGGGTCCACTATAGGAAAAACCATACCCGGACCCAATAAGAATTACATGAACCAAACCCGGACCATACCCGGTAAAACCATATTTGTTATCATTTTTACATTGAAAAATTGCGGGTCTTAATCGGAACTCTGGTCAGATCTGGGTCTGGTATAAAAAATCACAAACTATACCCGGGTCCATGTATTAATCGGACCTTCAGGTCCAGACCTGGGTCTTAATCGGTGTTCTTATTTATCACCATACCCTGACCCTATAGTGTTTGGTTTGGGTCGGGTCTAGGTGAACCCGACCCGTTAATACCCCTACTTGTAGGTGCCGCTTTTCATTGAACCACTAAAATAAATTCTTCTTCCTTTTTCTTATTTTGAAAGCTATGAAAAGAAAAGATAAAATCTGAACAGTGTTGTACAGCTATAAAGAAGTGGTGGAGGAAGATGCACCAGAAACAATAAAGTCTAGGTGCTAAGTCATCACTAAATTACTATGAAGGTCTGTAAAACAAATCTATTTTAATGAAATGAAGTGCCTACAACTCTTGGACTTGCTCCCCCTGCTACATTGCAAACTATGCCCCAGTTTTAACTCCCAAATTTTTTGTTGCTAAGGAGAGAAGATGCAAGAAACATGACAAACTTTTTGGAATACAAAACACAACGAAATAACTTCTCAGAGAAAAATATAAACATAAGATCCTCACCAAAGTCCAATAAAAAGAAGAAACCCGTAAACAAACTTGCAAAAAAAAAACTAATCAAATAGTAGTGAAATTTGCATTGCTCACAATGAAACAAGCAGTTTATGATTTTGTACCTCATTTTCTCAGACACATGCCTGCATGTATTCTCAAATTGTAAAATCAGATCAGGAAAGGGAATCAGGCCTGCAAAAGGTGCAGCCATTGAATGAGACTAAGATGTAACTTGTTCCAACTTAGTATATGTGAAATTTTGTTAGTGATAACATAGACAAAGGAACAAGTAATGGTAATTGAAAATTAAAACATACGCAGTTCTTCCTGCAGACATCAAAGAAATGCATCAGTGCTGTACTCGTGTTACCATTATGCCCGACCACTTCTTTATGTATGCTTGTTTACAAGTCATGTTTATTTAACGCTTCATCTAGTTGTACGAGTATAAAATTTCAGTCCTGGATCAGGCAACAAATAGTATATATAGGGCTCCCGCCAAGCTTGTCCCCAAATCTTTCAATTGGATCAAGCTGCCATTCCTGTTACCCGCCCTTTCAGTAGGGTCAGGCAGCCTGGCCTGTTTGTGCTGGGCTCGCATCAAATTTTAGGCCCTCCACACAGACCAGCCCTTTGACCTGTAGGCTTGACTGGCACAGCCAATTGCCAGCTACTAAATGCTTGGTATGGTAAGAAAAATTGTAAAACTATACACACACACATGTATATATATGAGAACTGAACATATTAGGCCCTCTTTTCTCGTTCTGCCCCGTTAAGCCCCATAGTTTGAAGTGTTTAGCGTGCTCGATTTAGTGGGAATCGACTCTTGGATCATGTTTTTTCGACTAAAATATGTATTTTTATGAGCCAGGAAAAATTGATGCCTTCATAGCCATTGATTTTGGATCACCGGAAAAACCTGTATACAGGTCAGATTCCTGTGATCCAAAAGCCAGTTCCCACTAAACAAAACCTATAGATCACATCTATGGTATTAGATGTGAGAAAAAATAACAAAAACTATGATTTTTTAATATATATATATATATATGTGTGTGTGTGTGTGTGTGAAGAGAGAGAGAGGACACTGTTAAGTTGTACATTGTATATATATATATATAATGTTGTAATAAGTAATAGCCATTAGGGGTATTTTTTTATCTTTTCGCAGTATTTATATTTTTTATTCTTATTTTTCTGTATTTTGTTTTCTATTTTTTGTTATGGGCATTTTGGTAAAATGTCCAAAGAGCCATTGGGATCTCCCCAACGGCTCTATTTCTAGCCATTGGGGAGATCCCAACAGCTATTTGAGCCCTCTAAGAGTGTATATAAAGGGGTATTTTCCCCTCTTGTCTCTTAATGTTTTTCCTAAGTATTCTACCTCAATAAAGAATTATTATTTTTTATGTTTTTTTGTTTTCTTGTATGTGCCCATTGGTGCCTCTTGTGATCTTATTTATTTTCCATTGATTGGCTTGTGTTTTGTCCCTTTGTGGACTAGTGCTTGTGCACATTTGAGCTTTCTGTAGCCATTGTATGCACTTGTGTGCTTGTGTATTGCCTTTGGCATTTGTATTATCTCTTGTAGGACTTATACTTGTCTTTTTGCACATTATGGTTTGCTTACCGCTTTATTTCATTACAGACACATCTACAATATTTTAGTAATGTCACCATTCTTATATGTTGTTCAGTGTTCAGTAATATGGGTGATTTGTACAACAGTGCAATAAGCCAGCACTACAAGTGTTGGGCAACTAAGGACATAAAGAGAAGACTACATGTAAGAGGAAGGCCGATATATGGTATATCAGAAAAGGATAAAGGTAGACACCAACATATCAGAAGACATTCAACAATATTACTAATAAGAAGAAAAAAGTAAAGAGTATTATTTAGCTAGTTTGGACATGTTGCACAAAGACCAATTACAGATGCAACAAAAAAGGTTGAAGATCAAAATAGAAAGTGAGTTCACCAGTAGCCAAAGCAAAAAATCAAATAAACTATTGAAGTAAAATTGTAGGCAGTATAATTTTATATAGTATGTACTTAAAAATTTTAAAAAGGCCAAGAAACAAACTCAGAAAATACAGTTGACTTGGTACCCAAGTTTGAATCAAGAATTATAAGAACACAGGAAGCCTTGAAGAACCTGTTCTCACTAAAGATCTCGAGTATAAACACATTATGCAAGTCACTTAAGGCAGTATAAAAATGCAAGAAATTTTTGCTAAGTGGCACCCAAGTGCCAACAAACTGCCAGCAGAGCTTATCCAATCAACAAATGTGGCACCAAGTGCACAAGTCATTAAATGAATGATTCAACTAGATGCTTGTTCCTATCCCAGGTCAAGTTTTATTTTCTGATTATTATGATACCTACCTTGTAGCGCAGATTCAAGGAGTGAAGCAAACAAAGTGAATGTTGTTTCTCCGGTATCAGTTGAAACATCATCTTCATGCTTGCAAGACTTCAAGGATGGACTAGTTATTTGATTAACTGCCCTATATCCATCATCCAACTCAGGAAAAACCTGTCCATCAACTGACACCCTTCTTTTGGAAGCAGAGGTCGCCCTACCAGGAGTAGTTTCAATACCATCAACTTCATAATTCTCAATCTCCTGTTTAATTTCTTCTAGGAAAAGAGCAGCATTAGGCCGTCTCTGAATATTATGTCCATCAAAAAGTAACCTAGCTTCAGCAGACTTTGAACTTGCACTATAGTCCAGTTGAGAAATGCCAGAAAAAGCATGTCTTTTCCTGCATATAAATTTCATCCAGGGTTATCATCTTATGAAGGAAAGAATGCAATCCATATGATAATATATAATTAACATTATTCTCAAAATGTGTGCACATATACGCATACATACATACATATATATAACTCAGTCATTCACGATGGTTTACATAGATGAACACACACGCACATCTCTGGTATGGATATGCATATAATATGAACCCGTCCATCAAGTTTCATTTAGTACCAACAAGTCATGTCAAGAACTTTGGATGCAAAGAATCGTTTTTATAATTTCACCAAGGTTGCATATTTTGTTTAATATAAACCATCCATTTTTCCTCCAAAAGAAAATTTATTTTTTTACAATGATTGATCCAACGTATCACGGGCATACAATTTTTCGCAAACCCGCGATGCGCCAGACTACCCAGTCTGGCTAGCCTAACGGCCAAAGGCCGCACACCAACACTTTTTCATGCGTTGAATCATTTCATTGGCCCTGTGCATCACCTCGTGCACAACTGCCTAGCGGAAGCTGATCAAGTGCATTTCCAAATGCGCATTCTATCTAGTCCATGTCACTTCGTACATAGTTGTCCCATACCAGTTATCACTTTCGAAAATGGCATAGACTTGCCTTAGCCTTGTGTGCCATGGAGCATATTGTGACTCCATGTGCACGCTACAGCAAAACCTCCACACTAAAGGAACAAGACTTTGCGGCCTCTCAATCTGAAAACCAGTTGATAATTGAACACCATCGAAGAGCACCACTCAGACTCATTCATCGATGCCTAGGTATTCACTTGCCTAGCCTCGAGTCATCATACTCGGTTGGAATCACCTAAGGTGATCCCTTGGAAAATTAGCCCTAACTCACACGTACTCTCGTGCATCCAAATGCTACGCGTGGAAAACTCCTTTAAATTGAGAGATCCTTAACCAAATTTCCAAAGGCAACATCCTTTGATCCGCTGGTACTGCTTAACCAAACGCTCAATGTCTGTGATGCCACACTGATACACTAACAACGATATTGTTGCATATCGCGTGTATTGCTATCATCGTACGTCACCGATCAAGCCAACGTATACCACACCTTCCTACACTCGATGCATTTTCCACTCAATAGAACTCCACACTGCACATGCCCCATTCTGAAGGCTCGGTCCCGTACATTCTCCCCCACCCAAACCATTGTCGTCCTCAACAATGTCAGTGCAAGTAAAAACGCAGCCTTAACTGATATGTTAGTTTCTCTTTGCACTTATCTTTGATTTTCTTCTTTTCTTCACTCTAATCAACTTGTTCTAGTTTTCATCTGCCATCCCCACAAACTTTAACACGCCAAGTCTCATTCCTTAATGTGCCTCCAATTACTTAAACAACAGTCTTCCGCTCCATCAACATTGAGCATTCTTCACTCGTGGGACCCAGTACAGTCTCATACACAAGCGGGTCATCATCGCTCGCACGACAAACTTATCATCTTCATGCTCATGGCTAGGTGTCTTCCAACTCCAGCAAGGGTAATTTCAAGCTCTTCATGGTCCTCGCAGACAAGGACGACCACTAACGCGTGTCGCAGGGATATCAACTCCCTTAAAGCACCAACTTGGGGTTTTTCAACGGTCCAAACTAGTCCTCAAGTAGAAGATGCCTACTTGAGTATCACCCTAAAATGGTCTTTCAAAACGTCTTCCTGAGCACTCGTCCACACAAGGAGCAACACGGCCCAATGTTGCAACTCTCGTCCAAAGCCAGCAAAATGTTTTTGCAGGAACCAAACCGATGAACCAATAACAACTTTTTTCGTACACATAATCCACAGAGGAACTGCCAACTCAAGGGACCAAAATAATGATCATTCTACTCAAGATGGGCACTCCGCTAACCCACAATCTTGAGAGAGAATATAGAAGTTCAATTGAGACTCTGATACTCAAAGGTGCAAATCCATCCAGTCGAATCTAACGTGCAATCTCGGCATGCACAAGGTAAACGTCACACTCCACCTGCGAGCCGAACGCACAACTGGTAGGAATCTTTGGCTTATCCACATTCTCTTAACCAACTGAACAACAACCTTATACTTCTGCTTACCATCGACAAAATAACACAACATTCTGCCAACATCTTGCATCTGTGTACAGTCAACAACACTTCAGTTGCACAAATTTATGTAACCAGGATAAACCAGCAGTATTCTACTCACTAAACAACAAGGTTACCGTGAATCTTTATGCTCTAATACCTAAGTCACACAGACTCAGCTTGAACGCGTCGACACGCCCCGACACGGGTGCGGCTTCGGACACAAGGCGGGCCAAGTTTGTCCACGTTTTAGACTCTATCAACTTTGACTGAGTCTATTTTTGTGCATTTTTTAAGGCAAAAAGCTAAAAAAAAATCGACCTTTATATATATATATATAGTCGAGTATTATTATTGTTATATTTTGGTAAGTTTGCGTTGTTAAGAATTACTTTTTTATTTGTGCTTTAAAATTTACAATCTTATTATTAATTTATTGTTATATATATAATTATATATATATATTTAAAATTTTATATATATATAGTCGAGTCCCCGTGTCCAAAAAATTTGAAATTGCGTTGCACCCGTGTCCGGCATTCATGTGACATAGTTTGATACCAATTTGTCATGTGCATAGAATTTTTTGCAAACCCGCAACGCGCCAAACTACCCAGTCTAGCCAGCCTAACGGCCAAAAGCCACGCACCAACACTTTTTCACACCACCTCATGCGCAGCTGCCTAGCGGAAGCTGATCAAGGGAATCTTCAAATGTGTATTCTATCTGATTCATGTCACTTCGTGCATAGCTGTCTCATATCAGCTATCACTTCCAAAAAGGGCACAAACTTGCCTTAGCCTTGCGTGCCATGGAGGGTATTGCGACTCCAAGCACATGCTACAGCAAAATTTCTCCACTGAAGGAACAAAACCTTGCAGCCCCCCAGTCCGAAGACCAGTTGACGATTGAACACCATAGCGAAGAGCACCACCCAGACTCATTCGTCGATGCCTAGGCATTCACTCACCTAGCCCCGAGTCACCATACTTAGTTGGAAACTTGGAATCACTTAAGGTGATCCCTAGGAAAATTAGCCCTAACCCACATGCACCCCCATGCGTTCAAATGTTACGTGTGAAAAACTCCTCCAAGTCGAGAGGTCCTTAACCAAATCTCGAAAGGCAACATACATTGATCTGTTGGCACTGCTTAACCAAACAATGCTCCACATCTGTGCTGCCACACACCGACGCACTAACGATGATATTGTTGCCTATCGCGTGCCATGCTATCATCGCACATCATCAATCAAGCTAACACATACTGCACGTTCCTACACTCTATGCATTTTTCACTCAGTAGAGTTCCGCAGTGCACATGCCCCATTCTGAAGGCTTGGTCTGAGACATAGCATGCTTCTCGATAAATGTAAAAACACATGTATGCATGTATCACACACACACAGGCCAATGTTTTAAAGCCTAGTTGATCAACTTTAAGTCAATCAAATCATTCATTTACTGGGTCAACCCTATTAATAGACTCTTCCACCAGCAAAACTAGGTAAGATTTGGCATACACCAATGTCTTAAAGTCTAGTTGGTCAACTCTCAATCAACCAAGTCATTCATTTATTGGGTCAACCCTATGAATAGACTCTTCAACCCATGGTTGTCCATATCGTACGATACGATAAGATACGCATCATAACTATGAAGGAAAGTGATACAATACACACTCGTATCGCGATACAAGTGCATATCATACTTGTATCTTATGTATCATATGATATGGGACCCTACCGTACAATACGGCTTGTATATGACATGTATACAATATAGTCTCACCGCACTTAGAAGGGGGCAAAAAGTTATTTTTTCATTTTCAAGTTTTAAAGACCTCTTAAGGGTCGACTCCATCATTTGTGTAGAGGCCATTATAGAGATATCCACGCACCCTAAGACTCGTGAGAGCGATTTGGAGGTCGATCTGTGCGCAAGGGAGAGGGCTTTTACAATTTCATCAAGAGTGTATTTCCACCATTTTTTTACTCAAGAAAGTGGGTTAAGGTAAAAAAACCCTATAATTTCCTTTTTATTGAGCTTTTTTTTGGAAAGATGACATCAAATGATCCGGCATGACAATGAATCACTCGAATAATGAATGAAAACATATTGAAAATCGAGTGCAACTATTGTCATATTGTTATTTCGGGTGGTATCTCTTAGTTGAAGCATCATTTAGTCGGGACAATCATAATGTTGTCGCATGCACGTCAAGAAAATTGTTGAATAAAGTGAAATGGCAATGCCAGCAATTACTTACTGATTTGAGAGAAAAAGGACAAGAAAAAGAGATGAGTGAGGCAAAAATGGGGTATGTGAAGCCCTGAGAGGACAAAGATGAGCTCCCTACTTCTGATCCTACAGCCCCGCCCCTAGCATAGTATCAGAGGTAGAAAATTTTGCAGCGAAGGGGAATGGTGTAGTTGATGTTAATACTAGTGTCGTGAGCACAAAAAGAAGAGGAGTAGGAGAAAGTTCTTCGACAAAAGGTAGAGCTAGATGCTCTATTAGGAGCTTTTTCCTTCTTAGGAATGCTCTTAGGGAGCAGCCCCACATTCGTACTGCTATGACTCCTCACATTTAGTCGAGCAGAAGAATGTCGCAGTTGGGAGATAGTTTTATGATGCCTGCATTCCTTCTAATGCAGCAAATTCATTTCATTTTCAAGTTATAGCAGATGTCATAACTAGTATCGGACCTGAATATAAGATGCCTTCATATTATGCTTTAAGAGGAAATATTTTATATGCTAATGTAAATGAAGTGAAGGCTTATTGTGATAAGATAAGACAATCATGGAGAGAGAGACTGGATGTAGCATCATGGTAGAGGGGTGAAAAGACAAAAAGTAGATGACCTTGATAAATTTCTTTGTCTATTGCCCCAAAGGCACCATGTTTTTTTAAATTAATTGATTTGTCTTATACACCCAAGACAACAGATGTATTATTGAGGATTTTTTACCAGATTATGGAAGAGGTTTAGCCTCAAAACATTCAACAGTTCATTATTGATAATGTAGCAAATTATAGAGCAACAAGTAAAGAATTGGCAAAAAAAATTGGGTCATTTTTTTGGACCCCATGTTTTGCCCACTACATAGACCTTATACTTGAGGACATCGGTAGCATAGATGAGCTACATCAAACTGTTTAATGCTGCCAATAAATTACTAAATTTATTTACAAATATGCATAGGTTTTGAGTATAATGAGAAAGTACGTTGGCGATGCTAAGTTGATTTATAGTGTAGTTACTAGATTTGCTATGAATTTTTTGACAGTGCAAAGCCTAGTAAAGAATAAAACTGCACTAACAAAAATATTTTCATCATATGAATGGAATGCATATCCCCATAAACCAAAAAGAAAGCCCAAAGAAATTGTAGATATTGTATTAACTATACCTTTGGTGAAGGTGCTTCGATTGGTTGACAGTGAAGACAGACCAGCTATGGGTTATCTCTACGAGGCAATGGATAAAACAAAAGAGGCTAACAAAGATAATTTGAAGGGGAAAAAATTTATACATACCTATATGGAGCATCATTGATCATAGGTGGACTGGGCAACTTCATCAATATCTTTATGTTGCATCATATTATTTAAATCCTACATTTAGATACTCCCATACTTTTAAAATTAACAAAGAAGTCAACAAGGGACTTTTTGATTGCATCGAAAGGTTGAACCCTTATTATAGCATTCAAGATCAAATTCATAAAGAAATGAAAACTTATGATAATGTATTGTATGATATGGGAAGACCTGCAACAGTGTGAAATTGTGCCACAATGCATCCAAGTAATTTATTTTGTTTATTTCAATTTTAATTTCAAATTGTTATTTAGTTATGATGTTTTGTATGATTGTATATATGTTATTGTCTTATAATTGATTTCTCATTTTCTTATTTCTTTTTCAGACATGCAATAGGTCAGGTTTGGAAGTAATGTTTCAAATCTGAGAGCTTTTTTCATTTGCATTCAAAGTCAAACATGTAGTGCAAGTGGATGTGAGAGAAACTGGAGTGTTTTCGAGCAAATTCATAAAAAAAGAAGAAATAGAATGGAGCACAAAAGGTTCAATGACCTCGTCTACAATCAGAGGAATATAAAATTATAATGTTTACTTGTTATTTTCATTCAAAACTCAACTAATTTTAATTTTTTTATGTAATCTTTTAGGCAAATCGAAAAGTTATCAGCAAGAAGGCACAAAGAGCAATTTGATCCCATCAGTTTGAAACATTTTGATGAATTGAATGCATGGATTGAAGAAAAAGCAGAGACTCTTTTGAACGAAGAGGATACTCAATGGATTAACATGGAAAGAGCACAAGGGGTAGATGATAAAGACCCCAGGTATCTTGAAGATGATGTGGATGTCGAAGGACGAGAAGAAGAAGAAAATGATGATGAAGAAGAAGATTATGATTATTGAGGTTTTATCATGTAATATGTTAAAAAAACTTGGTTATTTAACACTTAACTGTTCATAAATTTGGTTATTTTGTTTTTTATATAATATGAAAGTATGAGTCTTGTGGCATGTTCTTAATAACAAGATATTTAATATTTTGCATTGATCTTGTGAGATATGCATGCAATATTATCTATGATTCTATATTAGTTAATGTTTGATGATGTCTTGTGTAGCTCATACAGACATAAATGCTTCATATGTGATTTTATGGTTGTATCTTGTGTAATTCATCATTGTTTCATATGATATGATTTTTTAGATTTTTTCTTGATTTTTTTTATTTTTAAAACTTTTTTATTAAAAATTTACCATAAGTTTATAATACGATATGATTCGAAGTAACTATGGGCCCGACTGATATGTGTTACGATACGATACATACAACCTTGCTTCAACCAGCAAAACTAGGTAAGACTTGTCACGTGGGCTTACACACACAATTTAAAAAAAATACAAAAAACAAGGCCGGCCAGCCACCGGCCGAGAAATGGCCAGCAAGGTCAAAATTTTAAAAAAATGGCTGGCCAACCATTATCTGACCAACCACTGGCCGGAAAGTGGTCTGATTCACACCAAATTTACAAGGAGGTGGGAAGCTATGTCACAGGGACTCGGCAAAACAGATGCCGCACCCGCGTCGACGCGACGCGGGATCGCGTGCGGGTGCGGTCAACACGACTTTGGGTGCGATCAACGCACCCAGGGTCATTTTTGTCCACACTTTTGGGCGAAAAAAAAATTCCCCCCGATGAAAAGGAGGAGGATTAGGGCAAAAAAAATTTTGCCCTAATCTCTCCTCTCTCTCCCCCTGAGCTCGAGCTCTCCCATCGCCGCCCCAGCTCCGCCACCCCCAGCGCCGCCGCCCCCAGCTCCGCCTCCCAGGCTCCTCCTCTCGGCTCATCCTCTCCTTTCGCAGGTATGTCTCTCACTCTCTTCTTGGGTCGGCTGGGGAGGGGCCGAGCACCCCCCCCCCTCTCGGTCTCTTGTTGGGTCGGCAGGGGAGGGGCTGAGCCTCCCCTGCTCCCTCATTTTTCGGCACAAGAGGGGAGGAGAGTTCTGGTTCACTGAATGAAAGAGGGCCTTTCAAACACTCTTTCGTAATTCGGGGTCAAAAAGGATTCGATGACGGGATCCAAATGGAATGAAATTCGCTTACTTGCTTTTGATTGAACTTCTCATTCTTGGAGTTTAGGGATTTCTCGACCAATGCGTTTGTTGTTTCGGAGAAAGATAAATGCGAATGAGGAGATAGCCACTTCGATCCTCGATCCTTTCTCACCCCGGAGTTCCGTGGCTGGGTCGTCCATCCATTCCAATAAGAGCTAAGACCTCTCGTCCGGGTGGAAGAAAGGTAAATAAAGACTCTCTGCTATGGATTAGGAAGAAGATCGGCGCCGCCTTTTCCGTTTGTCCCTCACCCCCTGTCTCCCGCCACTGCTCATTCTCCCTTGTTTCCCGTTTGTGCCCACGAAAATACTAGAAAGAATGCTTTACTAATCCCGCTCGTGTATAGCCCATCCATGGGGAGGGATAGTGAACCGAGGGGATTTTCTTACCATCCGAATATAACAGATTATTTATTCTTCACGAGGTGTGAAAAAATTTGATTGATATTTAGGTCGATTTATGTAATTGCTTTACTTATTTGATTGATAATTTGATATTTAGGTTGATATACTGCATTCATGATGAATCATATTATGAGTTTATGACAATGTTTGTTGTTAAATGTTAAACTGTTAAAACTTCAAAATTATATATATATATAATTTTTTTTACATTTTGCCCCTGCCGCACCCCCGCACCCGGGTTTTTTGGAAGTGCCGAATCCCCGCACCCGCACCTGTTAAAACATATGTAATAATACCATAATACCCGATAGGGGTATTATGGTCATTTCACAAAGTACCCCATAGGGGTACTTATTTTGTTTCTCTTATTTTACTAATTTTTTTTTTATTTTTTTTTTTAAATTTGTATTTTTTGGATACCGAAAAGGGGCCCCACAATGGAGTCGTTGGGGCCCCCAACGGTCACATATGTGACCGTTGGGGGCTCCCACGACTCTATTGGGAGCCCCTTTGGTCTCCTTTTCTTATAAATAGAGGGAACCCCCCATGTATGTTGAATTGCTCTTGAGAGCTCCTCTTCAATAATAGTGATATTATTTTTCATGTGTGTTGCCTTTTTATAAGGCCCTTTGTATATCCCTTAGTGGATTTCCTCTCTTGTGCTTGTTGCACTTGTCCGTGTGGGACATAGTGAATGCTTTAGCATTCTTGGCTTCTTCCGCTTATTTCATTACATGGTATCAGAGCCATACGATCTTCTAAAGGTAAAATCTTGTCTCTCTCTACTTCCTTTCTTTCTCACATCTTCATTGTGTAGCAATGGAAGTCAAGATCGATCTATCATTCAAACTCAATGGAAAAAATTACATGATGTGGGCATCCGCAATGGAGAATAATCTCAAAGGCAAGAAGCTTTGGGGTTATGTAATGGGAACCGTTCCGGAACCCCAACTTAAGCTCACAAAGATGGAAGGAGATCAAGAGAAAGCACTTGAAGGCGATGCTCGTCTCAAGGCCATTGAAGATTATAATCATCAAATGGAAGATTGGGAGAGCAACCATGCAAAAATCCTAGCATGGTTTATGAATAATGTCGAACTCAAGGTATGTGCAAATATTGCAAAATTCCGTTGGGCAAATGAAGCTTGGTTTTTTATGAAGGGTATGTTTACCCAAAAGGATCTTGCAAGAGCTTATTTTTTGCAAGAAAAAGTAAGAACCACAAAACAATGTGACATGAGCATACAAGACTATTATAGTGCTCTAAATCCTTTGTGGGATGAATTGGCTCTTTTAGAGCCTAAATGGGTATCTATGGAGGATGTGGTACTAAGACAAAAACAAATGGAACAAGATAGATTGTTTCAATTTTTATTTGGGCTTCGTCCCGAATTTGAACAAGTTAGATCCTCACTCCTCCATAGATCCACGTTTCCTCCCTTAGAAGAGGCTATTGCCGAGATTACTCAAGAAGAGACTAGACATAATATGGGTAAAAGCATTGATGAAGTTCTTGTCGTATCTAAACCCGGCAATCATGTCAAAACATACAAACCACCTCATTTTGGTAAGCAAGGGAGTGGTGGGAGAAAAATGATTATATGTCATCATTGTTATGAGCCGGGACATATTAAACCCGTTTGCCCAAAGCTAAATGGAGCATTCAAGCCAAAGGTGGCTTCCGTTGAAGAATCATCCACCAAAGAAGATGACGACAAGAACGGGGATCTCAAAGATACTCTTGGACAAATTTCCTTGGCTCTCCAACAAATTCTAAAGGCTACTTCTTCCACCTCCGGTGCCGCAATTGCCTCATCATCACCTCCCGGTACGTACTCTTGGATTTTAGATTCCGGAGCTTCTTTTCACATGACCCCTCATGAAAATGCATTAACCAATGTGCACACCAATTCAAAAATGTCTTGTGTCTTTA
This sequence comes from Nuphar pumila, assembly GCF_984573655.1. Classification (NCBI taxonomy): domain Eukaryota; kingdom Viridiplantae; phylum Streptophyta; class Magnoliopsida; order Nymphaeales; family Nymphaeaceae; genus Nuphar; species Nuphar pumila. Next base: position 20,954,867 of record NC_143254.1, on the reverse strand, counting down.
CGGCCGATGGAACCTTTCTCAAAATAAATGGTGTTGGAACTCTTGATTCTAAAAATGTTCAAAATTTTCTTGTTCCAAAAGTTAGAATAGTTCCAAAATTAAATCTTAACCTCTTTTCCGTTTCTCAAATAGCCGACCATGGATGTGAAATATCTTTCTCATCCCAAGGGTGCTTTGTGCAGGATCTCCGGTCCGGGAAGCGGATTGGGCAAGGCCATAGGAAGGGAGACCCTTATTTTATGGATAATTTAATGCTTCCAAATACCTCATTTTGTACTTATGTCCAAGGCAAAAATATTGAAACTTGGCATAAAAGGCTTGGACATCCAAGTTACTCTAAAATGTATCTTTTTCCTTTTGGACACAAGTTTTGTAAAGAAAAAGATATCAATTGCAAAGATTGCATTTTTGGCAAAATGAAGTCTACTCCTTTTCCTATTAGATCCTTTGTGACAACAAGACCTTTTGAATTGGTGCATTCCGATGTTTGGGGACCATCTCCGGTTCTATCTAAAGGTGGTTATTCATATTATGTTACTTTTATTGATGATTATACTAGATATGTATGGATTTATTTTCTTAACTTTAAATCGGAAGTTTTTAACTTCTTTAAAGAATTCCATGCAAAAATTCAAAATCAATTTCAAAGTCAAATATCTATTCTTAGATCCCATTCGGGTGGAGAGTACTTATCAAATGATTTTCAATCATATCTAAAACAACATGGCATTTGTCATCAAAAATCTTGCCCAAGAACTCCTCAACAAAACGGTCTAGCGGAAAGAAAACATAGGCATATTTTGGAAACCACTAGATCCTTACTCATTTCTAAAAATATTCCTAAAAATTTTTGGGCCGAAGCCGTATTAACCTCCACCTATTTAATCAATAGGATGTCATCTTCAAATTTGAATAATATCTCTCCTTATGAAAAAGTTTTTAATATGACATCCGACTACAATCGTCTTCGGATTTTTTGGTGTAAATGCTTTGTTCTTTTACATAAAAGAGATAAATTGTCACCTAAAGCAATAGAATGTGTATTTTTAGGATACGGTGAAAATCAAAAAGGCTATAGATGCTTTGATCATAAAAACAATAAGTTATTTGTCTCCAAAGATGTAACCTTTTTAGAAGATGAAAATGGATTTGACATATTGAAAAAATCAAATGAAATTGATTATATGTTTATCAATGATCTTTTAGAAGATTCAAATGATGACTCTTTGAGTCATCCGGAAGTTTTAGAAAATACTCATGATTCTCATGATAATGATGTATCAACAACTAATGGTGACAATCTCCAAGTATACACTCGGCGTGAGGAAGCCCAACCTATTAGTGCTTTAGAAAAATTCTTGCGGCTTAATGAACCCCTAGAAGAAACCTCCCTTAGGCGTTCTTCTAGAGAATCAATTTCACCTAATAGGTTTGTCTCATATGAAACTCTTTCACCTAAATATAGAGCTTGTCTAATAGCCTTGCATTCTTACCATGAACCCTCCCATTATAATCAAGCAAAAAGTATACCTCATTGGGTTGAAGCAATGAAAGTTGAACTAGATGCTTTAAATAAAGCTAAAACTTGGGAAATAGTTCACCTTCCTCCAAATAAGAAAGCTATAGGATGTCGATGGGTCTACAAAGTCAAAACAAAAAGTGATGGTTCCCTAGAGCGTTATAAAGCTAGATTAGTTGCTAAGGGATACTCACAAGAATATGACATCGATTATGAGGAGACTTTTGCTCCCGTGGCTCGCATGACAAGCGTTAGAACTTTAATTGCGGTAGCATCATCTAAGAAATGGCCTATATTCCAATTAGATGTTAAAAATGTCTTTCTTAATGGTCAGTTGAATGAAGAAGTATATATGGACCCTCCGCCGGGAATCAGTGTTAACCAAGGTCAAACCCTTCGGTTATTAAAAGCCTTATATGGTCTTAAACAAGCCCCTAAGGCTTGGTATGATAGATTTAGTGCTATCATGTTACAATTGGGATTTCGCTCATGTTATACTGACACTGCTCTTTTTGTTAAACATGCAGGTAATAGTATCATCATCCTTCTGCTTTATGTTGATGATATGATCATCACTGGCAATGATGAAAGTGGTATTCTTAAAGTTAAAAATATGTTAAAACAGAATTTTGATATGTCTGATCTGGGTTTTCTCAGGTACTTTCTTGGTATAGAAGTTGCATACTCTCATCGAGGGTATATATTGTCACAGATGAAGCTTGCTGCAGACATATGTTCCAAATCTGGGATTTCAGATGATAAAAAAGTGGAGACTCCCGAGGTTATCAATGCTAAACTACGACTGGAGGATAGAGTTCTGCTGGATGATCCTACGCCCTACAGGCAACTCATAGGCTCCCTCACCTATCTGACTATCACCAGGCCCGATATTGCTCATGTTGTGCACTCTGCAAGCCAATTTCAGCATGCTCCTACATCTGTGCATATGAGTGCTGTGCTCCGGATCATTCGATATATTAAAAATACTTTGACTAAAGGGCTATTCCTATCATCAATCTCTTCCTTAGATTTACTAGCTTATACTGATGCTGACTGAGGAGGAAACCCAAATGATCGAATCTCAACTACTGGCTTTTGTGTGTTTCTAGGAGATTCGCTAATTGCTTGGAGGTGCAAGAAACAGCAGAAAGTCTCATTGTCTTCTACTGAAGCAGAATACAGGGCTATGGCAACCACTACAATGGAGCTTGTGTGGCTTCGAAGTCTTCTTCAAGATATGGGAGTCGAAATTACTGGTGCTTCGAAGCTTTGTTGCGACAATAAAAGTGCCATCTATATTGCCAGCAACCACACCTTTCATGAAAGGACTAAACATATTGAGATGGACTGTCATTATGTACGTGATGAATATCTTCGTGGGACAGTAACACTGCCATATGTCACTTCAGAATATCAACTTGCAGATTTCTTTACCAAAGCCCTGCCTGCTCCTCGCTTCTTGTTCCTTCTTGGCAAACTTTCGGTCATTCCCCCGTAAAGTTTGAGGGGGGGTGTTAAAACATATGTAATAATACCATAATACCCGATAGGGGTATTATGGTCATTTCACAAAGTACCCCATAGGGGTACTTATTTTGTTTCTCTTATTTTACTATTTTTATTTTTATTTTTATTTTTAAATTTGTATTTTTTGGATACCGAAAAGGGGCCCCACAATGGAGTCGTTGGGGCCCCCAACGGTCACATATGTGACAGTTGGGGGCTCCCAACGACTCTATTGGGAGCCCCTTTGGTCTCCTTTTCTTATAAATAGGGGGAACCCCCCATGTATGTTGTATTGCTCTTGAGAGCTCCTCTTCAATAATAGTGATATTATTTTTCATGTGTGTTGCCTTTTTATAAGGCCCTTTGTATATCCCTTAGTGGATTTCCTCTCTTGTGCTTGTTGCACTTGTCCGTGTGGGACATAGTGAATGTTTTAGCATTCTTGGCTTCTTCCGCTTATTTCATTACACGCACCCGCACCCGCTCCCGCACCCACACCCATGTGACATAGGTGGGAAGATATATATAGAGAGAGAGGGAGTTGGGGAGGAGGGGGGGCTCCCGATAAACCAGGTTGCAAACCTGGGGAGCAGCTTTTTTCATTTAACCAGGTTTTGGTGTGTCACCCAAACACACCAAAACCTAGGTTTTGGGCATAAAACCTAGTTTACACCCAAAAACCAGTTAAACTGGGTTTTGGGTGCCATCCTAACGGTACCTTAGGGTGGTGCCAATGCCATTCTCCTGGTTTCTGACCAATATGATACCAATTGATAGGGAAAAATGCTTGTGTGTTACATATGTGATACACTCGAGTGGTGTGTGTATGTGTGTGAATTTCATGTATTAGCAATATTGTAAAATGTGTAGCATAACTTTAATCATAACTGTAGGGAAAATATTGTACAGTAAGTTTGTAATTTATCGTGAAATCATAAACTTGAATGACAGAATCCTAAAAAAATTACAAATTAAAAAGTTCACATAATAGTGATTATAATGCACAAAATATACAACAAAGTTGAAATAATAAACGGAAGTATGACTAACTCTACACAGCCTTGACAATCAACTTGATATAGAATCAATCTGAAATATCATAGTTCATGACATATGCATAAAACATTTCATTTGATATCCTAATATTCTAGTTTTCCAAAACCAACTCTAGACAGACTAAGACTAAACTACTTCCCAAAAATTTGGAATGAAGATCTTCAAGATTTCATTCATGAAATCCAGGATATGTTCTGGCAATGGGAGTGATGATGGGTCTTCATTGACCATCTCATCCTTGGCATTCAGGATGACCGCTATCAGTACTTGTATAGGTGGTACTTTTGACAACGGTTGTGCAACCTATGCTCTTCCATCTACTCCTAAAGTAACAATTATTTCAGCACGAACACTATCTCAAACATAAAGAGAGTGACACGGTGGTACAAAGTTGTGACATCCTGCAATATTATGTTTGAAATTATTGAACCCATCGCAAACCATGAGCCTACAAAACCAACACTACAGAAACTTTCCAGAATCAACTGCTTCACAAGCTTGAATCCAGTCTTCTGATAGGAGCAGTTGACAATGGTCTGATTTTTTCCATTATTTCTGTATCCATAATAGTGTGAAAAGAAGGCCGGACTTTCATGTTGCATCATTTAATTTTTCTTCAACTTCTTCCTCTCAACAATAAATCCAAATCAAAAAGACCAAAATCACTACCATGCCAGATGATTCAAGGTCAGCTCACCCTAAAATCTTGTATAACAAAGGAAAGAAGATGGATTTTTTCTTACCTCAAAGCCTTCAAAAATGGATAAAAATGGAGAGTTTCACTTTCCTTTGCCTCAAACACTTCTCATGCAAAATCACCCTCCAGCACCAAATCGACCTCAAAGCCCTAAAATTTCTTACATTTGGAAATCGCAAATCTTACACTCAAGGCTCCAAGATGAGTTATAGTGTATTTGGCAGTCAAAAAAGATCCCTATAAGTGAGAAAGGCAAGAACTCTTAAAAATTGAAAACAGGAATGTTGCCAAATTGAGTTTTCGGATGTATTGGTATCATACAATACATCCGTATCTGGTGTATCACACAATATGGTATTGTGTCATATGCCATGTAAGATACAATACCAATACACCCTTGAAACTAGTTTCAATGATGTATCTTCTTGGGTTTGCCCTTTTTAGCATTGTATTGTAATGTATTACTACTTTTATAACATTGTGCAATAGATTCTTAACATAGAATGGTTGGTTTAAGTTGTCAATGGATGGACCAGGTTTTCAATTTTCAAATATGAGCTGATAGATCCCTGGACTAAAACTTGGCAAGGTTAGACATAAGATCGATAAAGCCTGTGAAAGTGTAGTGACTGTAGTCCAAGCTGGGTCAAGCTTAACAAATGTGAGCCAAATTCAGTTTCAGACCAAGATGAAACTAACTGTCTCCGGTGTCAACATCAAGAAAATGTCATCTCACCAACATGTCAATGACCTCATATGATGAAGGTTCCATCCGGTGGTAAATGAGGTTATACCATCAGGGTTTCTGGACATATGCAGGCTTCCTCAACCCTTATAACGTACATTACTGTTAATCTTGATAGTGTGCTTGGCTCATGACAACCTATTCCATGGAATTGAAAACTTTTTACTCTGAATTTTACAAAAACACGAAACTGGATTTCCACAAGAGAACAAGGGAAACTGGTGCATGTGCATTAATTAATGGTTCTCTTCCATCAATTTCTGCAGAATGTGTATGCCATAGAGACAAACAAAAGATTGATTCGACAGAAATCATCTCAAGGAAAAAATGCCCCTAATTACAACATGGTATCTAGAGATCATGATACCGCAATCCAGAAAAACTCAGGCCTCCTCACTTTTCGGAAAGAAGAAATGTGGCCCAGAGAAATTGAGACTATGATGACCATCCAGCCAACTATATCCAGCTTCTCCTTTATTTTCTGCTGAAAGAGGTGAGCACCTAGGTAACGCGCTCTGTGTTGATTCACTGTGTAGTCGCAGAGTGAGTGAACAACGGTACTCCACCAAACTAGAGATTGATGTTTGACAGAGGGTAGGGTGGGGAACACCATGAGCTGATATTTGTAGCTGTAGTTCTCCATTAAACACCTCCCCCAGCCGAATCACTATTTATGCGTTTCACTCCCACCTAAACCGACAAGTTCAAGTTTCTCTATACAACGTGTGAGCTCGCAGGCCGTTCGAACAACAAAGAGCTACGACGCTCTCCCAACTCGACTTATCGATCAATTTCCATGAAACGAACCTTTATCCACCCTACCCACATCACGATTCTCGTCAGCACTTCACAATTACAGCGATTCCATCGAGACCGCCGACAGGGTTAACGACTCTCGGATTATTGACACGAGATGGCGACCCTAGAACACCATGAGAACCCAAATCGTCTTCCATTCCGAAAATTTTCAAACCCAAAATTCTCCAAAAACTAATTAACCTCGAAACCCTAGTTGGAGGATTCAAGTGCAACATCGGTCCGATCTGAAACGTAACGATCCTGATCCCCATAACTATCAGAAAGAGCTACCCATTTCGGGAGAGAAAGAGATGTTACCCGTAACGTCGAAACCTCTCCCGGACGCGGCGGTCTTCGGGGTCGAACTCGATCTCTGGAAGGTCGTCCTCCATCTCGCACTCCATCGCCCGACGCCTAAATCCCCCCGTCCAACAAAACCAGAGAGCGAGTGCTTAAACCCTAAAACCCTACTGACGCTCGGGGGTTTGTAAATTTCGCGCGCCTTTAGGTCGCAAATACCGGACATGGCTGAAAGGATTAGGGGACACGTTTATGTCTTTTGTTTATTAATTCTTTGTTAAACAGGGTATATAAGCAGACACGACACGAAAGTTACTCGGAGAATTGCCCGCTGAGACATACCGCACATTTTTGTTCATTTTTGTGGTGACAGCATGCATTTGTCACAAAGATACGTTCATGCCTCATATGTGACACGAATCAAAATCATAATTAACGATTCTTTAAAAAATTCAATTAACATAAAACTATGTGTTGATATTTTAATGTAAAAATACATGATTTATTAAAATATACATTTTTTATATTTACACGAATAAACCTGCCCCATGATCATGCTCCAAAATTAAAACTATAATATTAAATCAACACATATCACTAGATGCCATGGTCGATGTGATGTTCACGCGCAGAGCGTTCTCCTCAACCTAACGACGCCCATGATGAGCTCAGGCCTTCGAGTCAATAGTAAGAGGACCCTGAACCCAAATGAGAATTACGATGACATTGGCAATAGGCTTCAGTTGCTCTCATCATCTAGTCAAACCCCATATTTATAGTGGAGGATAAGGGGGGGGTTCAAAATGTGAACCCCTTCGTATTCTTGTAACCCCTACCTTACTAAATCTCACTAATTTTTCATTAATGATCCACTAACCTCTCATTAGTGTTAAACTGAGTCACACTATGGGTTTAACCCAAACTCAAATATCCAACATTCTTTCACCTGACCCATTGACACTAAAAAAGTATAAAATCGAAGTTTATACTGTTATCTTGACTTAATTCTTTATGTGCGTTCACATGCTATCCTGTATCATAAGAATGAATCATATGAGTCATAGTGATGATCACCTCTTTATGAAATATCATATTTTCATGTAATACAATACAATACAATTCATTTTCAGTGTTTTATCGTGTTAAGATTACTTTTATGAATAGGTTAGTATCTAACATATTTTATTGGTCATTTATATATTGTTAGTCTGTTATTCTCTCTAACTAAATGAGAGATCATTTATGCAAAATCAAAAATAAAAATGTCATAAAGAATCAATTCATTCTCATAAATATGATTAGATAATATATGGTCATACATCAAAAGAAATCAAACAGACGCATTCCCTTTACATGTTGATAATACAATCCTGGTGCTAACCCTTTAGTAAGGAGATCCATAGTCATTTTCTTTGTACCAATTGTATCAATACATATAAGATTATTCTCAATTATTTCTTTTACAACAAAGAATTTAACTTCATATGTTGACACGAGTTTGAGCTTTTATTGTTATTTGAGAATCACATGACTGTTTCATTATCACAAAGGATCTTTAGTGGTCTCTCAATAGAGTCTACAATATCAAAAGTTTCTTATCCATATGGCATGAGATAAAATATCGTATAAAATCAATAATTTTTGTCCTAATAAATTTCAAAAATTCCTTCGTTGTCTTGTAGTGAGAGATAACAACAAAAATATTCTCAGTCACTCACAATTACAAAATCAACAGGCTAAGAATATTTGAACACTCTCATTTTTTATACACATTTTTTTAAGCGCTCGCACTTCTCATATACAGCCTCTAGAGCGGCAGTTATATTATTTGTACGAGTGAGAGATTAATCGCTCTATACGATATTTATATTGAAAAGACTAATGTGAGGCCCTTTTTTATTCACCTTTTTTTAGACAAACATAATTTGGTTATTGTCGTTCTACTTTAGTGAAAATGACAATACTCATAGTTACTTTGTCCCCTCAATTTACAAAGAGTTGACTTCAGTTGGTGAAACTAGCAGATCATGTAACCAGAGATAATTTAGCATTGTACATTTGTGTACGAACATACTTCATGGGCTGAAATACACATCTATCATTACACTCCGTGTGAATTTGGAACACAATAACTTACCTTTAGGTAAAATTGTTATTTCATAAAGTTACACACAATCATAATATTGAATCTTAATACGGTCTAAAGAATCCATAATCAACGCAACCCATATCACTTTGGTAATTGCATGAGTCAAACAATCAAGATCTTTTACCGAAGTCATATTCATATTATGAAGCATGCTCGTGCACATATGTTAATGCATGTATATTCATGCAAAAATATGCATCATATCATCAAAATACAAGTTTATGCTTTAACTTATATGCATAAACTGATTTTGATGATAACACATTAAAAATATCATGAATTTAGTCATAGTTCATGCTTGAAAATAACATGTATAACTTAAACAACATAAAACATATGTATTAAACATGCACAAGTCACGTTTTTTTAACAATAAACACTTATAAAGCATAAAAATTAACAAAAACAAACTCTTATGGGTAAAACTTAGGGTCCTTAAGCTGTAACCGGTCTAAAAACATCTTGAACCGGTCTGAAACGGCCATGAACTAGTCATCAAAGGGACTGAAACAATTATAGAACTAATGAACCAATGCAAAACATGAACAAAAGCTCATAAAACCCTATAATCGAATGAGAAAATCATTATCCTTTTATTGATTCATGAAAAACAGGGTCTTTACATCTTGAAATTGGTGGACAATCGATATGAACCACTACAAATGGCTATTAACCGATCTCAAAAAGTGTTGTATTGATCACAAAACTGATTCAGGTATAAATAGTAAACAAGCCTCATTTCGGATATGATCTCATCCAATCTAGATCCAGATCCAGTTAGAACGAATCTTAGATCGAATACCCTTGGTCTGGATCCAGACCCGTAATAATTGGGTCTTAGATTAGATCCAATGATCCAATGGTCCAAAACCCAATTCAAACTCAGATTCACTCCAAAACAGTACTCGGGTCGAGTCCAAAAACTGTACTCAGTCGAGACTCGGGTCTAGATTTAGACCCAGTCTAACCGGATCATATTAGACCCGGTCTATAACTGGATTTAGTTGAAACTGCATTGTGACCCAGTCCATTTGTATCGGATCAGACCCGAACCTTACCTGGTTTGATTGGATATGGATGATGATCTGATACTTTCAGATCAAACTAGACCCAAAATCCAAATGGATTTGGTTATGATCCAATTGAGTTAGATCCAGTTGATATGCTAAAAAAAAAATATTGACTTTGGCTATTTTTTGCCATGGGCATTAAAATAATCAGCAACCATATTTGACTTGGACCAGTCAAGGCTGAGAATTTGAACTAAGCCCAAAATGGTCTACCCCAAAGTGGCGCCAACTAGGACTCCACTAAGATGGATCGAGATCCAGATCCGGATCGTGCAGCGAATTGGATCCTGCACCAAAAACACATTAGAAAATGCAAATGCAAAAAATAAAAAACTACCCACATTCTCCATACACCCTCTAGTACCACAAAAAGATTCTATAAGGCATCAGGACTATCTGGATCCGTAAAATCTGTCTCCTACAAAAAATAAAATAAAATAAAATAATTACAAATAAAAACATATTTAATGCAATTCTTCACATGCCAAAATGGAATCAAATAATAAAAAATACAATCAATTAGAAAGATGCAAAACATCTCAGATATTGTAGCACGATAATCAAAATGGGTTTGGGTTGGCAGAGATTCAATTGGACCCTGATAGTCCTGCACAATTGGATCTGCCTTGGATCGCATCTTAGATTGGATCTTGAGAATTGGATTTGGATCCAATTCGTCTTCAAAGCTCGGATTTTCAGGATACTCTGCATCATAAAGAGTATATTTTTTTTATGTATATTCTCCTGGCAGCCGATCGTGGCTATCGATCGCTGACCAAGGCACTCACCTCGATGATTGATCGATGGTGATGACTACCACCGTCAGCCACCATCAACCTCCCGACGAAAGAACAAATGTAGATCTTTTAGTTTATGAGAAAAGCAAATTCAATTTTCTCAAAAACTAAAAGACCACGACTAGGAAAAAGGTCGATATGGTATCAGAGCCACCACCCTCTGAATACAGAGGATGGCTCCGACGAAGGCCGACAGTGATGGTGGTTGCGTTGGACTTTTGACGCCCCCTTTCGTCGCCGACGAATGCTGATTTATGTAAAGGGGGGATATTGAATCTCCTCTTATAATTTAGAACATATAGGGTTAGGCAGAATTGTAACACCCATCTAGGGCGGTTACACGAAGAGGGGAAAGTGTTTCTCCTTCTCCCCCTCCCACAAAAATGGAAAGTGGAAGAGAGAAAGGGGAAATGCCTTTTTCTGTATATAGAAGGACAGGGGTGAGAGGGTAACGAACACCCCTCACCCTTGACTATAAAAGCCATGGGGGGGTCCTCTCTTCCCCATTTGAAATCACCCAAAGAGAGAGAGAGAGAGAGAGAGAGAGAAGTAGAGAGAATACGAGGAGAGAAGGAGGCGATGCACCCCGCCGATTGATAGGTAAGTCCCTCTCTCCTTCTATTTTTTTTAATACAGAGGTTGCCAACAACCTCACAGTTGCTGACGAGTTGCAGAGGTGCAGGAAATGGAGAACCTGTCCTTGCCTTCTGTAAAAGAGGGCCAACAATAATAGGATTGCCGAAACTGTTGCAAATCATGAATGACAGACTTGGGTTGCATAGCGCTCAGTCTGGGCATGGCCCAGACTGAGTCGAGTCAAGGTGAACCGGGATATGACTCGGTCTAGGCATGCCAAAAAACAGTCAAGCCATAAAAAAAAATTGACAAACCGAGTCGAGTCTGTGTATTGCAATAGATTGACTCAGACTGAACAAACCGAGTAAGATTTGATTTCTGTTTGTAAAATTGACTTGGTCTGTTTGGACATAGTCAGGTCTGTTTGGCTGTGAAAGATTGAGCTCGAATAGTGTATAAGGCAGACTCACTCCGGTCTGTTTATGCAGACCAACTTAATTCAGACCAAGACAAATCCAAACTTTTGATATATATATATATATATATATATATATATATATATATATATATATATATATATATATGTGTGTGTGTGTGTGTGTGTGTGTGTGTGTGTGCACATAAGTGGATCTGAATGGGTGCAATGGAAAATCGAGATAGTGAAGACCTCAATTTTTTTTACGAACCTGACACTACAAGAAAAATGTCAAATAACGACGAACATTTGCGACAAATTTTTTTCATCACAAATTTATGATGGATTAGCGAGAGAAAACCATCCGTCACTAAGTTCATAAATATTTACGAAATTAGCAACAAAATTTTTGTCGTCGCCAACTCTGTCGCTACTTAGCGATGGATTAGCGACTAAAATTTTGTCGCAAAACCCATCGCGCTTAGCGACGAAGATAGCGACAAAATACCTCCATCGCTAGTTTGTGATGGAGTTTGCGATAAAATTATTTCGTCGCTAAATGCTGTTGTAAAATCTCGCTGATTAGCGCTAGACTAGCGACATAAAAAATTTCATCTCTAGTTCATCGCTAACTGTCAATGTAAAATGCTTTAGGGAACAAAATCAATTTTTTTTACTCACTCGCACCTCTCTCTCTCTCACCCACGCTGCTTTCTGTCCTCTCTCTGGCTACCACCCTTCTCTCCCTCCGACTATTGACGATCGCCCCTTTCACGCTCTCCGACTACCGCCCCCCTCATGCTCTCTGGCTAGCGCTCCGTCCCTTTCTACGACTATCTCCCCCTCCCTCTCTTCGGCTACTGCCCCCTCCCTCTCTCCGGCTATCGGCTACTGCCCCCTCCCTCTCTCCGGTTATCGGCTACCGCCCCCTCCCTCTCTTCGACTATCGGCGATTGCACCGACCACCTGCCCATCTCCGGCGACCGCCCCCCTTTCAGTCGTGCCACGCGACCGCTGTCGCCGGTGACCACCCGTCGCTGATCATCACCCCTTCCACCTTCTTTTTTTTGTTGTGAGGGCACCAACGACTCACACCGCCGTCATCCGTTTTGGCAACCTCGATCGACATCCTCGATGTTGTCTTTTTTCTATGTTTTTTCGGTGGCACCGCCGCCAGGTAAACCCCTCTTCTTCTTTTCTGTAAGGGGTCGACTGATAGAGGGCAGAGCCCCCTATCGTCGTCACTAGTCGGCAGGGGGTTACCCTCTGCCTTTCTTTTGGGGTCGACCGATGGGAGGTGGCAGCCCCTGTTGTCGCCTCTTGTCAACAGGGGGTTACCTCCTACCTTTCTCTTGGGGTCGACCGACAGGGGGTTGAGCCCCATATTGTCGCCTCTCATCGGCAGGGTGTTACCCCCTGCTTTCCTTTTGGAGTCGATCGACGATGGTTGAGTCCCCTGTCATCGCCTCTCGTCGGCAGGGGGCTTCAACCCCTATCACTTACCTTGTCATCTAGTAGGGGGATCTACTCTCCCTATCCTTCTTGCTTTGCTGGTAGGGGGCTCCACCCCCCTGCCATTTGCTTTGTCGATAGGGGGCTCTGCTACCCCTGCCCCTCTTCTTTTGTTGGCAGGAGACTCTGCCTCCTCTGCCTTTATCTTGTTGCCGACAGGGGCAGAGCCCCTGCCTTTCTCATTTTCGGCAGGGGGCGAGGTTCCCCCTCCTTTTGTTATTTTGGGTAGGGAGCTTCGCCCCCTGCTTTGTGTTTTCTGGCAGTGGGTGAGGCCCTTATCTTCTTGTGTTAACTGACAAAGGGCGAAGCCCCCTCTGCTCTCCTATGTTTTATCGGCAAGGGGCGAAGCTCCTCCTGTCTCCTTTGGTTTCGAGCAGGGGGCAAAGCCCCCTCTGCCTTCTTCCTATTTTTGAGTAGGGGGGCAAAGCCCCTTGCATCTCGTTTATTCTCTGACAGGGGGCTTCGCCCCCCTGCCTTGACCTTATTTCCGTCATGGCCAAAGACCCTGCCTTTCTTGTTTTCAGCGGGGGGTTGCACCCCCTGTTCTGACTCGTGTTTCGACTGAGGGGTGGTCGTTTTAGTTATATATTGTATATTAGAGTTAGATGCAATTTTTTGGATGTTCTTGGAAGTGGTCATTTTAGTTATTTTTTTGTTCATCGTCTTATGAGTGAAATATGCCACATTTCTTTTTTACTGTCTCTGTTTGATGAAATCATTTTTCAGTTTGATTATTGGAAATCTGGTGAATGTTGATTTGAATAAGCTACATTCTCTGTCTGAATGAATCTAAATATCAAATGAATTTTATTATGATCTACTAAATTTCAATATTTGAATGAAATTGAATTTTATTGCAATGCTTTTATTGTTTGTTACTGATTCTATTTATGTTTTTTATTGTGTTATGCCGAATAGTAAGTGAAATTTCATTACATTGTTTTTACTGTGTTAACTAAGTTCCATTGCATATTTTTACTATTTATTTTACTGATTTTTACTTGTGTTTTACTAAGTGTTTTACTGATTTTCTATGTTTGCATTGAATACTAGTGTTAGTGTTAGTTTATTACTTCGTTAGTTGTTTAGTTAAATAGATTAGTTAGTTGTTAATATAGCAATTAGTTAATTGTTAAGTGAAATAATTAGCATTGTTGTAGAAAAAAAACATGATTTGTATATATATTCGCCTCCCTGTTAATTTTTTCGCCACATCCTTCCTGTATTATTTTGTATATATATTCTTTGTAGGTACGTTATTGAGCAAATTGCATGATGCTTATTGCTAAGCATCACATGCTGTAAAATCTTCAATGCAAAAAAAAAAAAAGAAAAAAATTAAAAGGAAAAAGAAATTCAAATCGGGTAAATACTCGTGGTAAGTGATGCAAGCGCATCCCGTGTTATTTAATTTTTTGAATGCAATATTTTTCTGTTCACACACTCACTTAGTTGTTGATATATAGGACTGTTTTGATGGAGTTTGGAGATCATGCTGAGCATGATTTTAATGTATATGAATAGAAGTGTTCTCATTTTTTGAGTATGGATTTCATGCTAGGCATGATAGTAATTAGCAGGATATTGAGGTGTGTTTGCTGCAAGTACATGTTTGACTTTTTTTTGATATAAATGATTTTGATGTATTGCAATGTTTGATGTGATTGTATCCATGCTTGTATGTAGTTACTTTAAATTTGATTATGACTTCCATGTGAAATTGTATAATGAAAGCATGCTTAGTTGGTTAGCATTTTGATGATTCTCTTATAATTGATTAGGATACTATTCTAATGATTTCAAATTATTTGAATATATTAAAATGTATTGCAATGATGTGAATGATTAGAAGGTATTTCAATGTTTGAATATATTGCATTACATTTTTTATTCTTTGATTATGTATCTTCGATACGTATATAGTTATGATTTGAATGTATTGTAACATGTTTGAATGTATTACAATACTTGATGTGAATGATTTCAAATTATTTGAATGTATTGCATGGCATTTTTTATTTGTTATAATATGGTCCGTGGAGGTTGTAGTGGTCATTCATCCATAGGTAGCTAGTCTCAGCCTTCATCTTTATGGGTTGCTTTGATAGGTATATCTTTTAACTAATTGTATACTTGATTAGTTTAAATGCGTATTCTGATAATTTCTAATGCATTTTTCTACAGATGATATTTTGCCTATACATGACCCACCTACACCAGTTGTTCATACAAGTCACGAGCCAATGCAGGATACAAGGTCTTCTTAGTCTCACACAAGAAGACTCATTCAAATAGTGTATATCAATAATCGACCATAAGTATTTCATTTTCACTTATTACTTATCTTATAAATATTATATATTGATAGTTAATGTATACCAATTCATGTGCAACACGCGCTTTAAGCCACAAAAGTAATACGAGATATTAGGAATTAACTACTTCAACATCTACCAAGAGTAGTCACTTAATGGAAAGAGTACCCGAAGGAAGTGTTAGACAGATTATGGTCCTCATTCACGGTATATAATTGTTTCTTATAGTTAATGTGTTTCATATTTATTTTTTGTTATAGTCATGCCTACTAACTTTCTGAATTTTTTTTAGGCTTTGAATCGCTTCGCGATTACGATGGAGGAACATGATGCAAGAAAGGTGTGGCAGAAGGTAACTGTTAATCAATTTGCAAACATGCTACACAATATGAAGATTGCAGCAAGAAAAACATCTAGTGAGATAAATTATCCACTGCAATGTAAGAGCCATGGACCTCCTACTATCAGGTCGGATGTTTGGGATGCAATGTGCGACAAGTGGGCGGAGCATGAATTTCAAAACCGCTCAGCGAAGTGTGAACACTCAAAATTTTTTAAAATTGTGTAAATATTCCCTTTTTGCCCTTGGCCCCATTTCCTAAGATAATTGAGTCAGTTTCAATCTAAATTCTAGTTTATTTCTCAAATTTTACAGGAATCAAATTCATTTTATATATCTAATTCAATTTCGGATCTGAATACAACGTTAAGATCCAAATCAGAGCCTCGTTAGCCAATTTTTAAAATTAAATTCACAAAAATAACAAAAAATAATTTCTGAAAGGCTCGGATAGTCGACCCGATGTTCGTTTGGATCCACTGCTCTGTATTTCTCAATTCGAATTTCAAAACTCAAATATTTCCTCAAAAACTGGATCCAAACCCATTTTTTGATTTTTTTTAAAAAGTTAAAACCCGAATTCTCAAAAAACACTCTTTTTGTAAATATTTTTTTTTTTTGTAAAAATAGTTTTAGTTTTTTAGAGTTTTTTTTTAAATACAAAAAAATAGAAAATACAAAGAAAAGAAAGAAAGAAAAAAAGAAAAAATATAGGCAAAAGAAAACACAAAAATGAGTTTTAGAAACCCCTCTCTGAAAATATATTTTTCTAGAAAACCCCTTTTAGAAAACTGTTTGAAAAGAGCCATATTTAAAAAAAAAAAAAAGTTGTGGATTTAATTCAAGAATCCTCTAACAGCTTCTTGTTATAAAAGAAGTCACAGGGGATCATATCGAATCATCGGCTCTCACCCCGGCTCTCCTTTCCCCCATTTCACGATCCTTCTTCTTTTCGTTCTTCTCTCCTTCATCGAGATCTCCCTCTTCTTCTGGTTCTCCCCAATAAAAAAAAAGGGTCAAACCTCTCTGCGCATGCCCTCTCTGCAATCACTCGGAGGAGATTCGTTCCAATGCAGTAACAAGCATAAGAAGGTCTCCAAGGCAGAAAAAAAAAGAAAAATCCCTTTACATCTTTCGAAGCTTCATTAGAGTCCCGGTAAGTCTTCATCCGGCCTTCATCCTAATTTTTCTTAATTTTCCCTAAAAAAAATTCTCGTTTTAGCCCCATAAATGCACTCTCGAGGGTGCTGGGTTGCCTTTAGCAACACCAGCCTTTCTTCTGTGCAACAACAAATGGAACAATCTTGTTCCAATACTTTGTCTTTCCATTCCTTTCTTTTTTTTTCGGGCTGCGATCTTTGGGCTCAGGTTGTCAGATTCAAGAATCCAACAAGATTCATCTGAATCCCAACCCAAATTTCCTGTTAAATTTTGGCTTCGCTTCGATCTTCTTATGAATTTCTGAATTCCTGTTTGCTTTAATGTTTCAGTTGGCTTTTGCATCATGATTTCTCTGCGTTAAGGAATTGTTCTAGTCATTCTAAAACTATAACGTCTGTATATTTTTCCTTTCTCTCTCTCAAAGCTGATATCCTCATGAATTTCTCTAATTATATTCAGTTGTGGGCATCTAGATAAGGTATACCTGTTTACCGATGAATCGCGTGATGCAAAAATGACGTTCCAGAGAATTCATCGAATCTCCTCCCATCCTTTCTGTATTTTCGTTATTCGGTTTAACTTTGTGATCTAGTTTATTTTACTTCTTCTTTCATTTACCTTCCGGATTCATACCTAATTTCCATTTCCATTTTTTTGAGTTTAGATTTTTTGTTCGTATGATGATCCCTTCTTTGATATCAGATATCTTATGTCGTTTACCATCGCAGTTTCATTTTAGCCATTTTCGTTCGTTACCCCAGTTCGACATCCGCAGTATCACCAGATTAAACACCGGATTTGCAAGTTTGCTAGCTTCAGATCTGCATTGAAATCACATCCCATCGTGGTCCTACACCCTCTAAAGAGGTGATGGAGGCGAACAGGATCTTGGCTAATGAATGATGAGTTCCGTGAAAATACACATCCCTGTGCATGTGAGTTATAATGATCTCTACAAACCTGCATATCATTCTGTTAACACTAACATGGTCCGTAGAAGATAGACCATCGCTAGTTCGAGGAAGTGTAATCTGTAGAAAAGAGATGTGTAAGAAAATAATCAAGAGTGGAGTCTGCATTTTCTGCCCAAATTGTATGTTGAATCCCTGTTTCCAAAAGTATGCTCTGATGGTCGTTGCTTTAGCTATATTTTTTTGGTTGATATTCTCACCACGAACGTGGCTGTCACACTATCTGAGTAACATTTCATTGAGAAGATAATGTTGCGCCTGCTATTGATCGACATCGGTATCTAATTGGCGCGCCTATACAGGATGATTTGGAAGGCACTAATTTCATTTTGTCATGCTTATTTGTTTTATTTATTATTGCACTTTCTCTTATTACACTGTTATGTCCTCTTATTATCTGAGTTGATGCCCAATATCTAACATTTTACTTTTTCTGTTATTTTTTATTTATTTAATATATCTCATTTTCATTTCCCATTTTTCTGGGTCACTGCTGAAGTTATGTGCGAGTCATTCTGCATACTTCGTTTTCGGTTGACTTTGGTTCATTCCCTTTATTATGATATATTCCTGTTCTGCATCATGGCAAGACTTCAAGCTTTAGCAATGCTTTTCCATGAATCTCTTGCTCTCACATCATCTCGGCCTTATACATTTCAAAATTCACAAGAATTTTAGTATGATTGTTATGGTTATGTTCTTGCCATGGTTAGCTCAAATTTGATTCCGAAACTTTGGGTCATACCATAGTAATATTGCCTTGCAGACAATCCTTCCGAAAGTTTTACTGCTTTGGTTTTGGGGGTTCAGGAAGGTGGGATAGTGCTGGGATTACAGGTACAACAGTGAAGGCAAACTGCTGAAAGTTGTGTTGTTCACCTGACAAGAAGAGCCTGTCTCACGATCTGAAGTTTACTTTGCCCTCTTCTGAAAGTCTCAGACTTAAACATTATCATTGCTTCACCATTCACATCTGTATACCTACCTTTACTAACAGTTCTGTATCAGCATATAACCTGGATACAGGCCTTCTTTACGATATAGATGTATGCCCTGTGGAACAACTCTTTTGCAGGGAAAATTGATTTGGGCTTCATAGGACATCAGACAACTTAGGTGCGAAGTTTGTCTTTCCATCTCAAAACCACGATGGAGAGGAACTGATCATCCATGGCCTTTTGAAGGCCACTAACAATTTTGACCAAGCCAACATTATCGAGGGTGGAGGATTCAATCTCATGTGTAAAGCAAATCCCCCAGACGATGAAAAAGTTGCAATCAAGAGGCTTTCAGGGGATTTGTCATCCAATAGAATATGAGTCTCGGGTTAAAGTAGAAGTACATTTCGTATCAAATTTCTCATCCATGACATTGTGTTTGTATATTCTCAGGGTTTTACATCATTTGGCAGCAAGCATCTGAAGGTTCCATCATCTCTCTAAGTTTATCTCAGTTGTGTATGTATTCTTGCTCTTCATGTTCTTATTTTAAATTAATACATTAGCCATGGGTCTATATTTAAGTAGCTGTACACTACTTACACACATTCTAACAGATGAAAATCTAAATTGGGAATGAGTTTACAGTTGAGAGAAATTTTGTTGGATAAAGCTTTGAAATGGTTAAATCCTCTCTTGTTTTACCCATGTTTCAAACCTAGAGGTTGTTAGCAGACTTTGATCTGCTACATGTTCATCTGCAGACCCCTTTCTTCCATCACTTCACCCAGCTGCCACCAGAATTTCCCTCATGATAATGCTCAAACCGCACCATCGTTATACAACACATGTGTTGTTAAGACTTTCTGCAAAACCTACTGTTCACTCCCATCTTTATACTTCCAGCCTATCACTGCACCCCACCTTCATGCATATGCATATGTATTAGTGGTTTGTCGAGTCAAGTGGGTTAGATAAAAGTAAGGTCAGCAGCAAAGGTCGGGTGAGTGGTAATTGGCAGCAATATATGTGTATTAACAGTTAGCAAGGGTTTAGTCTAAAGGTTAGCACATATCATTTGTTTGGGTCAGAATACTACCTGGTTAGACTATGTTAGCAATATATCAAATGGTGTGGGTCCATATAGTCAACATTGTGTTAGTATGTCAGGTAACGTGATATAGTTATTGTTTTACCTTGGGTTTTACAGTTGAATTGATTGCTTGGTACATGTGAATATTTTTGTGTTGCTCAATGTGGAATAATGATTTTCAACCCCCTTTTGATTGTTGGCCATCACGTTAGTAGTTTCGGCATGTTGTGGCATATGTTAGCCTCAACCTTAATATACATTTAGCCCTCTTGCATTCGCCTAAATATGCCTGAACATTGCCATATATATCATTACACCCTCTTACCATAAGTCAATCACCTGTATATCAACACCTTCCTACATTTTTTTTATATACACTTCTCCTTCATCTACCCAACAGTTGTGTCATACATAATATAATTTTCCATCCATAATAGTTCTTCCCTCGATGTCCATATGATGCATCAGTATCCGCATCATCCACTTATGATTAGCCTCATATAGGCATGATTATATGCATTTTTTGGACATATGTATTAAACATATAGGCATCCTCACATGCATAGCACATAGGTGTATGTACGAACCCTTTTATCATTCATATCTTTTGGATTGAACATAATATTCTGCAAATATTCCTTCCATAAGCTTCTTTTATATTGTGCTAACCTGAGATGTTGCAGGGATCGTGTGAAAAAGTTTGTTTTTCTTCTAAAATCTAGGAATTTGAATTTCAATTCAATTTACATACTTGTAACAGCTAGATTATAATGAAAATTTACATTCCTTGCACTAGATTAGAATGCATTAGCATATATATTCTAGAAATGCTTGTTTTCATATTATTCTTCCTCTTTTATTACAAAATTTTACAAATGGGAACACGAGTGGCACATACACCATCTTATAAAAGGCGATTAAATCCTAAGTTAATGATTTGCATCAATGACCATAGTCAAGGTGTGAACAAAACTCATGGTTTTCATCTTTTATGGAATAACACTGGATTCACACTGGGTCCCTCTTCAAAAATCAACATTTTTTCTTTCTTTATCAGAGTTTAACTTAAAATTAACTCAGAATATATATGAATGTCCATAGTTAGGATATATTGAGAATTAATTTCATTTCAAACTCTATAAAGGCACCAAAAATATGTTTTATTCATCATTTGAATTTAAATATGATTATTATATAATACATTTTATGACCATAGTCAGAGATGTATTATATCTTCAATCTTATTTCAATTCATTTAAAGAATGAGATATGTTTTTCAAAATCCAATTTCACATTCTTTCAATTCATTCATCATTTAGGATAGAATTACATCATATTTTCAAAATTCTTTTTTAAAAAATCCAAGTGATTTTCAGATATATTTTAAAATATCTTCTTCATTTCTCAGATCAATCTTTAATTTCCATTTCAATTCATCTTTCTATCTCATCTCGAAAATCCAAATTCAATTTCAAAGTCCCATTTGACTTTGAAAATTCAAATTCACTCCTATTCTACAAATTCAAAGTTCAATTCAATTTTGAACATTCAAATGCATTCCCATTCTCAATATTTGATTTTGAATTCAACTCAACATTGCAGATCAAATTTCAAAGTTCAATTTTACTTTGAAATTCTTTATTCATCTTCTGATTTCAAACTCAAGCTTTAAATCAAAGTTTATTCTTTATTTTTTTAAATCTCCAAAGTTCTATATAAAGATTGAGTCTTGACTCTCAATTCAAAAACCAAGGTTTTGAGATTGATTCTGAATCTCAAAATTCGATTTTTCCTAAGTTTTAAGCCCACTTTTAAATTCAAATTTGGATTTCCAAAATCCAAATCCATCCTCAAAATCCCATTTGGATTTTCAAAATCAAATTTCATCTTGGATTCCAGACTTTGGATCCATTTCCATTTAGGATTCAAATCAATTTTGGATTCCAGACTTCGGATCCAAGTCTGTTTAAATATTCAGACTTCAGATCCAATTCCATTTAGGATTCAGAGTTCGGATTCAAAATTCTATCTTGGATTCCGGATTTCAAATCCAATTCCATTCCCAATTCCAAATTTCAAATCTAATTCTATCTTGAAATTCAGATTTCAAAACCAATTCCATTTTCAGATCTCATCTAGACTTCTTAAATCCGATTCTATTTTCCAATTCCATTGGATTTCTTAAATCCAAATTCCATTCTGATTTCAAACTTTAAAATCTGGAATTCAATTATATTTCAAAATTCCATCTCCATTTTAAAGTCTAGATTCAAAATTCAAATTCAAAACTCATATTGACTTTGAAACATTCATTTTGACTTCGAGTTCTATCTTTTTCTCTTTTCTTCATCTCTTCAAAATTCAAGATTTATTTTCGAGTCTTTGGTTATCCCAATACTTGGAATTTCAAATTTCTTCTTCCAGATCTATTTCAAATTCTGAATTAGATTCAAAGTCTAACTTTTTCAATCAATTTCAACCCTTTGAATAATTTCTTCATTTATTTCAGAATCACTTGTAAAATCTCAAAATTTCTAAAATATTTTCTCAAAAGCATACATTCTTGCATTTGCATTGCACAAGCATGATTCTTTGTGCATTTTAGACTTACAATAAATTCTTAGATAAATATTTTAACAAAGCAAAAGGCATAAATTCGATTCGATTGCCTCTGGTAAAGGCGCCCAGAACGGTCGAACCTTGTACCGACGAGCGAACCCCGTCTCCTCATTTTCCCACAAATTTTTAAAACGGAGGCGAGTAATTGTCAAAATCTTTTTAAAATTTTAGTCAAATGAGACCTTCGCAAAAGAATTCCTCTTTTTTTCTTTCTTTCCTTTTCTCTCTTCCCTTCTGTCTTTTACTTCCCCTTTAAAAAGGGAAATAGAGGTTAGAAAAGAAAAGAGGAAGAAGAGAAGACTGCAAGAGGACAAATTTTGCGATGATCACACGAAGGCTGCACAAAACCGAGCAAAAATACCTGATGCCCATCTACACACAGGTGGATCTAAGACTTTTGGGAGCCACCTGAAGAAAATGATAACTCATCAATATATATATATATATATATATATATTGTCAATTTTATAAGTATTGTTGCAAACCTGTTAAATAATTCTTTTATCATTTAACTTCGTAGAAAGCAGAAAAATGAGGCATTGTGCCATACAAGGATGTGTTTGTTGAAAGACATAAACGTAAGACCAAGAGAGAGTTCGTATCAGAGAAGGCGAGAACGACAACAATATGTATTTATTGTCTTAATAATCATTGTAATATACAAGTTATCATAAATATTATAATTCTTAATTATTATGTCATACTGTAATCATTACTTTGTATGAGTCATATGAGCAATAGATGGTAGAGCGATATGACGATGACTCCACTCAGCATCCACCTTTTGATCATGCAGTATGGGTGACTGCAACAGGTGAACCCAAAAAGGGTCGTGTGTTCGGGTTTGGGAGTAATATGAACACCTCACCAATCGTTGCTTCCTCTAGTCATGACTCATAGAGTTCTCCCGTTAGCATCAGTTCCAAGCATCTGACTACCCCGCCTAATTCTTGGGATGGTGTACGCCAGCTCGTTAAGGACACAATGTGTGACTACTTACATGAAGCAATTTCTGACGTTGTTCGTAATGAGTTGAATAATTTTTTTCAGAACAAGGAAGCTTCGTCTGCAGGTGAATCTCAGGTATGAAAGTTTCATGTTATGTATTGTATGTTGTTAGATTTCATGTCACTTTGATTGCCTTAACTTAGGTGCATTGCATATAATTTATTTCAGTATATTTTGTTTATCAATACTAACCTTTCCTTTCTTGTGTAGGTTGTTGGCGCTAATCAGTGTAGTGGAGCTGAAGGCGCAAATCGAGACAATGAAGAAGAGGACGCACAAAATCTTGGCGATGATTAAATCCATGTATTGCATTTGATGTACCTTCTTTTTGTTTAAAAAATTTAAATGTTCAATTATAAATAATTATAACTTGCAAAATTTGTAGTGGATTGATTAATTGTTTTAGTTTCCTTTTATATATGTTTTGACAGGAAATATAAATTGTACAGAAAATATAAATTGTATTACAAGATTTTTTTTCTCGATATTTATGTTTTAAACAATTTTTTTTTCCTTTTTTGCGATGGATTAGTGACGAAAATATCCGTCGCTATTTGGTACCGACATGTAATTTAGCGATAAATTTGGGATGAATTTTAATTTGTCGTTATTTACTAGTTGGTCATTGTTTTTGCGACGGATCTTAATTCGTCACTATATTAGCGACAGATATTAATCTGTCACAAAACAAAATCTTCATATAGTAATGACGACTTTGCGATGAAACTTGTCGTTCGCTAATTCATCGCAAATTAGTGACGAAACTGGCGACAAATAGTTTCCGTCGCTAATTAGCGACTATAATTTTGCGATGAAAGCCATCTCTTGTTACTCTGACGCTAATCCGTCGCTAAACACGTTAGCGACGGATTAGCAATGAATTAGCGACAGAGTAGGGTCATCACTAATTCACTGATTTCTTGTAGTGTGATTCAAGTTTGGATCGGGTATACTGGATCCAAGATCCAATCAAAATAACAGTTAAAAAACTTAAGTGATCAATTTTGAAACTAGAGTGGATATGGATCCAAAATTCAATATGAATTAAATATAGTGTAAAGATGTGAGGTAGATAAAAAAATATTACATAGAACTGAGGGTGGTCAAAAAGTAAAAAATACCATTTTCCCCCTGTATGCTCAATTAGTATATAAAGCATAATTTGGTACCCCGAAGTCGGATTCATGTGATTTTTGGATCCTTAGATTCTTTTCTTTAAGTAGGATCCATTGGCAGGAGATACGATGATAAACTATGAAAGAATAAAGTCAAAGTCAGGCATTTAAGCTTAAGGGTATTTTGGATAATTTTTATAAAAATGAGACTGTAAATAATAATATGGGATATTCGTTGATTTAAGATCAAAACTTGCAAGAAAGCTAAGGTATTTTCTTAGAGTGAGAATTTGAGCATTATAGGTAAGTGAACATTTGCAAATTCTTCGTTAGTGAAATAAATTACATGCTAGTTGGTATAAGCATCTTTCAATGTAATTTCATGTATTTTAACTGTGCTAGTTTTATTTATCTTAAATATAATAATGTCTAGTATGCAGATCCATGAATTGTAATGTTCAATATGATGCTTAAATATGATAATAGATGTTGCATGTTTCTTGATTCATGACATGATTTAATTATGAATGTATTATGTGTAGAGAAAATCATGACATTTTTGCATATATAAGATTGATATATGATGTTAGGAATTGAGAGTAGAATTTTAGATTAGGAATTATCCTAAAAATGTCATGCTTATGCCTTGGGAGGGGCATTGTAAGTGTCATGACTTAATAAGTTATTGGTAAGTTGCTATCCTTAAAGTCTTGACATGTGATCACGTAATGACTGTGTAATACACTAACTTTAAGATATGAATGTTGAAAGAATAATGTGTATATGATAACCACATAGAGTATAATAAAGAACTCTACTAGGAGACATGATTTAGGGCATTGTTGAGATATGTATCTTGTGTGTATCTTGAGAATATCTCAGACTTTCTCAGATGACCCTTAAGGGTTAAAACATTGCTCACTAGACACATATAGGATGTATCATGAACCACAAAACCTTGAGCGCATGTATAGCTTCTTGAGACACCTTGGGGGCATGTATAGCTTCTTGAAACACCTTGGGGGAATATATAGCTACATTGACTCTTTGGCAAGGGGAAACAGAACGTAAATGGCTGGTGACCCGCGTCTAGCAAGGTCGCCAATCACTAGTAGCAAACAAACTTACAAGCATGCCGACCCCGATCTTACTATTTGATATCTTCGGCATTGGTGACCGCTACTGGTCCACTATGATCGACAATACGAGAATGCAACAGCAGGCCTGAGTCTGTATCAGCAATGATAAATAAAATACACCAACATCGGTGAACGTAGATTGAACACTCCTGATGCACCCACATGCGCAATAACGTGGGCCCATAACCCAATGTTGGCGTATGCTCCAAAATTAAAACCAGAATGCTAATTCAACACATACTGATAGATGCCATGGTCGATGTGATGTGCGAGAGCATGATGTTCTCCTTAGCCTATTGATAGCCACGATGAGCCCAAGCCTTCAAGTCGATGATGAGCAGGACCTTGAACCCAAATAAGAATTACGAGGACACAAACAATAGGTTTCAACTGCTCTCATCATGCGACCAAGCCCCATATTTATAGTGGAGGATAAGGGGGGGGGGGAGGGAGAGGGTTTATGAATGTGAACCCCTTCACATTTTTGTAACCCCTACCTTACTAAATTTCACTAATTACTCACTAATGGTCCACTAACTCCTCGTTAATGTCAAATTGGGTCACACTATAGGTTAGACCCAAACCCAAATGTCCAACATGTCATACTTACTATCACTGTCCCGACAACGCAAAACTATGTGGGCTTGCTTATAAAATGATGTCCACAGTCCATACATGTCCAAGTTGTGTCAATGTGTCTGATTCATGACGTCGAAGGCTTGCGGTGGCAAATTTAGAAGCAAAAAAAATAGTAGACAATAGTTATAGTAGGAAGAAAATAGAAAAATGGTAGTATTGTGTAATATTTGCAAATTTTTTTGATGTGTTTGAGACATTAATGAAAAATGCTTTCTGATCAATGAGTGGATTTTTTTTCTCATGCTATTTGGTTGGTTCAAGCTAGTAATTCTAAGATGTGATTACCTTGATATTTAATTAACTCCTTTCATATGGCTAACTAAGCTTGTGAAACTGAGGTAATGCCTAGTTAATATTTATAATGATATTAGAATTCTTCTTACTATCATGTTGGAGTTGGTTATTTCTGCTAACAAACAAAATTATTATGACATTGTCCATCTGATTATTAATCTAGTTGATTTTATGGTTGCGTTTGATTTGGTGAGGTAATTGTTGCTTTCAATGAAGCAATATTAACTATGTTTGATATAAATCTGTGATCTTTTAGATACATGGCTCATAGATGGGCCTAAGTTAGGGTTCATTTTGTAGACCAATAACTCAAGTCATGGAAATTTACCAAAGTTTAGTAATTATGGCAAACTATGTATCTTTTTAGGCTACGGTGAGGATTGAAATTTTATTCACCTAAGCTTTATAACAAATTCTAGGGTGTAAATCCTAAGTGTTGTAATTATCAAACTTATTTAGACAAAAAGTTGGGCTTTGACTTATGAGTAGTTGACCTTGTGCTACATTTCTTTTTAGATATTTAATTATTTGAAATATTACTTTTTGTTTTTGTCTTTTGGGAGCAGTGCAAAATTCGAATTTCTTGAGGAGAAGCCTCCATTTTTTAAAACGGCGTGGAGTGGGCTCTATTTGGAAAGCCTCTACACTCCCAAGTTCCTGGGTAGAGAGAAGCATTATGAGATATGCTCTCTTTTTTATATTTGCCTTTTTGAAAAAAAGGAGACACTTGCTTGAAAAACAAGCTGCCTCTTTTTTGCCCAATAGGGAGAGAGTGCATATTTTGATGAGATCTCCCCTTGGAATGGGTGTTGAACTAAATCCTCACCATCCATTTTCTTCTTTTTTTATCCCCACCCTCCATCTCTACATCCCTTCATTATTTCAAGAAGGAAGGAGAGGAGGGGTTCTAAAGCTACATCTCATTTTGTATTTTTTCCCTCTCCCCTTAGCCGAGTCCTCTTGGGAGGATTTTCTTCATAGCAAACCGAATTTTTTTGTGTGGTGGTTGTAGCTTCATTACTTCAAGCTCAAGTGTATAGGGTGAAGAACCATCTAGGGACTTCACCCTATACTCTTGAAGGAGAAGTATCCCATTCCTTCTTATCGTTTTCTCCATCTTAAAAAAAAAACTATGTAAGTTGTTCTAAACCAAACTTATGGCTATGTAGTTTATAGAATGCTTCATCCCTGTCCATGGTTTTGTGGCTCTTATATACACCAACAATGGGATATGTTGGTTGGTGAATGCAAAATATTTTCTCTTATTTTTCTTGTTTTAAAAAAAGAGAGCCTATTCATTGGATGTTTAAATCTTGGTGGTTAGTGCTTTGTGGTCATTAGAGAACTTCATATAGTGAAGGCACATGCATCGTTCTCTAACATAGCCTATGTTTATGGAGGTGTTCTCTAACATTTTTTTTGGTAAGATTATTGAATATTTTTGCAAGATGTAAATATTCTTAAAATGATCACATGCATGGTTCATTTAAGGATATGGTTTACGAATTGTTGGGTTTTTCTAAGAAATATTCATGTGTGAATATGATGCTTAGTTCTTCTATACTAAAATTTATATGATTGTTATTATGAAGTATAAGCTTTCCATGGAGATGAATCATGTGCTAAGGAGTTATCTTCCATTTGGGTCAAACATGGGTCTGTTCTGGTAACCAGGCGGCTGCCAACCATCAGACACACACTCGGGTGGACCGAGATGGGTGCAGTCCATGAAACCCAGCCCATTAAATAGTCTAAGAAAAAGTCAGAAGATTTTTGAGAAACTAGAGTCATTTATATTTATGCAGATGACTCTGTTTTTTTTTTTTTACCAATAAATGTTTACAAACTCTTGTTAATTCTAATAAAATAGATGCTTGCTCATTTGATGATCATTGTGACATTTGTCACTTTGCCAAATAGCCTCGTTTACCATTTCCCATAAACTCCATTTCAACTAGTGCTTCTTTCCAATTGATACCTTGTGATTTATGGGGAGGATATGAAACTCCTACTTCGGGTGCTCATTATTTTTTAACCATTGTTGATGATTTTTCTAGAAGTACTTGGGTCTACCTAATGAGATATAAGTATGAAACCTTGCAACTTATGCAAGATTTTTTTTTCTATGATCAAAACCTAATTTGGTTCTCAAATACATCTTCAAAGTGACAATGGAACAAATTTTTTTTTCAAATAACATGCAGTATTTTGTTCATAATCAAGGGGTAGTACATCAATATAGTTGCATCTACACACTCTAACAAAATGGAGTGGTAGAATGCAAACATTGTGTTGTCTTAAATATGGTACATGCCCTTCGATTCCAAGGTAAGCTTCCCATAAAATTTTTGGGAGAATGCATTCTCATAGTTGCATATTTACTTAAACAAGTTCCTACCAAAACCCTACTTGGTAAAACTCCCTATGAGGTTCTTTTTCGAAAAAATCCTAGTTACAAACATCTATGTGTTTTTGGATATTTATGTTATCTCCATAAGTTTAACACTTGTGCGAAATGATGCGTGTTCATTAGATATCCTCATGGCCAAAATGTTTAACGAGTATATGATCTTGACGATCAAACCATTTTCACCAGTAGGGATGTGATTTTTTTTGAAAATATTTTTTCCTTTAAAAAAAAAGTTGATGCGCCAGAAAATGATGGGAGTGTGGTTCTACCTATACCAATTTTTGATGTGTCTCAAAAACCAAATAGTGACCAAATTTCATCAACTGACATCATCATATCTCACCACAATCCAACTTCAAATCCCAACAACGTCGTGCTATCTAACCAAGCTCCTGGTCCAATCCAAGAGCCACATATTGATTTAGATCCGAACCCAAGGCGCTCAACAAGGCCAAGGTCTCAACCTGAGTACCTTAAATATTATAGATGCTACACCTTCGTACAAGCATCTTCGTCCGAGATAGGCGCATCTAAAAGAACTCAGTATCATCTTACTCATTTCTTGTCTTATGATAATTTTTCAAATTCTCACAAAGCCTTCTTAGCAACTATCACCCAAACCATTAAACCTAAATCTTTTCTTCAAGTGGTTCAAGATTTTAAATGAAAAGAGGTGATGACAATTGAAATTCAAGCATTAGAAGTTAATCACACTTAGACGCTGATAAAAAGCCCATCGCTTGCAAATGGGTTTATAAATCCAAGTACTGTTCAGATGGATCCATCGGGTGATATAAGGGCCACTTAGTCACAAAAGGTTACACTCAGATTGAAGGGCTCAATTATAATGAGACCTTTGTGCCAGTTGCTAAGCTTGTCACTATACGATGCTTTCTTGCCCTGGCTGCCATCTTTCAATAGGCTATTTACCAATTTGACGTCAACAATGCATTCTTGCATGGTGACTTAAAGAAAGAAGTATACATGAGTCTTCCTCTAGGACTTTTGAGTCAGAGGATCCGAAAGTTTGTCCCTTGAATAAGTCCATTTATGGACTCAAGCAATCTTCACACAATTGGTTTGTGAAGTTTTCATCATCCCTTAAAAATCTTGGTTTTACACAGTTAAAGGTGGACTACTTATTGTTCTTCATAAACACCTCAGTTGACCGCGTGTTCATCCTTGTTTATGTTGATGACATCATTATTGTTGGGGATGTTGTTGAATATATTGAGAACCTCAAAGCAACCTTGAACAATTTATTTCACATTAAGGATCTTGAGAAAGTAAAATACTTTCTAGGACTTGAGGTGACATAATCCAAACAGGGTATTTTCCTCTCTTAATGGAAATATCTTTTGGTTATTCTCGCTAATAGTGGTTATCTTAGAGAAAAAACACTAGCCACACCCATGGATCCCTATACTAAACTCGACAATGATCATGACAACATTCTGCATGAAGCCACCACATATTGGTAGCTCGTTGGGTGACTTATTTATTTCACCGTCATCAGGTCTGACATTGTTTATTCCGTCCATATTCTTAGCCAGTTCATGCATCAACCCAAAGTTCCCCATACACAAGCAACTCTCTGTGTGTTAAAATATTTTAAAGGGACACCTAACCATGGTATCCTCTTTTCTTCCTCTTTAAAGATTTATTTGACTGGTTACTGTGATTCAAATTTGGCCTCCTGCTCGCTGACCGGACCCTCCACCTTAGGCTATTTCATCCTTCTTGGCGAAAGTCCCATCTCATGAAAAATAAAGAAGCATACCATAGTTGCTCAATCCTCGACTGAAGCAAAGTATCATGCTATGGCCTTGGCGTGTTGTGAATTAACATGGCTCAAATTGTTGCTCATTGGTTTTGGCATTCGTCATTCACAGTCTATGATGCTATATTGTGATAATCAAGCTGCCTTACATATTGCTACCAATTTCGTGTTTCATTAGCGAACGAAACACATTGAAATTGACTCTCACGTTATTCATGGCAAAATCTAGTGTGGTAAATTATGTACCCAATTTGTTTTATCTGTTTCACATGTGGATATCTTCACCAAACCATTGGTGCATGATCCTTTCATCGACTCAAGAGCAAGTTGGGGTTGTTGAACCCACATTCCCCACCTTAGGGGGAGTATTAGAATTATTCTTATCTTATTATATTGATTCATAACTGGATATGATAAGAGCAAATGACGTTGGATAATATCAAATGTGGTAACTGTATGTTCTTATTGATGCATTGTTTCATTGCGGGCCAAAACCCAAGAGTTTGTTGACTCCAATCATCTTCAACTCAAACGACTTGTCTAAACAAACACAATGAACTGGGCATTAAGTTGTATCTCCTAATTCAATTCCCCAACTTACTCTATCAAGCTAGAGAATCCAAACATTCACTAATTAATTACTAAGAAAACAAACTCACAAAGGCTCTGGACATCTGGTTAGGTGGGTTGGCTTAAGGCTCTAAGTTGAAGGATATGAAGAGTTTGGGTTTGCATGTTCTTTTTTTTCAAGGCCAAAGCAACAAGCTCCTTGGTGGATAAAGAGGCCACATAAGGGTTTTGTCTGCTTGAAGATGGGCAATATATTAGGGTGTGAATTTTTTGCTAGTCTCAATTAAATGTAGTTATTGGTCAGCATGGTCTTATGTCAAACCGTAGGCCCAGGATCAAATCTCATTGGTGCATGGGGGTTGTTGCTTTATCATGATTGGGCACATAAGGCTAGGGGTCATGTCTTTTAGTCAGAGTTTTACCTATTAAGTGATCTGGTTCTGAGTGAGGGTTTGTCTTCATCATAAAAAAATCACGAGTCCCACTCATAGTGACAAACATTTTTTTGGCAGAATCTCATTTTTTGAAAACTCTCGAGAAATTGTAAATTTTTCATAAATCTTGCATTTTTCAGAAAAATCTTGGCAATAAATAAATAAATATAAAATTTATTTTTATAATAAAATATTAATAAAAAATATTTAAAAATAAAAATACACAGTTTTTTCATGATACATAGCCATTTAAAACATAAATAATATCATGTTTAAGTCACAATAATTTATATTTTTTCATAAATCTTGCAATATTTGTCACTATGGTGCCACTATGTAAATTGAGGATTTTCTTGTTAAATAAAAAAAAACTACTAAGAAAACAACCTCAACAAAAGGTGAAATACCATAGTTGCAAATCTTCCTAGGATCAAAGGGCCTCATAGTCTCTCTGAGATACCAACACAAATTATTTTTTTTGAAAAGGAGATACCAACACAATCATATTGTCTCACTATCACATTTCATGTATCTAACATCTTTTTAAAAGGCTTAATAAATGAGGTGGGGTACTTGAGGGGTCCAATTTTTAGGGCAGAATACATGGGATTTTATCATATTTTATAAACATAAAAAAGACATAAAATAAAAAAGAAGGGGAAGATACCAATGAACTCAGATAATATGGCTATATAAAGGCAATTATGTATAAAATTGTCACGTGTAAAACCAGCTATTTTTATGGTACACTCAGAAGTCTTTTTTAAGAGGGCATTAGACTAGCTATCAGAGCTGCCTTGGAGTCCACTCATCAATGTGATAACGACATCCAAAGCATCATCACCTTTGTTCTGTTTCAAGCCTTCATTCATTGCATTCATTTAAAACTTGAATGGCTCTAAAAAAAAATGTGGACCTATCTAAGGGCCATGCTATTCATGATGTTCTGTTTGTTGTTCTTCAAATGGATGTATGGCATTGAAATCAATTTTGAGTCTTATGACGATATGCCACCAGAGTTGCCTCTGACCAGATACCCTTTTTTTCT
Organism: Nuphar pumila; assembly: GCF_984573655.1. Lineage (NCBI taxonomy): Eukaryota > Viridiplantae > Streptophyta > Magnoliopsida > Nymphaeales > Nymphaeaceae > Nuphar > Nuphar pumila. The sequence goes on along the minus strand of NC_143254.1, from coordinate 20,921,853 downwards.
TTTTCTTTTTCTTTTAAGTCAAGCCCGAGTTAGGCAACCCCCTACCAGTTATACAACGATACAATTGGAATTTGAACTCACAATGTTGCAACACAAAGTGATGTGCACAAACTACTACTAGACAAGTGAAGCCCCTTGATGGTTGATTCCTATTTTTTTTCATAATTTCTCATTTTCCTATGGTCTTAACCTATGTCACAGAGATTCTTCAACTTGCTCTCATGTTGTGTCCCTATGTATACTATTTCGAATAGTAAATTGCAAGAAAATAGTGTGTCTCTTGTTCTTTTACTCGTGTCCTTGTGACATAGAAGCATGATTTATTGCCTTGACTATAAAATTCAAGATTTTTTCTTGATACTTAAAATAAATAAATGATGAATTATTGGTGCATCCGTGGCTATAATCATGAATTCTTGATTTTCTTAATTTTTTTGATATTCTTAATTTTCTTGAAATTCTTGATTTTCTTGATTTTCTTGATTTTAATTAATTATGAACCTTTGTCTCAAGTTATGAAGATTATTTCAAGAATAATTGAAAAAGCTAAAACATGTGGACTAAATAAGAAAGTAAATGATTTGTATATTTTTAGATTATGGATTTTGGATTTGAATTCAAATTTAATAAATATATCTAAAATATTATAATTAGATTTGAGTTTGATTCAAATCTAAATTAAAACTTAATTGAGTGTTAAATTATTGTTAAAAAGTATAATAAATTATATTTTTGTTGAAATTAAATCTATAATTTTAAATTTAATTCAAAAGTCATACATGTGATTCTTTAGGGTATTTCTAATAAATAAATACAAATTTTTACAAGAAAAAACTTTAAAATATAAATTAGTCAGTAGATTTAACCAATGATATTTAAATCAAACCCAATTAAGTTGAAATTAGTCCATAACATTTAGACCAATTAAAGAATAAATTATATTGGATATAACTTACGATATCTTGAATCATATATCATTAGATGTGACTTATAGAGTTGTACGCTCCAAAAAAATGTTATTATTGTTTTGACCAAAAATTTTAGTTGATAAGTGAGTTACCTTGACACTCCTCATTTCGAGGGCATCAAAATCGACTATCTATATGCTCAAATCGATATTGATTTGAGCATTGTATTATCGACCGAAGTTCATGCTTAATTATATGTCAAAAATTAATGTTTTCAACATTGACTAACTTTTTTTTTCAGTCCATATGTGTACGATTAAATCTAATACTACCACGTTGATCTATGTTTTGAAGGCTATCAAATCAACTATTTAAATGTCTAATTTTGATAAGTTTTTGGGTCTATATTTCTCTCGAAAGGTTACCATGTTACTAGAGCTCAAACTAAGGTAAAAATTCTCTACTTTTCCTTTATAGCTTAAGTAATTTTAAAATTTAATTAATTAGGTTTCATAATTTATTTATTTTATTTGATTAATAAAAATAAATCAAAAAATATTAACTTCTTATATTAGATATGAGACTCTGGGATGAAGGCGTAGTAGTTGTTGTACTATTGTTTAAGCCCATCTATAAATAAAGGCTCTCATGAGGAGGATTAACAATGTTATTTTTTTCTCTCATCTCTTTTCCACGCCCCTTAGAGCTTTTATTCTTCTTTATTGGGTTCAAGAAAGACTTTCACATGATTTTAGGGGTGTATTAAATCCTTTTCAAGCTAGTAGAAGGTGTCGATCATCTGAATCATGCAAAAAGACCTGCTGAAATCTTTGAAAAATGTTTTTTCAACATGAGGTAGGTGATTTGTGCTTTTATTGCAAGAATAAAATTCTTGGCATGAATTCCAATAACTTTTCATGAGTTTAAATCATGATCAGACCTTCCTAACTGTGGGTTTGACTCAGATCTAAAGATCTATGAAAAAGAACATTTTTTCTAAAAGAAAACCTTCTTTAAAATCGGGTTTTTATAAAAACTGGTTTCATAAAAAAAAATCTGTAAATTTGTAAATACTTGAATTATGCTATGATTTTCTTGCAAGTATCATTTTTTATTAGTATGATATGTTGTTGTAGACCGTCTATAAAATTTTTGTAATTTTCTATTATCAGAATCTTGAGATATTGTGATTTTGGCAGTATCAGTTTTTTTAGATAAAAAATTGGTAAATTTAGAAAGAATATGGATTTCGTGGTTAGATTCATATAATATCTGATGGTTTTTAATATATTATGATTAGGTAGATATTCTGTAATTTTTGTAATTTTTTCTGAATTTTTATTTCATGTATATTACATGTTTTAGTTAATTTATTATGTATTTTATCGAAACTATTCTTGAAAAAATAAAGCATATGCGAGATGGGCATATTTTTCCAACCAAAAGGCTGAGGAAAAATATAATTTATCTCAAGTAGGACATGTCACATCTACCTGTATATTTTATTATGGGTTTTGTTTTAAAATATGCAAGAAAAATCACGGGTGTACAGATTCGAGTGACCCAGTTTGGCCCGACCCGAATGTATATACCCATAAATACAGTTTTTTCGTTAGACCTTCAACCAGTAAAATGTTCATATCTCTCTATTTCGAAGAAGTTTTGACAAACAATTTATTGCGTTGGAAAGCTAACAAAATTTCACATCTATTGTGAAATTTTAGGCTCTGTTCATAGAATGAACATGACCCTGTGATAGTCAAAACAGAATATGATATGTTTGTAGTAAAATATTTATAACTCTGTCATACAGAGAAATTTTCATGAATGGTTTACGGCTACGAAAATCTGAGAAAATTTTCTATATACTATGAAAATATCAGTTCTGTTCACTAAACATAAATTTTCTTGTAAACTCTGTAACAATCGAATAAAGTTAAATATTTTGCTAATCAAGACCAGTCTTTGGATCGAGGGTCGACAAATGCATTGTTCACATGTTTTTCATGCAAATTTATTCGTTTCAAACATCATGTATTATGTAGATATGTATGCAGATCTAATGTTATGCAGAAGTATGCCTAAGACATGAATTTCTAATAAATAGTTAGGCATGATGCTTAATAAAGACTATACATTAAGATGAAGGATCAAAGGGTCCAATTAATGCAAGTTTATGTTTAGATTTCAAATATTATGTTGTTTGCATGTATGCTCATGTTATGATGATGATGATATGGATGTTTCAATAATGTGAGTGCTCAAATTCATGTTCTTTATTGCACTGGTCATGTACATGCATATGTGCTAACTGAAACATGAAAATGAATATGATTTTCATCTACGCATATGCTCAAGTTTATGTTACAAATGTGATTAAGTGAATATTCTAATGTTTTATAAGAATGCATCCATTTTCCATAAAAAAGCTCAAGTTCTAATGTCGCATGAAAAATATGTATGTGATCAAGTAATCATGGGACATTAAAACTCAAGATACTTGTTGAAAGAGCGACAAGTGATACAAAACTTTGTGGGGCAGGTATGTTTCAGGCAAGGAGGGTTGCTCTTTTCCTCCCATAGTTTATAAAAAAAAACTCTGCATTAGACTGCAGCGAAGAAAACAATGTATTCATGAAGAAAACTGGTGCATTGGATTGAAAGGTATTGTGAATCTCTCTTGTATTAACGTCCCTCACCCCGTTCTGATGAATGAGCCTGGCCAGACTAAAGTCACATTTGTATATAAAACACTGCCTGAACCATGGTCTTGATATGAGAATCTAAGTCTGTGTCGTATCAGCAGGGCTACGAAGTGATAACTTAAGATACATGTGCATTAGTCAGGCACCACATGCATTATTTAAGAAAGAAAATTTAATTAAAGATAAGAATTTATGCACACATTAAAGGGCTTGAGCATATGGTAAGTCATGCATATTAACTGCTTATGCATTTTAACTTCTTGAAATGTATGAATTGATGCTCTCTTATTTAATTTGATTGATTGAATAATCATTACTAGTTGTGTAATTATTTTAGTTAATTTCAAATGCTGAACTATGAAATTTCTACTGAAATGCTTGCTTTGTATTTTTGTCTTAAAAGTTTAGTATATCTCACTATACCGAGACATATTTTGTCTGACCCTATATGATTTAATATTTTTCAGGTAATGAGGAGTAACTTATATGCGAAGACGGGAGGTTGCGACGGGGACTGAGCCTAGATTTTCTTTGCATTTACATGATTTTCTAGTCTCTGATTTATTATTTGATTACTATATCAATGGACAAAAGTAATTAATATTTTGAATGATTGTAGACCTTGATTCATTTTATACATGACGAGATCTATTTCTTTTAAGTTTCTACAACCATATGGTTATACATGAATACGAAAAGTAGTATGCTAACTTTTAGATTCTATAAGTTTTTTCGTTGTTATATATTAAAATATTTAAAGGTATTAAAAAAAATCTATTATTTTCAAGTTATAAAAATTTAAGTGTTATATTGACCTTTACAACTTTCTAGGTTAATACGTTGATTTGAAAAGAGCCGGGATCATGGCTTAACTAGCTAATCAAATTGTTACTTGTATTCGGATACCAGTTGGATTCAAATTGGCTTTAAACTCGAATATAAAACTTTATGCCAAATCCGGTTATTATTCAGATGTTCGCTCGGCAAAATCTGATTAAAATGATTCAAATTCATTCTAATATCCGACCCTGAGTCCAAACCATTGACATTCTTCAAGAGGAATTGAATGCCAATCAAATGCAAAATCTGACTAGTCAGATCGATATTAGCTAAACAGGTTCAGATTGGAAAAGTGAAAGACTCGATGTAATCAAATTTGGATATCCATCAAACCTAAACATCCCTCGGATTTAATTGCAAAATTTTTAAGATTATATTCAAATTTGATTATAATCGGATATTGTTATGGCTTATTGAATATGACTAGACGGAGTCGGATTCGGTTGGATATCGGATAAAAATCCGATTCGTTGGCGTCCTATACACCAATGAGACTACCCCCTTTGTTATTGCGCCACAGTCTGGCTGCGCCAGCAAGTCTGCGCGTATTCTCGGGCGACCTCTCTTTCTCTACTTACTATACTCTTCGGGAACCGCTCTCCGGCGTCGTTTTATCGCTCACACTCGGGATTCCCTAGCGTTTGCTTCCGGCCGTCCGGTCGGAGAATCTCCGGAGACAGTGGAGCGGGATCTGTACGGCGGGTTTCAGCTTTCGGGCAGGCTTCGGAGCTCTCCGTCCGGCGTCGGTGGGTGGAGTTTGACGGCTGGGCGCCCTCTCTGGAGTGTGTTGGCCTTCTGGCTTGTTGGCTGAGTTTTCGGACGGCCTGAGAGTGGCTGGAGAGAGATCCTTTCGGCGGCGTCTGCTTGGAGTTCCGGCGACGTTGTTCCGCAGCGCCGCTTGTTGACTTTTAGTTGGCCGGAGAGAGAGAGAGAGAAAATTTGCGCTCCAGTTTTGAATCGAACGCACGAGAATTCGTGGAATTCCTCATCTATCTGTTAGAGTTCTCGCCTTGACCAGAGAAAATTTTCTGGCCGAAGATTTCCGTTCGTTGATTTCAATTCCCTGAGTTCGAGTTAGGCTTTCCGGCAACGGTGGTGGGAGAATTTTTGTGGTTTTGCGGCAAAGTAGAGGGTGAAGAACGATTTTTCAGGGACTTTTGAGGGAATTTCCAAATATTTTTTAATTACGCTGAGAGGGGAAGAATCGGTCTGGGAGCGGGGTGGCGCTAGTTGATGCCAACGTTGGTGGGAAAATGCTCGTTTGATGCGTTCCCCACTGATCATCCGGCTGACGATTTGCGAGCTTTTGAGATGAAGGCTCCCGTGGCCGGTGGGTTTCCGGCCAATTCCGGCGAAGGTGAGTTCCCTGACAATTTGGCGGTTTCCCGTTTGTGCCCAATTAAAAGAGGATTCACGCTAATAATCGCTATTCGGACCCGTTTTCTTCTTCTTCTTGGGGTTGCGAATCGATGGTGTTTCCTCAATTTGATGCCGAAGCATCGTAGCTCGTCGAGTTCTGATTTTTGAGTTCCTGTCTTTGGATTTCTATTTAAAGAGGATTTATGGACAAAAAATTGCATTAAATTTTCCTTTTTGTGAGCTTCTTTTGCATTTAAGTTCCTTCCCTTTGAATTTTACTTCCTGTCAATCCCGAGTTCCCATTAGAACCAAAAAAGAACTATAAAAGCTGAAGAACTGGGTCTTTGTGAAGGTGGAGTTAAGAAATTAAGTTGGTGTCTATCTATATATAATTTGATTATGCATGAAGATCTTTAGATAGAATAAGGAAAAAAATAGCAGTAATTTGGACGCCTGATGGGTGCATGGCTGAATCCTATCTGCGGCTATCCTCAACATAGTTTGGGTTTTCTGCAAGTTCTGCTTCTTATCGAATTCACAGAGTTGTTGTGTAATAAGTTGCACTCTACTAAATCGCATGATGGTCTTAAGATTTACTAAAATCCATTGTTTCAATTTTATTCCAATTTTCTGTTTGCAGCTAGCATTGGATAGAAATGATTGGTGGAGAAGGATTCATGTGGAAGACCCAGAATGATTTTCTTTTTTGGTTCATATCGCCGACCCCAATTGTTTTGGGATGAAGGCATAGTTGTTGTTGTTGTTGTTGTTTTCTGTTTGCAGCTAGCTTTATCCTCACCATAAATGTTAGCAAATCTTTGAAAAATTCTGAAGTCGTCTTTTTGCATAGGAGTGGAGCGTGTCCTTAGTATTGGTGACAAATGTGTTTGGAAACTTGTTTCACATAATTCCAGTGCTATAATTAAGTTTTTGTTGTGTCTCATCTAATATGAATTTAGGGAGACATCTCAATATCCTAATTATAATTTAGGACTTGATGTACACATGCTTCAGGTGAAGTGGTTTAATGAGTTTTTTTCTTTGGGTAAAATTTCATGAGAATTATTCATGATTTATCAAAATTGGTCTTGCTGGTCGAACTGTCTTAGTATTTAAACCAATGCATTTACCAGTATGCTTGAGCTTAGGTGGTGTACATTAGCTGCATTTGGCCAGTTTGAGAGTTTTTGTAGCAGTTCATCTGCACAAATATGAGACTGATAATAAATTACAGGCTTGTTAATAATATAGGTGATGGTTTGGTATACTTTTGTTAGCAAATATGGGAAAGGCCAGTATAAAGAAATAATTAAATCAATGTTTGTGTGCACGGTTAGACATATATATTTTTTAAAACAATAGACACGCACAGATATTGAATTGTTATTGTGTTTTGGCATGTCGGATTTGACCATCTTGTGTTTCCTGTATACTATGTAGACATCGTATTGTTTTATTCCATCATTCTGTATCTTTTATTCTGGGAGCAGGACAACAGAAAACTATCAATTCAGAGCTATGGCATGCATGTGCTGGACCACTTGTTTCATTGCCACCAGTTGGCAGCCTTGTAGTTTACTTCCCACAAGGTCACAGTGAACAGGTGTGCATTTTGACATTGATTAAATACAGTCTTTTGTGCTTTTGTTGCCTGGGGAATTGAACTCTGAAACAGGCTTTGGATGCTGTAATTCTAGGTTGCGGCCTCAATGCAAAAGGCAAGTGATGGGCACATCCCAAATTATCCCAACCTTCCTTCGAAACTGATTTGCATGTTGCACAATGTCACCCTTCATGTATGGTAGTTTCCAAATATCTTATGTTCCTTGTTACTGTCCCCTCTGCTTGAAACTTGGATTAGATGCTCGTTGCTTAGAAGAGTTCTATTTGATATTCAGGTTGATACTGAAACAGACGAGGTTTATGCTCAGATGACTCTTCAGCCTGTAAATAAGGTTGTGCTTGGTGTGCTACTTGCTACCGTAATATTTTCTGCTTATCTGATTGTATGAGACTCTTCGGCCTGTAAATCAGTTTGTCCATAAAGTGCTACTGGCTACTCTAATATTTTCTCTTTGTCTGTTTGTATATTCTGGTTCTTTTGTTATCTATTATCCTTTTGAGCTCTATTTTGGGTGCGTCTTATCTTTGTGAACACTTTCCAAATTAATGCTTTGGTTCTTCTGGTACTGCAGTTTGACAAGGAAGCTTTGCTAGCATCTGATCTTGGTCTGAAGCAAAGTAGGCAGCCAACAGAGTTCTTCTGCAAAACACTTACAGCAAGTGATACAAGCACACATGGTGGATTTTTTGTACCCCGGCGTGCAGCTGAAAAAATCTTCCCTCCTTTGGTATGTGCTTGTCTTCTCTTTGCTCATCTGCCCCATGATGTTTTTTCTGGCTTTCCTGCTTGTACTTATAGTAACATGGTTGTTTAGGACTTCTCAATGCAACCACCAGCTCAGGAGCTAGTAGCCCAAGACTTGCATGATGTTTCATGGATATTTCGGCATGTTTATCGCGGTATATGGCCATTCTGCACTTCTAATTTGTTATTGTAACTTCTAGGCTGTCATAATATATGTCACACAAACACTCCATATGGGGTGGCGTACCCGTGTTGACACAGTAGGACACGAGTACAGGTACTGCACGGTGTACAGGTACGCCGTGGGTCAGGTCCAGGTAAGTGTTGGGTCAGGTCCAAACCTGACCCGATCTAAAAAAAATTGGTGATGTTTGACTTGTGGTCAAAGGGGTGAGACTATTTTGGTCCCCCCTCACCACGATAAGCCCTCTCTCTCTCTCTCTCATTCCCCCCACCCCCACCACTCTGGTTTACCCCCCTCATTTTTTTTGGGCATTGACCTGGGTGGGGGGAAAAGAGAGCGAGAGAGAGGGGGGAGGGGGAAACAAGAGAGAAGGGGGTTAAATGAGAGAGAGAGAGAGAGGGAGGGGGAGGGGAATAAGAGAGGGTAAACCAAACGGACGGGTGGGGGGGAACGAGAGAGAGAGAGAGTTACAAAGCACCCCTTCCTTTTTACAATGAAAGGAAACACCCTTTTATGTTTTAAGAAATTTCATTTTACCCCTTCTTTTTCTTTTACACCCTTTTATGTTTTAAAAAAATTCATTTTACCTATGTTACCGCAACACAACGTTTCTTACCCGTGTCGTCATGGGTATGGGTAGGGGTGGCAATTTGTGACACGACCCGCTTCTTAGCCGGGTTCGGGTTTGGCTTAAACGGGTTCGTGTCGTAAACGGATCGACCCGCCTAACCTGTTTATTAAACGGGTCAGGTTCGTGTTAGGGGTATGCCAACCCACCAACCCGTTTAACCCGTATATTATGTATTCGCTTCCCTCTCCCTCCCTCTTCCTCCTTTCTCTTCATCTTGGCCGTCTATGGATGGCCTCCGCCTCGTCCTGTCCTGATCTCTCCACCGTCGTGTTAGGGGTATGGATCATTCCTGGTTGTCTCCAGAAACCCAAAATGTGGTTATGGAAACACGACTATATATATATACATACATATATAAACTCCAAAAGTTGGACATAAATGACCCTGGGTGCGACGCGACGCGGGTGCAGCACCCAGTTGGCCGAGTCCCTGTGACATAGCCACTATGACATTGTCTGTGTTATTTGGCAATTAGCTACTGATTCGTCCTGGAGTCCTGGACAAAGTTGATGTGCCTGATCGGTTGCAGGCTCACTGTTGCTCTTGTATGTTGCGCTTTTACTGATGGGTTACATGTAGACATATTTTTCCAGGTCAACCAAAGCGGCACCTACTAACTACCAGTTGGAGTGTGTTTGTCAGTGCAAAGAGGCTTGTTGCCGGTGATTCTGTACTGTTTATGAGGTATTTTTTTGGAAGATCCTGAGTACAAATATTCATGCTAGCTTTGCTTTTAGTCTTCATTTTCTTTGTGGTTCCTGAGCTCAAAGTTATTAGCTTTACATAATTACCTTTTTTTTTTCTTTGTCAAACAGAGATGAGAAATCACAGCTTTTATTGGGGATAAGACATGCTAATCGGCAGCCACCTGCTATTTCCTCATCAGTCCTATCGAGTGACAGTATGCATATAGGAATTCTCGCTGCTGCTGCACATGCTGCTGCAAACCATAGTCCTTTCACCGTATTTTATAATCCAAGGTAATTGCACAGGCACATAATTCTTACTCCTGTTTCCTAGTACCCATGAATAAATTTCTTTAATCTGGTGTTGCCATCCATGGGTATGCATGGTTTTACAGAGCAAGCCCCTCAGAGTTTGTTATCCCCTTCTCCAAATATCATAAAGCTGTATATGGAGCACAGATTTCTCTTGGCATGCGATTCAGAATGATGTTTGAAACTGAGGAATCTGGTGTGCGGAGATATATGGGTACGATCACAGGCATCAGTGACATAGATCCCATAAAATGGAAGAATTCACATTGGTGCAACCTTCAGGTTTGCTTTCTTATCAAGTTCATCAGTTTGGTTTTAATATATCCACATTCTCCTATAGCCATTCTGTTATTTATATGCTTGAGCAGGTTGGATGGGATGAATCTACTGCTGGCGAGCGGCAGAGCCGGGTTTCTCTTTGGGAGATAGAACCAGTTATAACTCCATTTTATTTATGCCCTACACCACTTTTTAAACCCAAATGCTTCAGACAACCAGGAATGCCAGGTACGTTTTTTGGAAACCAAAGTTGAAAGTATGCCAAACTGGGTCAAGTCTGGTTGGGACCCAGAATCCTGGGCCAACCTTCTTATCTTGTCTGGAAGTGTGCTTTATTAATTTGCAATCAAATATTTCCCCCCTATATAACTGCTATTAGGTCCAAGCTCAGTTTTATCTTAAAGCCACAAAAAGGACCAACAGTTTGCTTGTTGTTGATGCCTCAGCGATTATATTTCTGACAACATTCTCGTTAGTCATGATTAGTTACCATCTGTCTTTTCTTCATAATTTTTGGTTTACAAAGTTGTGGAATTTCTATCTGTCTGTTAATTGAGTACCACCTCTTGCTATCTATTATTGTCATCATCCTCGTCGTTGTCATTATCATTGTTGTTATGACTGATGCTGCTAGTAAACCATTCTTTGTTCTCCGAATCGCTTCATCTTCTGTTTAGACCGGGTTGGAGATCAATCCCTTGAACAACCAATCACCAGGTCCTATCTGTGGGTCCATCGATCTGGGAATCCTAGCTTTGCTCTTACACATCTGATCTACTGATGCTGCTGAGGTGTTAAACATGTCTTAAAGATACTGCCATATTTGTTCAGAATTGCTGATCCTATCATCTTGATACTTCTCAAAATTCCAGCCATCGTTAAATTTTGTAGCTGAAAACTGGTTGATGTTCTCTTTTAACTTTGAGTTCAGATGCTTTGAGGCCCGATGTTAACTGTTATTGACCAGGAGTTATTAATGTTCTGCAGACGAAGAGTTAGAGATAGAGAATGATTTCAAAAGAGTAATGCCTTGGCTCACAGATGAGATTGTCATCAAGGATGCTCAAAACCCTATACAACAAGGTATAAGTTTAGTCCAGTGGATGAACATGCAGCAAAAGCTGCAGAACCCCCAATTTCTTGGTTCAGTAACTCAAGCTGACTACTACCCTTCTATCACACCATCACCACTGCATAAAGTTGGAATCGATGACCCATCAAGGCAATTGGGTTTTCAGGGCCATGCCCTACCCTTACCTAACCTACAGTTTGGACTGCCCAACTTGCAGCAGCAAACCCAACAACTTGATCACCTTCAGCAGCAAGATAGGACTCTGGTTAATCCTTACCTACGGCCACAGAAGTCAGACATTATTGATCAACAGCAACAGCAGCAGCAGCAGCAGCAACAACAACAACCACCACCTCCACCTCTTCAATACTTTGTTAATCAGCCATCAGCACATGCTCAACTACAAAACCAACCACTGCAGCAGAGCCTCATCCAGTCTAAGCTCCAACAGCATCAACTGCTTGGACAAAACCTGCAACTCCAGCAGCAATTCCTTCTTCCCATTCAGAACTCCGTCCAACCTCTTTTACAGCAAAGCTTTCAATCTCAAACACATGCAGCAGAACAACAGTTACCATCAACTTCAAATCAACGTCAACTGCAGCTGTTGCAGAAATTGCAGCAGCAACAACAACATCAATCACAAGTAAGCACAAATTTGCTGCCTCAGCAGATACGGCCACCACAAGCACAACTGCAGAGCCAGCTAACGTCTCCAGCACAACAGCAGTCCCAGCAGCAGCAGCAACAACAACTTCGACAACATCAGCGGCAGCAGATGAACCCTTTGTTGCATCAGATTGGTGTTGTTTTGCACAATCATCCACAGCAGAAACCACTACAACAAGAGGTTCAGTTGGTTAGTCCACCTCCACAGTTGCTGCCTATCTCATCCAGCCACCTACAAACTCCAACCAAGGGGTCATTGCCTGCATGGGCTCGTTCAGCGTTTACGGATGATGATTCACGATCGAGCTCAACCGCACCTCCTTATAATAACTGTTCTGCCTCTTCCAACTTCATTAACAGAGCACAACAGTGTTCAGTCATGGCAGATGATCCCAAAGCAGCCGTGAACAGCAGTTTAGTTCAAGAAGCTCATCATCTAAATCCTAATGTTCAGATAAAGCATGAGTTCCATTCCACAATTGATCAAGCATCTTCCCTATTACCATTGAGGAATAATACCATTGATCACTTGGATGCAATTTCTTGTGCACCGTTTAGCTTAGAAGGTGGCCAACAGAATTTCCATATGCCTTCTTTTCAACTGTCTTCAACTCTTTTCAGAGACAATAATCAAGATGGTGACATTCAGATTGACCCTCAAAATAATCTCCTCTTTGGTGTCAACATTGATGAGCCTTTGCTGACTGGCTTGGAGACAGATAGTCCGTTTTCTAATGAATTTGGTTCGGTGAAGGACCTTGAAAATATTATCTCTGGTTATAGTACTCCAAGAGATATTGAGCCTGAATTATCTACATCAGCAGTATGTTCTCAGTCCTTTGGTGTTCAAGACATGTCCTTTAAGCCTGGGTGTTCAAATGAAACTGCCATTAATGAAGCCGGCTTTATTAACAAAAGTTCACGCCCTCAGATGTTGCAGCGTGTGCGGACATTTACCAAGGTATGTTTGCATGCTGCAAGTTTCACAGAAACCCTCAGAATGTTGCTTGAGCGTATGGTAGAAGAAAGTTTCTTGGGTGTGGTGGAATGTCAACTATACATGCCCATATTCATTCCTCTGTCACTTTGTATGAGAAGAACATCAGCATGGTTTTGACTTTTGAGAAATTCATATGGCTGCCTTTGATTTGTACGCACTCTTGATGTATTTGAACCTTCAATCTTCTCTGCTTCTGCGACCTGACACCTTTTTTAGAGACCCAACAATCTTATTTTGCATTTTCTAGCAAACTTTTGAGTGGTTTTGACTAAACCATCTACCAAATACTTGATCAGGCTGTGTTCCCTGTGTAGCTATTGCTACGAAGTAGTATTAGCATGGTGTGACAAGAGGTCACAAGACAGAATTTGTCCATTATTTTTCTCTCAAAAAGGATTTTTTGTCCATTATTTGACCAGAACATGGTCAATATCAGGGACACCTTCTGTTTGCTACATTGTTGTAATTCAGGGAAACTTCCAAAAATAACTTGAAACACTGACAACTTTCACAAGTTGGAACAAATGGTGGTCTTCAATGAGCATCTTGTTGGTTATTATATTGGAGGAGTTTTGCCCATTTCCTATTCATCTCTCCTGTATCTAGTGGTCTCAGTCCCAAGCAAGTTCAAGTTGTCAGTCGCCTGATTTTTATTTTCTTACCTGTTTTCTTTCCTTCCAGAGAGTGTTTTAGCTTTGTTTGGTTGTGAAACCTTTTAAACGATGTGTATAGACCTGGACTTCGAGAATTTCCAGACAAGGTTTCTGTTAACCATGTGGACTAAAACCTTCCTTTACAGGTGTACAAGCGGGGTTCAGTGGGGCGGTCAATCGATGTCACATGCTACAAGGGCTATGATGAGCTCCGTCATGACCTTGCCTGCAGGTTTGGAATCCAAGGGCAGCTTGAGGTTCCACAAACTAGTTGCTGGAAGCTGGTCTATGTTGACCATGAAAATGACGTTTTGCTCGTGGGAGATGACCCTTGGGAGTAAGTTTCTTGTTGAATTATTGTCCCATCTTCCTTTATTCCCATCTATAGATCCACCAGCGTGTTCACGACTCTTCAATTAATTAGATGACCACATAGGTCCTGGAATAAAAATATGATTGTACACCCCTGGTTACAGATCCATGCATTTGTGGCCCTCAGATGCAGGTTCTCTCTCATCTGTGCCCATTAGACTGTCTATACTCCATGGTATTTTTTTGCAATGCCACAGCCACTTCTGCAGCAACCCTAATCTATCTGCGTGAATATTGACATGTTCAGGTGCATAGATCACCTGAGAAGATCAAGCTGCTCATTGTTGAATATTTCTTTGGTTTTCTTCAGGGAGTTTGTGAGCTGTGTTCAGTGCATCAAAATACTTTCAGCAGTGGAAGTCCAGCAGATGAGTCTTGATGGTGATCTGGGGAACATGCAGATACCAAATCAGCCGTGTAGTGGATCACAGGATAATGTAAATATGCGGCGAGGCTGTTGCGAGGATGACTCAGGCCGTCACTCCTTAGCTTCATTTGACCGCTAGTGCAGGGCTACAGTGGTGGCACCATGGTGATGTGTGGCTTTTGCTTGCCCGTGGTTGGAGATGGTGGGCATTAGGTTTTATTCGGTGAATGAGCATTACCATGCCCTTGCAGCATAGTTGGCAAACCCGGCGAGTTGATTCAGGAATCATCCGAGTCGACCCGGATCGGACCCCAACTGGGTCACGATTCAGGACTTCCAATCCAACCTATTAAATACATTTTTTAATCATGTATTTTATTATTTTAATGCATAATTCTTATATAAAGTCACTTGTTACGAAGAATCTAATATTGTTCAATGAAAAAAGTTAATAATTATGTATAATTATATGTTTTTGTAACTTAGCTATTGACATATTAGCTTGAAGTTTAATTATTTCCATGTATTATTCATGTGCTTACACTATAAAATAAAGTAGGGGTCCGATCCGAGCCCGAGTCACGAGTTTGCTAACTATGCCTTGCAGTCTACCCCAGCATCTGGCCTGCTGGTTGCTGTTAGTGTGGGTTGATTGTCGCAGAGGTTTGTGCTAAGACAGACAAGCAGGGAAGATGGTCCCACAAAGGTAGACGATTTTGCTCTCCTCTGCCCACCGGGTGAGCTAATGTATAGTAGAATCTTTTTGGAGCTCACAAGAGCAGAAGTATCCATCTGTGTTCTTATTTTTCTGTTTTTTCTCTCATGTTCTTCAAATAGTTGTCACAATTCTCAAATTTAATGGTGTGTATATGAAATTGTGATTGGGCTTCTTGCTTTCATGGTGTAAGTTTTCGGAGTACCTGCACTGTGATATATATATATATATATACATATATATATATATATATATATATATATATATATATATATATATATATATATATATATATATATATATATATATATATATAGATAGATAGATAGATAGATAGATAGAGAGAGAGAGAGATCATGATTTTATCTGCATTTTTACTTGCCAACAATATTACTATTTTTATTTGATAGGAACAATCACACCACTTTTTTCACAACCTTTTTCTCTGTGGAATTGAGACTCATTATCCATAGGTTTTTTACATTTTAACCAGTGATCGGTGACCCCTGTACTATCAAATAATCAATTGTTCTTAAGAAAGTAACAAAAAACATGGTAGGACTGATAATTAAATTGTGATGTTGCGTGTGAGATGAACTTGAACCACTCTTTAGGCTCCCTATAAGGTATTTGTGGTGAAAATCTCAGGAGTTATATATGTTATGCAGTTTTGAATAATCACCAGCCGTTTTACCATTTTAACCGTAAGTATTTCCACTTTAGAGCTACGTGACAAGGACATAGGTACATAGACTTGACATTAGATAGGCTGCACAATTTTTTCTTGAAACTAGGATACAAGGTATCGATTTTTTTAAATTGATGATAATGTTGGGAAATTTGAAGTGTGGCAAGTGAGTGTGATTGAAGGTAGGCTCAAAGGCATATGCATCTTTAAAGTTATAGTTGCCCCACTTAGATTCTTAGTTCAATATGATGCATGCAATCCTGCTCTGAACTTTCGCCTACTCATGAAGTTCAGCTCATACAATCGAACTTTTTCGCTTACTCATGAAGTTCATCTCATGTCTTGCACTGATTGAAACCGTGCAACTTGACATAAACCACTTTAAATAACTTTTTGACTCAAACCAAGGATGACATAGCTAGGTCAAAGCGAGAGTTAAATGGAGAGATGGCAAAATCTAGAGAGCATAGAAAGATGGTAAGAGTTAGAGTACTCATGAGAGAGAGAAACAGAAAATAAAAGAGCTCAAGGATGTGTGGTGAGAATGAGAGAATGCTAAAGTATACATAACCCTAAGCCCAAGACATCAATGGCCCAACGGTTAGTCGTGAATGCTTTAAATGACCCAATCAAACGACTAGCCTACATAGGGACAAAGGCTAACCGCACTCAACGTATGAAAAAGATATATATTAGGTCAAATATAACCCTATTGAGGTAAAAGATATAAAAAAAACCAAGGAGCAATCAATGACCAACCTATTAGGAATTAATAGGAACAGCTAGGACTGTTGACCATAAAACAATGCATGCGAGAATGTTGGACTAGGTCAAGGGTGGCTCAAGAGGTCAAGATGACTTGGACTTAGATCAATAAATGATGGTCAAAAGTCTTAAACAGTTGGTCAAACTTACATATAGTCAAGGTCCTAAGCATATAATTATCCCAAATCCAAAATCAAAGTCTAAATGTAAATGTAAATCTAAATCCAATTCTAAAGTCTAGAATTCAAGGTTGTCATGCTCTCACTCAATGTACTTTGCTCTTAAAATCAATTCTACCCTATATAAACCTATGCAAAGACCCCTTCTCTTCAATATAGGATTAAACATTTTGAAAGTAGTGAAAGTGTCCTAAAATGACTTAGGTAAATGAGGTTAATAGGTAGGCAACATAGGTGCAAATCACATAATTTTGAGGAATAGACACTGACATAAATAACATGTTTGTGTGACATAGCTTTACTAAAGCAACACCCCCTTTTTCTCTTGCCTCTCTTTGATCAATTACTTGAAAGCTCGGCACATTTGAAAGTGAGAAAAACTCTTATAGGAAAAAAAAGTTTTGCCTATAAGAAGTTTTTCAAAAGAAAATTTTTGCTTGTTTGTGTAGCATGAGAAAAACAAAGTGAAAAATATGAATTTTTTTGCCGGAGGTGAGATGGTGCTAGTGATGGTGGTGGGTGGAGGTGAGATGGATGGTGGTGGTGATGATGAGATGGTGGGTGGTGGTGGTAGTGAGATATGGTGAGATGAGGTGGTGAGAGTGTAAAAATAAAATTTGTCTTGGTAGAAAATATTCCTCCACCCCCTCCGATGGAGGAATGTTTCTTATCAAAAAGTGTACTTTTAAAAAAAGGCTCTCTCCTTTGGAAGGGTCAAAAAATCTGTACAAATTTTCTATTTTGCATCACTTTTCCTACATCTTTCTCACTTTCAAATATGCCCTTAGAGACTTAAAGAGGAAAATAGCTATACATTAACCTTTGCAAGTATTTGCCCTTTAGGGCATGCTTGATGGAGAGGATAAGTTTTTTCCTTATTTGAGAGAAAAAGTTGCATGGTTGCTCCATGTGAGTGGAAAAAAGATAGGTCTAAATCCAAATTGAAATCAAATAAATATCAATATTTAATATTTAATATTTAATATTTAATATTAATATTTAAAGTTCATTTGACAAGCCCAAGATCTAATGCCCCTTGAGGGCCTTGCCCTCTAAGGCAGCTCTTCTTATTTTAAACTCAAGGAGTTTTTCAAAGATGATCAATATGAGACTAAACTTTTTTATAAAGTGAGCTTTTCCCTTCAAAAAGCCTTTTCAAATAACTAGGCAAAAGAAAATATTATTTTGCTGAAGTCCTTGGTTCCAAATAAACATAATTTTGAGCAAAATAACAATAATCTCTCGTGTGGTTAAAAATTAGGATAGAAGGAAAGAGTGAAGTTGTTCATGAAAGTCATATGCATAGGTGAAAGTACCTTTCAGTTTAAACATATATTTAGTGTGAACAAGATTCAGACTGTTTCAGAAACTAAGTAGCTAGTAGCTTTGAACTTAGTTTATAATATGAAATTCTTAGGCCTATTCACACACATACTTAATTTACGTAACTATATGTGCCATCAATATATATAAAGGTTGTATTTATTTAAGGTCCTATGCAATATCCCATTTTATAAGTGTTTTTAGAGACAACCTCAATCTCATAGAAGATGACCCACACCTTTACACTCATATATATGAGTGTCAAAAATAAAAACCTGTTTTAACCACCTTTATCAGTCTGACCTACAGATCTCATTAAGAGCCAAGAGACTCATCCTCATGTCCCATGTTTTTTGAGCACTTATGTTAAAATAGAATATGAAGATACTCTCGATCTTCACATATATAATAGTACTCACCTAATTACTCCAATGACTTGCTATTTCCATTGAACCAAGAACTCAGTTGACCTAAGTCACTTGGTTAGGTTTTCATCACGGGTAATTTCTTTAGTAGATTTTAATCTCATTCTTTTAGATATATTTTTAATGATTTTATGTGAAAGGCCTTTCGTAAGTGTATTTGCCATATTTTGGATACATTTCATATATTCTATTAAAATTACTTTTTGTTTGAGTAAATTATTCATAGTATTATACTTTAGACTGATGTCTATATTTTTTGTCATATATATTGCTTTCTACTTTATATATAACAACTTGTCTATCGCAATAAATTGCTACTGAAGGCAAGGGTTTGCTATCCAATGAAATATCAATCAAGGGATTCATTAGTCATTCTACTTCCATACTAGAAGATGCTAGTGCTATAAAATCAACCTCCATAGTTGACTGGGTTATGATAGTTTTCTTCTTAGATGCCTAGAATATTGCTCCAGATTCAAGGGTAAAGACCCATCCACCTGTATAGAATAACCCATAATCCAATGTCCCTTTAAATACTTTAAGAAGATTGCATCATAATGCTTAGATCTTGGATTGCTAGTATATCTACTTAGTTTTCTCATAAAAAATGCTATATCTGGTTTAGTTTCATTCATAGCATACATAAGACTATCAATAATACTAACGTATTCAAGTTGAGAAATACCACTTCTAGTGTATTTAAACAATTTGACATTGGGATCAAGTAGAGTGTCAACAACCTTGCTATCAAAACAATTAAAATTTTAAAACAATTATTCAATATAATGTGATTGAGTTAGACTATATTCATGTTCATGTCTAATGAGTTTGATTTCAAGAATCACACAATACATATCTTTCATATCAAAATTAAATGACTAGAATCTCTTAGTGTTATTTATGCATTATATACTATTGCTAAATATCAACAT
The DNA here is from genome assembly GCF_984573655.1 of Nuphar pumila. NCBI lineage: Eukaryota > Viridiplantae > Streptophyta > Magnoliopsida > Nymphaeales > Nymphaeaceae > Nuphar > Nuphar pumila. The sequence goes on along the minus strand of NC_143254.1, from coordinate 20,902,421 downwards.
GTCATCTACATATAAGCAAATTATGACTATGTTTTCATGATTAACTTTAGTATAAATATATTTTTTATATTCAAGGATAATAAATCTATAATTGGAAATTACTTGATTAAATTTTTTATGCCATTGTTTTGGAGCTTGTTTTAATCCGTATATTGACTTAAGCAATTTTTAAACTTTATTTTTTTGACCAGTAACTACAAAACCTTCATGTTGTTTTATGTAAAATTTTTCTTCAAAAATACCATTTAAAAATGCACTTTTAACATCCATTCAATGAATTTTAAGTTTGAAAATTGAAGTTAAGGTTGTAAGTACCTTATTAAAGTGATTTTAGAGACTGGAGCATACATGTCAAAATAATCAATCTTAAATTTTTATTTAATGTCTTTTGCTACTAACCTTTTTTTAAATTTGTCAATTGATCCATTTGGTCTAAATTTTTCTTTGAAAATATATTTACAACTTATTGGTTTAAAACTAGGTGGTAAGCTAGTTAAAAATGTTGTTTTATTTTCAAGAATAGAATCAATTTCACTTTAAGATGTAGTGTCAGGTGAGAACATAGCTTTAGAAAAAGTTATTGAATCTCTATCAATCATGTAGAGATTATGTCCCAAAATCAGTTGGTTTTCTTGCCCTCTTACTTTTTATAATATCTAGATTTTCATGTTTCAAAGCATATTTTTTGGATACTGATTCATGAAAATTATTTAAAAATAAAGATTTTGCAAATCTTTAAAAGTTAGATATTTGCTAAATTCAGCTTGTATAGATTTACAAATTACTTTAGTCTCTAAATTCATGAATCTATATGTTTTTGTTGTTTTGATAGTAGCCAATGAATAAACATGTGCTAGTTTTAGGTCCTATTTTAGTTTGTTTAGGTTCATTCAATCTGACATAAGTAATACAACCCCAAAATTTAAGGTAACTTAAATTAATTTTTTTAGTTTTTCATAATTCATAAGAAGTAAATTTTAATTTTGAGTAAGGTGCATAATTTAGGATATAACATATACTAAGTAAAGCTTATCCCCATAAATTAAAATCAAGACTAGAACTAATAAGCATTGCATTCACCATATCAATTAAGGTTCCATTTTTTCATTCTACAACAACATATGCTCTGAAAGTGTAAGGTGTAATGTTTTGTCTATGTATGCTATGCTTTTTATAAAATTTAATAAAATTGTAAGATAAATATTCTCTACCTTTATTTGATCTAAATGAAGTAATTTTGCAGTTATGAAAATTTTCATTAAATATCTTGAATTTTTTGAAGGACTTATCTTTGCTTTTTATAAGATAAACATAAGCAAATTTTAAAAAATCATAAATGAAAGTTATAAAATATAAATTACCTCCATGAGTTGGAGTATTTTTTAAATCACAAACATTATTATGTATGAGTTCAAAAATTTTAGATTTTCTTTCCACTCCATAAAAAGTTTTTTTTTGAAAACTTTGCTTGAATGCACACATCACATTTATTATAATGATCATGCTCACAAACTAGAATTAATCATAGTTTACTCATTGTGTTAACGAACCTAAAATGCACATGACCAAGTCTAGCATGCCATACTTCAAGTGAGTCAAACAAGTAAACAGAAACAAAGACATTATTATTGATCACATTTAGTTTGAATAGTCCATAAAAAATAAATCCTTTTTCAATAAGTACATAGTTCTTCAACAATATTAAATTGTTGGATTTAAACACAAGCTTAAAACCACACATTGTTAGTAGAAAGGCTGATACGAGGTTCTTAGTCATGGTAGGCACATGATATAATTTGTGAAGGTAGGACTTTTCCTAAATATAAAATTGAGTTTCACACTCCCTTTTCCTTCAACCTTTTCTGGATAAGAGTCTCCCATGTAGATTCAATTGTCTTTCCCCATGACATCATATATTTTAAACATACTTCAGTCATTACAAGTGTGAATTGTAGACCCTGAATTCACATACCATCCTTTGTCGATTTGAACTATAAAGATTGAACTTACTACAACCACTAGGTTCTCTTCGAGAGCTTTTGGCTTGGTGCCCTGTCTTTCGCAATGACGCCACTCTCGCATAATGCCTTTATTTGCGACACATATAACAAAAAATAATTTCTCATTTGGATTTCTTAAAAAAATTGGGTTTCTTAATTTTTTACTTTAAACATGGCTTAAACTTTGGTTTACGATTCACCAAATTCATTTTGATACTTATATCTTTAACTCTTTTATTTTTATCTTTGTGATGAGCTTCTTCTTCTATCCGAAGATGAGAAAGTTATTCCAAAAAAAAATCATAATTTTTATGTTTTGACATATTTAAGTAGTCTTTTCATGAGCTCGATAATTTTTTAGTTATCGCAAGCACTTGAAAAGACTCATCAAGGTTAATGCCTTCTACTTTAAATTGATGAGCTAATAATTGCGTTTGATCAACTTGAGGTAGAAGAGGGTTGTTATAAAAAAATTTGAAATCCTTATATTTGCTAACAAGAAACTTGCAATTTTCTACATCTTGTGTGTTATATTTATTCTGAAGAGCTTCCTAGAGCTTTTGCGCATATTGTACATTAAAGTAGAGATCAAATAGTGGGTCAGACAAGGCATTATGAATGTCCCATTGACATACATAGTCATCTTTCTTCCACTAATCATAGGGAAGTTTGCAAGTCACAAAGAAATTTGCAAATCTTTATATGAGGTACAAAATTGTCCAAAAAGAATGTAAAAAAATAGGTCAACAACCCGACTAAATCAAATCCAGAGGAAAGACCAAGACCAAGACCGAACCAAACCGAACCGAATCCAAGTTCAAGTTGAAGTCCAAAGCCAAAACCAAATCCAAATTCAAATCTATATCAATATCAATATCAATATCAATATTTAATATTTAATATTTAATATTTAATATTTAATATTTAATATTTAATATTTAATATTTAATATTTAATATTTAATATTTAATATTTAATATTTAATATTTAATATTTAATATTTAATATTTAATATTTAATATTTAATATTTAATATTTAATATTTAATATTCAAAGTTCATTTGACAAGCCCAAGATCTAATGCCCCTTGAGGACCTTACCCTCTAAGGCAACTATGCTCATTTTAAACTCAACGATTTTTTCAAATGAGATCAATACATGACTAAACATTTTCATAAAGTGAGTTTTTCCCTCCAAAAAGCCTTTTCAAATAAATAGGCAAAAGAAGATGTTATTTTGCCAAACACCTTGGTTTCAAATAAGTATAAATTTGAGCCAAATAACAATAATCCTCCATGTGGGTCAAAATTATGTTGCAATAGAAGAGTGAAGTTGTTTGTGAAAGTAATATGTATAGGTGAAGGTTCAGTTTGATTGTACACTTAGTGTGAATAAGATTCAAACAGTCATCTAGTAGCTTTAAACTTAGTTCATAATATGAACTTCTTATGCCTATTCACACACATACTAATTTTAGGTAACTATATGTCATCAACATATATAAATGTTGCATTTATTTAAGGTCTTTTGTAGTATCCCATTTTATGAGTGTTTTAGAGACAACCTCAATCTCATAGAAGTCGATCAACACGTGTCTTGGGAAAGTTTTATGTAGACTTCTTCCTCAAATTTGCCCTAAAGAAAGGCATTCTTAATGGCCTTTTGAAAAAGGTTGGAGTTAAAGTTGCACGCATAATATATAAAGATTCTTTGGGCATTAATTTTGGCATTTGGGGCAAATGTTTTTGTGTAGTCGATCCATTGGGTTTGGGTAAACCCTATGGTCACTAACTGGGCTTTGTATCTCTCTACGGTACCATCACTTTGATACTATATTTTATATATCCATCTACACCCAACCACTCTTTTTTCTTTTGGAGAGTTTAACAACTTTTCAGGTTTTGTTCTTGTAAAGAGCTTCAAGCTCCTCTTGTATGGCTTTGACCCATTCAAATTGTGAGCCTAAATTCAGGTAATTTGATGGTTCATAGGGTTTTGAAATCTTGCTATGAAAATCCATGTATCTTTTTGGTAAGTGATTGTAAGCAATATGCTCCTCAATGGGACGAGTAGTCACATTGTATGTCACAAAATCTTGTAGATGATTGGGGTTGCTTAATCTAGTCTCAAAGTTAACTTCTTGTTTAGGATTGACCTCATTTGGGATGTCAACAACACTGGTATCATGGGTGGTGGCCCTGTCTTGATTGACATCAATAGGAGTGTAGGTAAAAATATCACCTTAGATATTTAAATTTGGTAGCATTGTGGTATCCATATCCTCCCCTGAGTTTTGCTCCTATTGATGTTCTCAATGATTTGGAAATATGGAGAACCCTCATCAAAACTAGCATTGTAAGACACATACATGTAGACACCCCAATTTTAAACAATCATTATTTCATAGATTTTATCAAAAATCAATATCTTTTGTTCAAAACTACAGAATCTAATTTAAATATATTTTTGGCATATAATATTATGTTTTCAAGCTTTTTATTCAAAAGAAAAATTAAAGAGGACATCATAATCTTTCCAACACACTAAAAATCACTGCAAACGGACATCAAAATAAAAAGTTTTAGCCAACTTTTTTAGCCTGTTTGGATCTGGTTCCCGATCTAGAAATATTCTAGGTTATCACCTAGATTCAATTGTCGCCCAAACTTTTTGGACCTGGATCTCTGTTATCATTCACAACATGGATCTAGATGTAAGTTGTTGTTTGAACTGATTGGATTTAGATTAGATCTAGTTTAGTTGGAGTCCTTGTAATTTGGATTTGAATTAGTTCCAAGCTAAGTTGTCACCCAAGATATTGATCTAGATCAAATCAAATCTAAGTTGGTGCATATACAAGTCCAATTGCCATCTAGGGAATGGATCTAGACTTCATTTGAGTGACAACCTAGGTTGTAGCCCAACCTAGGTGGCACCCAAGCCAATGTTGCCTATTCTATGTCTGACTTGAATTTATATGGTGTTTTGAACTCCAAAAACTTACCAAGAAGCCCCAAATTTGGCCTATAGCCCTTCAAAAACTGAAATTTTAACTTCTAAGACTTACCAAATTTGATTTTTTAACGCCTAAGCTAAATCTCTAGCCAATAGGAATTCATCATGTTATTCTTCTGACAAATCATATTTAGGCTCATGAATGACACCTAAATATGGATCTTTTGACCCATAATCTCTAAACCTAGGTCCAAGATCCAGTTCTATACCAATAAATAGGTTCACTCTCGCTTCCTTAGTCCAACATCTATGATCTTTAGGCCTTCAACACCCACACTTTGTTTGATTCACTCCAGCTTAGTGCACCCATATCCATATCATGTTGGAGCCTTGACCCAAACCCTAGATTTATATCCTTGTCTCATCTCTTTTTAAAGTCTTTGTCTAGCCGAAGCTCTGCCCATCTACTATCACACTCATTATCGTCATTGTAGAAATGACTAACTAACCCCAATATAAGACTTGTATTTATTGATTTTTCTGCTTTTGTTTGCTATTCTATTTAAAATAAGTGTGGATTTGTCTAACAGTTCATATATTTGTGTCTTTTGGATCTTTTTTTGACTCTTGGTGGTGTTTCTGCACCATCAAGTTCATATTTTTCTTATGATTCATGTTCAAGGTACATCATGTTGCATGTTAAAGCCAAGATCAAAGGAGAATCAATGTTCTTAGAGAGGTTGATCCCTTCTCACTGGAGAGGAAAAAATGGTCAACTTGCAAACGATGATCTCATTTCTCCTTCAACTAGATTTGCATCTAGTTCAAAACTTCTCCTTGTTAACCCTCAACAAATCAACATATTTACAAAATTGGCACAACCGATGGGACCTTGCTTTCTCATTTGAAGCACCTTAAGATTCCGGAATTAGCATGCAAAGGTCAAATTTTATCATGATTCATTGATTTTCATGTCTTTGGATCCAGATCCACCTAAGATCCAAAACCTAGTTCTGTCTTGCTTTCATTGTGCACACTTTGCACATTTATATCTGTGTCCATTTTTTGCATTCTTGTTGTCGTTGGAAAGCTTATTCATCCTAATTTTTTTTGTTCTTTTTCGTGCAAAGTTAGATTTTTTCTCTACGGTCGCAAATTTTTTTTAGAAAAGCACACAAAATTCGTGTTGTTTTTCTTGATAATTTCTTCTATTTGGCTTGTATCTCAACTTGCATTCATTGTATGATCTCATTAAAAAGTTCAGGGTTAACACTTTCTCTACTCTTTTGGGTGCTTTTCCAAAATTTGCCATTTTACCTCAGTTTTTTGTGATTTGGCCCATGTTTATGTTATGATAGAATAATGTCTTTTCAACCCTCTATCTTTGTAATCACTGTGTAGAATTTGGTGATTCTTGTTTCCTTGGAAAGCTAAGACAAATATCATTTTCTATTTTCTTTGATTATGCTTCTAGATAGGTATTTTTGCATTTTTCTGCTGCAGATAGACATCTGGCTGCTTGTATTTTTTAGTTTTTAGGCACGTTTTATTTATTAGTTACCTAAAGCTAATATGCCACATACCCCTTAACCAACCTTTTATAATTCTAAAATTAAGATTCCAGTGCATTTCTGAAAAATATAAGCTTTAATTTATTACAAGTTTCTTTCAGCTAAGACTTTTCAAGGTAGAAATTCGAAATAGTGCCAATATGCGACCTTGTCTAAAAAGGCTATCCACGGTTAGAGAGGTTAAATAAGTCAATTTTAATTAATAGTTTCTTTCCAATTTATAAAGTTGACCTTTTGCAAATCATATTGGTTCTATAGTAGGCATGTTTACTCTATTTAATATCATACCATCTATGCTCTCTCTCTCTCCATGCTTTGAAAAGCATCCATTGTAAGTGTTCTACATAGGCTTGTTTCTTTATTTTAGCTTGTTGGTACAATTAAAACATTGGGGCAGGGGTTACATGATTATTCTACTTACCTTATTTTCACTTTATTGCATGTTTGCTTCATAACTTAGACTTGGATGACCAAACTAGTGTGAATCATGTTGGCTTTTGAGTTTTGGTGCATCTTTTTTGTTCAGTTGGTGCATATAAAAATTTCAATGTAATACAATTTAGAATAATGCTTTCATAGAATATTTGCATAACACCAAGACATGTTCTTGGTGCAATGTGAAATTAATTGCTTATATAGAATCAATACAATTTAGAATAATGCTTTCATAGAATAGTTGTAGAACACCAAGACGTGTTCCTGTTGCAATGTGAAATTAGCTGTTTATATAGAACCAATCATGCTGCACCTGATCCTCCATGTTCCTGGAAACATAGAGCATGTAAGAACAATCACATTGCATCAGCTAAGATGTGTTCTTGTGCAATGTGAAATTAGTTGTTTATATAGAACCAATCACATTGCACGTGAAGAAAGGTACTGTTTAGTTTTTTTTCTATCTAAAACCAATCAGTTATATATAGAATAATGCATCAGGTTGTTTAGTTGTTTATATTTACAATAATTCTTGTAATATTGGATTGTTATTTTTTCTTAAAAAAAAACTGATCCAACCAGACCTGTCATGTAAAACCATACCTATAATTTCATATTCAACTTTATCTTATCGAATTTGGGTCTTGATCCATATTTGGATTTGCTATTTATATTTCAGATTTTGTTATACAAGATTCGGCTTGAATTCGACCCATTTGCACCACCAATGCCAATTTTTATATATTTCACAAGTTCACTTCACATCTTACACAACATATGTATAGAGTCCGGACCAACCAACAATCTCTCTCTCTCTGAAAACAGAGAACGTATGGGAGCTTCACAAAAATTTCACGCTTCATATTTTTCTCCAACATTCATTTCCCTCTTCCACTTTAAGTTCTTCTAGGTAAGGTTTAGATAGCTTGGGAGTGTTAGTGAAATCTATGTTCAATTGAGGCATTGCGCATATCATGTTCATACACAATGGCATATGCCAGCTTGGTAAGATTCAATATAGTAGTTGCAACTTCCATTCATGATCATTATATTTTCATGTCATGGTTATTTCACATAGATACATCATTTAGTTGGTTTTACTTATAAGGTGTGTCATTTACATTGACATACTCTTCCTTGTCAATGCTTGTCCTTTGGACAACCTATATGTTAAGATACATAGGACAATCTTAGAAGGATATAAGGCCATAGGCATTGAGATAGGTTTGGCACCCTGCATAGTTGTCTTGATAAGCCGATAAAGAATGTATTTTTCTAAAATAAAGCAAGAAAAAAATGTAGAGGTCCTAAATCTTTTATAGAAAATCCATCATTGAGTTTTAAGATAAGACCTTGAATCATAGCTAAAGAGCTGTCTGTAACAACAATATCATCCACATATATAAGAACATAGATTGTTCCTTGATCCGAAAGAACAACAATGTATTAGTCTTGATGCTAATGAATCCAAGTTTCTTAAAACAAGAACTTAACCTAGAAAACTCTAGGTGCCTGCTTGAGGCCATACAAGGCCTTTTGGAACTTAAAAACATATTAAAAAAACTGAGAACTTTCAAACCTAGGTGGTTGTTGTATAGACATCTTTAGAAAGATAACCATATAAAAAGATATTTTGCACATCCAATTGTTTGATAGGCTATCCATGATTAATAGCAAGAGAGATGATTAATCTAATGGTGATCGACTTAACGACAAGACTGAAGGCTTCAAAATAGACTTGGACCTTTTTGTTGATTATAACTTTTTCAACAAAACTAGCTTTATATCGTATTAAAATTGAGTTTATACTTCATGTAGGGTCAAATATTGGGATAACAAGCACATCAAAAAACCTTTAAAAAACTATAATCAAGATTATGATTGAATATTTTTTTCAAAAATAAAATACCAAAAACAATCTTAAAGGGGATAAAATTTATGAAATAAACTACAATATTAAAGGTAAACATCTAGTACTTGGTTGGTATTCTAGACTTAGCCATCATGGCCAATCCAGTATCGACAATGTATCAATGTTTTTGTTCAACAACTCTATTATGCTTTGGATGAGATATTATATAATCTATTCCATACTCAATTAAAACTTTAGAAAGTACATAATATTCTCCAACCCAATCTGTATGAAAATACTTTATTTTTCTTCCCACAAGATTTTCAACAAGAATCTTAAATTTTTAAAACTATTAGAAACTTCATATTTATGCTTATATAGATAAAGTGAATTTGAAGTATCTATCAATAAAAATGACATAGTATCTAACACCATTATTACTAGCCACTAGAGCAGGACCCTACACATGAGAATAAATAATATCTAAAAGTCAAAAATGAGTATTAAAAGATTAATCAGAAGGTAAATTATGAATCTTGCCTTTCCAACATATTTCACAAACATTATTATTAGAAAGTTTTTCATATGGTAAATCAAACAGGGCTAATATATATTGAACCACTCACAAAGTTAGGTGCTCAAATGTTCTCTGCCACTAACCAATGGATGCCCTCTCACCACCATGAGCTTCTTTAGACGTCTCTCTAATATTAATTCTCTAATTCTCTAAAAACCCTCTTTACTTGTTCCTTAAAGAAGGTGGTTCATGGTGCGAAGATCCTTCACATAACACCTATTAACATGAAATTCAAAGAAGATATTATTATCCTTGTAGAATCTTTAGATAGATAAAAGATTTGTTAGAATGCTTGGCACATGTAAAATATCTTTTATAAGTAAATCATGTTAAAATTTAGAAGAACCGATATGATTGATTTGCAAATTTAGAAGAACCATCGCCAATCTTTACAAAATCAATGCTTTGATATTTATTGTGGATGGATAAATTGTTAATGTCATTGGTGATATGATGAGTAGCTTCTGTATCTAGGTACCACCCTTCGTCACTATAAGAGACCAAATTGCTCAACGAATTCTTTGTATTAAGTATATCTCTACCCAAGATGAAATTGCAGACATTTTGACTAAGCCTCTCTTCCTTGCATTATCAACATTTGTAGGGCAAGCTCAATGTGCTTCCTATTGCATTGAACTTGAGGGAGGGATGTTAAGATACATAATAAATTTGAACACTCCCAAAATGATCAACCAGGAAGAGATAAGAAAGATCAACCAAGAGGACATAATGATGGACCAGACTCAAGACTCATGGTGAATCAGGACTCTCTTAGAAGGAGACTCTAAAAAGAAACAACCATATGGAAGAGTAAAGGACAATATCAGGAAACCCAAGATAATGATAAGTTTGTAATTAAAGAATGTCATTGGAGAGAAGTCCAATATGATTAAGAAAGATGAGAGTCAGGAAGATGACTCATGCGATCCTAAAGAGCCCTCAAATGCTATATTATAATCACTATAAATAAGAAATAAAGATATCCATGGAGCCTATTTTCACGTGGACGTAGGTACTTGAGGTGACCCAACTACATTATATTTTGTGTCCTTGTATGTTTTTGTAAAACCCTCCTCCGACAAAGTCGCCGGAGGGGATAAGCATAAAAAAAAAACCTGCAGTTTTCCCCCCAAAAGGGGGAAACCGCGTAACGAGTGGGGGTGAGGATAAACCTCACCCCCCATAATCCGCGGAAGGGGGGGGGGGGGGGGGGGAGGTTATCCTCAGCCCCTCACCCTGCGTGAGGGTTATAAAAACCCTCACGCAGGTCCTCCCTTCCGCACCCTGCATCGAGAGAAAACAAGAGAGAGAGAAAGGGAGACTTACCGGCGACAGCGGCAGCAGCGGCGACAGTGAGGTAAGTCTGACCTCCCCACCTCCTTCTTCGTTCTTCTTTCTGGTTGGGAGCACAGGGGGCCGGCAGCCATTGCTGCTGGCAAGTTGCAGGTTTTAAAAAAAAAAAACAGACAAAGAAAGAGGGAGGGGTCGGCCGGCCCTACGGCGGCCGACTCCGACGGCCGGCCCTACGGCGGCCGACTCCGACGGCCGGCCCCGGCGACCGGCCGACGCCATTGGCCGGCCCCGGAGGCCGGCCCAGACTGGTGAGTGCAGAGAGAGGGTCGGCAGGGGCCGACCCCCTGCACCAGAATCGGAAGGGACACTGCCCTTCCGCCTTTTTAAATCTGGGGACCGGTTCGGTCCTGGGACCGAACCGGGTCGGTTTGGGTGCAACCCAGACCGAGCCCACCGGTCTGGGTCGCGCCCAGACCGAGTGCTTTAAAAAAAAAAAAAGAAGTCTGGTTCGGTCTGGGTGCGACCCAGACCGGACCGGGTCGGTCTGGGTCGCACCCAGACCGAACCGGGTTAAGTGATTTGGGTGAACCGGTTCGGGTCGAACCAGTTCAAGCCGAATCGGTTCAGGGCGAACCGGTTCAAGCCGAACTGGTTCACGTCGAACCGGGTTCGATTATTTCGGATTCAGTTCGAACCGGTTCAAACCGAATCGGGTCTGAACCGACCCGGTTGAACCAAGGTCCAAACCAAACCTTTCGGATCTGGATCTGGGTTTTTCGGTTCGGGCCCAGTTCAATCTGGACCTGTCTCAAGATCCAGATTAACCGGGTCCAGATCTGAATGGATCAGTCTCGGATCTGGACCCAGTCAGACAGGTCTGGACCCAATCGGATGATCCTAGATCCAGTCAGGCAGATCTGGATCCAATCAGACTGTCCAGGATCCAGTCAACAGGTCCAGATCCAGTCAATCGGGCCTGGATCCAGTCGGACTTGTTTGGATCCAGTCAGAACATGATGGATCCGGTTCGGATCCAGTGAAACTATTCTTGATCCAGTCAGACTTTTCTGGATCCAGTCATGTAGTTTTGGGATTCAGATATGAAATGGATCTGAATCCAAACAGACAGGGTTTGGATCCAGATCAGAATTGGATCATAAGACAGTCTCGGATTGCCCGAAATCTGAATTGTACCGAGAGATCCATTTGGATACTTGAGATCCATTTCAGTAAAATGGACATATCTTCTCACTCCGAACTCGAAATCGAGTGAGGTTTTGTGCGTTGGATTCGTATTAAAGAGGGAAATCCATTAGTCTAGGAAATACAGTCAAAATAATAATACAGAAACCGTGGTTTCTCGAATAAGATTCGGGAAGGGTATTTTGGTAATTTGGTAAGAAAATTGTGAACTTATTCAGGTATATTGCTTTAATGACCAGATACCATTGTTAAAGCTTCTTAAGGCTCGATTTCGGAGAGAGTACGTTGTTTGCACTTGAGGTAAGTGATATTATAAGTAATCTTAGATGTAAATAAACATTTTTTCGTTGGTTGTTATTATGTTGTTATTGATTAGCATAATAGTTTTGAAAGACCATGACATGCATAAAATCCATGCTTGACATTTAGAGTTGAGTTATATACATGTTGATGTGATATGCAAGTTAGTTTTGATATGTCATGCATGATGAAAAGAAATTCGAATTGTGATTGCATGTTTATATGATTGCTAAATATCATGCATTGTGATGAGACCATGTTTAGTTTAGAGTCTCATTTAATCTATTCACGTGTGAATAGATACTTTAAGATCAGCATGCATGACCCCTTAAATCCCGGAAGTGGCGACTTGTGTCAAGGGCTACCTGGTTCGCGGCCAGAGTGCAGCCACCATGGAGAGTGGGCCGCCGGTGATTTAACGATGTAGAGACACTACATCATTGCATGCTAAGTGAGAGAGGTGTGAGTCCTAATGTCACCATGAGATTAAGAATGAGATTGTTGTGATTAGTCATGACACCACTTGTGAGAGAACTAATGAACTTTGAATGTGAGAATATTGTTCAATGTGTGAACTTAGTTATGACTTAGGATTTCACTCACACTGGTTTGAGACTCTAGAGGATCATGGATGGTTGATAACCATCATGTTTAAGATGTAGCAAGAACCATGCTGAGATTGAGAGCTTGACCTCCCGGTTAGCTACCGGTGGGGTCCCCGTGGTGGTTCACTGCAGTGCCTGGTGGTCTGGGGGCCACTGGGAGTGTATGGTTCATTGTCTGGCCAACATGTAGAATTGGGGTGTTCTACAGGGTTGCTACGCCCATATATGGCTATTACCGGTATAGCCAGCCTAGTGATAGTTGTGTGAAAGAGAGTATTTGAGAATGATAATGAGAGAAATTAAAATATACAAACATGTGTGGTGTATCGAGAATTAAAATAAGACTAGGGGCTTAGAGCCCACTACAGTTGTAAATTATTGTTTATTTACTTATGATTATTTCTTAGTGGGTTGTAGACTCACCCCCATTTTTTGTTTAATTACAACTATAGGTCCTAGGCATTAGATCAGTCGCTTGTGAACAATTCTTTTTCAGTCTTCAGCAGAGCAGTGACATATTTTTACTTTCCTTATCATTGAAAATGATGTAATTGCTTTGCTTCTATTATGAATGATGACTAATGTAAGAAAAAGTTTTATTATGCAATAAAATGAAAAGTTTTTTTTTAGCCACGTTTTCACTATGTAAGCTTTGCACTCTTCCCTCTAGGAAGTAATACCAACCGAACTCGGACTCCTGAGGTCCCAGATCAGGGTGATACAAAGTGGTATCAGAGTCAGGTTTACACAGAAAAAATGTTCATCATTCATAACAAGACTCAATGACAAGATGTAAGTCTCTGCTTGAATAATTCAAGTTAGTGATTATATGATTTCGTAATTAGGAATGACTAACGAACAAGGCAACAACGAGGTCCCACGGGCTCAAGACTCTGTTGAGCCTCCCTTTGTGAGAAGAGAGAAATTCGTTGCCGCAATGGCAATGGTTACGGGAGTCATCACAAGCATGACTCAGGTGGTTAGAGAGTTGACGCCTCAGCCACCTCCGATCTACATAATTCTCGGAGACCGGGATGGTTATCGTCAGAACTACCCCTACACTACCCAGGGGCCACATCCTCCACCTTACGGAAGGAGGAATTGCCAATGCAACTGTCAGAGAGCGAGGGCTGCACGTGGGCGAATGGGAGGAAACCGGATGGCGGCTCGAGGAGGCATCGGGAAAAGAGCATCTCCGAACACCAATTTTGTGCCTCGGGGAGGGTCTCGTATGGCCAGAGGACGGGGACGACATATATCCCGGACTAGTTATATGGCGGCCATGAGTGGGGGAAACCGGAGGGTTCCACCTCCATTTAATGATCTTCTGGCTGAAGAAGCTCGAAGAGCTGCATTTCAGGCAGCCGAAGCAGCTCGGCAGGTAGCGGGAGCCAACCAAGGTGACCTAGGGTTTGGACAGGGGCGAGAAAATTCAGAAGAGAGAGGCGAGGATGAAGACCCGAGTGATGATCCTGCCTCCTCAATATACACCCCTGCCACACCTACCCACACATCTTCTTCACCGTCGTACACTCCTGCTTCACCTCCGTACGACTTGAACGCTTCTCCCGAGACTCAGACTCAAGGGAGTACAAGGAACAGGCCCTACTTCGGATGGATCGAAGAATGATTAGGACTAGTTAGTTTGCTTAGTAGAATAGTATTATTTTAATTGCATTGTTCGTCCTTTTTCTTGATTAGAATGTTTCTCAAGTATGAAACTTTTTGGAATGCAATAAAGTGAATTATTTTGCGTAAGATGTGATAAAAATCTTGTGAGATTCTAATGAAACATGTGATGTTAAGTAAGAATTTTACTGCAGTACAAATGACTACTCGCAGAGGAACTTCGTATCTTTCCAAGGACACAGTAGCAGCTAGGCGGGAAAGGGAAACCATTGGTGGACCGTCGCGAAGGGCACCCTCATCTTCCCCTACTACGAAAGGGGCACGAGTTCAAGGGAGTCACGCAACAACGCACACGCCGGAGAGATATACTCATCATGAAGGTAGAAAAGAAAGTATGAAGATTCCACCTGGATCCCCAATGAGTTAGAGTACGAGGGTACCGCCTGAGTATACTACAAACCGCATATTGTATGAGCTGCTGCAAACGACTAGGGCACAACAAAGTCAGCCACAGACGGTGATTTCTGGTATCACCTCATGGGCGGAGAGGTTCAAGAATATGCAGCCTCCGCTCTTTAATGGCACTCCTGACGGTGTCGTGGCAGAGAATTGGCTGATGCAAGTTGAGAAGGCATTGGATGCTATCCAATGTCCAGATGATTAGAGAGTTTGGATAGTTGTATCCAATCTGACCAGCGATGCAGAGCACTGGTGGAGGTCCATCAGGGACACCTTGGAGCCGGACACTTACTTGCCTTGGTCCACTTTTGTGAGGAGGTTTTACAGGTAGTTCTTTCCAAAGTGTCAAAGTGACATGACAGTCGCCCAATATACTGCACGTTTTAACTCTCTCTCCCGTTTTGCCAGGTCCTTGGTGGCAAACGAGAAAGAGAAGTGCAGAAGGTTTGAGAGAGGTTTGAGGCCCGATATTTTGAAGTTGGTCGGGTCACAACAAATAAAGAAATACAGCCGACTGGTGGACTATGCCTCCATGTACGAGTTTTGGGAGATGCGGACGGTTGAGAAACCGCAAGTGAAAGAAAAAGTCAAGACGGAAGATAAGACCCAACATAGCGGTGGCAATATGACAGAATCTTCTCGAAGGAAGTTTTATTCTAAGGAAAGATTCCAGCGCAGAAATAAGAGGCATTTCGGAAGACAAAACCCTGGTCAGAACCAGGGTAAGCAAGTCAAGAATGCTGGCAATCAGCAAGCCAAGCGGCAAAGGTTCCAGAAGCCGGTCCAGTCTGACAATGCTTGTAAGACTTGTGGTCTCCAGAGGCACGAGGGTAAATGCGACTTGAGGAACGTCAAATGCTTCAACTGCCAGCAGATGGGTCATTATGCTAATTATTTCCCACAGCCTGATCGAAGAAACAACGCTCCACCAAAGCCGAAGCCAGCAGTACCAGGTCGCGCCTATGCGACTGCTCTTCAAGAAGCTCTTGCCAACCCTGATGTGATTGAAGGTACACTTCTTATTTCTGGTGTTCTTGTGCGTGTGTTATTCGACTCAGGAGCCACACATAGTTTCTCTTCTTCAGCTTTTGGGAAAAGGTTGTCAGTGACACCTTCTTGATTGAGTGTTTCTTACTTAATAGAGACCCCTATAGGAGAAACCACTATTATGGATACTGTGTATCCTAATTGCGTTATAATAATTAAAGATCGAGAGTTGCCTGTGAACTTGTTGCAACTCGACTTCAAGGATCTAGATGTTGTTCTAGGCATGGATTGATTGTCGGACCATCATGCCATTATCGATTGTAGAAGTGTTTCAGCTTTCAGATACCCCATACTCCAACTTTCACATACCAGGGTGTTAGAAAGTTACATAAGCCGGCTATCATATCGTGTTTAAAGGCCAATATTTATATTGAGAATGGATGCATGGGAGTCCTAGCGTACATGAAAACTGAAGAGAAAGAAGACCTCACAATATCAGATGTAGACATAGTCCGTGAATTTGATGATGTCTTTCCAGAAGATCTCCCAGGTCTTCCTCCTGATCGAGAGATTGAGTTCCAAATCCATCTAGTTCCGGGAACAACACCCATCTCGAAGGCTCCCTATCGAATGGGCCCTGTGGAACTCAAGGAACTCAAGGAGCAAATACAGGAGTTATTGGAGAAAGGATTTATTCGACCTTCAGTATCTCCTTGGGGTGCTCCAATTTTGTTCGTCAAGAAGAAAGACGAATCACTGCGTATGTGTATAGACTATCGTCAATTGAATGCAGTAACCATAAAGAATAAATACCCTTTGCCGAGAATTGACGATTTATTCGATCAACTGCAAGGAGCGGCATGCTTCTCAAAGTTGGATTTGAGATCAGGTTATCATCAATTGAGAATTAAGAAGGAAGATGTGGCCAAGACAACATTCAGATCAAGATATGGCCATTATGAATTTATGGTCATGCCTTTTTGTCTGACCAACGCACCAGCTGCCTTCATGGACATGATGAATAGAGTGTTCAGACCTTATTTGGACAAGTTTGTCGTGGTATTCGTCGATGACATCCTCATATACTCTACCTCGAAGGAGCAACATGAAGAGCATCTGAGGATAGTTTTGCAGACACTTAGAGAACATAAACTCTATGCCAAATTCTCTAAGTGTGCTTTTTGGTTAGAACAAGTGTCCTTTCTTGGACACATTGTTTCTAAAGACGGGATTATAGTAGACCCTGCAAAGATTGAAGCAGTCACCAATTGGTCAAGACCCAAGAATCCTACTGAGATTCGCAGCTTTTTGGGGTTAGCTGGGTACTATTGGAGATTCGTTGAAGGATTTTCGTTGTTGGCGGCTCCTATGACGAAGCTCACAAAGAAAGATGTAAAGTTCGAGTGGAATGAGAAATGTGAGCAAAGCTTTCAAGAGATAAAGAAGCGTTTGACCACTGCTCCAGTGTTGGTCTTACCTTCTGGATCTGGAGGTTTCACTATTTATAGTGATGCCTCACACAAAGGATTGAGTTGTGTTCTGATGCAACACGGAAAAGTGATAGCTTATGCATCTCGTCAGCTCAAAACTCATGAAGTCAACTATCCGACACATGATCTGGAGCTAGCAGCGGTGGTTTTTGCTCTTAAGATATGGAGACACTATCTCTATGGCGAACAATTTGAGGTCTTTACCGACCCTCAAAGCCTTAAATATTTATTTTCTCAGAAAGATTTGAATTTGAGGCAAAGGAGATGGTTGGAATTTTTGAAAGATTATGATTTCAAGCTAAAATATCATCCGAGTAAGGCGAATGTAGTCGCTGATGCTCTTAGCAGAAAGACAGGAGCTCTAGCTAGACTTGCAGACTGGGGTTATTTTCCTCGGTGGCTCATCAGAAGGCCGAAGCTCAATGCTTACCAGGTCGTTTATTATTCGTGCAAACCACATTGAAGTCAGAATTGTGGGATCAAATTAAGAAAAAGCAACCCATAGACCCAGAATTAATGCAAGTAAGAAAGAAGATTTCAGAAAATGAAGAATCAGAATTCAAAATTGATGATCAAGGACTTATTAGATTTCGTCAGAGAGTGTGCATTCCCAAGGATGATCAACTTAGAAAGCTGTTGATGGAAGAGGCACATCATTCTAGATATGCCATCCATCCCGGTAGCACCAAAATGTATCGAGATCTGAAAGATACATTTTGGTGGAATGGTATGAAGAGAGACATTGCTGAGTTTGTTAGCAAATGTTTAGTATGTCAGCAGGTGAAGATTGAGCACCAAAGATCAGGTGGTCTTTTGCAACCACTTCCCATTCTCGAGTGGAAGTGGGCGGACATATCAATGGACTTCGTTTCGGGGTTTCCTAAGACGAAGAATGAGATGGATTCAGTATGAGTGATTGTCGACAGGCTAACTAAGTCAGCTCACTTTTTAGTTTGTAAGACAACTCACTCGTGTGACCAATTAGCTCAATTGTTTATTAGAGAGATTGTGAGACTTCATAGAGTACCTGATTCAATTGTTTTAGATAGAGACTCGAAGTTCACATCACGATTTTGGCAAAGTTTTCAAGAAGCTATCGGGGACACAATTAAAAATGAGTACAACTTTTCACCCTCAGTCTGATGGTCAATCAGAGCGAACCATTCAGACCCTTGAGGACATGCTCCGGGCATGTAGTTTGGAGTATAGCGACTCGTGGAATGATATTTTGCCATTAATGGAGTTTGCCTACAACAATAGCTTTCAAGCAAGTATAGGCATGACTCCATTTGAGGCATTGTATGGTCGACGATGTCGAACTCCATTGTGTTGGGATGAAGTCGAAGAAAGGAGTTTGTTAGGACCAGAGATGGTTCAGCGAATGACAGATCAAGTGAGATTCATTTGAGAGCATCTTCTCACAGCACAAAGTCGACAGAAGAGTTATGCAGATAAAAGACGTCGAGAGTTGGAATTTGAGCAAGATGATCACGTGTTTTTAAAGATATCTCTGTTTAAGGGAGTAATGCGTTTTGGTCGAAGGGGAAAGTTGAATCCCAGATATATTGGACCATTTGAGATACTGGCGAAGGTTGGTCAGGCAGCATACCGGTTAACTCTACCAGCTTCCTTATCTCGAATTCATAACGTGTTCCATGTCTTCATGTTGAGGAAGTATGTGCCAGATCCCTCCCATATATTGGATACAGTTGAGACTGTATTAGATTTGCAAAATGATTTGGGTATGAGAGAAAAACCCATCGAAATTCTGGACACGAAAGTTCAAAAGCTGAGAAACAAGGAGTTATCTCTCGTATTGGTAGATGGAGCCATCACAGCAGTAAGGAGGCTACATGGGAGCGTGAATCTGATATCCGCGAGCATTTTCCATAATTGTTTCCAGGTAAGATTCGGGACAAATCTTCCTTTAAGGGGGGTAGAATTGTAAAACCCTCCTCCGGCAAAGTCGCCGGAGGGGATAAGCATCGAAAAAAAAAACTGCAGTTTTCCCCCCAAAAGGGGGAAACCGCGTAACGAGTGGGGGTGAGGATAAACCTGTCAACAGACTGTCCAGGATCCAGTCAACAGGTCCAGATCCAGTCAATCGGGCCTAGATCCAGTCGGATTTGTCTGGATCCAGTTAGAACAGGATGGATCTGGTTCAGATCCAGTCAGACTATTCTTGATCCAATCAGACTTTTTTGGATCCAGTCATGCAGTTTTGGGATTCAGATATGAAATGGATCTGAATCCAAACAGACAGGGTTTGGATCCAGATCAGAATTGGATCATAAGACAGTCTCGGATTGCCCGAAATCCGAATTGTACCGAGAGATCCATTTGGATACTTGAGATCCATTTCAGTAAAATGGACATATCTTCTCACTCCAAACTCGGAATCGAGTGAGGTTTTGTGCGTTGGATTCGTATTGAAGAGGGGAATCCATTAATCTAGGGAATCCAGTCAAAATAATAATATAGAAACCATGGTTTCTCAAATAAGATTCGGGAAGGTTATTTTGGTAATTTGGTAAGAGAATTGTGAACTAATTCATGTATATTGCTTTAATGACCAGATACCATTGTTAGAGCTTCTTAAGGCTCGATTTCGGAAAGAGTACGTTGTTTGCACTTGAGGTAAGTGATATTATAAGTAATCTTAGATGTAAATAAACATTTTTTCGTTGGTTGTTATTATGTTGTTATTGATTAGCATAATAGTTTTGAAAGACCATGAAATGCATAAAATCCATGCTTGACATTTAGAGTTGAGTTATATACATGTTGATGTGATATGCAAGTTAGTTTTGATATGTCATGCATGATGAAAAGAAATTCGAATTGTGATTGCATGTTTATATGATTGCTAAATATCATGCATTGTGATGAGACCATGTTTAGTTTAGAGTCCCATTTAATCTATTCACGTGTGAATAGATACTTTAAGATCAGCATGCATGACCCCTTAAATCCCGGAAGTGGCGACTTGTGTCAAGGGCTACCTGGTTCGCGGCCAGAGTGCAGCCACCATGGAGAGTGGGCCGCCGGTGATTTAACGATGTAGAGACACTACATCATTGCATGCTAAGTGAGAGAGGTGTGAGTCCTAATGTCACCATGAGATTAAGAATGAGATTGTTGTGATTAGTCATGACATCACTCGTGAGAGAACGAGTGAACTTTGAATGTGAGAATATTGTTCAATGTGTGAACTTAGTTATGACTTAGGATTTCACTCACACTGGTTTGAGACTCTAGAGGATCATGGATGGTTGATAACCATCATGTTTAAGATGTAGCAAGAACCATGCTGAGATTGAGAGCTTGACCTCCCGGTTAGCTACCGGTGGGGTCCCCGTGGTGGTTCACTGCAGTGCCTGGTGGTCTGGGGGCCACTGGGAGTGTATGGTTCATTGTCTGGCCAACATGTAGAATTGGGGTGTTCTACAGGGTTGCTACGCCCATATATGGCTATTACCGGTATAGCCAGCCTAGTGATAGTTGTGTGAAAGAGAGTATTTGAGAATGATAATGAGAGAAATTAAAATATACAAACATGTGTGGTGTATCGAGAATTAAAATAAGACTAGGGGCTTAGAGCCCACTACAATTGTAAATTGTTGTTTATTTACTTATGATTATTTCTTACTGGGTTGTAGACTCATCCCCATTTTTGTTTAATTACAACTGTAGGTCCTAGGCATTAGATTAATCACTTGTGAGCAGTTCTTTTTCAGTCTTCAGCAGAGCATGATATATTTTTACTTTCCTTGTCATTGAAAATGATGTAATTGCTTTTCTTCTGTTATGAATGATGACCAATGTAAGAAAAAGTTTTATTATGCAATAAAATGAAAAGTTTTTTTTTTAGCCACATTTTCACTGTGTAAGCTTTGCACTCTTCCCTCTGGGAAGTAATACCAACCGAACTCAGACTCCTGAGGTCCTAGATCGGGGTGTTACAGTTTTTTTACTATATAGACTCAAAAAAAATATAAATAAGACTACACATCAGTAGGAACAACTCGTTCTTTTAAAGGGCTTCCTTCACATTCATGTGAGCAACCTAGTGCACCGAGCTAAAACACTGATTTGGTTCTTCTAAGGAGATTATTCCAAAGATTGCTTGATTGCAGAAACTTGAGGTCCTAGCCAAGGCCGGTTATGATTACCTTACGAGTTTATTCTATTAGTTTTCATGTAAGAAAGAAAAAAAAATGGTAGCTTGAAAAGGCTTTGCTCATTTGGTAGAGTCGACTTTGTGAATGTCATCAAGTTGAGAAGAAATGTCACAAGTTTGACAAAATTATTTTGATTTTAAACCTGACCCATTTACATACTAATCTGAATTATACCCAAATCAATTAAAACCCATATGGGTCTATGTTTCATAACTCAAACCCGAATCAAATTTGGACATGTTTAGGTCCAACTTTTAAACCCAATTAAAAATGGGTCTACTTAAAACCTAACCTGTTTATATCTGACCAGAGTTATACCCGGACTCATTAATCCATGCGATTCTATAATTTCGGTTAAACCTAAACCTAACCTAAACTAGATTGGATAGGGTCTGAATCCAAGTTTTAGATCCATCTGAACCCACCCAGTTGCACTCTGTCACAGGGACACACCATTTTGGGTGTGTATCCCTAGTGACACAAGCGGATATGGTTGGACATGCTGACATGGACACTGATACAGAGTATTTTAATAATTTTAAATAAACTTTTTAATACTTTTTGATATTTTTCAATAAAATAATTTTTTATCATTAAATTATTAAAAAAATATTGATTAAAAACTGAAAAATTCTGCGTCCTCGTTTCTTATTTTCTGAAAAAATGCGAGTCGAGACGAACCTCATGACATAGGCGCGTCTGGCCCACGAGTCTGTGACGATGTAAAAAAGTAGCAGTTCTTTTGACACCCTCGTGACGCGATTGCGGAGTTCGCTACAACGTTCTCGAACTCTCCATTGGCCGTATTCGATTTCTAGCACTTAACAAATTTACCCTTGAGCAACTTTATTAATGACAGGACACTCCTGGAAAATTCATCACAATGACGGAAAAGCCCTCCCTTATGCATTCCAATGACTGAAACCTCCACACGCTAACGCACACCCCTAGAATTCGATGTCCAGATTCCATATTATTTACTAAAATACCCTTTACTTTTCTTAAAACTTAATATCCTAAAAATCCTAATCAGTCTTGATGCTCTACGATTGCTTTTTCAAACGGGTCGGTCAAGGTTGACCCAACACCGGATCCAAATTTAATGAGTCGATGTAGATGTGCATTTGGATCCGACCTGGAATACATTGCGGAAATCTGGATATAGATGTGGTCTGACCCTCTCTGATTCTGGATCCACAAAAAATAGGTAAAATGTATCGATTTTCATGTGAAAAGGAAAAAACAGGTCATGTTAGACCCAAATTGGACTTGGCTTCATACATATTTATTCAATTCCCACCAAACCTGACATTATGGTGTAATTCTTAGTGGTATGAACAGCTATCAGCAGGATATGCAAGTTTATGTTGTTTGCATGTGTTTTCATATGAGGTATGCCTTACAAGTTTTTTTTTTAATTTATTTTTTAACAATTACACATTTTCTAAATGTATTTCAAAAATTAGATCCAGAATAATATTCATATCTGATATAAAAATCCAATTCAAACAGATTCAAATGCTATTCGAATCATATCATCCAAAACAAAGCCATCTGACCCAATATTTGTTTATGTCCATGCTGTGTGCTTTAAATGAATCAAACAATGGACATGTGGTCAATTGCAACCTTATCCAAACCAGACAAATGCCAACACACAGGAACAATCTCACCCAGCTTGTCCAGCACAACTTTGCTCCCGACCAACAGTGTCCAGACAGGACTGTTCTACATGAGAATGTCCATGCGATCAAATCAAACACATCCTTACCTAATGAAATAATGCGTTTTTTCTCTCAATATCCAAAAAGAAAATTTTCAAAACATAAGGGCAATTTCTTGCATCCAGGCTAAGCTCAAAAAAGAGATAAGGAATAAGATTAGGGTGTCAATGGGTCAGGTTTGACCCGGACTCAACCCATACCAAAACCTATAGGGTCAGGGTTTGATGATAAATAAGAAGGTCGGACTATAGAGCCAGGTATGTTTTGTGAAATTTCATACCATACCCATGGACCGACCCGACTAAGATCCACAAATTTTCAATGTAAAGAAGGGAAAAAATATTATTTTACTGAGTATGGTCTGGGTGGGTCTGATTCATGTAATCCTTATAATATTCGGGTATGATTTCTCATATGGTAGGTCCGATTAAACTCGAATCAGGTCCCGGTATCAGCATCTCAAATCAGGTCTGGGTCTGGTTTCACCTGGTTCAAAACCAAACCCGACCCGTTGATACCCCTTAATTAGATGGTCCATCATCTGAATTGAAATTAGGGCATTATTGTAATTTAACTTTCAATCCTCCGCGATAAAAGCCCCGGTACTACCGGGGAGCGTTGGTAGGGTTTTTAGGTTTTATCTTCGTTGTCGTCGGTGCTTCTTCTTTTGTCTATCTCTCTGGTTCGTCTCTTTGCCCTAATCCCTATCTCTTTCTCCTTTCTCCTTTCCCTAACTCTCTCTCTCTGCAGATCCTTCTCCCCGTCAACGATGGCTACCATCCGGTTCGTCGCTTCCTCCGCCGCTCTGTCCTCCTTCGAAGGTCTGAGGCCCTCCGAGATTAAGGTTTCGTCCCTCGGCCCCAGAAACCTGGCTTTCGCGAAGCGGTCCTTCACGGGACTCACCGTGAGTGCGGCGACCGTCGTCGCGCCCAAGGTATAAAAGCTTCTCTGTCTGTTTGGGTTTTCTGCCATTTCTTTGTCGAAGAATGAGGTTTTCTTTGCTGTCATCGGCTGTAGGCGAAGTAGTTATTGCCACCCTTGTTCACAATGATGGAGCTCTGGTGTTTGTCCCTTGTGGGTTCTGTAGTTGGAATTTGGTCCTCTTTCGTTTCTGCGTTGTGTGCGTGTGCGCGCGTATTGAAACTGAGTTGACAACAGATTACTGTTTTTCGCATAGATTACGTGTGTGAGTGTAAGAATTATGTGACTCTAGTGTTTGTTCTTCGTGGATGAGTTCTGTCACGGGTTTCATCCTCATTTCTTGTTACTCTTGGTGTGTGCACAACGGAGCCATTTTCTGGTTATCGTTTTCTGATCGATTTGTTGTATATGTACTACCTTCTAGCTGAATTGTTAAAGCTTCCTTAGTCTTGAAACTTGGTCTGTGACAAGCCGGCGTCTAGTTTCTGTTGATATGCAGGCCACCGTTGGTATATTACCGTTGATGTGCTGCTGGTTGTTACTGTTTGAAAAATTGCCTGGGACCACTAAAGAATGAATGTGAACATGGTAGAGGTACAAGACTGCGTTGCACTGTAAATGCGTGTTCATGTTGTCGAATCAATGTATAGTGTCTTATACACACTGAATAGACTATTTTTTGGTCACCAACCAGAGGACTTGGGCTGTGTTAAAAAAGTTGTAGAATATGATTCTAAGATTATATTTGCCATAATTCTTAAGCTTGTGAAAATGGAGAATTCTTATTTAAGATATTGTAAAGTGATGTGTCTGAGAGTGCTCATGTTGTCGGAATGGTTGAAATGTATTATTATTATTATTTTATTTCAATCTTTATGGAGATGTGTCTATTCATAACAAGAACAATTTGCCATCTGGGTTGGTGACAATTCCAATTTCCAAAGCTGAAGAAATCAGCAATTGGGTAGTGTCATAAGAAAGGCCGTTCCTTCTCGTTTCTTATACCAATCTGGGTGTCAGAAACTTGGAAATTCACATGCCTTTGTTACCCTTAGTATTCATCTAAGGAGATGCTTTTTGTACATTCACTGGTGTTTGATTATTTCAATGTACAGTTTCATGCTTTTCTGATAGTCAGTTCTACTAAATCCTTCCAAGATTGTCTGAAATTGTTAGCCTTTTTGTTTCGTTGGAGATGCACAACTATCATATTCAGTGTAGTGACTGCATTGGAGTAAACAGTTTCTCCCATTCTTTTTCTTTGAATTTGTGTTTTGGCTTGGGGTGTTTTGCTTATGCTGCATTGACAACATTAGATTGAACGGAATTTCTCAATCATTTTGTTTGAATTCTTGTTCTGCATTGGGGTGTTTTTGCTTCTGTTATATTTGCAGATTCCCCTGTGCGCTACAACCAAAATTTTCCTGCACACCTAGGTTGCTTTTACATCATGACACTTAGCAAGGTGTACACATGGCATTTTTGTGTAGTGGACGTTAGGTTGTTTTGGCGGCTGGAGTTTTCCCTGTAAGGTTATTATGGTTCCATTTATCATTCGTGATTTATATCATTGTTTAGTCTGTTCTCCTTCATGTTCAGTGCGGCTCTTGATAATTTGAGTACCAACTTTTATCATGGTTTCAGTTGCAATAAATACAAAGCTCTTTTTCTTTTCTAATCAAAATTACTTTTATTTTTCATGAGCTTTATGCTCAAGTTGTTTATAGCATAATGTTCATCTTTAATCAGGTCTGTGATATTTGGTTGCTTGCTTCCCCTGCATTCCCAGTTTATTTCCAGTTTCTGGCTGAAATGATTGTATCTCTATATGCACTGTTTGCTTTTCTCTCTGGCATTAGCCTTGTTGTGGTTTGATATGCAACAGTGGTTGGCGATTTGTTCCCAGCCTCTATTTGTTGAAATTTCGTGGTATTGATGTGCTTATCAGCACTCTCTTGTCACCTAGTTTCTGTGGAGACATAAGGTTATACTATGTTGCACATTATAGTCTTTGATTATTCTGTTATTTCCTAATATGTGACTTTTCTCACTGCGTGGATTGCCATATTTCTCTCATCTTCATGTACAGTGTATATTGCCTTTTGCTTTTGAATTGGGAAAATCTTATGATGGTCTGGGTTTATTCTGATGCTTTCATATATCAGTGCTCTAGTTTCATTTAGAATTTTGATTTATCAATGCCTCTATCTAATGTTTGTATGTGTTCTCTATAGTATACCAGCGTCAAGCCCTTGGCTGATCGTGTCCTAGTGAAAATTAAGACCGTGGAGGAGAAGACTGTAGGTGGTATCTTACTCCCTACAACTGCCCAGACCAAACCTCAAGGAGGAGAGGTCGTTGCTGTTGGAGAGGGTAGAACTGTTGGCAAGAACAAGGTTGAAATCAGTGTTCAGGTACTCACTGCAGTTGCTACCTGATTGTCCTCTGTCTTCTTTTCTTTCTAACCTAAGACAGTTTGGTGATCTAAAACATAAAAGAGCTGTTTTTAGCATGATTATCATTTTTCAATAAAATGAGGTCTATGTCCTAGCACTTTTTTATGGTCCTTTTTTTCCTCACCATCTGCGAAAAGATATTAAAAAAGGGGAAAATATGTTCTGCTTTGGCTCCTCCCAAGTTACCTGGGTTTAACCATGGTGTTTTTGCTCGTTCTTGTTTTGGTCAAACCCTTTTGCCTCCTTGACACAGCAATAAGACAATACCAAAGACAAAATTCGATGGTGCTTTACTGGTACCCATGCAAAGCACTTTTGTCCCCTTGAGATTGCAATAGCACGACACTGAAAATGATCATTTTCACTTCCCTCAGAGCACATTTGATAGTTGCACTGTTGACCGAAGTGTCCAGGCTTGGAAGAATAAGCAGAATTTAAAAACTGAAATTCTTATTGAATATCATTCAATGTGTTGTTTTTCCTCATTTCTGCCCAAAAAACTTTAGAAATACAACAGTTTCAAAATGCCATTTCTGATTAACATGAATGAATTAGGCATTATCTTTCATACTATCGTCAGTGCTATACCCTAACAAAAAAAGAAGTGATATATACCATCCTTAGTTGTCATAAGTGCTACTCGGAGCTTAGGCGGAAGACCCCTAAAAGAGGACTAGGCGGGGCTTAGGCGGGGCAAAAAAAATAAAACATCAAGAAATCAACTAGTCTCTCTCTCTCTCTCTCTCTCTATATATATATATATATATATAGAGAGAGAGAGAGAGAGAGAGAGAGAGAGAGAGAGAGAGAGAGAGAGAGAGAGAGAGATCTTGCCCCTGTTTCGTTAGGTCACTGTTAAGACTCCAAAAATCATAGTTTTTAGATGTTTTATGCTTGATCTGAACCATTAGATGTTTTTATCATTGAGAGAACATGAAATTGCTTGAGCATCATTATTTTCGGATGTGTATTTTAAGAGCGGTAAAAAAAAATTATCGGTTAACATCATACTAAAATTTCATGATAGTTCACAGTTTTACGTCAAATCAATTTGAAACAAAAGTTTGTTTTTCAATAAATAAGTATTGGTTCAAATTGAGCATAAAATAACTAAAACTTTGATATTTGAAGGGTCTTAAGACTCTTAACAGTGATATAAAGAAAAAGGGGACATGATGAACCTTGTTCTCTCTCTCTCTCTCTCTATATATATATATATATAAACTAAAAAAACAGATTTAATATATGTGCGTGTCAAAAACACATGCATACATGTAAACAACAAAAAGAAAAAAAGAAAAAGAATGAGAAAATGGAAGAAAAGAAGATAAAGAAGAAGAAAAAAAACAGAAGAGGGGTGGAAGGGTGAGAAGAGGAAGAAGCAGTCAAGCAGAAAAAGAAAAATAAGAACTAAAGAAGTAAAAAAAAAAAGAAGAAAAAAGAAGAAAAAGAAGAGGGGAAAAAAAGAAGAGGAAGAAAAAGAGAAGACCGAGGGGTGAGATGAGGAGGAAGAAGAAAATAAGAAGGTAAAAAAGAAAAGCAAAAAAAGAAGAAAATGAGAGAACAAAAAAGAAAACTTTTTAGGGGGTGGAAGAAGAAAAAGAAAAAAAAAGAAGGGAAGAAGATAAAACAAATAATAAAAAACGACAACTATATCCCTGTGGCCTAGGCAGATACAAGTTACAACCTAGGTGAAAAAACAGAGCTCTACTGCCTAGACCCATATGCCTAGGCGGTGGCCCTGCGCCTAGCCCACTTAGGTGGCGTAGGTGCCACTTTTGACAACTAAGATACCATCTAGTTGTCACATTATCTTCCTGGTTATTTTAG
The DNA here is from genome assembly GCF_984573655.1 of Nuphar pumila. NCBI lineage: Eukaryota > Viridiplantae > Streptophyta > Magnoliopsida > Nymphaeales > Nymphaeaceae > Nuphar > Nuphar pumila. The sequence goes on along the minus strand of NC_143254.1, from coordinate 20,873,953 downwards.
TTGAATTGTTATTGGATCCAATCCTATGAATTTCATCTCTACAGGCTTCTAGTGGAGTGTACATGTATTAAATGAAGAGATTTTTTTATGTTTGTAGTGGTTTTCAAAGAATTCTAATGCTACATTTATCTAAAATTTCACAAGTGTTTCCCATCATGTCAATTAGATCCAAAGCACACTTGGTAAATAAACACCAGTCACTACACTTATGAGGTTTGATTGAGTGAATCATGCTTGAAACTTCAACTCCAGTATTCTATTATCAGTAGTAACAATTACACACACGCACACACACTTTACTGCATAGTTGGTCTATTCAAATACTAATTCTTTTTTCTACTGTTCATCATAGACTGGTGCACAAGTTGTGTATTCCAAGTATGCAGGCACAGAGATTGAGTTTAACGGAAGCAACCATCTTTTGTTGAAGGAAGATGACATTGTCGGTATTCTTGATAGTGATGATATAAAAGATCTTAAACCTCTCAATGATCGTGTCTTGATCAAGGTCAGTCCCTATATCCACATTCTTGCACTCATATGCACATAGACACAAAAGCTTTAGACAATAAAAGGTTAAAGCCTATGGGCGCGTCAAAGTCATAACTAGTTTGGGACCACACAAGTAAATTTAATCTTTTCGAATAACTGTCATTGTGTGAAATTTGTGAGCCTATCTATTATCATCTCATATTTATTGTGCACTAAACTTTTTGGATATATTTATTATTGTTGAGTGTGATCATCCACCTCATGATCTTCACACAGCATTGTAGTTTATATCTTTCTGGCATATTCAAGAAGTCTGACTGCCCTTATGACAATCTATTTGTTTCTGCGCTATAAATGCTGTGTTAAGATGGCTGTTGTAGCTGGTGGATTGAAACTTGATATATTTTGAAAAAATAAATGTATGCTCAAGCTTTTGCCTTTTAATTTAGGTTGCACAAGCGGAGGAGAAAACTGCTGGAGGTTTGTTACTGACAGAAGCAACCAAGGAAAAGCCTTCAATCGGCACAGTGAGTTGCTTATCTAATTTAATTTAGCCTTGTGATTGTCTTGTTTGTTCACATGCTCTTTATTTATTCTTTTGTGGGAATTGTTCTGTATTTTTTTCAAGTTCGTTCCTCTCTAGCAAGTTAAAAAAGCATCAGATATCCACCATTTTTAATTCAATTTGCGGAAATTTTGTCCCCGAGAAATGCCATTGTTTGCTTGCTTACAATTTTCCTTTACTTCCATAATGAAAATGTCAGATTTGGTTGCATTCTTTATTCTGCACAATTTGCAAAATTAGTAGCAACCTTCGTATATAAACTCCCTGCAGCTGCAAAAAGGGAGGTCCAATAATTTTGAGAATTGTTGGCTTATGTAAAATCAGGTGAGTATAAAGATTGCTGATATCAAAACTTAATTAACTTTATACAAATCTAGCCAGGATATGACCGTCCGTGTGGATTACCAGACAACCCATATGCATCCTTTAAGCGCTGTAACGCCCAAATGTCTTGCGTGGTTCTTTTGTTTTGTAATTAAGATGAACTTTCACTCATGCCTCCTCTTCTTTTAAACTACAGAGTAGCCTCTGGGATCATGTTTCATCTAGTGAACCTAGTGTAAACCAATAACGATCTTCATCTCATGCAGAAATGCTTCTGCATAATGTGCAATGCTGATTGCAACGCATGAGAGACATTTTGTGTTCTAAGTTCTGTTCTAAGGCATTTGTTCTACATTGGCATGACCAAATTGAGTTCCTAGCAATTCTGTGATTCTAAGAATCTGCAGTTTTGCCCCAAGCTCAGTATCCTAAACTGTCATACTTGAACGCACGGTTTTCTTGCCTCTGGGCTTTTTTGTGCATGTCTGAAAGCTGAGTTATGTTGTGCAGGTTGTGTCGGTTGGACCTGGACCTTTGGATGAGGAAGGTAGCCGGAAGCCGCCGACTGTCTCTCCAGGGAACACCGTCCTATACTCTAAATATGCTGGCAATGACTTCAAGAGCAGTGATGGCTCAGAGTACATTACTCTTAGAGCGTCAGATGTAATGGCTGTGCTATCTTGACCCTGCAACTTAGGCCTTTGTGTTTTTATTAAGGGAAGCTGGGGTCAGGAAATTAGAAAATGTAGGGTTTGTGAGTGACGCTGCTTCTGTCAATTGTTATCGCGGCTTTTCTGCTTGTTATTTAGTTATAATTTAAGGTAATACAGCCTTTTAATTCACTAATTATTTCAGCTACTATCTGTTTGAATATTTTTTTCAAAAATCTGGCCATACAATTGTGATTTACATGCTCGTTCGATCCCGACACAGGTAGGTTTTTATAAGATTTAAAAATTGATGGTTCATACTTTAAAAATATTCAATGCTTAAAAAACATTTTTTATATAAAAAACATGATTAAAGTGTCATTTCATAGCAAATCGATCGTGCCAAACACAACTGTAGGGTCAGATTTGAGGCTCGATAAGTGTTAGGGAGCTACCACTTTTCATATATGTATAAAGAAAGAATAGGTAAGGTAGCTCTGTAAATTCACAATGTTGATCGACACAGAGCTGTAGATCTGGTTCACTTGTTAATCTTTGAGAGATAAGACTTAATTTTTTCATTCAGTGTTGATTTTATAGTTTTTGTTGGAACCGACGATTATGTTAATTCTTGGCTTAGCCTTCATGGGTAGAGTTCTTTTTTCTTATCAGTCAGATGAGCAAGCTGAGACTCGGCTTGAAATTATGGCTAGGGGTTGGCAATGGGTCGATTAGCTTGGCTCATCTTGAACTGGTTTCCGGTAAGGGTTCTAGAATTTAGACCTCGACTTGTTACGGATGGAGTTGAAAACTCATGTTGGGCTCATCTCGTGCTTCTTAAGCATAATGGACAATGAGTTTAGTGCATTAGGCTCAAGTCAGCCCGTGTTAGGCAAAGAGCGCGGGGACCATATTGCCAAAGTAAAACATGATTGAAAAAGGTGCTCAGCTTGTTCGGCTCGTTTATAAACCCTTTTGGAGAGAGAGAGAGAGAGAGAGAGAGAGAGCATGTTGGGGTCTGTGGTAATTAGTTACCTGGTTTGGCATGGGTTCTGGGCCAATTTTTGGGTCCTAAGTTGAAAAGATCTAGGCCTAGCCTTGTAATTGGTCACATTGAGCGTTTGGTAAGGTATGGTACCTACTCAAGTAGCGGTGTAAGCTGGTTAGGTTCGGTTCAGGTATTGCAAGACCGATTTTTGAATCAGGTCTAAAAATTAGACCCAAACTTTGTCTTTTGATTCAGGATCGGCTTTAAGTTTGGGTATGAATAGAATTGACATCCATATGAGTTAGCGGGTTCAGGTACAAATTGGTTCAGGTTTTAAGTAGATCCATTCTTATTAAATCGGATCTAACAAATAGGTGTATCTTATCTAGTTTGATTGGGGTTCAAGTTTGGGTTTGGGTATGACTCAAAAAGTATGGATCCATATGGGCTAACAGGTTTAGGAAAAAAAATGGGCTGGTTACAAATGGGTTGAGTCTTAATTTAATTTATGTTCTAGTTGGGACTAGATATTACTAAGATTGTAGACTTGTATGGTTAATCAGTTCAGGTATAAATGGGTGAGTTTGTTTTAATGCAAGTAATTTCTATTAGGATTTGTAAACTTTTAGAGTTAGAAAAGCTGTTATCATAAAAGAAATATACTGAATTAATGATAATTACATTCATAAATTTCTCATAATCGATATGCAATTAGGATCCATTTGGGTGTTTGTCCAAGAAAAGTTCAATTTTGGTTTGGTTTGAGCATATATTGTATAGAACTGTTTGGTTGGGTATAAGACAGTTTTGAGTACATACCGGATCCACATTTGCATTGGTTCAGGTATAAATTACATAGAACATTAGAGTTGGGTCTAGAAACCAGGTAGGATCTGATCGGATTTGAGTTTATATTTTTCATACCCAAAACTGACATGTTTTTTAAAGATTTTAGACTTTATACCTGGCTCAAACTCATGAGTCTATCCAAATTAGGTCGCTATGAGGCTAATCGGTTCGGGACACACCCCTATTCTCAATAAGAAGCTAAAAAGGGAATCAAACTAAGCTCTGTTTATTTGGTGTCCATTTACCAGTCGTAGAGAGCAAGATCAAGTGAGAATAGTGTCTTAATAATGTGTAAAATAAAAATAGCAAGTTAATATTGCCTTTTCTTGTGTACCCCACAACCATAGGGAGAGCTAAGGTTGCTAGGAAAGAAACAAAAAATGATCATACTATATGGTAAAATGACGTGTTTTTATAAAAACCTTACAATTTGCAAAATCTGCATGATGATCACGTGTTTTATTTAATATTGTCATCAGATTTACTCTTTAGTGCTTACTAAGTTTAGGGTTTATATATATATATATATATATATATATATATATATATATATATATATATATTTGTTTGTGTTGTAGCTGCTTTATGTTTGTTTTCTTATTTTTTAGTTAATATTCAATGTTTTTGTATTGGTTTATTGTGTATAACCATTGTATAGGGGTTAAGGTGTTATCGTGGGTAGTTGGTTTTCATAGTGGTCGTTGTAGGTAGTTATGTTAATTAAATGTATGAAATGTATATGGGTAATATTTTTTTGCATGTTATTTTTATTAGATAAATGATATATTGTATGGTTAGTGTAGACAGTTAATGATGGACTCTGAAATAATTATAGTATACTATTGTAGAATTGATCACCTTACTTAGATATCTATAATCTTCTCAACAAATAGTAGCTATAACGAATTTATGGCTTTGACGTCTCATAAAATCGGATATATGAAAGTGTCAATGATCCTCTGTTATAATTTTTTTTTGAACCTAAATAGCCAATATATTTGGATGAATGTATTGAAAGATGATGATGTGAAATCAATATTATTTGGTATTGATGTTTACTTAGTTGCTCGCAACGCTAAAGAATAAGTGAAAATTTTGCATCTATCTGCGGTACCATCTATCAAGCTCAGTCCTTTAGCGATTATTCAACTATCTCAAACAACGAACGATATTGACATCTCAATCATTCAGTTCAATCACACGAAGGGCATTCAATTGCCCAAACAAATTAAAGATATAGATGTACGATGTGTAGGCAATGAAAAATGAACAATTGATGTTGTACATGATCAAAAGATCACTGCAGAAGATGTGGAACCATGTGAACAAACCAATGTCAGTGATCTTTGTAACACTAATTTGAATTATAGTGATCTTCATCATAGTAATTTGAATGACAATGTTCTTTATCGCAGTAATTTGAATGACATTCGACATTCTTAAGTAGATAACAAAGCTATGTACAAGTTGTTGCACTTTATAATTTAGGATGGATATAAAATTTTTATGGCTAATCATGAATGTTGAAAGTGCAAGAATTTTGAATACATGAAACATAAGCGATAAATATGATGATTTTTCATTTAATTTGTACAACCAAACAATCAATTTATAGTAGTAGTAGTAGTAGTAGTAGTAGTAGCTATTATGTCGATGGTGGAGACTCAGATAATATCGATGATAATGACTATACCATGTCGATGAGAGATGAGGAATACAGTGATGGCACACGACCAATAACATTTGAGAAGTCCCTTGATATGTTGTGTAACCTATATGAACATTTGTTGAGTAATATAACTGCTTTATGTTATTATACTAATGTGACATGATTTGAATATGTTCGCGTTTGATAAGTTCTCCTATAATAAAACTTAATTAAAAATCATTAAAAAGGAGGCATCTCATTTGCATGACAACTTGCATAACAAACAACTTAATGATTGTGAACAATTTTAGTGGCTAACAACAAACTCAAACAATCAAGAAATTATTTTCAACAAACGATTTAATGATCTTCAATACTATTGTGAGTTTTTTAAAGATCACGTGGTCAGAAATAACTATAAATTAAAATTCTTAAAGAGCTATAATAATAAAGTCATTGTAATATATATGAGAAAGAACTTGCATATGATAGTTAATTGCCCTTGGAAGACCTATTGCACAAAAGTGTACAAAGCAGAATTCTCTCAAGTGAAGAAGTATCAAAGTAAATATAATATGGTAGATCATTGGGCAACTTTGTATTGAAAAAAGTGCCTTCCAATTGGATTTTAAGTATTATTTTATAAACGCATACAACCTGGAGATAACTCTAATAGAAATTATGAATGACATAAGTCTCAATAAAGGTGTGGAGGTTACTTATAAACATGTATGGTATGGATGAGAACAAACTAAGAAAATACTATATGGTTTATTCGAAGAATCTTTTAGGATGCTTTTCACCTATTTGGATCATTTGATTAAGGTTAACCAAGGATCACTAGGGTATATTGAGACCGATTAGAAATATCGATTTCACTACATGATCCTATTTTTTCCTCCAAACATCAGTGAATTTTTTAAAGAATCCTCCAGCTCTTATGATAGATGATACATTCTTAAAAGAAATGTATACATATATATTATTGTGAACCCATAGTATTGATATAAGATGACAAATGATTCATATTGATAAGAAGTTGAAGGATTTATGACATAATTTTTAAATGAACTCATACTCTTCGATGAATATAATGAGAGAATGCAACTTACAGTTATCTCAGATAGGCATGAAGGTCTAAATTATGTTATCCTCCATATATGACCTATATGTCATGTTGGATATTGCATGAAGTATTTGATAGAAAACTTTTTTAAGAAATTAAGTTCACCACTCAATGCACTTTGGTGGAGTGAAACTCGAGCATCAATTAGACAACATTGCAATTATTTTCTTAAAAAAAATTGAAAACAAGATGTAGTTGCATACAATTATGTTGCCACTTACGTAAAAACAAAATATTGGGCTAACAATAACTTTCTAGCGAAAAGATATGGGTGCTTAACATATAATATAATAATGTGCTTCAATTCATGGATTCTTGCCATATGTGATAAGCCCTTAATTCTTTTTATTAAAATGCTTAATCTCAGACAAAACTTTTTGAGAAAAAAAAATATTGGGCATCATATGTCAAGCGTACCCGCGACTCTGAGTTAAAGGATGGTTTAAATCTTCGCCAACGCGTTGTAATACTGAAGGTAAAAGAAAAGCTAGAGAAACTAAAGAGAAATGTACAACAACTATGTGTGCAAGTAGTGCATTGCCACCGACATCGATACAAACCTGTAATCAATGTCACGGTTATAGTGTTGATTGTGACAAACAAAAATAATCTTGTGAAGAGTGGCAGGTTAGTGAGATTCCATGCAAGCATGTAATTACATGCATTTTGTATGAGGACAAGCTATTAAAGGATTAATATGATAAGTTCTTCACAGTTGAATCATATCGAACTGCATATAATGCATATCTATTACTTTTGATGACATATAATGTTTTACACTTCGCTCTATCAACTCTTATATTTGTCTATCCAAGAGTCAGATTAAAGAGGAGGCGGTTTCGCCTTTCTGCTTCTCGAAAAGATTTTTTTTTTCCAGCAAAGCCATGAACTTTATCTGCCCATTACCCTAAGAAAAAGAAAAAAAGAAAAAAATGATGCTTAATGTGTCATGCACGTCAAAATCACCCCTTTTGCTCGCTAAGTAATTTTGCAATTTAGTGGACATATCACCATCAATTTTTACTTTTATTTGTCGCTTGTCTGCGGTTATAGGAAAGTTTAGATTTATGTCATGAACATTATCAATCTCCTTCCTTTTCATTATCGTTTGTCCAACAACAAAGATCTCATCCTCAATCAAATGAAAGTAGAAAGTTCATTAGTTATAAACAGAAGAAAAATGGTGACACAGGCTGAATGTTAGGTGATGCCTAGTTCTCCTGTTCTTTGATTTTTTCTTTTCCACTAAAAGTGTTCCCTCTTATTTAGGCATGTACATCTACACGCGTCACACACACACACACACACACAGAGAGAGAGAGAGAGAGAGAGAGAGAGAGAGAGAGAGAGAGAGAGAGAGAGAGAGAGAGAAGCAAGATTTTTGTTGACTAAAATTAAGCACAACATACAGGATTCACTTGTTTAAAAGTGCAACATTGACATAAAGGTTCGACCAATACTTTTTGCTCTAAAGAAATGTTATTTGCCATTCTGTACATGTGTTTGCCAGTATCTAACTTAATGGAGTAGGCATTAACACAGCATGAACTTCAGTGATGTAACTAAAGCACTAAAAAAGCACCATAGGATTATCTTACTGGCAGTGTGGCCCCTTTGTATGTCAAGCATTATTTATCAGGATTGGCAAGTCAAATAACATGCTTGAGTCAACGCTCGACGATCCGCGACTCTGAGTTAAAGGATGGTTTAAATCCTCGCACCTGCCCTTGACATAGGTTGACTAGATCACCAAGGTGAGTTTGTTGAAGTCCCACTAATTTGACGTTTGACTTAGGGGGGGGGGGGGAGGGAAAGGACAACTTGGTTTACTTTTTCTAAGATTTCTCTTTCCAATATGAAGTCAAAACTCAAAAGTCTGATGACATCGTCCATTTGCATATTCACTTTGGTCTCTCATTTTCAAGGAAAGTTTATACTTGAAAAAAAAAGTTGGCCATTCTTGCTGGTGTGTGTGTGTGTGTGTGTGTGTGTGTGTGTGAGAGAGAGAGAGAGAGAGAGAGAGAGAGAGAGAGACTTATCTTCAGCCTAACACTATGTGTGTATAATGCATGTGAATGTTTATCATGCTGCAATAGCATGTCAGTGCCACTGCACCAATTATCTCTTGAAGCTGTGGGATCTACTTTCCCCCCATGTAACGCCTAAGATCTCTTGGTTCAAACTAGGATAGAAGCAGCTGGGTCTAGGTCCGGGTCCATCCTCATCATCTACTAGATCATACCCTGGTCATCATCCAAACCATATAGAACCAGGTCCGACCAAAATTAAGACAAGATTGTGGATTCTATGATCCACTTATTAGGATCGCCCAATGGAATTTGCATTTACGACCTCCTTGTAAAGTCCTTGTGGTACTTCCTCCTTGCACATTAATGTTTGTGCCGTTGATTGTAAATATAATCGACTTAGCAAACCCTGCCTTTTTCTGGTGACTTCTATCAATGTAAATATGATGTACTACATGTATTTTTTGTGGAGACCAACTTTTGGATCACCATATTCCCACATGTATACAATTTTTTTTTGGTGATCCAAAAATGATGGTACGAATGCATGCATTTTTTTTACTCAAAAGGTATATTTTTTCATTAAATAAACATGATCTAAAAGTCAATTCCCACTAAATCCTTGAAAGTATCTACGAGGACAGATTCCGTCAAAACTTGCATCATGAGATTCCAATTAGATTGTAGGTACAATGGAATATATATATATATATATATATATATATATATATATATATATATATATATATATATATATATATATATATGTTACACTCATTTTTATATACAATTTAGTAGAAAACATCACTTTCCCATTTTTTTGTGAAACTATTTTTTTTTTTGAAAGGCAAGCTGGGGTTAGGCGGACCCCTACCAAGAACAACAGCCGCCCCATGTGACAGAGGGATTCGATCCTTCAGCTTGACACAGGACCCCGCTTACCACATGGGATACCACCTCATGGTATTGTGAATCTATCCTTCTACATAGTTTGTTTAGTAAAAAATAGGACTAGAAACACACAATCAGGTGTTTCGGGCATAAAAATCAGTGACCCACAATATATTTAAAATTTAAAAATAAAAAAAATCTTATTTTTTACATTTAAAAAATATGGTCCAAAGTGTTTCCTAGCACACACACATGTGAGGTTAGTTTGAGTGGAATTTTCAACTACATACCATGGAGAGTAGCAATATATATATATATATATATATATAAAATTCCTACTGCCACGTCAGACAATTTTCAAGCCAAATAGGCCTTGGTCTCTATCCGAAACACACGCATACTTTTAGTGGTTTTGACTTGGGTCCTACAAACATTGTGAGTAGTGAGAGGGGAAGGCAGTCTATCTATGTGCACACCGTGCAGGTCTGAAAAGGGCAAAAAGGTCAATTATTTTGACCTCTTAGAGGTCAAGTGCACAGAGAAAAATAAATGGATAAGGCATATTTTTTAGGAAACGGATCCCATCATTTGGTTCCATCATACATTCAATCCTATAAATCCTGGATGGCTAGGATTGAATGTAGGATGGAACCCATTCTATTTCAAATGATGGGATCCGTATGGTCCCATACCGCTTGATGGGAACGGGCCCACAAGGCTCCGGTCATCTGGCAGGAGTAACTTGTGAATGTTACCAAACTGACCGGATGTCACAAAGTTTGAAACCGACAGGTGGCATCCCTTGCCGCAAGATCGAAGCTGGGTGTACTTGTTGGTGAACAGGAAAGGGAGGACCTCAAGGGTTTTACTTACCGGAGGCCGAATGTGCGGTCGGTGACGGGCGGTTTATTCCTTTAAATTATCCAAAAAAAAGTATGTGGAATAGGTGCAGCATGCATAGGAACTGGAGGGCTCTTAAGTGGATTGGATATTGGTTCAGCTACCAGATCGACCCTAATATCTGCATTCGTGTGTGTGTATGGACTATGCATGTATGCACGTGCATGTGTTTTTGAAATTTTGTGCTTGTGTGTGTGTGCACGCACGTGCATGTGTTTTTGTGTTTGCAAGTGTGTGAGATTATATATATTTGGTGCACACACTCATGTGCAGCTAGGACTGCAATTAGATCTGGTATACCCAACCTGACCCGATATCCTAAACTAATTATGCTGGATCCGGCGTGATATTGATAGACCCGTGGATTTAGGTTGAGTCTAAAATCTAAAACTCATTTTAGAAATAGGTTGTTTCTTGCGTAAAACTAGTATAAATATGGATCTTTGTGTACCTGTCTTGATTTTGCCCTATCCAAATGGTTGTAGACCAGCTGAACTTGTTTCAAACCCAAACTGAACATGAACCGACCCAAACCTGAAACCCCCACCAACCAAACCAACCCCAAGCCCAACCTGGTTTGTACCCAAACCAGTTTCAACTAATGTTCTTGTCATCTCTCAATCTTGGTATGCTTTAAAATAGTGATCCTTATAAGCTTTTCAATTTACAAAAGTTTATAACAGGGTCGGTTAATATTTAAGGGAATATATTGGATATAGTCTGTTGTACCTACATTAATTCTAGTTGGAATAAACCTTTTGTTCATGTTTTTAGATGAAAAAAACATGTTATGATGCGTTAACAACAGTCGGTTTTTGCATCATTATCATTGGGAGAACCTCTACTGCTCTATATAAGTCGGGTTCCAGGATCCAAAAGTAGGTTAATACTAAAAACAATATGTAGATCATATCCATGAGTTTATTTTAGAGCCACGATAAGGTGTCATCACGTGGTACACTTTGAGTGTGCCTATGCACTTGGTAGCTCTCCATCTTCTTTTGAGTCCCACAACTTGACTAGAACTCCTACATTAGACTCTAGTTTGTTGCAATTTTTATTGAGGAAAAAACAAACTTTGGCTAAAACATATTTCTGTTTAGTTCTATTTGCTTGTGGTGTATTGTTATTTCCTTTTGTTTAGACTAGCCAGAGTTGGAGTAAGGCGTACGAGAAACTTATATTGTAGAAACTACCATTGAAGTGTTTGTGTGTGCAGGTTGAACAATAAATTCTAAAACTAAAATTGGATTCACTAAATTATCTAAAAAAAAATTCTTGATTTTTTATTTCTCTAGATTCACAATTAAATTATCTAAAACTTTTGTATTTGAACTTTCGGCAAAATTTTGCAATGATTAACCTAGTTCTGGTCTGTTCCAACTAAGCAATTTTAGTGGTTTCAGCTGGTGAAAACCAGTACACTGTTCTTCTCGACCACCTGTGATCAGAAAATTACAAACATAGATTCATTGGAAAGGTGAGCACGTATCCAATAAATTATGTGTCGTTACCTTTGCTTAGTTAGGAACGTAGTTAGGTCAAAACAACCCTGGACTGAATCCTATCAGAACTCAATATCCCAGTCCTTAGCTTCTGCACGTGAAGATTCAATTGGATCTTGGATGGTGAATTGACCCATTGTCGGATCCACATCACAACTGACTGACTGCCAGCCAAAGATAGATGGCATCATGTGCAACGACACACTTCAAAGTGTGCCATGTGATGGCACCTGATCCTGGCTTGTTATTTTGACCCCAAAAAAATAAAAAAAATGAAATTTCCTAAGTCGGTTATACATACAAATGATTGCAGCAAACTTTAACCCAATACATAATCCTGTTTAATGATAAGATCCAAGCATATTAAAATATGGGCCTCTTTAAAACTCTATCCATTTTATACCTGGCCTGATTTAGATCCAAACGCCCATATGGGTCTACAGTTTCATTCATACCCAGAACCGAATATGAACCTGAACCAAAATTGGGTCATGTTTGGGAACAATTTTTTGGACCTGATTAAAAAATATGTCTATTTAGAAGAGAAAGCTATTTAGACTGGATCCAAGTTATACCCAAAACCATCAACTCATAGGGGTCTGTAGGTTCAGTCATACTCGGACCAAAACCTGAACAGTAATAAAATTGGGTAGCGTCTAAGTTCAATTTTTAGATCCATTTCGAAATGGGTCTGACAAAACCCAACCTAAACCAACCCAATTACACCTGTGTAACCCACGATTCATCGTGTTTGGGTATGATCCAGGCGTCAATGCCTATTTAGGAGGAAAAAATATCTCAGGCGTATTGAAAAGCAAATATCTAACCCTATATCCTTACCATGTGTAGAGAGATCACATCATGATTTTATCCAAGTCCAATACAATTCCCACATATAAAGCCCCAAAAAAGACCATACATATCCAGTCAGTTTTGGTTCCACTAAGTTGGGTGTACTCAAATTTGGTCATAGACTTTAGGACCAGTCAAGCAATACCCTAGTTTGGTGACAGGTCATTCTAGTCAGGTTTGATTCCTGACCCAACTAGCTAGGTCTAACCATCCTATAGACTTTATCAGCCTGCTAGGGTTAGGGTTGGACATATAGGCCAGCTTGGTTCAGCCATACTGTTAGTCATGTCTGCAAATCATGTGGTTAGGCAAGGCCATGTCTTTAGCTAAAACTGAACCCATTTCAAAATTTCAACCATGCAAGGCTTGTTTTAGGGCATCTTGCTTTGGAAAGTGAGCGCACTAGACTACACCCTTCTTAAGTTCATTGCCTATGTGTTAAGTGGGACCTTTCTTGGTCCTATGTGTTAAGAGCGCACTCAACTATATTAACAAATTTTTAGCATTCTTAATATCATTGTTTTTTTTGGTGTTTCTAAGGCATTCCAATGTCAAAGGAAGAACAAGTGGCCTTTCAATCACTCCAAAATCATGATTGGTTATTACAGAAAATGAAGCAGCTTTTTCAAAATTTTGAGTTGCCTACTATTATTGGAAAAAAGAAAATTTGAAGAATTTAAGTTTTTTTTGTGGGCCCACGATAGCTCCGCTAATCTAGTAGGGGCAATTTGTACATGTCACTAAGTCCACGAGACATCATAAGTTTGAAACCCACAAGAAGCATCCCTTGCCACAATATCAAAATTGGGTGTACTCCATGGTGGGTAGGGAGAGCGAAGGGTTTTATCAACCAAGGCCAGCCAATGTGGCGTGTCAGTGATGGGAGAATTGTATATTGTCTTTTGAGATATTAAGAAGATTATACTAAAGATAAATTACTGAGAAATTTTTAATATAGTGCTATCTATGGCATTGTCATCTTTATTCTTTATGTTGCTTTTAGGTTTTATTTGTTTCTATAGTATAAAGACAGTTTTTTTTTAATTATTTTATTAATTAAAAATTCCAATTTATTTTAAATTCTGCAAGAAAAATGAGTGTATAATTAGAAATTGTTGAGACTGATATTAAATTAAACGATGCTAAATTTCTAATCATCAAGCTAGGATGACTTTGAACCAATCAACTAAAATGACACACACACAATCACATTGGACAACGATTTAACGTGGTTCAACAATATGCGTGTCTACGGCCATGGAACAATAGCTCTCGCTTCAAGTCACCTGAGAGCTTTGTTTATTATTATATTTATAACCTTGTAAAGATCTTTAGGTTACACATTTTAGGGGATTGAAGGACTCTTGAAAGTCTACACATTTTTGAGGTTTGGACTCTTGAGAATCTTGATCCATAAAGGTCTTCTTGAGTTGGGACACTTGTGAGAGTCCTACATTAGGGAGTCTTTCACTTTGAGGTGAGTCAAATGTGTGAGAATTCTTGAGAGAGTCCAACCTATGAGAGTTCTCAGTCATGTGAGATTCTTGGGAGAGCCCAAGTCCAACGTGTCTTCTAACATCCTCCCATCAACTTCAATGGGGGTAGGGAACACATTGTGTTTATTACAAATAAGTTGGTAGTGTAGAGATGACATTGGTTTATTTAATGCATCAGCAAGTTGATCCTGAATTGAAATATATCTGACGAATAACTCTCTTTTTGCAATTTTATCATGCATAAAATAGGGTTCAATCTCAATGTATTTATTGTGTTTGTGAAAAACTGGATGAGTCACTAAGTAGGAGGCCCCAAGATTGTCACACCAAAGATTTGGAACTTGGGTGTATGTCATACCCAATTCTTTTAAGAGATACTAAAGATATATTAATTAGGCTATGTCATTGGCAATGGCTATGTATTCAGGCTCTCTACTAGAGCATTGGAGCTCCAAGAAATTAAACTGGACCCAAAGAAGATATCATAACCATTGGTCAACCTATGATCGTCAGAGCACTCTGTCCAATCTTCATCTAAATATGCTGAAAGCATAGGTTGGGAGGATAGTTTTAACAAAAAATTGTAATACAGAGTCTCCTTTAAGTATTGTAAGATACACTTTCCTTCTTCCCAATGGGAGTTCGTCGAAGCATGCATAAACTAGCATACTTTATTGATTGCAAAAGAAATACCTGGATGAGTAAGAGTAGCATACTGTAAGGCACCCAAGGCACCCACAATAATCCTGTATAAGGTGGGATCACTAAATTTAGTTCTAGACATTGCTGAAAGGGCAGAAGAGAGAGAGCCATAGGCATGGATACAAGCATAGACACCTTCACCAGTAGGTCTAAAATATATTTTTTCTGAGATAGGACTAGACCATGCTGGTAGAAATTTGCCTCTATCCTAAAAAAAATGTAGGGGTTTGAGGTCTTTGACATTAAATTAGTCATAGAGTTTGTTAATCAACTGTTGCACAAGATTGAGAGAACTGCTAGTAACTATAATGTGATCCACATATATTAGAACATAAACAATCTCATGATGATTCCTATATAGAAACAAAGATGTATCTGTTTGAGCTCCAATAAAGCCAAGAGTTTGTAGGTAAGAGCTTAACCTAACAAATCAGGCTCTTTAGAGCTTGTTTGAGGTTGTACCAGGCATTTTAGAGCTTGCACACATACTCAGGGTGTAGTAAATTTTCAAAACTATTAGATTGATTCATATACACATCATCTGGCAAATAACCATGCAAGAAAGCATTTTGAATATCCAACTGACCAACAACCTATCCATTATTAACATTAAGATAAGGAATCAATCTAATAGTGCTGTGTTTTACCACAAGACAACATTTCAAAGTAGTTTAAGCCCTCTTGTTGACTGTAATCTTAAGGTAAGCCTTGTAGCATTCAAGGGACCCATATGCACACCTCTTGATTTTATATATCTACTTGTAACTTACAACATGTGGAGCTTCACTTATGTCTTTTATTTTATAAGGACATCATACTCTTTTTGCATGGCTTCACACCACTTGGTATCTTGGTAGGCCTTTTTGAATGAGATAAGTTCTTAATCTTGAAGAATAATAGTAAAAAGAACTATATATTGGAATAAGATAATTTATGACCTAAAAGACTTTGAGTTTTAAAGTACCATCTTGAAACCAAGTGATCATATGGTGAGTTTTGGTAAAAGGAGCACTTGATGGGCTCAGGACTAAGACTAATGGGAGTTTGGTTTGTATGATATGATGAGCTCCTAGAGATCATTTGGCTTTGTTCATCAAGTAATACTTTGATTTTCATTTGGCTCCAATGGGATGATTGCATTGAGATTAGGACTAAGAGATGAAATAACAATGAGCAGTTCAATCTAGATTGTTTTGGACACACTATAATTTTGGCTCTTAAATGGAAAATAATTTTCATCAAAGGCAATAATACCCATGATGTTGAGGAACATATCTCATAAATACATATTTTTCATATTTGAAATCCAAATTATGTTTCCTTTATGGGGCATAAACAAGGATAACAAGTACATAAAAAACTCAAAAAAATTATAATCAAGATCATTATTAAACAGTTTCTTCACGGGAGAAATATCATTGACAATCTTAGAAGGGATGCAATTACTAAGATAGACTGCATTACTGAACTCCAAGGTCCAATACTTTGGTGAAACTCCAGCTCAGGTCATCATGGACAAACATGTATTAATGATCTGTCAATGTTTTGCTTAGCTGCCCCATTCTGTTTATGAGTATGGGGACATAAAATTTTGTGTCATATGCCACACTCAACCCAATACTTAGAGATGGATTCATACTCTCCTCCCTAATCAATGTATAGATATTTTATCTTTCTACCTAGAAGATTTTCAACAAGCATCATAAAATTTTTGAAAACTCTGGCCACATCATATTTTTGCTTAATGAAATAAAGTCAAGTAAACTTAGAATATCCATCTATGAATGTAATATAATATCTAAAACCATTATTTTCAATCACTGGAACATGACCCCATACATTAGAACAAACTATGTCTAAAGGATCATGACACGTGTTAGTGGAACGTCCAAAAGGTAAATTGCGACTTTTCTTTTTTTGACATGCTTCACACACAGTCTTATTAAGCAGTTTTTTATATGGTAACTCAAATGTATCTATTATTTATTATACTATTCATAGTGCAGGATGACCAAACCTCATGTGCCAATACCTAATAAATGTATTTTTTTCAACAAATGCCTCCTTAGGGATGACTTCCATGTGAAACTGATAGAGACCTCCTTTACTTGTTTATTAAAGAAGGCAATTCTTTGTGCGATGATCCTTCACATAACAACAATTAGCATAAAATTCAAAGTAATCATCATTATCCTTGCAAAATCTTTGAATAAATAACAAATTTTTAGTAATGTTGGCACATGTAAGATATCCTTTAAAATCAAATCATGCTGAAATTTTAAGAAACCAATATGATTAATTTTCAAACTTGAATTGTCATCAATCTTTACTGAGTCGGGTCCCTGATACTCATTGTGAATGGATAGGTTGTTGATGTCATTGGTGATGTGATGAGTGGCTTCTGTATCGGGATACAATCTTTCTTTACTATATACTAAAGCATCAGAGTAGGGTAGAACATGCAAAGTTGTGGGAGGAGTTGATGATGACTTTCCTTTTGCCATATTTGAGATTTGATAATATTGACGAGCCAAGTAGTCAAGTTTATCACAGTACTAACACATGATCCTGGGTCTCTCACCCTAATTATTGTTGAATATGCCACCTAAACTACCTCGACTTCTATTATTTTCACGATGACCCTTTCCTCACTTAGGTTGTCTAGATGAAAAATTAACAGCAAAAACAGTAGTCTATGGTAGTGTCATCCATATCTTTGATTTGAGCTTCATGGACCAATAAAGGTTATGTAACTCATCCAAGGTGATAGGTTCTTTTCTAGTTAAAAATACTCATCTAGTGTTCTATTCATTTTCTTGAGATCTTGCAACTATAACTTGAGTTGCATTATGAGAGATTTTGTTTGGGCGACATAGAATCTCTTAATTTAGGGCAGTCCATACGTTCTGTGTAGAGTGTAACCCAACTATCTGAGTATGAATTGACTCAGATAACAATGATATGATCCAACTAAGGATAAGTTGGTCATATTTTAGTTATTTCACATAGGTTGGATTTAAATCCACTGAATCTCCAATAAATTTCAGGGGTGCAAGCTTACTACCATCAACATACCCCAGTAAGTGTGTAGGTTTGGTATGAATTGTGATTCCCAAAGAAGATAGTTCTTTGAGGTCAATTTAATGGCTAGATAATGATGTACATTACGGAGCATAGATGGATAAATAGAACTAAAAAACATACCCAACATAGATACAAATGATGATGAAGTCGAGATGGTGTTGGGATCTATCACTATCAGCAGGCATTGGATCTGAGAGATGGTCGATTATGGTGGCTCTGATACCATAAAATGACACACACACACAATCACAATAGACAATGATTTAACATGGTTCGGCAATATGCTTGCCTATGATCGCAAAAAAATAATTATTATATTTATAACATTATAAAGGTCTTTGGGTTACACATTTTGGGGGATTGAAGGATTCTTGAAAGTCTACACTTTTTGAGGTTTGGACTTTTGAGAGTCTTGATCTAGAAAGGTCTTCTTGAGTTAAGACTCTTATGAGAGTTCTACATTAGAGAGTCTTTCACTTTGAAATGAGTCAAATGTGTAAGCGTCCTTAAGAGAGTCCAACGTGTGAGAGTCTTCCATCATGTGAGATTCTTGGGAGAGCCCATCGTGTGCAAGTCCAACGTGTCCACTAACACAACCTTATATATGATTCTGCAATTAAACAAACTATTAGAATCTTAGGATAATAATAATTGATAAATGTCAAGAATTTTCATGCTCTTGAGTGATGTCATGAGGTAAAACAAGTGTACTAGAGTGAAGAATGGATGTGCAACTAGTTCATATCATAAATGTTGATGAAAAACTAAAGCACTTTCCAGTATTAAATTAATCTAAGGTGGGCCACATAAGGCATGCTTGTTGTCGGCCCCACCTAGGGTTTGTGTTGCTGGAGGGTGGATTCATTAAGTAGCCCAGTTCACGGAGGGTTCTTAGTCATAAAAAAAAATTAAATTAATTTCAAGCTATAATAAGTGAGGATGGCAGTGGACCGAGGGAAAATGGGGCCATGGCCCTCCTCGCCCTGTTTGGACTGAGGATAAAGGGCATGAAATGAGGATGGAGATGGGGATGGACTTACGCTTTCCCCCACCCTACCCCATCCCCATCCTGATCCCCACTTTGCCCCATCCCCAATCCTTCTAAGGGATGACAATAGACCGAGGGAAAATGGGGCCCTGCCCCGCCTCGCCCCCCGTTTGGACTGAGGATGGAGGACATGAAACAGGGATGGAGGCAGGGGTGAAGGTTAAAATCCATCCCCGTGCAGGGATGGATGTTCAGATTTTGAGACAAGGTGGGGTGGGGTCGGGGTGGAGACCTTGTCCCTCGCCCCGCCTCGGTCTATTGCCATCCCTACCAATAGGCAAGTAAATATAAGAACCACATATTAAGAAAAAATAATAACAAAAAATGCACGATATATGCGTGAAACACATTTTTTATTGGAGTAAATCTTTTTTTTCTACAATGAAAGCTAGGGTTAGGCGAACCCCTACCATTTTATTAGAAATCACATGGGAGGCACCCTAACAATGCAATTCTTGTATTTGAAGGCAATGAAATGACTTCTTGAATTTGTTCAGACATTGAAGACAGTTCTGAACCATTGCATCCTTGTTGCACTAGATTGAGCTTTGTTGGAATAGAGATGGAAGCCACTGATAAAACTCAACAAATATGGATCCACAGAGGGATCCTATTCGATGCTTGCATCGATTTAATGTGTCCCACCACCTTGCAAGGTCCCTCGTGGAGAATTCGATTCATATCTTCCATATTATTCAATCGAATCATGAAGAGTCCTTGACTGATCGATGCAAACTTGATCGAGCAGCAAATATTCACATTAAACGCGGTGCTTCAAAGGCATATTGATACTCAATATTAGGGGTGGGAATTTCTGACACGACCCGCCAACCCGCTTCTTAGGCGGGTTCGGGTTTGGCTTAAACGGGTTCGTGTCATAAATGGGTCAACCCACCTAACTCATTTATTAAACAAGTCGGGTTTGTGTTAGGGGTATGCCAACCCGCCAACCCACCAACCCGTTTAATAAACAGATTCGGAGGGTGGGTCAACCTGTTTACCCAAACCTGATCTGCCAACCCGCTCGCTAACCCGCCAACCCGTAAACTTTTCAATGTAAAACGATTTTGGCGGGTTAAACATTTTAATGCCTATGGGGTCCATCGATCCCTTACCCCCGCCAAAGTTTTGAATTCACGTTGTTTATGATTTAATGCGACAAGTTAAAAATTTTAATGCTTGTGGGGTCCACCAATCACTTCCCATAAAAAAAATAGGACAAGTTAATTCAGCCACGTGAAGTGGCTGTCAAGATTCCTGTGTGGGGTCCGCAAATTCTAAGGGAAAATGACAGGACACCCCCTCCAACTTTTCAAAATTGATAGGGTTAAACCGTTAAAGGCCGTCAAAACCCTTAACCTGACCAGCCAACCCGTTTATTAAACGAGTTAATCGTGTCGTGTCAGGTTACCCATTTAATAAATGGGTTGGGTTCGTGTTTGCCACAGCCGACCCAGTTAATAAACGGGTCGGGTTCGTGTTGAGGTATGCTGACCCGCCAACCCGCCGACACGGCCCGCCAACCTGCCAACCCGACCCGATTGCTACCCCTACTCAATATGCTTTCAGGGATTTCCTCTTGAGATTCTGGTCATCTAGGTCAACTTGAATGGGACCATCATTTCATAGTGTCAAGCAGAAGGATTCTCCAATCTCATCTTCTCCCCATGAAGAATCATAGAAGCCTTGAACACTGAACTAGACTGTGTTGGCGTATTTGCAGAATCAAACACAAAAAGCATACCTGAAGACGCCATGGTGTGCGAGTGTGGGTGCTCGACGTTCTCCTTAGCCGGTCGACACCCACGATGAGCCCAGGCCTTAGGTCGATGGTGAGCAGGACCCTATACCACATAAACCTTATGTGGAATTTGAGGTAGGCTAATAGCTATGAATCTCTTACCATTTGATGACAGACTACCCCTTATATAATGAGGGGAAGAGGCAGTTACGTGAATGTGGTCTCTCCACATTCACGTAACTCCCACCCATTAACTCTCTATTATGTGGCCCACTAAGAGGCCCACTAATGGTGTCAAACCAGGTTACCCAATGAGTTGGACCCAAATCCGTTATGTCCAACATTCTTCCACTTGACCCATTGACACCAAAAGTGCACTAAATCGAGGTTTATACCGTTATCTCGATTTAATTCTTCATGTGGGTTCACATGCTACCCTTTATCACAAGAATGAATCATATGAGTCATGGAGATGAACACTGTTTTATGAAATATCATATTTCTATGTACTACACTATAATTCACCTTCAGTGTTTTAGTATGTTGAAATTACCTTTATGAATAGGTTGGTCTCTTACCTATTCTATTGGTCCTTTAATATTGTTATTTTGTTATTCTCTCTAACCGTATGAGAGTTGTTGTATGCAAAATCAACAATACACAAAGTCATAGAGAATCAAATCATTTTCACAAATGTGATCACATATAATGTATTGTCATACATCAGAATGAATAAAAAAGGCCTATCTCTTTTACATGTTGGGAATACAATCCCGGTGCTGGCCCTTTAGTAAGGAGATCTGAAGTCATTTCCTTCGTTCCGATTGTATCAATACATATCAGTTGATTCTCAGTCATTTCTTTAACAACAAAATATTTTAACTCTATGTGTCAACAGGATGTTGAGCTCTTGTTATTTGAGAAAAACACAACTAATTTATTATCACAAAAGATCTTTAGTGGTCTCTCAATAGAGTCTACAATACCAAGACCTATAATGAAGTTTCTTATCTAAATGGCCTGTGACAAAGTCTCATATAGAGCAATAAATTCTGCTTCTATGGTATGAGCAACAGTGGTAGACTACTTTTCACTTTTCCATGAGACAACACCACCCACTAGTAGGAAAATGTATCCAGTAGTAGATTTTCTACTGTCAATACACCCTCCTAAATTCACATCAGAGTATCTAACGACCTCTAGGTGGTTAGCTTTTTTGTAGGTCAACATGAAGTCCTTCGTTTCTTGTAAATAGCGCATGACCTTCTTCGCTGCCTTTCAGTGCATAATGCCTGGATTTGACTGATATCTACTAAGCATTCTCACAACAAATGTTATATCAGGTTGTGTGCAGGTTTGTGCATACTGCAAACTCCCAACCGTTAAAGCATATGAGATAGTTGCCATATGGGTCATTTCATTATCATTCTGAGGATAACCTTTTAGACTCATTTTATCCCCTTTCACCATGGGTGCCGAACTAGTTGAATAATTCTTCATCCTATATCTTTTAAGAACCTCAAGGATATAGGCTTTCTGAGAGAGGCTAATGACACCCTTAATTTTGTCATGACGGATCTCAATTTCAATAACATAAATGGCCTCACCCATGTCCTTCATATTGAAATGAGAGAAAAAAATATCTTTTGTCTCATGTAGTAGACTCAAATCATTAGTTGCAAGAAGAATATTGTCAACATACAAAACCAAAATTCTGAACTTACTCCCACTAGTCTTAATGTAAATGCACTGATCAATAATGTTTTCAGTGAATCCAAAGTTCATAATTACCTGATTGAACTTCTTATACCACTGGCAGGCAACCTGTTTAAGTCTATAAATTGACTTTTTCAATTTGCAAACTAAATGATTTGAGTCATCTACACTGAAACCAGGAGTTTGTTGCATGTATACCTCCTCTTCCAAATCCTCATTCAGGAAGACACTTTTCATATCAATCTGATGTAACTCTAAATCAAAATGAGCTACGAGGGCCATGATTATTCTCAATGATTCCTTAGTTGAGACACGGTAAAAAATTCAATTATAATCAATGCTCTCTATCTGTGTGAAACCTTTTGCAACAAGCCTAGCCTTGTAACTCTTTACATGACCTTTAGAGTCTGCTTTGGTCTTATAGACCCATCTACAACCAACATGTCTAACTCCATCAGGTCGAGGTACAAGATCCCACAATTGGTTCTTTGCCATAGAGTCAAGCTCTTCTTTTATGGCATTGATCCAATGTGTTGATCTTTCACTTTCAATAACTTCTGCAAATGTGAAGGGATCATCCTCAATATCTATGAAATTATTGGACTCTTGCAAATACACCACATAGTTTAGATGGATAGCAGATTTTTTGATTCTCGTAGACCTCTATACAGGTGGTTTAAAATGAGCCTTTGTATCCTGTTGTTGTATATCCTCATCAGCTTTTCTGTAGGTCAACATGTAGTCCTTCGTTTCTTGTAAATAGCGCATGACCTTCTTTGCTGCCTTTTAGTGCACAATGCCTATATTTGATTGATATCTATCAAGCATTCTCACAACAAATGTTATATCAGGTTGTGTGCAGGTCTTTACATACTGTAAACTCTCAACCGTTGAAGCATATGAGACAATTGTTATCTGAGCCTTTTCATTATCATTCTGAGGACAATCTTTTATGTTGATTTTATCCCCTTTCACTATGGGTGCCGAACTAGAAGAACAATTCTCCATCCCATATCTTTTAAGAACCTTAAGGATATAGGATTTCTGAGAGAGGCTAAGGACACCCTTAATTCTATCACGATGGATCTCAATTTCAATGACATAAATGGCCTCACCCATGTCCTTCATATCGAAATAAGAGGAAAAAAAATCTTTTGTCTCATGTACTAGACTCAAATCATTAGTTGCAAGAAGAATATTGTCAACATACAAAACCAAAATTATGAACTTACTCCCACTAGTCTTAATGTAAATGCACTGATCAATAATATTTTCAGTGAATCCAAAGTTCATAATTACTTGATTGAACTTCTTAACTTCTTCAATTTGCAAACTAAATGATTTGAGTCATCTACACTGAAACCAGGTGGTTGTTGCATGTATACCTCTTCTTCCAAATACTTATTCAAGAAGACAATTTTCATATCAATCTGATGTAGCTCTAAATCAAAATAAGCTGCGAGGGCCATGATTATTCTCAATGATTCCTTAGTTGAGACAGGAGAAAAAGTCTCATTATAATCAATGCTCTCTATCTGTGTGAAACCTTTTGCAACAAGCTTAGACTTATACATCTTTACATGGCTTTTAGAGTCTGATTTGGTTTTATAGACCCATTTACAACCAACAGGTCTAACTTCATCAGGTCGAGGTACAAGATCCCACACTTGGTTCTTTACCATAGAGTCAAGCTCTTCTTTTATGACATTGATCCAATATGTTGATCTTTCACTTTCAATGGCTTCTGCAAATATGAAGGGATCATGCTCAATATCTATGAAATTATTGGACTCTTGCAAATACACCACATAGTTTAGATGGATAGCAGATTTTCTGATTCTCGTAGACCTCTATACAGGTGGTTCAAACTAAGTCTTTGTATCTTGTTGTTATTGTATATCCCCATCAACAACCGGATCTAGCTGAGATTGATGTTCATTGACCAAACTTTTTCTGACATTGTCGAAAGGGATAATGACGGAAAAAACTAGGTCTTTATCTTTAGCAGGTATAAAACCTAAATCATGCATTTCCTCAAAATCAATATTTTAAGATGCATCTATCCCAATTTTAAGAAATCTCGCTTTATCTGTTTCCACTATCTATGGTGTATGAGATGAACAATAAAACTTAAAGCCCTTGGACCTTTCAAGATAACCAATAAAAAATTCACTAGTTGTCCTAGGATCAAAGGCTTTTATATGTGGGTTATACAATTTAACTTTTGTTGGATATCCTCATATACACATATATGATAAAGAAGGTTTTTTATTTGTTCATAACTCGCAAGGAGTTCTTTGAACAACCTTCGTAGGAACCTTATTCAAAATATAACTATTGTCCTAAGAGCTTCACCCCACAAGGCCAAAAAAAGGTTTGAGTGATTAAACATCGCTCGAACCATTTCTTTAAGCGTATAATTTCTTCTTTCAGTTACACCATTCTGATAAGCACTATCAAACATTGTATACTGAAGTACAATGCCTTTCTCTTTTAGAAATTGTACTAATGACCCTTCCTTTTGTCACATCTCAGTGAAACAATCATAGTATTCGTCACCTCTATCAAACCTGACAACCTTAATAACTTCACCGGTTTGTTTCTCAACTTCTTTCTTGAAGTCTTTAAAAACCTGAAAGACTTCTAAATTTTCAAATAATAAGTAAAGATATATATATATATACCGTGAGTAATCGTCTATAAAGGTAACAAAATACTTTTCACCCATATAACATGGTGAAAAAGAGTCACAAACATCCGTATGCACTATCTCTAACTTTCCATTGCTATGTTTGGCATCTTTCTTATACGTGCTAGATTGCTTAACATTTATACAGTCAACACATGACTCTATATTTGTAAAATCATGAGATTCAAGGATTCCTTCTTTCATGAGTCTTTGGAGTCTTTCTTTCAAGATGTATCATAACCTTCGATGCCAAAGAAAATAAGATTGATCTTCCTTAGGCCATATTTATTGTCAATCATTGTGTTCACTACATAATGAGATTTCTGAATTTAGAATTCGGTTTTTAACCAATACATACCATTACACACATATGCAGAACCCACATTAACAAATTTTTTGATAATAACAATCTTAGAGTTTTCAAATTTAAAACTAAAACCAAATTTATCAAGTTTTAAAATTGAAATCAGGTTTTGACTATAGGATAGAATATAAAATGTATCGACCAAATTCAAAATGAATCTCAATTCCAACACTACTCTGCAGGTCCCAACATTCTTGACATGCGAATGCATCTTATTTATTGAGAAGATGCTTTTTTCATGCTCTATTAGTTTCCGTTTGTTCAAAAATGCATGCAAGCAGTTTGTAATATGCATTGTGCCACCAGAATCAATCCACCAACTATGCAATGGAATATGAATCAAATTGCACTCATGCGAAACAAATGACCTATTACCTTTATTTTCGAGTCATTTTCTTATACTTCAAGCAATGCACATTCTTATGCCCCTTCTTTTTGCAAAAGAAACACTTTATAGAAGAGCTTTCTGACTGAAATTTAGCTTTCGGTTGAGAGTTTGAACTCTCTCTAGTGGCTTTCTTCTGATTCTTCCTCTTGAAGGAGCTTTTCTTTGGCCCCGACCTCTGTTTTTTTTATTAGAGGTCATATGTGCACTGGGCACCCTCTCTCCCTTCAGTCTTTGCTCTTCTTCAGCACACTTTAATAATAGGTCATTGAAAGACCACTCATCGTTATGTGTGTTGTAAGAGATTTTAAAGGGTTCATATTCAGAAGGCAACGAAGTCAAAATTAGATGGACCAAGAAAGAGTCAGAAATGGTGAACTTCGTGTCATTCAATTAAGATGCAATATTCCTCATTTTTAGAATGTGCTGTCGGATGTGACTGTTACTGATATATTTCATAGATACCAGTTTGGACATGAGCGTATTGGTCCTTGTCTTATTAGAACTGACAAATTGAACCTCAATGACTCTTAAAAATCTCTTCACTGTCTTGCAGTGAAGAATGATGCCTAGAATATTCTTAGTCACTCTTGATTGCAAAAGCAACATGCTAAGTCTATTCGAATGCTCCCACTTCTCAGAGGCAACCTTCTGTTCGGTTGTACTCTGTTCTATAAGAGCGAAAGGTTTGTCAGTTCTAAGGGCTAAATCAAGGTCCATATAACCCAGGGTGAACAACACTTTCTTTTCAATCTAAAAAGTTAGATCCGTCTAAAAGGAGAATGTTACTAGAGCCGTCAATAAAGAAAGAACCTGATACAACAAGGAACAAAACAGAAAGACATTATTATTGTTGCTCAGACAAGACCCGTGCTGAAAAGGTAAAAATGAGACCTTTTATTTTTACATTTTTTGAGACAAGCATAGTTAAGCCATTATCGTTCCACTTTGGTGGAAACGACAATACTCATAGTTGCTCTATCTCTTCAATTCTCAAAAAATTGACTTCAGTTGGTGAAACTAGCAGATCATGTAACCAGAGGCAATTTAGCATTATACTTTTGGGTACGAACATGCTTCATGGGCTAGAATACATATATATTATTACACTCTGTGTGAATTTAGAATACAACGACCTACCTTTGAGTACAATCGATGTTTCATAAATTCACACACAATCATAATAACAAATCTTAATACCGTCCAAAGAATCCTCAATCAACACAACTCAGATCACTTTGGTGATTGCATGAATCGATCAATCAAGATCTTTTACCGAAAATATATTTATATTATGAAGTATGCCCATGCACACATTTTAATGCATGTATATTCATGACAAAATATATTTTATATCGTCAAAATACACGTTCATGCTTCAACTTATGTGCATAAACTAGTTTTGATAATAAAATGTCATGAATTTAGTCATAATTTATGCCTAAAACATTATGCATAAATTAACCAACATAAAACGAATTAACATGCATAAATCATGCTTTCTTAATAATGAATACTTATAAAGCATGAAAAATAACAAAAGTGTGCTAATATGGGTAAAACTCGGAGTTCTCAAGTTGAAACCGGTCTAAAAACACCCCGAACCGGTCTGAAATGGCCCCGAACCAGTCATCTAAGGGTCTGAACCGGTTCTTAACCCGATAAACCAATGCATAACATGAATAAAAGCTCATAAAACCCTATAATCGAATGAGAAAATCCCTGTATTTTTATATATTCATGAAAATAGTGTCTCTACATCTCAGAACCGATGAAAACTGAAAGTAACCGATCAAAATTGGCTTCAAACCGGTCCCGAAAAGGTCCGTATCAGTCACATATCTGGTTCAGTTTTAAATAGTGTTTGGATCCTGTTATGGATCTGATCTGATCCAAATAGGATCCGAACCTTGCAGAAGCATGGGTCCGACCCGGGTCAAATCCTGTCTGAACTGGACCCGATCTGAATTGGACTCGATCCATATTGGACTCGATCTGAACTGGACCTGGGTCAGATCTGATCTGAATTTGACCCGATCTTTCTGGATCAGACCCATACCCAAAACTATTATGGGTCTGGGTCTGATCCAATGGAACCAACAGACCCGATCCACCCAAAATGGGTTTGGATTGGGTCAGAATGCCATACCCAATCTGGTATCCAACATTAAAATAGAAACCTGAGGGTTTCTGTTTACGATTTATGAGAGACCAAAAAAGTTTCTCTCTATGTCGCCCCACGGCAACCCACGTCGTCGTACGACGACCGACACCGGTGCCCAGCTGGCGACAATCACCTATCCTCGATGACGCACCCCCAACGACACCCCGGCGAGAGGTAAGGTTGTTGTATTTACCCTTTTTTTTAATATTTGTCACCTGTCATTGCCGGTGACCTGCATCGCGCCACCGACAACCCACATCGCCCCATGGTGACCGACACCGATGGCAATCTCAATGCGGTCAATAGTCGTCTGTGATGTCGATCGATAAGGGAAAAGGCCCCTTCGGCATTCTAGATGCAGGAAGAGTCATTGACGATGCTGTCAGTGAATCGGCGGTGCCACCGGGCAGCCAACGGCGCCGACAAGGCCACCGTCTATCCATGACCCTCTCACCTCCCCGACAAAATGCCACTGATCGAAACCCCAGCCCGATGGCTGAAGAGGCAAACAGGGTTTTGAAAAAGGGGGTTTTCAAAACCTTGGTTGCCGCACGTCGCCGGATGGACGCCAATGATCTGGCAAAAGCAACTTCCCCCTCCGGCAATGTTCCGCAGTGTCCTCGGTGCCAGACGACCACCCTGCAGCCCGGCGACCGACAAGACTAAGCATCGACGTGAAATTTGGGGTAGGCTAATAGCTATGAATCTCTCATCATCTTCATGGCAACCTATCCCTTAAATAACGAGGGGAAGAGACAGCTACGTGAATGTGGTCACATAACTTCCACCCACTAACTCCCCATTACATGACCCACTAATGATGTCAAACCGGGTCACCCAATAGGTTGGACTTAGATCCCTTATGTCTAGTCTAGGAGACTCCACATTCCCTTCCACGATATTAGCCCCAGCGCGGCTAGTCATTTGCATGGCCGTCCCTAACTCTGAGAAGCATCGTGCTTCTCATCCTCCACTAAGGGAGTCGAGTAAATCTTACTTTTAGGGTTTATGGTCCAAGCACACACACACACACAGAGAGAGAGAGAGAGAGAGAGAGAGAGAGAGAGACTATAGGGATTTTGACATTGTTTTTGGATCAATAGTAAATATTCAAAGGTCATAATCTTATCACCATTGTCGTCTTTACCTCATGCCACACAGTCATCCGTAATCATGCATGCATGCCACCGTTCACCGTGAAATTGCAATCATGCCATCTCCATCATCCAATTAACAGCGCAATGACCCATCACATTATCATCATCACCATCACCATCACCATCATGCCCTTGTATCACTATCAATATCATAAAAAGAATAATGGCATGTGCCAAAAGTGATAAAAAATCCGCCCCCTGCCAAAGATAGAAAGTAAAGACGCATCCCCAATGAAAAGCTTGCAAACGGGTCAGACTCGGCTGGATCTTATCAGATCTGAATTCAAATCCAAAATGTAAACAGTAGATCCCAGTTTGATCCGGATCTGAATCAGATTCGAGGAGGAAAACATGCGGTAATACTGGGTCTGAAAAACTAAAACAAAATAAGCTATTTAGATGTAAAAAATGTTATCTAGTCAGATTTTGAATCGGATCAATTTGAAATTCGACTTAAAATGTTGATCCAAATCTGATCCTAATCCGATTCCAATGTATATTCAAATCGTACTTCAAGGATCCATATCTTGAAAAAAACAAACAAACATGTCAGACCACATCGAATATCTGTCCATATCCAATTCGTATTCTGCCCTACCCAATGTACGCAGCCAATTCGAAGGGGGGTGGGGGGCACCTGCTTAATTTCCCACATTCATCACCATTTATTCGTGCCCTTAAACCATAAAGAAAAATTCCAAAACCATCCCTTTCAGTTGCTTAACATTATTTGTACAATAAAAAAAAAAGTAGCCCCACAAATCAAGAAGGAAAATAATATGATGGTCTTCACAAGGAAGGGTCCTAGAAAAATACCCAAAACGAAACCTTATCCACTAATAAACACGTGATGGAAACCCTAACGCGGTTGACAGCTATCACTTTTTAGAGAGAGTGAGAAAGAGTTGAAATCAGCCACGTTTCAATTGTTTCTTGACTGGAGACTATTAATACGCTTTAAACACGTTGGCATAAGCAGTATATAGTCATTCAACACCACCTCACTCTCCTCAACCAAGCAAGCAGCAACCAGTAAGCACAGTGACCCTCTCAAAAACAAAATCTCTTCAGCAGAAATTTTTTTCCGAAGAATCTCTTCTTCTTTTTTTTTAGTACCCAATTCGATAAGTGCCAAGATATTGTTCTCTGACGGTTGTGCTAGAAAGGAGAAGTGGTCACTGGTGATGGGAAAGGCTGTGGAGAGGAGCAATTCAGAGGGGGGAATGGAAGATGGAGTTGGAGCAATGAAGTTCAAGGGAGTTCGGAAGCGGAAATGGGGCAAGTGGGTGTCGGAGATCCGGCTGCCGAACAGCCGGGAACGGATCTGGCTGGGGTCGTACGACAAGCCGGAGAAGGCAGCGCGTGCCTACGACGCCGCCGTGTTCTGCCTCCGCGGCCGGAACGCCAGGTTCAACTTCCCCGATAGCCCGCCGGAGATCTCTGTCGGCTCGTCGTTCAGCGCCGCCGAGATCCAGGCAGCAGCCGCGAGGTTCGCCCACGGCGCAGACGAGGCTGCCACCTCAGATGATACGAGCCAGAGACATGTGGCATTGTCTGCATCGTCTTTGGCATCCGACGTGGCAGTGCCGGCTTCCGGAAGCGATGTGACGAACTTGGGCATCCACTTTGACTGGCCGAACTTGGAGTGGGGACTGGCGGATTCCGACGAAAGCGGGTTCGGCCTCGACAGCAGCTGCATGTCTTTCGACGAATATTCCGGCGGATATGCCGTGCATCCGGCGGTGGACCTGGAGGAGGAGGAGGCAGGTGGGTTGGGGTATCCGCATCATCAGCCCCTTCTCTGGACGTTCTGAGATTGGGCTGTGTCAAATTCCGGCGACCGGAATTTTTGGCCTCCGGACGGAGTGAAGCCGGAGAGAGTAGCACATAACATTTTTTTTTTGAATGGCACATTTTTCACATGCCATTTTTCTCTCTCATTGTATTTTTATTAATATTGATCCATTGTTTATGTTTATTTAATGGGTTTCTAAATAATTTAATTACCTTTTGTTATTGTATACACACAATTAAAGACGAATGATCTTTCGAGTCCTTCCACGTAGGGTTAAGGATATAAATGGTTTGGATGTGGGTGTAAGGGGATCGACATGAATTCGGATTCAGATCCATACTGGGAAACTGCCTACTCTGACCTTTTCATGCATTTGGTTTTGGAATTTGATCAGATCAGGATAATAGAAAACGCAAACATGATATGGCTGTTTAGGATATTGGATCCGCAAGGAGTAAGGGTGTCAACGGTCTGGTTTATCCGGACCCCACCAGACCGAACCAAACCCTATAGGGTCCGTGTATGGTGATAAATAAGAAGAGCTGATTAAGACCCGGGTCAAGAACCGAAGGTCCGATTAATACATGGACCCGGTATAGTTTGTGAAATTTTATATCGACCGGAGTTCCGATTAAGACCCACAAATTTTCAATGTAAACATGATAAAAATTATGGTTTTACCGGGTATGGTCTGGGTCTGGTTCATGTAGTTATTATTGGGTCCGGGTTTGGTTTTTCTTATAGTGGACCTGATTAGACCCGGGTCTGGACTAGATACCATACCCAAAAATCTGGTCCAAATCTGGTTCTACCTGGGTCCAAACCAAACCCGACCTGTTGACACCCCTAGCAAGGAGCGCACAAGTCGCTTGCAATCTTGGTGTATGGTGATTGGTTGGATATCCATCTCGTGCTCGACCCATTGGTATAAGATCCACCATTTCAGAAACAAACGTGTTTGTATAGTAGAATAAAGGAACAAATTACGTGTTTCATAATGACAGACGACACCAATTTTTCACACAATATTATAACTGGCCACAACTAAAAAGTATGGCAAATTTAGTCTACTTATTTTTTTCTTAACAGTTTTGCCCTATTGTCGCCTGAAAAATCATAGTGCCTGATTTTTTTTCGAGGGCAACTTTATTATTATTTTGGGAACATGCAATAAGAAAGAGGCAAGAAGGTGGCAATGAACCTTAGCCCGGCCCAAGGTTGACCCACCTCAGTGCAGCCAGACTAAGAGAGTTGGGCTGGGTTTTGGTCTGGGCCCAGCTGTTTAGGGTCAAATAGAAGGTGGATGACCACATGGAAATAGGTGTATGAACTGTACGCGTTTGTTGTCACATTATTATTTTAATGAAGAATCATCAAGTCAAACAAGAAGATCTATAGCATCTTTCTATCACACGGGCTGTTCACAGTTGCACGATACCACCGAGTGCTTCTCCAAGTCGCTGTCTAATAAAAAGACTGTGACCGTTGTCTAAGCAATGTGATACTGCGCTTGTGTGATGTGATGTGATGTGTTCACTGTTCAACACGGTTCGTTTTTTACTGGAATTGTGGCACTTTGGTTTGTGTGGTTTGACATAATTACATGAACTTTGTTCAAAAAAGAAAAAAACTTTTTCAAAAATAACATGAACTTTTATTATTTTTTTAATTCCAGAAGTTTTAGGGTAAAGTGCGCCATTGATTTCACAAACATGTTCTTTTACTAAAGAAACTATGTAGAACTTTATCTAAAAATTAGAAAATGTTAAAAGCAGGTGGTTTAATGGTTTTCGTTGGATTTCTCTTTCCCTAAAAAAAAAAGACTGTTTTCGTTCGATGATGCAGAGTAGCCAATATTTTTTTTCATCTCTCTCTCTCTCTCTCTCTCTCTCTATATATATATATATATATATATAGAGAGAGAGAGAGGTATACGTTGGGAAGTAAAATATTGGGCTTTATATATACTAGTATGAGAAGAATTGTTACATCAAGAATTAAAAAAACTATAAAATAAATTTCTCAATGATTCAGTTTCTTTACAAATACAACTTGTTCTGTAACTTACTCTTGTGCCGATATACATTTTTAATGCTATTAAAGAGTGTCAGTTGAAAGTCAATGATCACTGGAGAATAGTATTGGATAGCCAATGATTGCTCAGGAACCCAAAAAACGGTGTTTATTTACATTACATATAAAAGCTAAAATGTCAACTTTTTGCAATATTGTTCTCACAAAATAGATGCAGAGAAAGCCAAAGATAGAGGCGGTTAGGAGAGCAGGTTGTATGTTCCCCCGACGAACACGGGGCAGCATGTTCCGGGGGTCCGAATGAGTGCCAAAGATAGAGGCGGTTAGGAGAGCAGGTTGGCACTCATTCGGGAGTTATGTACGAAAAAATATCTTGGGATCCACAATATTCTTTCGTACACACCCAAACTGACGAATGAGTACCAACGTGGCACTCATTCGGACCCCGACACGTGGCCCCGTGTTCCAGGGGGAACATACACCACCCTCTTGACGGTTATAGAGATATAGGGGTTATGGGGGGAATGTCATCCTGCATGACGTACATATATATAAGGTTTTTTGTTTTGTACATTAATGTTAATATATTTTTATCAAAAACATAAGAATGAAGAATAAGAGGAAGAAGACAAAGGGTGTATTAATAAGAGATTTTTTTTTAGAATATTTGTTGCAATTAATGAGGTTGAATCTATGTTCAATGTCAGCCATTAGTTAGGAACCAACAGTTCCGTCATTTTTTTTTTGACATAAAAAGCTGGGGTTAGGTGGGCCCTACATATTTATTAAGATAAAGAAAACAAACTGTACAGCTTTACATAGGGGGACTCAGTCCGGATCCATGTTACACCACTGTTTATTGTTCTCACTGACTGCCATAGTCACTAGAGATTTTTCAAACATACCAACTGGGGCTCCACTTGTTTGGTTGGAGCAGCTAGTGCACGTCACCTTGTGTTAGGACGTTGCAGGTTCAAAACCCAATGGTATAGTTGTATAACTGGTAAGGGTCAGCTTAACCCCAGCTTGCCTTAAAAAAGAAAAAAGAAATCTTGCAAACATGTTAAACTCTTTGGGAGTAGTGAATCACACAATACTTCTGTCATAGCACCCAAGGCACTGAATCAACGTCTCTATATCTTCATTGCCTCTGCCCCTTCAAACATATTGTTAATGTGGTTCACCATATATCTCCACGAATTTTCAATGATGATTGGCGAAGTCTGTGAAACGTGCTCCAGAATTTCACCCAAAGGTGAAAATCTTGCCCCCTAAGAGATGATCTGTCCACCCTCCACATTCAGCATTGATATACCATCCCTCCAAGGTGAAAATGTTCATTTTGATCCATTGATCTAGTATGGGCGACCAATGCCTTTCATATCTCCATCTCCACATAGCTGGATGATCCACTCCTCTAGCTACAATTGCATAACATGTGTTCTTTAGCGGCCCCAATACATAATTGCTGAATTTGGTGAGCATTAAGAACTCTATCCTCAAAAGATAATTTGATTATGAACACACCATAATTTCCATATAACAATTTGAAAGGTAACCAACCATGTGTGACACTGGTTTGGAGGAAAATCGAGTGGGTCCCCACCTTTGTAATACCTCTTTAGATCTGTTGTGAGTACATCGTTGGCCCAACAGGTGACGAACTTGGCTCCAAATTCTCTGGAGTATCGAACAACTGAGGAAAAGGTGCTCAAGTGTTCATATTTTTTTATACAAAAGGAATTCGATTTTTAAGATTCGATAATCTAATGGGACATTGTTTTTGTAAAAGATTCACATTCATGCAAACCAAGGATTCACACACATAAGCAAATACATTTTTACATGGTTCGATATAGTATGACCTACATCTATGTTAAAATCCTCTTCTTGTCTACATGATGCAGAGAGGGAGGATGTGCTCTTTATTTATAAAAACAAGAGAAAGGTTCTTTATGGGATTAGACCTCTCGTGAGTACAATCAAGTCCGGCAAAGACTCTACAACTTTTCTTGGAGTCCTTACTATGTTGGTTTCTATGATAGAGAGGAGCTTTGTTGGGCTTCTCATCTGGAAGAAGTATCTTCTCATCAGGAGTCTCCATGAAAGTACTTGATTTACTTAGAGTTCTTGTTTTATTGGAATTCTTCACATGAGACTTTGGTGTAGTTGTTGGACCTTGATCACTTGGACGCAAGCCAGAATCCACTACTATAACATGTCCCCTCAAGCCAATCTCTTTGGGATTGAGCTTGTCTCTGAATTGGTTGAACTTATGTCCTGACAACAATTTGGTGAGAATATCAACCACTTGATCTTCTCACAGACGAAGTGATAGTTAATCTCAATATGCTTGGTTTGAGCATAGAACACTGGATTAGCAGCAAGGTATGTGGTGCCCAAATTATCACACCATTGGTTAGAGGATTCTTCTGAAATTATGTTCAACTCTGCCAACAGTTGTTTGAGCCAAACAAGCTTAGAGATGACACATGCTACTACCTTGTACTCGACTTACGTACTTAACCTGACAATAATACATTGTTTAGTAGAACTCCATGACAACAAATTTGGTCCCATAATATTTTAAATAGCCACTAGCATATTTGCGATCACATGGGCAATATGCCTAATCAGCATCAGAGTACGTAGCCAAGTGAAAAGACTCAGATTTTTTAATTTATAGACCCATATTTAAGGTTTCCTTGAGATATCCTTGAATTCCCTTTATATGAGCCCAATGGCCTTCAATAGGTTCATGTATAAATTGACAGACCTTATTAACAGAGTAGGCTATATTTAGTATGGTGAATGTAACATATTGCAAGGTCCCACAAAACTTTACTGAGTAACATCTTTCAACAATATCCCTTTATGCCTAGAGGAGCGTAGCTAGAGTAACCACATGTTTACACTCTGCCATGCTTGTTCTAGATCACTTCAATTCTAAGAAAATAATGCAACGATATCAAGTCCTTAATAGAGTGTTCAGTACCAAAGTCATGAATGACTTGCCTGACATTCTCATAAGAATTTTCT
Organism: Nuphar pumila; assembly: GCF_984573655.1. Classification (NCBI taxonomy): domain Eukaryota; kingdom Viridiplantae; phylum Streptophyta; class Magnoliopsida; order Nymphaeales; family Nymphaeaceae; genus Nuphar; species Nuphar pumila. Next base: position 20,837,722 of record NC_143254.1, on the reverse strand, counting down.
ACGATAATGATATCATCAACATATATCAAAACAAACATATAAAAATATTATTATGGCAGATAAACAGGGAATGATCAACCTTAGACTCAATGAACCCCAACTATTCCAGATACACATGAAGTCTCTTAAACTATGTTCGAAGAGCCTATTTCAAGTCATACATGACACAATTTAACTTACAGTCAAAATTAGGGTGATTCTTATCTTCAAAACTAGAGAGTTGGCTCATATAAACTTCTTATTTTAAAATACTATTAAGAAATATATTGTTAACATCAAATTGATGGATAGGCCAACCCAAACTAATAGCAACAGACAAGACCATCCTAACATAAGTGAGTTTGATAATAGGGTGGAAGATTTCAAATTAGTTGACCCCCTCTTATTGATTGTACCCTTGGCTACTAAATGTGCCTTATACCGAGCTATGCTTTCATCCAAATACTTCTTAATCTTGTATATCCATTTACAACCAACAAGGTTAGAAGCTTTGTCAAGAAGGATAAGGGTCCAAGTCTTATTTTGATAAAGAACCTTAATTTCTTCTTCCATAGTGCTACACCACTTAGGTTCGGCCACACCTTGAAGAAAGGAGGATGATTCTTATTCTTTCTGACTTATTTCACTTAAGAGGTGATTCGATATTTGGAGCCAAAGAATAGTCTGGGTTTTAATGTACCACCTTGGGACTGAGTAACCTTGTGATGGGTCCTGGAAGGTGTTAGGCTTGGGAGATCATGGTCAACAACAAGTTCCATCCCTGAGGATGTGGGCTCGGACACGTCATATCTACTTGAATGGTTGGGTTGGGAAGGCGAAGGGATTTCAATATCATCTTCAGAGATAGGACAAGGTTGGTCTAATGTTTCAGAAAAGGATGCATAAGACAATTCAGTAGGTAACATGATTTCAGTAGCACTAGATAGGAGTATTGGGGTTATAGAGTGACTCTATTGAGGACTTTTATTTGAGGTATATCTACTTGAATGGTTGGGTTGGGAAGGCGAAGGGATTTCAATATCATCTTCAAAGATAGGACAAGGTTGGTCTAATGTTTCAGGAAAGGATGCATGAGACAATTCAGTAGGTAACATGACTTCAATAGGACTAGATAGGAGTATTGGGGTTATGGAGTGACTCTATTGAGGACTTTCATTTGAGGTAGGACTCCTATTGAAACTAGGTTTCTAACTTTGGATCCATTTTGACACTTTTTCAGTGTAATAGGCTCTCTTTTTTTATAGGAAAACTTTTTCTCATAAAAAATGTCTTGAAATAAATATTTTCTTTGCAATCATAACATATGTAACCTTTGTAATTGAAACCATATCATATAAAGATGGAGGGTTTGGATTTTGGATCAAGTTTGGACTTGGCATAAGGGACCAAATACGGATAACATGTGCATTCAAATATTTTTGGATGCTCATACCCATGCACACTTTAAGAGAAGTTCATATGGTGAGTTTTGGCCTAGAATTGGTGTAGAAAGTCGGTTAATGAGAGATACAATAGTTTTAAAGACATCTACGCAAAATTTATAATCCAAAGAGGCATGATACAATAAAGTCAGTCATGTTTCAATATGTTTATGTTTTCTTTCTACCTCACCATTTTGTTCAGGAGCGCGAGGACAAAATAACCAGCATTTGATCCCACAGTCATTCAAAAACTGCATAAAACTCTTATTAACAAATTCTCCCCTTTCATCACTTTTGAATATCTTAATTTGACTATCAATTTATTTTTTCACAATATTTTTGATTTTTATAAATTAGAAAAGAGCATCAAACTTCTTAACTAATGAAAATAACCATAAAATTTTAAAGAAGTCATCAACAAGTAACAAATAGAATCGATAATCTTAACGGGATGGTGTCGAAGTGGGCCCCCAAAGGTCCGCATGAACCAACTCCAAAGGAGCTTAAGTAGAAAAGTTTGTGCTAGCAAAAGGTAGTTTATGAATTTTGCTAATCATATAAGAGGAATACAACTCGGGGTCATTCTTGTTCAAATAAACAATAGATTTATTGTTCACTAAAGTGTCCCAAGCTTTAAACCCAGGGTGACCCAACTTGCAGTGCCACACTTCATCATAACATCTAAATTTATTTGGGCTAACTTTAGCAAAACTAACTTGAGGAGCCCAATTTTCTTGTTATTGTTGTCCTCTTGGCCATGGGTAAAGTCCTCTCTTTGTCCACTTAGGAGAGTAATCATGTTCAGTATATCCTTAACATAAAAACCATTAACATCTATCAAACTCAAATAAATAATAATTATCTCAAAAAAACTTGTCTACAAACAATAGATTTTGCTTAATAGAAGGAACATGAAGGACATCTGTTAACTTAAAAAATATATTCTCATACTGCAGAGATATATCACATGAATTAAAAATTGGCAATTGTGAGTTACTTCCTACCGTGATGACATCTGACCCATGATATTCACTATTGTCATGTTTTGGTCCTATGATGTGATAAGATGTATGGCCCCCATATCAAGGTACCATGTAGAGTCCTGCATATTGTTAAGTGTCATGGCAGCAAACACTTTTGGGATGTCATAAGAAGTATAGGCTGTGTGGTTTTTGTGACCGCAAAACTAAAAAATTACCTAGCCATCTTTCTGATCACGTTGAGATGCCCTTGGTTGTCCTTGATTATCTTTGTTTTCAATGTTTTTAAATTTTTGAAAGAAGGGATTAAAACATTCAATCTCTCTTCCTGTACCACCACAGCCTCGACCATGCCACCTTTAAGAAAAAAAAGTGGTCATAGATTATTCACTTGGCTGAAGAGACTTTGGATTTAATATTTGAAGTCTATTTTCTTGATTTAGCAAAAGATTAAAAATCTAAATCAACTTAGGCAGCTTATTGAGAGTAGAAGTAATGACAATTGTTATAAAACTTTTATAGTCTCAAGAGAGACCATTCATAGTGAATTGAACTAAGTCTCCATCAAAGACAAGTTGGTGTGCAAAAAACTTAACATAGTATAAATATTACAACATAGTCTTTTCTTCCTTTTTCATATTATGGAGATCATGCTTCAACTAAAGAATATTAGTACTTGAATAAGAAGCATAAAACTGTTTTAATGCAATCCAAGCTTTCCTGGTAGATGGAATATGAATAATTTATCCCAACACCAACTCTGTCACAATGACCTTGATTAAACTCAACGCGAGTTAATCAACCCTTTTTCATGAAATAAATTTTGGATTGGGTTTTAATTGCTCACTTTCTCTGATGAACGAACTTAGTGCAGGAAAAGAGTCATCCACATATTTGACAAGAAGGTCTTCAGTATACATCAGAGACTCAATTTTAGAGCACCATAGCAAGTAATTGTCTTTGTCATGAAATCAAAGTACATAGAGCACATTTGTACGGTCATGATTTAAAAATAAAATTAAAAAGGCCCAAAAAACTTATTTAGCACGCAGTTTATCACCAAATGGGTTTAACAAAGACCCATTACTCCTGATATATGTTAGGTGTAAGAAGGAAGGGAGAGAGAATTCAAAAGAGAAACTGGGTTATTTAGAGGAAGTGGTCTTGATGAAGTGGAATAGTCCCATATTGCTTGTGCTTGAGTTTTTTGTGGGCTTTATAAGCCACATATGAACTTATACACTTGTTCTTGAGAACAAGAGAGTGGGATGACCAACACACACGCGCGCGCGCGTGCGCCTGCCCACCGTGCCGAGCCGGGCCGGGCTCGGACTCGGGTTCGGGTAAAGTACCTTTTTACCCATATCCAATCAAGACAAACTACCTTTTTACCCAAAGTTTCTTTGTATAGTTGGATTCTGTAACGGGTTATGGGAAATGATAACGGGTCACGACTCCTCGTAGTTCATGCCCGTTATGACTCTTCGGATTCCGTAACGGACCTCGATCTTTCAAAGTCCGTTAACGGATCACGTCTCCTCAGAATCCGTAACGGGTCCTTCCACGTTTCATAACCGTTCGTAGGTTATAAAAGCATGGTAAGGGCTAAGGTTACGCACAGGCTGAGACATACGCATTTATGAAGCTCTGTGATTTCCCATCTCCCATGTTGCTCTCTCTCTCTCTCTCTCTTTCCTGAGTTATCCTGAAAGGGTGTTCTCTGCAACATTTGATTCGTGGAGGTTGTTTTCGAAGGATGATCCGTCGGAGTGCACCGTTCAGATCGTCGTGGATATTGTATCCTGGGGGAAGAACGCCAGACCCTAATTTGCACTGTATGTGAGGGTGAATCTTCTCTAAGGGGAGTATTTTCGTATTGCTCCCTGTTCTTGTTTCGATCTACTGTTAATCATTATTTATATGTTGTTTTATATCATGATGTTAATTGCGAAACTGTGTGATCCGAAATACGATCCAACAATATATACATAGCTCAAAATCAAATCTTAAATATGTGAGCCCTGCTCTATTTTCCCACATGGGTTTTCACTTTAGCCCCCATTTCGAATGAAGGAGGCCCTGAAACAAAAACTTGGGAGCGAGGGATCTCTTAACTGATCCCCTGTGTGACCCAGCCAATCGCATAGCATCATTTGAGTGGGACCCTGCATTCTCTTGCTGCTGGGGTGCATGGAATGTTGTCACGTGATTGGCTGGAGCACTTAAAGAATCAGTTAAGAGATTCCTGGATCCACACTTAAAACGCCCCCTTTAATATAGAAATGGGGGGTAATTTCCTGGTATAGACCTACTTTTTGCCTGAAATTCATTGTTAAGTACCACCCTTTCTAAAACTCCAGATATAGACCTATGTTTTCCTAACAATAGCCAAATAAGGACCTGGTATATCCTACCACTATCTTTACCTAGTTAATCTAAGTCACATATTTTGAAATGCCAAATATATCCTTATAATCTTTTCTTTTTCATTCATCAATATATTTATATCTATCTGACCATGTTTGAAAGGATCGTTACAAAAATATGGGTTATATCTGATCTCCAATTAGGGTTTTAGTTTTAGATCTGAATTTGACTCAGATCTCATGATAGACCTATTAATTTCAAGTAGTAAAATGGGTGTCATTAGACACAATTTTTACCCAAAATCGGACTTTAATGTATTTTCGGTTCTAACCTTGTTCTGAATAAGCCCAAATTCATATATATGCTATCCAGTATAAAATATGGCTCTGATCCAGTTTGAAACTCAATTTTTGATGATTGGCTCTAGTTTTAGACCTATATCCTACTCATGTCTCATAATAAAGCTTTGAATATGGTTGGGCTCTATATAACGGGTTCCAGCAAAATAAAGTTACACCTATCAATTTTCATGTGAAAAAAGGTTTGGCTTGCCTGATTTTGATTCAAAGTGGCTTTATCAACCAAGACCCAATATATATATATATATATATATATATATATATATATATATATATATATATATATATATATATATATATATATATATATATATATATATATATATATATATACACACATTGGGTATGGCCCAAATTCAGATGTTAACCAAACCTGAAAATATGGGTAAAATCAGTAGAAGTGTGATCCGTTTTAATCATATGCAAGTTTAACTTTCAAGGCTAAAATAAGAATTTTAAAGTACTTTTAAACGTTCAAGGGATACAAGCATAGTGACAAAAGTTTTTATGGGCAATTTCTCGTTTTTCAAAACTCATGAAAAATTAAAAAAATCCATAAATATAGCATTTTTTGGCAAAATCTCAGAAACAAAAAATAAATTAAAAAATATAAAAATGATTTTTATAAGAAAATATTAATAAAATTTATTAATATCGTGTTTAAATCACAATAAATAGCCGTTTAAAGCATAAATATCGTGTTTAAATCACTGTATTTTATATTTTTTTCATAAATCTTGCGATATTTTGAAAATCTCTTGAGAAATTGCCGTTTTAAACTTTCAGGCAATTTCTCGCGATATTATGGCTAGATTTTTTTCATAAATCTTGCGATATTTGTCACTATGGATACAAGTTAGAGAAAGCACATAAAGATAGATAAAGGGTAAAATAGAAATTTTAAAATATTTTTAAACATTCAAACGATGCAATTAGGAAATCACATATAGATAAAGGATAAAATAGGAATTTTAAAGTACTTTTAAAAGGTTCCCCACTGTTGGGTGTGACAGAGGTTAACCCAAGGTATTTATTTAGCCATTGGCAGTAAAAACAATGGTCCATATCAGGAAATTCAGAAAAGATGGTACCTGACATAGAATTTCAGGTAAAATACGGGTCTGTATAAGGAAATTTCCCTGTAAAAATATAACCATCAAAACCCTAATTTATCAAAAAAAAAAAGTCTTTAATCAATATCAGACCTTAAAAGAAAATTAAATAAAAAACGATTTTTTAGATGTCACTAAAGGCATGATAATCCCCTGGATAATTTATTCACACCAACCACCTTGTTTTATGCTGTCTTTCATTATTAAATTAACAAGAATGAAGATTAGTGAGGTTATTAACCATAAGTCAATGACTTCACTTAAACGTGGTATATTGGGAGCATGAGTGGAGGTTTCATTAGAGTCAAAATAGGTAGAAGTATGAATATGGTTTCAATAAAGAGACCATGTTAATAACATTCAGTTATGTTACCTACTAAGATGGATTGCTTTGTAAATTCAAAACAGTGGCTGCTACAAAGATAATTACTTATGTGGCTGCTGATAATTTGCCGTTTTAAAACTTTTGTGATTATGATTTTTTTTGGCTGCCGTTTTAAACTGTCACTGTAATCCTTTAGTAAGATGCAGGGCCCAGCCATCACCATCATCCTTCTCTTCTAGAAAGGAGGGAGAAGCTTCTTCGTTGGGAGGTCCTGGAACCCAACTACCCTGAGTCCCCCACACAGGTAATGACTCAGCGCAGCCAAAAAAAGGCACGTGAAAGAAATGGTGAATCATGTAGTGATGGCAGTGGACCGGGGCGGCGGCACCCTGACTCGTCTCAAAATCCTGCCTTTCATCTCCGCACGGGTTTTGATTTTAACCTCAATCTCTGCCTTCATTCTTGTTTCGTGTCCTCTATCCCGGTCTAAATGGGGGTGAGGCCTTATTTTTCCTCGGTCTATTGCTATCCCTAAAAAAAGATTGAGGACAGGACGGGGCAAGGCGGAGATCCGGGCGAAGCTAAGGAAAGCACAAGTCCATCTCTGCCTCCATCCCCGCATGGGTTTTGATTTTAACCTCAATCTCTGCTTTCATTCCTGTTTCATGTCCTCTATCAATGGGGGTGAGGCCTTATTTTTCCTCGGTCTATTGTTATCCCTAAAAAAAGATTGGGGATAGGACGGGGCAAGGCGGAGATCCGAGCGAAGCTAGGGAAAGCACAAGTTCATCTCCGCCTCCATCTTGGCACGGGTTTTGATTTTAACCTCAATCTCTGCCTTCATTCCTGTTTCATGTCCCCTGTCCCGGGGTCTAAATGGGGGTGAGGCCTTATTTTTCCTAGGTCTATTGCTATCCCTAAAAAAAGAGTGGGGACAGGACCGGGCAAGGCGGAGATCTGGGCCAAGCTAGGGAAAGCACAAGTCCATCTCCGCCTCCATCCCTGCACGGGTTTTGATTTTAACCTCCATCCCTGGTTCAAAGTGGGTGAGGCAGGTGGGACACCGTTTCCCCCCAGTCCACTGCCATTCCTAACTAGGGGTGGCAATCGTGTCGGGTTGGTGGGTCAGCATACCTCAACCTGAACCCGACCCGTTTATTAAACGGGTCGGCTGTGGCAAACACGAACCCGGCCCGTTTAATAAACGGGTAACCCGACACGACCCGCCAACCCATTTAATAAATGGGTTGGGTCGGGTAAATGGGTTCTCAGGTTCGCGGGCCGACGGGTTGGCGGGTCGGTTTGGCGGGTTGGCAGACGGGTTGACCCGCCCGCCTAATCCGTTTATTAAACGGGTCAGCCGGGTTGACGGGTTGGCATACCCCGAACCCGACCCGTTTAATAAACGGGTTAGGCCGGTCGACCCTTTTATTAAACGGGTTGGCTTAAGCCCAACCCGAACCTGCCTAAGAGTCGGGTTGGCGGGTCGTGTCAGGTTTTGCCACCCCTATTCCTAACCGTGTGTCTGACTGCGGTCTCCCCCGAGTTAAAAAAAATAGTCAACCTTCAGCCACTGTCATCAAAATTACCTAAGAATTGCAGTGGGTCCAACATGCTGGTCCAACACGGTTTAAGAGAACAAGTTGGTGTGCTCGACTGAGTGTGAGAGAGAGAGAGAGAGAGAGAGAGTATAAAATAGGCCCAAACAGGCCAACGGAAGACGAAACACTGCGATAGCACAAATCAGGAACTCGGCAGGCACTTCCGGTTTGTGGGCACGCTAAGATCCGGAACAGAAACTGTTTTCTTCGTTTGGTTCGTGAACGATTTCACGAATTCCGGCGACCCTGAGGAGCTCCCCATCCGAGTTTTGCTGCCCACTAGAGACTGTGAAAGTGAAACTCAATTCCACCGAGCTCGAAATTTTTTGTGGGCAGGCCGGAATTAGAATCGAAATCGGGTTTTCTCAATTGGGCTGGCGGCAGATTTCGCCGACCCGGTCGAAGAAATTCGGTGGGTTTTTTTTAGTTACTGGAGCTCGATTCCGGCTAGTGCGGGATTTTTCCGGCATGTTTGACGGCTAAAACGGTGATCGAAATGGAGTTTTATCAAGTTGGTGTGGCTTGATTTTTTTATATTACGAGCTACCATATCGAGACATCGTTCTTTTTTTATTCCCTGGGGAGGTCAAATCCCGATCAAGATCTTATTTTTTAGATTGAAAATCAGGTTTTCGGTGGTGAATTTCATGGAGGAGATGCTGAAACCATCGTCGGAGCAGAGTGAGAGGCCGGCGAGCCGGCCAGAGACAGGGGAGTGCTCCGGAGGTGGCAGCGGCAAATTCAAGGGGGTGAGGATGAGGAAGTGGGGGAAGTGGGTGGCGGAGGTCCGGCTGCCGAACAGTCGGGAACGGATCTGGCTCGGGTCGTACGACACGCCGGAGAAGGCGGCGAGGGCCTACGATGCCGCCGTCTTCTGCCTCCGTGGCCCAGACGGAAAATTGAACTTCCCGGAGAACCCGCCGAACATACAGGCGGCATCGACTCTGAGCTCGTCGGAGATCCAGAAGGCGGCTGCGCGGTTCGCGCACGCGGGAGAGGCGGCCGGCGCTCCATCGGAGTGCGAGAAACATGCAGCCGGCGACGACAAGGACTGGTCGTTTCTGGAGCCTCTGATGGCGGATTCCGGCAGCGGGGGATCGGAATTCGGCACGTATTCGATGTACGAGGTGTTTCCAGCGGAGGTTGGGTTCGCTCCGACGGTGGAGGAGGAGGATTCCGGCAGCAGCGCCTTTTACCAGTCTTCACTTTGGAGCTTCTGATATGGTCGTTCTATTGGAGAATGCCGGAGATTTTTATTTCCCGGCAGAATTTCCGGCATAATGATTTTTTCCGTTTGGGTGCCCCGGTGGCAGGATTTTTTTTTTTATTTCTGTGGGACCCACATGTGAGGTCCTTACCAGCACCATATTTCTGATTTCCCCCTCTCTCCTCATAGCCTATTTTTGTTTCTTGTGGGTGAGGTGTGATTGCGTGGGCACCTTGCCTATTTTTTCCCCTCCGCTGGATGCATGATTTAGACCGTCCGATCTTCACAATCTAATGACTCTGAGGAGTTTATACTTGAAAAAAAAAGTGGGTCCCGCAGTAGTGGGGGCGCACGTAAATATCCATACATGACAAGCTATCCTTTGTTTTTTTATTGTCATAAACCATAAAGTGTACTCTGAACAAAAATGATTAAAATATTTTATTATTATTTCGTGACATTTTTTGTGGTGGCCTACATTTATCCTCCATGTGATCCACATGATATTGGTAATGCACGTTAGCACTTGCTGGTTGCAACTTGTAACGGTAGCAAACAAAAACTTGTTAGTTTTTTTTTTTTAATTCAAACTAATACAGTAGGGCTAATTTGATATGTGTTTCTAAATGTCTTGCAATTTTTTATATTCTCTTCCTATTCAAAATCGTAAATAACTAGCTTTAAAATATCCTTTTTACCCTTTGCATGCACAAAATTCATAAAGTTCACACGAAATGTCATTTTGTTTCTTCAGGTACCTCAAATTCTCTCACTTAAAATGAGGTTCACACATTTTTTTCACAGACTTCACAAAGTTTGCTTAATAATAATTGTGAACATTTTGTCAAACACAAACCTCGAAACTTCACAAATGCTGACTAAGTGCGCCATATATATATATATATATATATGTATGTGAACATTATGTTAAACTCAAACCTTGAAACTTTGCAAATATCATACTAAGTGTACATATATCTCATAAGTTTGCATAAAAATATGTGCAAACATTTGGTTAAACTCAAACTTCGTAACTTCACAACTTTGCAAATACTTGACTAAGTGTGTATATGTGTAAGAAGTTTTCATAAAAATAGGATTGAACATCCTCAAACATCAAAACTTTCCTAATATCTGACTGAGTTCGCATATACCTTAGAAATTCACATAAAAATAGGTGTGAACATCATGTTAAACTGAATCTTGTAACCTCGCAAATACCTAACTAAGTGCGCTTATACCTCACAAAGATCGCATATACCTCATGAAGTTCGCACTTCTTAACAATTGGGTATAAAATCTTATTCTCCACAAAAAAAAATCATGTGAACCTCATTTAAGTGAGAATTTATGGCACCCGACAAATCGAGCGACATTTTGCACAAACTTCGTGAAGGGTAAAAAGGACATTCCAAAGCTAACTATTTGTGATTTTGGATACGAGAAAAATATAAAAAATTGTAGGGCATTTCAAAAAATGTGTCAATTTAGTTGTAAAGTACGGTCATTTTTCATAATTCAAACTTGTATCATTAATTACTTATTTACTAAAAAATCATGCTTTGCAGCGAACCAGTTTAACACAAAAAATAATTTTTAACTATTAAGTTTTTAGTACAATATATACCACTAATGTTTTTGTTGAGCTAAAAACACAACTAAGCATAAAAAAATATTTAAACAAATACATATTTTCTACTAAATAAAACATAAAGATCACATCTAAGGGTTTAGATTAAATAAAAAATACATGCAAGTATATTTTCTAAAAGGGGCTGGGACGGTTTGAAAGATAAATGTTCTAGGTGGTACACATTACTCAACAAAAACTTGTTAATATTTGGTCTTTTTTTTTAATCTAACCTGGTAAATCTGATCTATACGTTTTATTTAGTAGAATCAGCTGTTAAATTGTCCACTTACAACAAATAGGTAAAATTTTAGAAGGCCTGAAAAATCAACCACCCACAATCTGATATATTCATCACTTATAAAATCGTATTTTTAGGTCGAAAAAACACAATCCAAATATCAATTCCTAGCGCTTGGGCCATACTGAACCCATCTATGGGTCCAATGAGCCAAAATAACCTGAGTCTATGATTTTCAAAGGGGATATAACGCCTTGGTGACGAAATTATTAATCCAATAAAGATGGAGAATGATCATCTCAAGATGCATGACTATATGCATGAGAAAAGAATCCGTGTCATCACGAAGCCAGTGGCACAAAGCCAAGGTGTTACTGAAAATGTGAATGAGATTTTTGGAAAAATATGATAACTCTCCCATATGGGAAATATTGCATTTTTTTAAATATTTTTTCAGCTTTTTTAAACGGTTTAATTATCATAATATCTTGAAAATATGTTTTTGTGGCATACATTTTTTTGGGGGGGCAAAAATGGAAGGTTCCGTACTATTGGCAGTATGAAATCACAATATCTTGAAAATATTACCACATGTTTATTGTTTTGATATGAACCCTCTATTTTTCTTTTTAAAATATTATGATTTTATCACAATATATATTTTTATTATTTTTTGTCAATACTTTGCAAATAAAGTGCAAGAAATGTAATTTTTTTAATTTCTCAAGAAAAAACAACTGTCTTTTTTTTAAACGCTATCACTCTTGTCACAATAACCCTGACAAAAGTTAAAACCGATAAAATATCAACAGCCAAAACTTGCAAGAATTTGATTTTTTTTTAAATCTCACATTTTTGGGAAAAAAACTTGGCAATAAAAAATTAGAAATCTAAAAATAAATTTTATAGGAAAATATAAATAAACAATGTTTTAAAAAAGCATCATTATCTTATGATATGAAAACATAAATATCGCGTTTAAAACACAATATTTATGTTTTTGATGAAAAACTCAAAAACTTACCATTTTTTTAACTTTTGGGTAATTTCTCTCAATTTTTTTGTGACATTTTCATAAATCTCGCAAGATTTGTCAGTATGGTCACAACCACAAAATGTTTGTCTAATTTCAAGATGGACAAATTGTTGCTGATTTTTGTTTGTTACAAGCCCCCCAAAGGGATTTGTTGCAGTGGAGGGGGCCTTGGCCACTAGGCAGGTGGTCAAGGTCCCATTCCCATGAGTGTCAGCCCCTCTTAAAATAAGGATAAGCCCTTGCTCAGCCAAAGCTTGGTGACTCCTTAGGAACAAGGGGGTGAGACATGAGTTTCCAACGTGGAGACAATTATAAGTACCGCAGGCTTTAGTCAGCACGACCAGGTCTATGATCGTGAGGGTGATTTTTTCTTTCATAAAAAAAAATGCTTCACTTGTTGTGTGTCTGGTATAGTGCTTCATTAAGGATGTGTTTGATTGCTTGTCCAATATTAGACAGAATTGTAGAACAGAACAGACAAAACACATCTGTAATAATTGTTCTTCATCCAACATTTTGTTTCGACTCAAATAGAAATCATATTTTTATTTAAAAATAAATAAATTGCAAGAAAATAAAACATGAATAAAACCTAAATTGTAAGAAAACAAATCATAACCAATGAGGCTCATATCACCGACCCCAATTGTTTTGAGATGAAGGCGTAGTTGTTGTTGTTGTTGTAAGAAAAAAAATCATAACCAATGAGGCTCCGCTTGTCTGGTAGGAGCAGCTAGCGCACATCACTTTTTGTTGGGATGTTGTAGGTTCAAAACCCTATGGCATAGTTGTATATCTGGTAGGGATCTTCCCAACTTGCCTTTTAAAAAAAACAAAAACAAATCATAAATAAACCAAAAAATCCTAAGCTACAAGCAAATTGAACCATAAAAACAAAAAAAACATAAATAAACCATAAAATTAAATATAAAAATCTCTATTTCAAACCTTAATCAAAGAAAAAAAGTTTTGATTAAATTAAACATAAAACTCTAATTAAATAAATTTGATTCAAAGCCCTAATAAAAAATATTTTTTAATATTTAATTCAAATCATAATTCAAAAATCTCTAATTCAAACCCTAATAATAGAGAAGAAGAAGAAGAGAAAGAAAGAGAGAAAAGAAGAAGAAAAGAAAGCGCTTGGCAGGGGTGAAGCCACACAGGATAAAGGGTGGGTGTGTGCCCACCCTGACTTGAGAATCCCTAACCACATGTGCAATGGCCACCATGGGTTAGGCCAGGGTTGGACAATGCCCATCCTCGGACCCAACCCATGTGTAAAAACACAAGCCCCCCCCCCCCCCACACACACACACACACACATCAAACAAAAAAAGTTTTGATCAAATTAAACATAAAAACACTAATTAAAGATATTTGATTTAAAGCCCTAATAAAAAATTAGTTTTTATATTTAATTCAAACCATAATTAGAAAAGCCCAAAATTGAAAATCCTTAATTCAAAACCTAATGAGAGAGAGAAGAAGAAGAATGTGCGAAAGAAAGAGAGAAAAGAATAAGAAAAGCAAGAGAGAGAGAGAGAGAGAGAGAGAGCACATGGTGTCACCGCCCCCACAAGGGTGGAGCCACATAAGATACAGGGTGGGCATGCACCTACCTTGACTCCCTAAGAGCGGGTTAGGGCCACGGTTGGACAATGCCTGTCCTAGGACCCAACCCATGCATAAAAAACACATGTCCCTCCCCCCCATACACACATTGATTCACCATCCCCCATGAATTCTTTCTTTCTCTTTATTCTTGGAGTGCATCAGTGTTGGGCTGGCAGCTTTCTAGCATTTAATTCAACTCTCAAAGACAACAACCCATGATAAACCACACTACCCCACAACCCTTATTCAAAGCTTGTGCACAGTCAACCTCAACCATATCTAACTAATTGAATCTGCCCTAGCTCCAATCAAACAATGATAAATATTGATAAAATCACTGAATATTGACAAGCAACAGACAAAAATAAGTAACTATATGCAAAAAATCTTAAAGATCGTAAACCCTAAACAATAAAAAGAAAAAGATACTGCAAACTTAATAGCTAACCAGAGAAATGGCGAAGGATACAACAACCTTGCACGAGATGGAGCAAAAACTTTCACGAGAATCACTAGAAGGGTTGGGGTTCTAGAAGGAGGAGAAGGAAGATGATTGGGGTTATAGCTCTTTCCAGATACAAAAAATAAAATAAAAAATAAACACGCATTTATATGGAACAAAATTTTACAAGAAAAAGTAATTGAGCAATATAAGTACGATTGGAATTAGAAATTTTGCAATATTGAACTTTCACAATTTGTCATAATTTTACAATACTTCGTGTGATACTCGTTCGCAATATCATAATTATCGAACTTTCGCAAATTTTATGATTTTTCGTTGGTGATTGCACGAAACTCATCACGAGTTTTGCAAATTGTTTAAGATTTCATAACCTCACATGTGATTTTGTTAACGAGTTTTGTGGGTGTATTATTTTAGCGTCATGACGTGCGAAAATAAAAAATTCACACGGGTAAAAGCGCCAAGAAAAATTTGAGAACATGCAATATTGTTTATTCGGCGGATTTGGTAAATTGTGGGTCATTTTCGAAAACTCGTCATTTTTGTCGTACAGTATAGAGCATAATTTATCAGACGAATGCCCATTGCTAAATGCGCATGATCAACAACGAGCACTGATTTTATATAAAAATAACCTTTAGTGATGGTCTGTTTTCTGCCTAGATCTTTAGCGACAGGCCAAGACCACCAAAGACCACAAAACACAAAAAAAAAAATTGATGAATGAGCATCGTTCGATATTAAGACCATTCAACCCTACGACTTATATATAGAGAGTAATGCATTCCTTCTGCCACTTTCTCGTTCTGCCCTATTCTGCCCCCTTAAAATTGCACGCATGATCCAAGAGTCAATTTCTAGTGAATCGGTCATGCATAACACATCCGTAAGGTTGGATTTTCGAAAAAAAATCCATCTGCGTGCAGGTTGAGCAGGGATGAGGTCGGGTATATTACCATTGCTCTCTCTCTCTCTCACCTAATAGAAACTATAATTTTCGTAGTTTTTGAGTTTTTAGTAAATAAAAACATACCGATATAATCTGCAAGCATTTATTATAAGAAAACAAGTTTTTGAATCATGTGATTGTGAAGAACATGCTTTTACATGATTCTTCACAAATCAATCCCCCACAATGCGCTAATTTTTTACGGCAAAAAAAAAAACATTATCCATGATTCTTATCAAATAAACTATCTTAAAGGCATCTATGAGGTTTGATTGAGAAAATGTAGCCTAAAGTTCTTAACCCATAGTTTCTAATGGGTGGACGTAGTTGTAGGTGCTTATAGAGGACCCCATCATTACTAATATCATGGGCAATGAATTTTTTCCTAGAACTCGCCCCAGGGATAGGGATGTAAACGGTTCAGATGCAACCAATACCATAGTCAACTAATCGGAATCGGATGTTGGCTAAACGGATTCAGATTAGGATGGTGAAAAGCTCATACCAGATCCACTTAGTTAAATTTAAATGGATTTAGATGTCCATCAAATTCGGATATTTGTCAGATTCAGTTGCAAAAAATAAAAAAACATATCCTCATCCAATTATAATTGGACATGGTTTTGGCTTACCAAATGCAACTAAATGGAAACGTTCGGTCAGATATTGGATAAAATTTGATTCATCGACGTCCCTACCCAAGGACCTTTATATCCTCACTGATTCACATCAGAATGGACCAGAAGCAATTAAGCATAGGATGCCTAAAACATCATCTGACCTTGAATGGTGCATGAGCCATATTTCCAAATAACACGAGGTTTAACCAATCTGCAAAGACATAACAGAGCAACAGACTATCAGCTAATCCTGCATCCTGATCTATGTTGGAAAGGGGCTGAATAGCAGAATTGCTGGAGAAACAGATGTTGAACCATCAGCAATGAACAGGGAATTCAAACCAAGGGAATCCAGGATAATCCTAGAGCTTCCACATATCCAAATCCTGGAACCAACAAGTCTCATAAATCAATACCACATAAATATTGTCTAAGGATCAACACTGAATCCAGACCAACTGACTTGTGCAAATCCATGAGGTCTCCAGGCACGTCTGTGGCAGAGAGAGAGAGAGAGAGAGAGAGCAATATTTCTTTTTATTGTCAAATAATGCTACAGATATGAAGGTTCAACCTGATCTCAGCTAATGACCAAAAAGAAAGGATTGAATGGTAGAGGGAATGGCAGGTTGAACCTCAAAAAATGGATCAAACAATAATACACAAGCAAAGACAGCTTCTTGCTGGTTGCCCTAGGAGATTGCACTGTTCAAATAATGCAGGACTTACAACCATTCATTCAAAAAATTTCCGAAGGCTCAGATTCCATACCAGAAAAGGAGCTGCATAATCATAAAAGTCTTCGCTTTAAACATCATCAAATTTCTTTGGTTGGCGCCGCTGTGTAAAACTTTTAGTTAGAGAGTTTAGGAATGAGGCACCGACTAGATGGCCCTTTTTACGGTACAGATGTTTTCCACTTAAATCCGTGCGGAGCATCCCAGGCTCTTTAGGTCGGTCAATCTGAGAAGGACAAGCAGCATAGTTTGGCATGGCCATGAATGGAAGATAATGCATGCATGTATGAATGTGTGTGTGTGTGTGTGCATCTTACCAGGAAAGCCACAGGCTCACAGCAAGGATGGCAGGCACAAGACAGAGCTTGACTCATAATTACCAGGATGCAAAATGGATATGAGAAGTGACACAAGGCAGAAGCAGGGAAGCAAATGTTAAAAATAGTATGAAGCATGAAGCAGGATATGTTTCTGAAGGGATTTTGAAAACGTACAGGAAGCAAAACAAGAAATGGCGAGAAGCGGTAGGAATTGAAAGTAGAAATGAATAAGAAATGACATGAAAACAAGTAGGAAGTGAGATAATCTCAGCAATGAAACGAGTATAATACTTGTGATTTAAAACATAATATATATTTAACAAGGGGGAAACGAGGAGCACAATTTCCCTTGCATAAAAGCACAATTCTCATTAATGGAAAGTGAGTTTCCCCATGATTCCCACTTCTTAAGTGTGCTTCCTACTCTAGGAAGTTGATTCTGGTGACTATGATTTGACTTATTAAAATGTGTATGAGGTGCACCATAAACATAAACTAAATGGCAATGCATTTACAAATAAGTGTGCATACCTTGTCTACTTTCCCATTTTTCAGGTGGTATCGAACACCTGACCAATTTATGGATTGTGTAAAATGCGAACGCATTGATGAGATTGGGTACAAAAGATTGTCAACCAACATGGCAAAGAAGACCTGCTCCACAAAACTACACAAATTAAACCTGGAAAAAAAAAGAAATAATTGCAAACGTAAACAGAAAAGACATGCACAAAAATCAGAACAGCTTTGTTATCTACTTACAAGACCCCAGTTGTATGAATGCAGAGAGACTGGTGGCTCTTCTGGTGATAACATATTGCATAGTTGAATCTCGACTTTTGTGAGGTTCCACATAGCAAGAAGTTCAAGGAAAGTGGATACAGCCAAGCAACGAACAAGCAGTAAACCTGAACAAGAACATTTCCATTGTGTATCATGTATCATCTAGAGACGCATTGCCAACATCATGGTACTTTAGCAATCAAGTGAAGCAACTATCAGTTTTCAATAAGAGTTCTCCATTATTTACCAAAAGCAGTAACTTTGCTTCAGAAAAGTAATGATACATATTTAATTCAATGAAAAAACTAAAAGAGGTTGCCATGCCAAGTGCCAACAATTCATGTGAAATCCTTTTTCACTCTGTTGGACACCTGTAAGGGAGTTTAATATTAGCAATGTTAAATCGGCTAATCAACAGTTTTCTGGACTAGAAAGCACTCCAAGTTTCATTACAATTTATCAAAATCCTAATACCAAAAGGTCATGTTTGTCATTAAGAGATTTAAGTATTAGTAACACATTTAAATTTTGATTGTATCTGACACCACAATGGAATAAGCCTGAGTTCCAATTGAAGTTGAAACTGTGGTTTTTATTGGCACTAAAAAACATTAATTTATTCAGTTTAACATTGCTAGCATTAAGCTACATTAGATTAACCAAATATCTCATCCCCATAATATACATACATACATACATACATATGTAACCACCAATATCAATCTTGGCAATATCTCAAAAAAGCAACTTATTGTGATATCATGGATTTTATATAGATCTCAAAAAAATATCAGGTCAATCTCATTGTTCTGAAAAAAAATACAAAAAAGCAAAACAAGGGGTTTTGCAAATACTCGTAATTCCTGCAAACGTAAAGAAAATAAAAATATCTTAACATATAAAAAACAAACAATAAAAAAACATAGTAAATTATAGAATACCGTAGAAGGATATTTTGATAATAAAAAAATTTGTGATATTTTCAATCTATTTGCTATTATAATATACCGTAGAAGGATCATTGTTCAACATTTTTTTTAATTTTTTCTAGATCAGACACTATAGACGTGATGCCATTAGTTTATTTAGTGAAATTGTAGATTAGGAATTTTTTATGTTCACACAGTTTTTAAGAAACCTAAAAATCAGCAGTCCATATTGCACCAGTACTTTTACTTTAAAAAAAGGTTTTTGATTAAATAATTTGATCGAAAGCTAGTTTTACAGTAACAAACAAAAACAAAAAACGTTTACATGTCTAGACTAAGCAAAAAACCTGCAACTATGGCCTTTTGAACATGGTCTACTACATACAATGGTACTACTGACCACACACACACACAGTCCATCAGTTTGGTAGGCATTAACAAGTTCAAGTTTTCCTGCTCTTTTCAATTCTTGAAACAACGTGCTGGTGCCTTGTACTGACTGCACCTGCAATGGTGTGTTAGCAAATTTACATAAAGTACACCTAGTCTTTCCAATATGAATTTTCACAATAAGAAGCAAAACTATGAACGTTTCTCATGAAAATTCTTAAAGGGCATTTTCATATAAAACCCATCTTTTGCACTATGTTCCAGAGACTCACCTTTTCAAAAAGTACATTTACAGCCTTATGCTATTTATAAAAAATAATAAAAGATAAATCAGTTGTTGTATTCTTTTATGTTAAGAGTGCAGATGAAAAATCACTTATATATAGATGAAAAAGCCAGTATTTGCTCTAAATGGATATTCTAAAGGTGATTTTCCAAAGGGTACTTTAATAAGTTTATCATAACCAAAGGTTAAGCTATAAAATCCTGAGTTAGGATGGACTAGGTCACTATTTCTCTTCCTTTCGAGAAACATAAACCTTAATAGTAAAAATAAAGTGGATCTTTTTCTGGTATATAAGGTAAAAGTTGGGTTCTTAGTTAGAAATTTCCCTTCAAATTACCGATTGGCACTGCCAATCAAATGCACTACCATTGTATTTCGAAGAACTTTTAGATGAAGCAAAACTTGGAGAATTTGCTGACCTCCACCAAGGCAGGGTAAGTGCCAAATGAGTGTCGTTGTCATTCTATGCATATTTGCTGTAGTAAAAAAATGGATTCTTTCGTATAATATAGGGAAAATTTTATTTGAAGGTTTTTGCATTGAAATTTCACTAGTTTCCATGTTTAGATTTAAATGACAACTGGACACCTGATTTTGATAAGGTTGGTCTGCAGATGCAGAAAAGAGGGGCCATACTCCTATCATTGTCACAAATATCATTGTTGGGAAGTTCACCATAAGATCTTGTGATACTTTAAAAAGAAATCCATCTTTTTAGGACAAAATGGGAATATATTGATGAATTTAAAATGAATAATAAATTAAATGTTGCAAAAAATAAAGAGAAAATATAAAAAGGAAAATTATAAATCATGTGAAAATCGCAATGTAATAAAAATACAAAAATTGAATATATGATATATCATAATCTTATTATCAATTTCATAGTTTCGTGAATTTTATTGCAACAGTCATGGTAAATTAGAAAAAAAATGGTGATGTTTGTGACCGAGGCTCATGGAAGATGATAACAAGACCACCATTAACAATTAAAGACCTAATTGCAGCCAGAGTCTCTTGGCAGTCACAGGATTAGGATAAGAGAATCTAAAACTAGGATGAACAAAACAAACAAACGTAAATGCCCACCATAGTTGCAGGATGTCCCTTTTTCCGGGTAATCACTGAATCCAACTCTTAGTGCAGCTGCAATGTGAATCATAGCCATAAAGTATGGCATAACGAAACCCCAGGATAGATAACAGTGCACAGCAAAAAGAGCTTTGTTCATCAACCAATTGGCCCTTGTTACATATGACTCCAGGACAAACGTTTGCTTCCTCAAATAGTTCCAATACCTGCATAGAAAAGTATGAAATATGAGTTGTGACCACATAGTTGAGGCATTTATAATTATCTCTTTTGGAAGATGAAATGGGTCTCTATGCACCTTGAAAAACTTAAATCACTTGCAAGTGGGTGAGGAAAGATGGCAACTGGTGGTGAAGTTATTAGTTGCTTATGTGCACCTATGACAACAGAAAGTAACACTTAGAAAAAAATGCAACTCAATCCATGCTCCAGTTATTAAAAATAAAATCAAGCATGTTCTTTTCCAAACTTTAGACATGCAGATGAGAACAAGTTATTATATAAATACTAATGCAGTTCCCTAGGTTATCTAAGGTAAGAGGGGACATATCACCCTTTGTTCTTAAAATGATATAAATATCACTGAAGGGAGGAAGAAATGAAATGTAGTGGGAGACGTGATCTCCACTCAAAAAAGTCAAGTATATCAAATAAGGCATGATCACAGGTATGCCTCCCAAACAAACCAGGCTGAATGAAAAATTCACCAAAGGATAGAAATATGTGCACAACATTCCCCAATGTGCCCTTCAAGATGCACCCACATCATTAACACCACCTTCCAACTTGTCTGCCATGCTTGTTGTGACCCGTGAAGCCATTAAGCATGTGACAAGTACATAACCCAGGAAATTTCTAATGGACAAGAGAAGCTAGGCAGCAGCCAAGGCATGAAAGACAAAGTTACCAGATTCATGATGGTTGTTCATTGAATGAACTTGGCATGCTCCCTTCTTATCAATGCCACCTCATCAAGCAATACCAACCTCAAAAGAATACACGTGTGAAAAGCACTCCATGGTTTGCCAGAAAAAAGTTAGTTCATTTATTTCACAAATGAGCACACCAGACATTTTTGATCTCTATATATTTCATTAACAAACCAATCAGTAAGATATATGGTGACCCAGATAAAAACCAAAATATCAAGTCAATGAAATTTCTGCTGTTGAAAAAATCTAAGCAGTGCTTTGGAAATTAGTTAGTCAGCTGTCAAGGTTACCATTTCAAACCGACAGCTGGGTTATGCTTTAAACCAAATAATGCAAGAAAATTTTGCAATGATGGAATTGAATCCATAAACAGAACAACATAAGGAGATATCCCCCTACAGCTTAACAAAAACCATAATTCACGAGGTATTGAGTAAGCCAGAAACCAAAACCTAGATATACAAGTTAGCCTATAAATGAATATTAAAATCATCTTTTTTCCAAAGGAAACCATCGAGTTTTTTGTGTATGCCAGAATTTGCCAACCGCCGAGGTGCACATTTACCATATCCTGTTACAGTTGTCTCTCAGTGTAAAAAACCCCAGGGTACGCCCTATTGCTCAGCAGGAAATTCTCACCATTGCTTTGGCATTCTGGCAAGGGACGCACACCTTAGGTATTGAACTCTTGATGTCCTTCAACTTGAAGGCCTTAAGATGACCCACTTAACCAGGTGTGTGGAGCCTTTGTGGCCTAAAAGCAGTCTTCAAGCAAAGAAAATATTGCATAACCGGAAGCTTCTTAGATAGGTGGGAAGCCCACTTTCCAGAAACTCACTTCGGAAGCGCGATACTCCATGCTTTTGAAATTTGATGGGAATCTTGATTCTCCCACGCTTCTCCTATACTTTCCACACGCTTCATTTATTCTTCTTATATGTTTTCTCACTCTACTTTTCATATTTTTGTGTTTCCTCTCATGCTTCTCACTCACCTCCATGTGCTTTCTCTAAATTGGCAGTCATTATTTTTAGATTTTTTTAAAAAATTAATTCTTATACTAAAAAATCATGAAATTTAAGAATAGTCACTTTTATTTGTGTTTCATTTCTATTCTCATTCAATTCTTATATTGTCTTTTTTTATTCCTCGCTTCCTATACATTTTCAAATGCATCGCTTCTCGCTTCCGCTTCCTAGCCAGGCAACCTTGGCATAAACACAAAGAATTTGATAACCATATTATAGAAGCAAAAAGCTACCTGCTACAGCAGCAAGGGTCATATCATCAGAGTATCCACCATCTCTAAGACAAGTAACCACACCATATAGGTCATTCCTGAAATCATCTGAATGCATCTGAGCAGGATATGATGCAAAAGAACAAAATTAGCACCATCTGAGGCTTATCTTCAGCCCCTCTCCATTGGCTATAGCATCAGAAAGAAATATAGAACAATTACCATCATGCAACCTCCCCATAAAAAGAATGTTCTTCCACCAGTAGCAAATCCCATTGAACAAGGCTGCAAGTATGTAACAATTCAAAATATCATAAATTCACTATTTGTAATATTATTTTATAAGAATAAGCATGTCTCAAGAACTCATTCGTTTCAAGAAGTTTGACATGTCCAAGACTTCATGCATTCCAAGCCAATGTGAGAAAACAAGATGTGAGAGGCAGCATTTGGGTGAAGAAGATGGGACAGGATGCCTATTAAATCAAATACTATTGAGTAATAAATAGTTAAATACTCCAGGTGAGCAGGAGCATGTTTGCCTGCTATCAAGAGGCCAGCTGTGATTCCATCCTTCTCCCTTCTTATAAGGGAAAGAAAAATTTTCAGGGTCTGCCTATTTGGTAAGAATTCCCAGAATTCATCACCTAACCTGATCTCCTTGTACTCAAGAGGTGTGAGGAGGAATTTGTCCTTGTCCCACCAGTACCTCTACAGCCAACAACTTCCCTCTGTCGGAGAAGACAAAAAAAAAAAGAAAAGGCAAAGCCCAAAGAATGAGCTCTAAGGCCTCCAAAGGACACAACCCAGTCACCAGTTACAGTAAAACCAAAAAGGAGTTCCATGCATAATGCAGGGAAAGTAGAAACCTGTGGCTAACGTAGAAGTTTCATTTATTTCTCAGTTTCTGTGCAACAAAAAAACAGAGTCTACATGTGTTACACTGGCAGAAAGTTGAAAGGCCTCATTAATTAAGAAGCCACCTTCGCAAGCCCATAGCCAACATTAAGAAGAAATAAGATTCTGGAGAAAAGCCATGAATAGACTAACAAAAAGATATCTAATACACAGACGAGAATCATGGTTGCCAGACTCAGAAGTGTGTCATTCACAGCAAGCAGAAGTAAAAATTGAATCATTTAAAATCTATAACAAGTGATAAGCAAAAAAGAAAAATAAGAATCTAACTGGAAGCGAGACAATACTCGAATAGAAGTGGATGCACTATGATTTCTTAACTAATAAAAACATATGATCTATGTGTTGTAGAAATATAGAACAATAAAAAAAATAATTTTCAAATGAAATACTAAATGCAAGTATACATATAAAGATTCACATTCCATATCATCAATGGCATAATAATAATTACTAATTATGGCAAATAAAGACAATAAAACTACATCACACGGATACTGCATCTTGACTACCATTCTATATCCCCTTATATGCTGGTCACATTGGAAATTTCATAAAGGCAGTGGTATCCTCATATCCATAGCAGTATTCACGTGACAGAAATAAAGTAACATAATCTCATGAATGACTAAAAAAATAGTAATCTTTCTTCCTGAAATGAAAAGAAAAAGAGTAACTTTTGACATTGTGGTTCCTATGTTTGGGAATCTTGATTCTCAAGAAATCAAATCACAATTTTAAGAATCTGGGAATTGTGCTTCCAATTTGGAGAATCTTCTCATTTCCTAGGTACTTCCCCCATTTAAAAGAAAATTATTCCTTAAACAGTTCAACAAGTCATTTCTTGCTTTCAAAGCATGTTTCCCACTCTACTAGGACACTTCCAATAAATTTGGATAACTTGCTCTGCAGCCTATGCAGTCAAAAGCGCTAACAATGCTTCAGCACTGGCACTCTTTGCACTTAAGTGAGATGTCGCCTAGAAACCTAAAATAAGTACATAAAAGTTTATAACAAAACAGAAATTGAAAACATAAAAAGTACGTCAAAATTATTAAATCATGCCTCTAAAATAGGGATGCAAACAGATCAGATCTGGAAGAGCTAAATACATGGGAGAGTCAGATCCGGATCGGGTTGGAAGTTGGAACAGCCAAAAATCACAAAACCCGTATCCTGGATCTGACCAAATTAAATTTTAGCGCATTCTCTCTAAATGCAACCACTAGGTATTGGGCCAGCATCTAGGGTGCCTAGACATGCTTTTAACAAGAGACACTACAACAGGTATTAGGCAATAAGATCTAGAACATACAGTAACTTCATATTGTCTTGTGTGACTGAGTATTGAAGGCATCTCTGCAAGTACCCAGCTAAAATACAATGAATAAGCAAGTAATATGCTCGGTTCTTCATTCAACTCATAGGGGTTATCCCCAGCTTTCCTATCAAAAAACAGAAAAGAAGAAGAGGGCATCCAATAAGTTTTTTCTATAACTCTAGATTAATTAAACAAGAAACTTTCCTTTTTTTCATGTAAATAGCACTCAAGTTCAAGAAAATTCTGCAGGACAGAATACTTCGAACATGCCAAACAGAATGTATGCGATATCAAAAGAACTAGTTGCATACCATGTGATATTCATAAATGCAGTAACTTCCTAGAGTCCCAGAAGGCAAATCAAGAGGATATCCAGTTTGAATAAATATCTGCATGGCATATCCATGTCAGCAAACCTTTTGCCTAGAGGATCCTCTCACACCCATTATAGAAATTGTGAACGTACCTTAGGGTTCTTCTCCATCTCTGCAGTGAGGGCTCCAATAGTCCCAGGATGCAGCCTAACATCATCATCCAGGAACAAAACGTACTTGCTGTCTTTATGCATTCTCTCCACGCCAACCTATTCAGATACAAGCATAACACAACATAAATTGAAATGTTCCAAGAACATCAAATCCTAAAAATACATGGGATAAAAAAACAGCTTCAAGAACAAAAATTACTAAGAATCTCATTAAAGAAAATCTTGAATCAAACTTCCATGAGATTCATCAACAAGAATCCTTATAACAATGCATTTCAAAATCATGAAGAGATATATTTAGAGTGGATATTTAATTTCTTTTGCCAAATGGCACCTAAAATGTTGCAGAGTGTAATCACAAGAATGCATAATATTCTGGAAGAACAAAAGAGAAAGCATCAGTGCAACAGAAAAGAAATTGAAGATGACTTGATACAGCATACGGTAAATGAAGATTGTTGCACTAAAAGTAAAAGATAGAAAACAGATGATAATGGAGAAAGTCCTAGCAAAGAAAACAAAGCCATATGAGCATAAAAGACAATGCAAGTTTCATAGTCTTGTGTCATGCCTAACATGTCCATTCCATTCCTCTTTCTATGCAACATTGTATAAAGTTATTACACCAGTCTTAGTATTTTCAATAATCCATTTCAGAATTGTTGCATCCTTTGGCACCTTTTAGCCAGTTCCAGATGGCCCACTGGTGGCAACGTTCATTGGAAATTTGCACAAAGATGGCTCACCCCTAACCAAGTACCTAACAATCTACACATCCAGAAAAAAGAAAGACTTGAGGTGCAATGGAAAAGGAGAAACAATGAAAACCTGAATACAATTTTTAATGCACAAAAAGATTCCTAAAAGGAAAGACTTAAATGTGATCAAAAGTTGAAAAGATAACCATTACCACAATAAGCAGGACCAAAACTTATAAAAGGTAGGGAGAAAGAACATAAGATGCAGAAGCAGCCCAAGCAAATGGAACCATTACCACAATAAGCAGGACCAAAACTTCTAAAAGATAGGGAGAAAGAACATAAGATACAGAAGTAGCCCAAGCAGATGGTTTAGCTAACTCAGCTTTTCTGTAGACATATTTCAACAATCGCTTTGGAAATTCATAAGGACCGACCTTGGAAGCTATAAATCTCTGAGACTAATTTACTAAAATCTCAGAGGGAGACTTTTGGAGAATAAAGAAAGAAAAAACTTTTCATTGTTTTCAAGATTTCAAATAAAGGGCCAATGAGTTCTAATTGTTTATGCTTCATGTTTCTCACTTTTTTGGGGTAATCAAACAACTACATATTTTCTTAATGCAGGTAATTGGATTAGCTTATTCAGGTGAAAAATTACCATTCTACAACTTCATAACCTCTTGTAGCCCCAAGCACAAAATAGAAAAGTAAACATAAACTAAGATAGCATCAGCCCCTCCCCTCCCCAAAATAAAAAACAGAGAGAGAGAGAGAGAGATTTCTCTCATAACAGGCTAGCATGAGGTAAGGATCCAACACCCTTATCTGGCTTTTCACATGGGGAAAGAGGGACTGACATGAAGGATAAGGCAGTGCTTGAAAATATTTCACATATAGGTTTCAGTAAATACTGAATCATGTTGCATTCAATTTACCAAAATAAATTATACATCAAGAAACAAACATGTTCACATACTAACTGATTATGAATTTTCTGACTGCAGGTTGTCGACAACCCAGCTACAACAATCTTTGCATCAATAGAGTCCTGCCAAGGAACAGTGACAAACAACATATCAGAACCGCAAAACGAGAGAACCTATATAGATAATATGAGGCATATTTATAGATTTCAATAGACATCAGAATAACTGGGATAAAAATCTGAGGATGCACATCTCTATGGTTTGAACACATGCAAGACTGACCAGATCCTCTATTT
This sequence comes from Nuphar pumila, assembly GCF_984573655.1. NCBI lineage: Eukaryota > Viridiplantae > Streptophyta > Magnoliopsida > Nymphaeales > Nymphaeaceae > Nuphar > Nuphar pumila. The sequence continues at coordinate 20,810,433 of NC_143254.1, read as the reverse complement.
CCACATACCAGGTGAGGGGAGGCAAAGAAGGGAAATGGGAACTTATCATATGATTCTGAAACCTGGACTCCTCAAAATTCTGCTATAAACAAGGAATGGAACTGAACCCAATAATAATGATCCAATGAAAGAAAAGAAACTTTATTTTCATTTTTGAAGCCAATAAAAAGTGAAATTCTTGGCACATGTGGTGTGTCAGTCTCTTGGTAAACAGGGGCCTCAATTTCTTTATCATATTACTATCCAGCCCAAATCTCTGTTAGCTTGTGCACGTCCATTTTTAATGGACGTGGGCATATGGGTATATATGACAAAGATCCGATCCAGATGAGAATATGGCTTATAACATCTGGCTTAGGTATCATATAATTTTCATCAGGATTCAGACCCACATCATAATCAAATTGGTGGAATCCTAACCGCTGAATGATGATGGAAAAACATCAATCTTTTTTATTTTTTTCATAGAGGGATGAGCTCACAGCAGGTCTTAAGAACTCGGTCATCAACATAAAAGTTGCCAGAACTTTAACTAGTGTACATATGAAGCCACATTAGATAAATAATGTATTACATTGTTGTGAGAGGCGTACGCCTCAATACCTGAAGCGTACGCCTCAGAGGCGAAGCGCACGCTCAAGGTATTGAGGCATTGCAGTGAAGCGTTTCAGGCTTGAAACACACGCTTCACTCATGTGAAGCGCACGCCTCAAGTCGAAATGTGCTTCGCTTCTAAGGCGTGCACATCATGTTTGGAGTCGCTCAAATCGGAGCTCGACGGGCTGCTCGGACTGAGACATAGGACGCCGACGGTGACGGAAGAGGGGCTGGCACCGTCGGAGCTGTTGGATCGCTTGGCCGGAGGGTTGCCGGCAGTGGAGCACTTGCGCTTGAGGGTGGAGTTCCAGTGGTTCTTGATGGCGTTGTCTGTGCGGCCGGAGAGGATGCGGCCGATGGTGGCCCACTTATTGCCGTAGCGGGCGGGAGGAGGGAATGAAAAACCTCGCCTACGACGCCGGAGATGCCATAGCGGACAGATTGATGAACTAGTCCCACCCTTCCGCATACCGGATCATGATCGCCGCACCGTGGAGCGTCGAGGAGATGACGGAGGATCCCCGCAGGTTGACGGCATCTGCCTTCCCGACGACATCCACGTTCCTGACGGCCCGAAACACTGGCAAGGACTGCACGGATACGGCAAGGCGCTCCCTCTGATCCTGGGAAGCGAAGAGGTCGAGGTGGAGGAGGTAGCGGTTCTTGGGGTGGTAGACGGCGCGGAGGAGACGAAGGACGCGGTCGCAGTCACCGTTGGAGCCGGAGATGAAGTAGGCGAGGGAGGGAGGGTGCGGGACTGCGGAGATGGAGGCGGAGGTTGGGTTAGGGTTAAGGATCGGAGGATTGGGGAGGAAGTGGGCAGAGCGGAGAGGGGGGAGTGAGGAGGGCGTGCGGCAAGAGAAAGAGAGGATGAAGAGGAGGAGGGAGGCGAGGGAGGTGGAGAGGAGGCGCTTCCCCTCCTTCGTTGAGGTCGACGTTAGCGCTAGGGTTTGCTGGTGCGGTTGCATTTCCCGGTGGCGGTGGTGGCATTTTTTCTCGGGTGGCAGTTCTTCAGTGCGACGTGTTGAGAGGCTTTCGGACCGGAGAGGTGGTTGGCGACTTGGCTCTTTCTCGTTTCTTGCTTCGCAAACAACACTGTGTTTTCCAAAATTTACAGAAACGCCATTTCAGAGTACAGATCGGGATAAAGTGGTTTGGATATGGTGGGGCATGCTTGATCCGAAGTTTATGGGTCGGTTCCGTATTCGGATTATCCTACTCACAACCACAGCCATCCATCATTTGCCATCGTAGATCTTGTGAAGACACAATTTATTTTATACTATCATTTATTATTTATTATTAGTTTTTATTTAAAATTTTCATTATTTTATTAATATTATATATTTTATTATTTTGATCATGAAGCTTACGCTTCAACGCCTCGAGGCTTACGCTTCGCTTCATAACAGGCTCAACGCCTCGCTTCGCCTCATCGCATTTAACAACCTTGATGTATTAGGATCGTTGCATAAATCCTTTACATCAGATTGGCTTGTTTGAGGATAATAGATGACTCCTAATATTACCATTTATTCGGCAACTAATACTGTTAACAAATGATGACAGATGCTCCAGCCTTTTGCAATACATAAATTTACTGGTATCTCTCTAACCTAGACAAATTATAAAACAGCACAGGAACATGATAAAGAAAAAGTATTCACCTTATAATCTGAAATCAAGAAGGATACAGCATGATAAGCTGGATCATCAGTACTCTCAACTACAAAAAGAAATTCCAAGGGTCCACCATAGAGAGAAGTTATCTGCATTGAAGTATTTACACAGACAATGTAGAATTAGTCATCAAAACAAATAAAAGCAAAAGAAGGCCAAAGAAGAAATGGAAAGACCAATATGAGCACATGAAAAACTCTCATTGGAAAACAAATGAATGGAGGACATCCACCTAAGAATACTATCTAGCCATATTTATCATTATTGGTACTACTTTGAGAAATATCATGTAGCAGTGCATCTAATAGAACCCAGTTTGCTATAAAGGAAATACAACCTGACTTCTCCAGTTTTGCAGATTGTGCTCTCCAAAACCTTTTAAAGGCATGATAACCGACACTCTTGGCAAGTTTATCTGGCTGTAGTGATCAAGGTCATTAATATCTTCACACAGAAACGCAAAGTTATTGCCTCTTCTGATTCGATCTTTTAATTTTTTAATCTCTCTATTCCTGGAAAAGGATAAAGCATATTTCAGCATAAGCAAGGACATAATATGCTTGCAGCTTAATGTACTAAATTAGTGTTCATGCTATTTTTACTACTTTAAAGTTTCAAGTTAGCTTTACAAGAATAATTGTTGGAGCTTTATAATTACTTCTGTATTTAATTTCAGAATAACACAAAAAGTTTAATGATGGGACATGCCTCAAGAAAATGCTTTTCTGCATTTGTCTGTCTTCACTGCTTCAGTGTTTTATTTTTGGCATACATAGAAACAAAACCATTTATGTAAGTGGGTACAATAATACCTCAACAATCTGGACATAATAAACCTCCCAAATAATTTGTCAATGCAAAATCTTTTTAAAAAGCAAAATACAGATTGTTTTGTTTAAACTAAAATCATTTTTCTAGAAACATAAAAAAACAGGATACCTCGAAATAAAAGGAATATATGCATCTGAACCAATTGACTCAGTTATATGGAACAATGTAGGGTCTGTTAGACAAATCAACAAAAAAAAATGATGCCGATGATTATTAGCTTCATGACTGTTAGTTAGCCTTCACAGAAAGAAAAGATCCACATGCACATTGAGCCTAGCAGATCCACAGGGCATTCAAGGATAATAATCAAGATTAAATAAATGTCCGACTCAGTAAAGGTATAGCATAGATGAAATCCACCTCATGCACCATTTACATCTCAAACTCTGCAGAAAAATCTTGAACAGTATGCACCAATTCAAAAACCAATCAGAACCACTGGAGCCCAAAGAAAACCTTCTGAAATATCTAACGAATCTAATGAGTAATGACAGTCCACATTTGAGACTCCTTGATTTTCAAATCAATAAGAAAAATCCATTAGGATTATTTTGGGCAAAATGAGACAAATACATTCAAGAAAGATATTTTGTTTTGTTCCAAAATAGTAAGATAAACAAAAGAATAACACAGAATATGATAGTAATTACATACCCATGATATGATCAACAGCTATAACAATAAATATAACATGAAATATGATATAACAAACAAACAATTACATAAATACGTGGACAACTTCAATACCTGACATAAGCAGCCAAAGTCCAGCCCAGAGCAAGAGTTAAACAAATTATGCATCCCTAAAGATAGAAAACAATGTCAGACAAAATGAAAAGTTCACTATTACAAAGCTCAATGAGAAGTTCACTATTACAAAGTTCAGCCATGTACTTTAAAAGAACAACAAACCCAGTGCATTCATATCATAGTTACACACAGTGCTGATTATGAGAGATGATGTTGGTGGGTCTGGATCCAAGATCCAGAAACAGATCTGAGTTTATTGGATTATTTTATTCTTTCCTATAATGCCCTTTGTGTTATGTATAGAGTCTTTGTTTATGTTGGGTATTTTTGTCATAGTAAAATTATGTGACAGTTTTAATATACAAAGGAGTCATTCACACGATATCCCACATTGTAAATTGTGCAGCAACAGCCCCTTTTACATCTGGTTATTCTTCTTCCTCCTCTTTAATTACTTTGGAGATTTAAGATACCTAAATATATAATGATACTGAGGACAAATAGCATCAATGTTTCCATAAAAAAGGATTGGGGAGAAAAATAGTACAATAATATCAGGAAAATATCATAAAATGTTGATAAACGCTCATGAGCATTTTCACTATTTTTCATATGTTTCCAGGCAGAAAATTCTGTTTTGAATGATTCTAATGGGTTATTGGAATTAATGATGGAACAGACCTTATCCAATATCTCAAATGATCGCATGGTCACATTTTGTTTAAGTGGCACTTTAATCATTTGTCAATAATGAGACAATACCCACCTCTTTCACTCATGCTTCACACCCTTTTATGGACGTTGTATGTGAGTCTCTTTATAGTGTCTCTCTTACATTTATGTGAAACCAAAAAGGAATAGTACAAGTTTATTCCGACATCAAACAAAAAGTGAGGTTGAGGGACCTCTTATATATAAGGTGAGAGGACTAGTTATAACGAGGCATTTAAAAGAAAAAAAGCTTGTCACATTATACCTTGTTAAACATTTTACTTACTAGATTTTATTACAACTTAAAAAAAAGTAAAGAAGACTCCATTAGCTTGGCCAAGTAGATTGGGACTTGCTTGGTTGATTTGACCGGCTTTAGTTCAAACCGCACCATATTGCTTTTGTGACTCTGTTAGGTGCTGATATGAGAAACTGGGCAGAGTCACGAGGTGACTCGCCAAATTTTGACAACTATGAATGCTACTCTTGAGGTAGTATTTGCCAGTTCCACTTTTGGGTGCAAATATAAAGCCAAAGGAGTAAATGCCTCAAACACCTCCTCAATTCCTTGGTTGCTTTCTCAATTCCTTTCTCCCAAAATAACCATTATCAGAGTAGTTGACAGAAGTCTAGCCACTTCCTCCCTACCAGAACTACCAGCTCCCAAACAATTTATAACAGCAATTTAAGATGTTGTTACACTATCACATGATATAATGGTATAATAAGGAGGGTGCAAGAGAGGTTTGAGCTGCTTTTATCACAAAAAAACTTTGAAAGTCCACACTTGGACATCTAAGATTTGAAAATAAGGGGAAAGGCATTTGGCAATAAGGGAAAGACATACTAGGGAACAAATGATGAAAGTTGACATGATAAAAATGTAAGGATGTTGAGGGAATCAAGGAAGTGGTGGGAGAGGCCTACTTGTTCAATATTTACCAAGGGAAGGGAAAAAAACATGGGGAACAAGCAGAGTGTGGATTGAGTATGTTTACGAGATAGACAACCACACCTCATCGATAGATGTATAAAAAGTACGCTAAAGGGAACGAAAATAAAGGAGAGGGCGCAGACCACTAAGAGGTTGCAAACACATGATATGAAGAGCAGAATCCATACTAAGGGTCTGATGACCCTAGTGATGCAAGTCACCACTATTGAAGCTATATCAATGCATTGATTTTGAGAAGAGAAGGATCCAAAGGAGGTCACCAGACTAGGAAGTGAAAGAAGGAAACGAAACCAGAAGCGAGGTATTTAAAATTTATAAAAACTGTGAAGCAACGAAAAATCAATTTAAAAGTAAAAATAGGAATAAAAAAGGAAGTGATATGGGATCGAGTAGGAAGCAAAATACTAATCAAATAGGAAGGGAATAAAAACTAAAATAAAAATGACAATTCTTAAACTTCATGATTTTGCAATGTAAGAATTAAATTCTTCTCAAGATATAAAAATGATGGCTGTCAATTTGGAGAAAATACATGAGAAGTGAGTGAGAAGCATGAAAGAAAGCACATGGAAAACATGAAAAGAAGTATGAGAGAAGTGCATAGAAAGCATGTAGTGAAGCAGGGAAGAAACATATGGGAAGCACAGGAGAAGCATGGGAGAATCAAAATTTTCATAAAGTTTCGGAAGATAGGAGTATTGCTCTTCCAAAGAAAGTTTATGAGAAGTGCATTTCTCACCTATCTATGAAGCTTCTGGTAACTCTCTGGTCATCCAACCTTCACAGCAACCATGATCTATTATGAAATGCTACATCCAAGCTAGACATGATGGCTAACATAGCTATTGGTAGTGTTGGGGCATCTCTTTAAGCAGAAGACAGCACCAAGTCAGCCAACCAAACCAAAGGGCCGATTAAGTTCACTAGAAAGTGTTCCTCAAAGTTCGTATAGCATGTAATGACTCAGTTATGGGCCTCAGCAAGCCTTGTACAATTGTTGAACCTTAGTACCCATCCATTATTATTGTGAACCTCCATAATGACCATGGATTTCACCAATAGAAATACCACTAACCAAATAACACCTATGATGCAACAGATGCACCAAGCAAGACTGTCATATCTGATCCAATCCCAAATCCCTGTAATGTTCAAATGTAAGGTTCAGATAAACACCGACAATATAGGCTGATTGCTAACATAATGACCAAGAACCACAAATTGATCCAAAGATATTGATACTTGATCAATTCCACGTGTTTAGGGACCCATTCCTTATGTATTTGAGTTGAAACCAATCTCCAATCATGAACAACCAACTTCTGTAGAATCAATCAATTACATTCTGCTGTCTAGCATCCAAAACAATAGATCTCCTTGAATTATCGTGCTAACCCACCACACAACCCACTTCATCTTCCATACATGATTCCATGTTATCAGGATTTTTTGGGGAAAGGAAAATTTCGCAATAAACTCAAAAAAATTGTTTTTCTCAGGAAATTCTCTGAAAATATCAGTATATTTAAATTTTAAAAAATACATAGATAGTATATAAAAATACAAGAAAAATACAATTGTATATGCATAAAGTATATAAATATTGTGTTAATAACGTGATAATATCGGTGTTTTTCTCAGGGTTACATTGGTTTCTGCAACCTCGCGACAGAATCAGGATATTGTCAATAAATGGTCGAAATTTGCGACTGTGCTTCTATCATCAATATTAGGAAACCACTGCACTGACATCCGTCATGTTCTAGATGTCATGCGCCACAAATCGGCCAGGACAAAACCTTTCATCCTGTTTTCCAGCATCAAGAGCAGGCAATGCAGAAATTTTGGACGTTTCACCAAGGCTAAATGTAAATTATGCAACCCCTCTACATAGAAAATACATAAATAATTAAATATAAATCATACCATGGCTAAACCTTGGACAAAAAAAGAACGCACACAAGCGATCCTGCAAACTCATAGTCGATATATACCTCAACATTTCAGAGAACTTGTAATAAAAAAAAAGGATTGAACCAATATCACGATCCTAAACACGCATCCACGATTCCCTCCCAAAATTTCGACTGAAGAACACAACAATCAAGCCAAACAACGAATCACACGAATCACAAAGCCGAGAACTCCGAAACCGGGCGATCTCGAACGTCGTCGGGGAGAGGGAGGAAGAAGAAAAAGCGTGTACCTGGATCTGGAAGAAGACCGCGAGCGGGATGCAGAACGCATTGCTCGCCGCGATGAGGTGCGAGTCGAGCGTCCCCGACGAGACCATCCTCAGACCCCGCCGAAGATCCGCCGGCGAATAAAGCGAGCCAGAATCAGAAGTGAAACGAATCTCGTCCGGACTCTCTCAGATCGCCTTTCTACAGAGCGATCGGGAGGAGAGACCGAGACGAAACCTCCAGAGTGAAGGAGGAGGAGGAGGAGAACGACGGAGGAGGAAGGGAAAGAAGAGGAAGGAAGGGAGGAAGAAGGGAAGACCGAGGGGTGGGAGGCGAGTATTTATAGGGGCGAAGGAGGGAGAGTGAACAGTGGCCACAAGTTTTCGTCCCCACGGAGCGGAGAGAGCGAGCGATGGCCTCAGCGCGCGCGGCAAAGCTGAAACCATCGGAGGGAGCGGGAGAGAGGGGAGGGAGGGAGGCAGCCTATTTTTGTAAATAACGGATCCAGCTCCTATTATTATTATTTTTTTTATTATTATTATTTTTATTTTTATTTTTATTTTTTTGCCCCAAGGGTTGGCGTAGTGGGCGGGCAGTCAAGGTTTCATACTGACGGACGTCGTCTGGGCAAGCCAATGCATAGCATAAGCCCGGACGGCAGGGTCCTGCGGGCATGACGATCATAGATATGGCAGGCCGAGCTAGCGTAACCAGGTCTTAGTGACGGGTGCAGCAGGTTATAAATTAAAAAAAAAAAACTTTTATTTTTTTTATGTTCAATATGAATAATATTTTCATCTATGTCAGATCATTTTCTCAAACTGATTTGGCAGATCATCTTATCTGCTCTTACGAGAGGGGCTGGGGCAAGGTCTCTACCCCCACCCCGTTTTAAAAATCTGCCCTCCATCCTCAGACGGGTTTTGATTTTAACCTTCATCCCTACCTCCATCCTGTTTTATGTCCTTCATTCCCAGTCCAAACCGGATGAGGCGGGGCGGAGGCCCATTTCCCCTCAGTCCACTGTCATCCCTAAAGAGAATTTTAGCATTTTACTAACCAATATTGGGGAGGGTGGGGCAAAGCATAAGTTCATCCCTGCATGGGTTTTGATTTAAGCCTCCATCCCCATTTCATGTCCTTCATTCTCGGTTTACATTAGACGAGGCAGGGCCAGGCTCCGATCTATATACTTAATTCATAGGTGCTCAATTGTGCTGACCGTTCATCCTGTGCATCGTAATGAACGATCAACGTGCAAAAATGAGAAAAAAAAATAAAAAATGTGCTTTTTTTTGCTAAAACAACCTTTGGAGGTGCTTTCAAACCGCCGCTAAAGGTCTGGCGCTTCAAAACGCCATTAAAAGTCTAACCGAGACACGTGCAGCATTTTATTTTTTTAGCAGTGCTTTGAAAGCACGGTATTTTTTCTATTTTTCATGTTTTTTTCATGCTGACCGTTAATCACACTGCATGATGGATGGTCAGCGCTTGAGTTCGGATTGAGACCCTACTATATATATATATATATATATATATATATGTGTGTGTGTTTGCATGTAAAAGAAAGGCTTAGCAAATTTTAATTTTTTATTATTTTTTGTTGTGTTTTCAGTGAAAACCAGTTGCTAAAGATGCAAAAGTCAACAGTTATAAAAAGCATAAATTTTGTCCAACTCAAAAAAAAACTTTATCCAAAGGACAATTCCCTCTAATTGTCCATGCTGCACTAAAACTTAAAAATCGAACGGCCATCATTTGTTCCACACTTTTCAATGATAAATTGTTTTCTCTCTCTTTATATATATATAATGCGTGCATGTCCCCCGCTGTAAAGAAAAAAGAAAATAGCATCTAGTGGTGTGCAAAAGCACCAGTAAAGGTCGAGGGCCTTTAGTGGCACGTATGCGCTACAAGTGAAATGCACTGCTAAAGCCTTTGAAACTCTGGTGACGCTTGTGGGCATCACTAAAGGTCCTTCTTATAAACTTGTGTATGCCATTGATAGCAAGTGTATGGTGTAACATCAAATCATTTACAGTTTAACATTATACCTATAGTTTAAAAACCTGTCGGGTTGACTCGGTCAAGATCACCCTGTCACCGGGTCAAAAAACAGTTGTGACCCGACTTTAACAAAACTCGACTCAGTCATGGGTGAGTCATATATATATATATTAGTAATAAAATTATACATTAAATATATTAGTAAAAATACTATAAAATATAGAAAATATATACATATATTTATATATTTTATATAAAATATAAAGTTTAACATGACCCAGCTGAGTCATGAGTTACTCACGGATGAGCCTAGTGACGACTCACAGGGTTTTAAAACACTGATTATACCTCTCTCTCTCTCTCTCTCTCTCTCTCTCTCTCTCTCTATATATATATATATATATATATATATATATATATATATATATATATATATATATGGGATAACATTTGGAAACATGCACCTCTTTTTTTTTATTGAAGCTAACCCTACAGATGTTATATGCATTCTTTGCTTAGTGGCTTACAATATGCAATACTTTCCCATGTCATAACATTGTGTTTTTTCATCAAAGAAACATGATCCAAAAGCTAGTTTTCACAATTTTAAACATGTTGAATCCATCCATAAGATAGTTTTGATCAAAACAAACTTGTGCATGGAGATGAGCCATTATAACTCAATGGTGCCATTACCAAATGAATATTTCTCCTAAGGCTTAGTTGGTCAGCCTCTTTATTTCTCCAAAGGATGGTAGGTGCCATCAAGCTTACCCATGAGCGAGAGGAAAGGCATGAAGTCCTATACTATTCATCATCCAAAACAACTCCTTTAAAGAAGATTGCCCACTCAACAAAACATGTAGAACACATCTTGAAAGTCAAATATGCTACAAAAAATTAAAAATTAAAAAATATATAACTTTTCCTCCGGGGATGTAGAACCCATGAATGTAGCCAATATTTTCAAAATAAATAAAATCTAGAAAATGTTGTTTTGAAGGCTAAAAATGCATTTCAAGTTAGAATAACTATGAAATGAGCCAAAAGTATTGAATTTTTGCATATAACTCCTAACGTGAAATGACTCGATCAAAATTGGGGTGTTTAACAATACTTCTCTTTATTGTCAAGTATACGAAGGGTCACCAATTTTGGAAAGGCTAAAGGATTGACTCTATCACCGTGCTTTTTTTAAAAAAGTCTTGTAAAAAACAAAGACATTGACGAGACATTGCAAGTTATAGCTAAAGTCATGGACATAGCTAGGGTCTCTTTATGATACATGTCTATGGAAACATAGAGGAGCCAAACAATGTTGTATCAAAGACTAAGCTAATACCTTGTTTTACACGATCATTTTTTCTTGAATTCGGTAGGCGAATGAGACATTTTTGTTAAGAGAGGTTAGACAAAACAAGTGTCTTATCATGTAAGATTGCATAGAAGACAATTGACACATTTTTTTCAAAAGACAAATATTTATTGAAAAGACAAGGATAAAGACAAACTTTTATGACAAAGACTTTAGGATACAACAAAGACATTTTTTTGAATATGACAGTCATTTTGGAGACGATACACTTGGTTCTGACATGCTTGGAGATAAAGATGGTTATGCGCTTGTCAAATGTATATTAAATTGTTCTATCAATCTGTAGGATAACCTTTGGACCTAATGTTTAAGTTGTCTACATGATGATCCTAATATAGGAATGAGTAGACTTACCTAATAGAACAATTATGTTACTACGAATTATATTAGCTGAATAAAACTTTTTAGTAACAAGCTGAAAAATGCATATGACATGACATGCTAATTGATAAAATGCTATTATTTGACTTATTTTGATCAAGATAATTACAAAACAAGTTCTTAAGACAAATTTTTTGACTCATAAAAGATCAACCTTTTGAGAAAACAATGCAAATGATTCTTATCCTGGTAAAAGTCATCTCTGATACAAAAAAATGACTTGATAAAATGCATTGTGACACCCTAAAAAAATCAGCAATTTTTTTTTTTTGAAAATAGAGCACAAAGCCGAATAACAAATTTTCTCATCTTTGAAATCATTTTGAAAGAAACCTATCACACATCGGAAGTAAAACATTTTCAATGAAGCAATGTTTCTATTGATATGCATGATAAGTTTACAAAATTTTAGTGGTGAACTTCAATAATTTTTTTACAAAATTTACATTATAAATATTCTTGATAAAAGCCCCAAAACACACACAGGGCCCTCAAGGAAGTAGAAGAGTCACGATCCAGCTCCAAGTATACTCAAGTCCATTGCATTCATCACGTCAAACCCACCTACCCATGAGTACCAAAAAAGGGAAAAGAAGGGGTGAGATAAACATGTCTCAACAGGTAACACGACCACCCATCTCGCGATCTCGAATATAGATAGGTTGACAAGCCAATCTGAACTTCAATCAAGTCCAAGGCTCAACACGAGTTCAAATCCCGACTACGAGATTTGACTCGACACAACCTTCATCTCAAGAGGTATCTCTACGAACCATGCACACCCTAGATGTATGCATATCTTTTATTTTTTTCTCCATTTAAGTTCTTTTGCTTGCTATAAATTGCTTACAAAAAAATTATTTAAGTTTTGATAGTATTACTATTTCCATGAGGGCATTACTGCTCGGGCTGCTATAGGCTCATCAGTCTACATGGGGATGTATTTTCAACCAAGAGTGTTTTACATATTATATTATTAACCCTACAGGAACTTGGTTATACCAACACCAAGGTCCAAAACCCTCCGTCAAAGTGTTCTTTCTCTTGAAAAAGTCATAGTGAACTACCCTAGCATACATAGTTGAACCTCAAACAAAAAATGAGTTTGTAGAAGACTAGTTCACCCTAGTGACCAAAGCAGGGCTCACAACAACACTCCACCGCCAGCTGAGAAAGAGTCTATCATCAACTCAACACATTCCACGGGATTGGTGCAAACTCGCTCTGAAAACGAGTACAAAGTCGCTGAATGTGACAAGTTACCCCATCTTTTAGGGTATAACCAAACTGATATGTGTAACTTGTTTTATATTTAATTAAAATTTATTCTTAATTTAGTTCACAATGTACCCTCTGTGTACACAACGAGCTACACTGAAATCTCTAACTTAAGAGAAATTATCTTTCTTGAAACTAGTGCAATAACCTTATTGCATTCTTGAGTCACCTTTGTGGCTGAAGTCTTACGCTCAATGAATCCTTATTGCACCCTACATTAGGCTCTAACTTGGAAAAATCATTTTCCAAGATCTAATTTACAAGAAAATTTGAGAAACTTGGTAAACCTCAACACGTTGAATACAAAGTTTAATAAAAAACCTTTGAAACATTTTAAGATATGAGAAAACTAAGGCATCATAGTTGCTAGTGTCAGGGCAGCGTAGTGTCTATAACGGGGACAATAAAACATTTTTCATTTATATATAATTTCTTTTGAAAAGAAGTTCAGGGCAGCACAAAGCCCATGACAGAAAGATGTTTTGAAAGGGTGAACAGGTCAACGTAAATGCCTTGACAGGAAAAAAATTCAAAAGAAGGTACGGGGGGGGGGGGGCAGCATAGTGCCCATGACAGAAAATTTTTGAAAGACAAATTAGGGCAGCGTATCCACTATGCATAGATATATTTATATATATTACATATTTTTTTCAGCATGAAAGACATATCAACCATTTCAATATTACTAAGAAAAACAAAAATTTATTTTCTAATCCATAAACCAGAAAATGCACGCTTTATTCATAACTAAAAAGGAAAGTTTCTTTGACAGGCAACCACAAGCATACAAGTGAATGCCAAACTAATTTTCCTTAACATCATTACCAAGCATACATATACCAAAACTATAAAATTTTCTTCTTTGAACAACATTCTAAACCTACCCATATGTATATAAAAACAAAAAATATTATTAATTGTTTTTTTCTTATTTAACAACATGATAAGCAATACCATCTCATCGTTGGATTCCCAAATATCAAACAAAAAAAATCGCAGGCATGCATTTCTATATATATATTTTTTTAACCCATATAAATTCAAAATAGAACCCTTTTTTTCATTTAACAGCATAGTAAACTTAACCAAGTCGTTATTTGAAATCCCAATAAACCAGAAAATCGTAGGGGTCGATTTCTATAAAAAAAATTTAGACAGAGAGAAATCAAAACTGAAATTTAATCACATGAATCAGCATGATAAATATAACCATCTCACTATTGTAATTCCAAACATTGAACCAAAAAAATTGCAGGGCATGGTTTTTTTTATAAATAAAATTTTATTTTCAGTAACATATAAATCAAACAAACACCCTTTTTTTTAATCAGCATGATAAACAGAACCATCACCATTACATTATGGAATTCCAAACATCAAACCAAGAAAATTTGCAGAGCATGGCTTATATAAAAAAAAATTTATTTCAGACATATGAATCAAATTGAATTTTTTTTTCTCATGAATCAACATGTTAACCGTCACCATTTCATTATTGAAATTGCAAACATCAAAACAGGAAAATTTGTAGGGCATGGTTTATATTAAATAAATTATTTACAGACATATATAAATCAAACTGAATTATCTTTTTTTTAAATCAGCATGTTAACCACAACCATTTCACTATGGGATTTCCAAACATAAAACCAAAAAAATCGCAAAGCATGGTAACTATATAAAAATTTTATTTCAGATACGTATACATCAAAACTATTTTTTTTTTCTATGAAACAACATGACAAACGTGCCCATGTCATTAATGGAACCCCAAACTTCAAACCAGAATCACAGGGCAAGGTAACTATATAAAAAATATATTTTAGATACGTATACATCAAAATTGATTTTTTTTTTCATAAAACAACATACACGATACAGCCACTCAAACGCCCTATGCATGCCACTAATCATGAAAATGAGGGGCCGTGTACCTACCTTGTTCTCTTAATCCGACAGGCACAATCCCTAGACACAATACACAAACCCCTAGCATGCCCACAGCCACCGCTTGTCCTCCTCCTCGAGGATGCCCAAAACAGCACAAAAGAGAAGCCAAAAAAAAATAGAAAATAAATAAAGTAACATAGGGAAAAAATAATGAAATAGGAATGAAGAAGAAGAGGAGGAGGGAGGGACCGACCTATCCAAGGTCGTCCTCCCTTCGAAGCTCCTCTGATGGGGGCATCTCCTCAATGGCAGCAACAAAGGAGAACAAGGAAAGGGGCAGCTCCCACGCAGCACCAGGACGAGGCTAGGAAGAAGATGGTGGTGCACCGCCGGTGCCGCCGAAAATCGGGTGGAGATGGTGGAGGAGAGGAAGAGGATGAGAGAGAGTGTTAGGGGGGTGCGGCAAGGAGATGAGAAGGGTGAGAGAGCAAAGTCATTGAGGAGAAAGGAAAGGGGTTTAAATTGGGGGTGGATTCGGTTAGGATCCATCCGGATCCTGCCTCAATGGGTCAACTAGCCTCCTAGTTGGTCTAACTGGGTCCAACCTAGTTAGACCAACTAGGGCTGGACCCTAGCAGGGTCAGCCACTTGGTTGAGCTCAACTGACCTTAGCAGGGTTAGCTCTGCTGGGGTTGGCTAGATTGGGTTGCAAGGACTATATTGCCCTTCATGCTAGAAAAAATGCTAAATGAGTCTCCTAGACCCATTTCTAGCCTCCCACGTGTTTAAAAACAACATCTCATTTCACTGGATCAACCTAAAACGGCTTTTTTGGGGTTGACCATGTTGGGTCAACTCAATGTCAGACAATTATGACATGCATGACCAAAATCTCTTTGAAACACTGAAACACTCTTAAAATATACATAATGCTCTTGAAACTTGTCGGGCTTACTCTAAGCTCGTATTAACTATGTTTCTAATGAAATAAAGATTGTTCTTCTTAGAAAAATACATAAGAATTCAACCATACATATGAAAATAAAAAATATCTCAATTTTTTATTATCTAAATAGGAAAGGATTAGTTGTTCAAAGTAGGAAGGTCTTGCCAATGATCAACCATCGATCTCAAGACAAAGTAAAAACCTTATTTCATACAAAAGTCTCTTTGACATAATAAGTAGTGATGCAATGTAAGAAGTCTTGTCGATGACCAACTATCAATCTCAACGAAACAAACAACTGGATAAAATATAATAGGTCAATGACATCTTTTTAAAAGATTGACGCAAAATAACATCTCTTGTAAAACCTATGATAATGAACCATGCATTTCAAAAAAACTCAATTTTTGGTAAAATAAAAAAAATTACAAAAAAAAAATGTCAAAAGAAATCTTATTGTAGGATCAACTTGTAGACCTTTTTAGGTCAAATGCAATAACATAAATTATTGGATGCAATATGAATGCTATTAATGAGACAATCAAATCATGGTGCAAAAATAACTTCATGACAAACAAATAACAGAACAAATACGATATTTATAACTGATAATGGTGTATGTCATAATGCTAAGTGCTATGGTGGGACTTATGAAATGCAATGTAAATGATGATCTAAGTCTAAAATGACTGCCATTTTTTTTTAAAAAGAAATCGCCCCTTGCTAAAATTGCTAAGAACAAATTTTGAAAATAAAAATTTTCATTTGACTGAATATTTGTCATGGAAAGTCTTGCAGATATGAGAAGAATGAGTGTTAAAGTGAGTATGTGCAACTTGCATTACTTAGCAACAATTTGATTCTTTGTCAATGTTGACTTACTTTACCTTCTAGTTTTTTCTCCTAATTAGAGTCATTATAAAATAACAGACTCATTCTTCTTTAATAGAACAAATCTTATTTTTAACCTTTAAACTTCAAAGCAACTAGTCATAGAGGCACATGTATAAGTTAATGCTTCAATAATAGCTAATTTAATCTCACAAAGATTGAGACTCTAAGAACTTTTAAATGAGCAAAACTCTTTAGCCATTTAGGCATGAAAATGAGAGTTTCAAGTGCATAAAAGCCCATGACTTTTTATTCTAATACAATTTAATCTTCTCGCTCCAAGGCTTGCATCAAACTTATACATATTGAATATTTTTAAGTGACTAACCATTTTTCAAAGACTTTGAAAGAAACAATAGGATGTGTTATGAACTTGGAATAATAAGGACAAATAGTAATAACAATGAAAATGAATAAAATGATCAATTTTTTAGATAAATAAATTTTTTTTCAAACTTTGGGTATCATGAGCCTCAAAAAGAGTAATAAAGAAGGTTGAACATGATATTCTTAAATGCAAGGCTCAAAGAAAAGCAAGTGGATAAAAAAACACTGAAAATTTAAAACTTGCTCACTTTTTTCTTTCAATAATGTCATTTTTTCCTTCTTTTGTCACTATCACCAACACCTAAAACTGGATGATGACTTTTAAAAAAAACATCGAGCCTAGGGGATGATACGACTCTTTTTTTTGGCATTTTATCACTTTTTTATGCATTTTGGTATTTTTTACTTTTTTAGAACTTTTTTTATACTCCACTTTGTAAAAAAAAGGCTCAGGATAAGGCTGAAATGGGTACATTTTGCTTTAGACAAATGAGATGACCAATCTAGTCATTTTTAGGAAAGTTAAAAATAAGACCTAGAGCATAAGGTACCCAAGCATAAAATGGATAAGTCTATAATACTACCCAAAGAAGGGGATGGGAAGTAAAGTCAAAGAAGAAGGCAGTCTTGGCATCTTTTAGCTTTAAGAGTTTTTCCTCTAAGTGAATTGTCATGGTCTTAGACCATAAAATATGAGATTGTAGATGTTGTTGCATTATTCATCCTTTGTTATTCTTAAACTTCATAAAAAATTACTCTTCTATTTGACCACAAACTCATTCATTTTTTGTGTCTTTCACATAAAGGACATTACCTTTAAGTTTTCTCTTCAAAATAATGCAAAAAAATTTACCACTGCTAATAATGTTTTGAGTGGAATGAAGTTCATGTGAACTTTTCATAAATGCAATGACTTTCTGACAAAATTCATTCAAATGACAACTCTTTTTAGAAAATGACTTCTAAAAGTTTCAAAATTTTATTTTTTATTTTTTTGAATTTTTAAAAACTTTTTATTTTTTGGATTTTTTATTTTCAATTCTTTGAATTTTTTAAATAATTATTTACAAAAGATTACCAGAACAAATCACTCACATTCTCAAAAGACATGAGAATGATTAGGTTCATGACATTTTTCTCTTGAGGTATAATGTGACCCATGTTTTGATTTTGTCCTCCTTTCCAACCTCGATCTTTTAAAATAGCATAGATTTACTCGGTACAGTACAAATTACAAAGTACTCTTTTACTAATTTCAACATCAGAGGCAGAGGTTTGAACTAAATATATAAATAACGTGTTTATTCTATGGACATTGCTCATGGTCCAGGCTAAGATCACAAGATTGAGGAATAACATATGGGTATGATAAGGTTGCATATTTCTTTGATGAATTTTGAGTTGTCCTGAGAAATATCATCAGTAGAATGCTCTTTTCTCAAAGAAGACATAAGAAATTTCAACTTTTGATTACCCATGACATAATCTAGATAATTTATCTAAGAATGGTGGTTTGCATATGTCAAATTAGACGAGTCAAAGTCTTGCACTACAACAAATTCAAGATCTTCGATTCAATTATAATTTCAAACACCTCTTTTTCCTTTAAAATAGGAGCATCAGTGGTTGATTCTAGTGCAATATGAGCTTCTTTTTCAAAAACCATCACAAGACTTTCTTTTTTGGGAGCCTTCTTACGGCCTTCTTTTGAA
Source organism: Nuphar pumila (assembly GCF_984573655.1). Classification (NCBI taxonomy): domain Eukaryota; kingdom Viridiplantae; phylum Streptophyta; class Magnoliopsida; order Nymphaeales; family Nymphaeaceae; genus Nuphar; species Nuphar pumila. The sequence continues at coordinate 20,791,919 of NC_143254.1, read as the reverse complement.
GCCTTGGTACGATTTTTTCTCTTAAAGCCTTGGCAAGACCTTCCTTTTTCTCCTTTATAATGACAGCCTCAGTGAATGACTCAAGACAATCGCTTTTTGGGGAACTTGTCCAAAAATATTATTTTCTTTCTCCTTAACTTAAGTCTCACATTTGTGGGCTTGAATGAAAGTATACTGTGGTGTTTAGACAACTATGATGCTCATTTCTGATCAATAAAGTCAATGTAAATGCTGAAAATTATGACAAATTCTTTTAATATTAGTTTAGCTTTGCTAACCATATAGACTTCCTCATTTTAAATGCAACTTGGTAACTCCTAAGCTTCTTTATTTTTCATTAATAGTTTACCTTTGTCAATTTGCTCTTGGACTATGTGTGCCTAAGGGGAATGCACTCTTTAGTATCATGACCAAGAGCCTGATGATATCTCCAAACATTTATTGAGTCTTTTCTTTCATCTATGGAGCATTTGATACTTTGGGCAATTCAAAATCCCTATTTTGCAGTAAAATATTTAGGACTTGAGATTGAGTTTGTTGGATCTTGGCAAACTCTTTGTCATTAGGTTATCTATGATTTTGGGTTCGCCTTTGGTTTTGCTTAGGAGAGTCTAACTTTTTTTTTTTTTTTTAAGAAGTAGCCACACTAACTTAGCTCCTAGATGATTTTTCATTATTGGATCTATCCTTTTTATACCCAATATTAACTAAAATCTTATCATTTTAAGGTTTCTTTTTATTCAGGTGGCACATCATTGAGTAGCCAAGAGACTCTTAAGTAGCTAGTTGAAGTCATCTATGATCATGATGAGTGCATGAGATTCACGTATTGGATCCTTTATCAGATGATATACAACTTTCTATCAATTGATAAAGTCTTGGGCATCTTCATTCTTCTTTTATATGAGATCATAGAGCTAGCTGATTGTTGGCAATGCATCGATCTTTTTTCAGAACCTTTATATGAATAAATTCGTTAGGGTCTAGAATTTCATGATCTGATGGATGTTCAAGGTAGAGAACCAAAACAAGGCTTCTCCATTCAAGATTATAGAGAACCATCAAATCAAGGCATGGTCATTCTTTAGACAGTTTAAATAGACATCAAGAAAATGACCGCGTGGGTTTATGGGTTTTTCGCCCCCATTAAACTTGATAATTTTTTTTGAAGCGAGACCCAAAGGGTCATTGCTCTAGGCTAAAATAAAGTCCTAGATCTCATAGGGTCTCATTTCACCATTGGAACTTTGCATCTGATGACTCATATTTCTTATCTCATCTTCCAAACTATGAACATGGTCTTCATATTTATTGGGTGAAAGATTTTGGATCCAAACCATAAGAACTATGACCTATCAATGGCGGGATGTCTAGATTTGTCTAACAAGGATATTATGACATTTATGCCTCTGTAACCATTGTTCTTATTGCTGCAAATTTTTTAACAGGATTCTATTCTATGTGAACCTCTATTGAATCTCTTTTATCATCAATTTCAAAGCAACATTGGACTTTTCTAACTCTTCAAGAGTAGATCGGTCTAAAAAATCCCAGACTACTACTTTTCCTCTGTTTGACACTTCATGATTGTATTGAACCCTATCTTCCTCATCTTCTGGATATGTTTCTTCCCCATCGAACTGTTCGAAAGGATCCATTTGGTGTGGATGAATCACGACCAATCCCATATTAGAATTGTCTTGAAGTCAACTTTGTAGTTCCCTGATACCTCTAACCTTTTTATCAGGTTGTCTAGGTGGGTCATGGGTTATGGACTCAGATTGCAAGCTTGACTTAGGGATCTTAGAACCCTACCCTTGGTTTGATTGGTTCTTAGAAGTTTTAGTGTGAGAATCCTTCTTGAGAACCATCGGTCTGGGTTTTATAAACACACAGGAGTCCACACAAATCATATAATACACAAATCAGATTTTAAAAGACATGTTTTTCTAGATCTTTTAGATGATCCACGAAATTGCGAATGGCAAAGTTTTGATAGGTATAAGCTTTCACCTTGCCAAACCTTTCGTTATATACCCGATCCATGGTTCCTGCTACGTACAAGTGAGTATTTGGCCTCCTTTGGTCACCACCTACATACCTAAGTTGATGGCATCTGATATTGGTAGAGGATTCAAAGATCCAAAATATAGGACAAGATAGGGGTTTTGAAAATCCAAAAATAAAAATTATGGCTCTATAATAAAAGTCCTAAGAAAAGGATAAATTGAGAGAGAGAAGTATAGTTGATACAAACAATTCTCACACAGAGTGAATGACTACCTTGCTGAAGGTTGTAAATTTTTCTAAAAATCCCATGTGACAAGAGTTTTTCCAACAAGTGTTTCTAATTAATTTTTTTAATCTAAAACAAGTAAGCAAACACCCAATTATAACTAGGGTTTCTACCTATGAAAGTGAAAAATAAATACTCAAAAATATTTGTTTTCAGTCAAAAATTTTGAAAAGCTAAAATCCACTTTCATGAGGTGTGGTTGAATCCGATTCATGGGAATGTGTATCACATGATCAAAAACTGGATCCAAAAGAAACCCTTACCTAAGAATTTCTTTTAGGTCCAAACAAAATACACCACCACCACCTAAATAATAATATCAGAATGATAAAAGACTCAAGGGAGGTGGAATCATAGGATTTAGGTACTTGAAAGTAGGATCCGATCCAAAGTTAGGGAGTTACCAAAAATCTTCTGTAATCCAAGATTCATACCAAACATTGACACTAATTTTGGATACAGAAGTCAGCAAAATCAAGAAATACTCTAAAAATGACATAAAAATAGGACTCCAAGATCTTTCCAACAACACCTTACTCACTAGAAAATGACAAGCATGTGTTGAAATACAACTTCAACAACATGCCTAAAGCATTAAAAAAATAGACACTAGAATACCTATTTTGACTTATCTAGGGAACTCTTCAGCCACCAACACCAAAAATCAAGAAAAAAAATAAAAAATAACTGAAAGTTAGCTTTCCAATGCCATCAAAATCACCCTGATCCAATATGCAGTTGACAAGATATGGCTTTCGAAAGACAGGCTATCTGATAACTACCAACATCAAAGCAAAATTTTGCCCCAATTTTGCAACCAAAAAATGATGATCCCATAAGGGTTTTCAGTTTTGACTTAAAACAGAAGCGTTTTATACATAGATCTCAGTTTCTAATGGCTATGAAAACATCAAGTGTTAAAATTGGAGTGCTGACATATGGTCCAAAGAACATAAGCAAGTTGGCATAAAATAGTAAAAAAATTGAATGTTCTCTTGATTTTCATGCATTTTTTCAAAGGCCTTAGAGGAAGAATCCAAATTCGCACAAAAAATGAGAAAGGTAGTTATGAACATCTATTCTCAACAACTCCTAGAATGCAGTAATACGACTTATAGATAAAGAGACATGTCTCTGCCAACTAGGCAATGTTAGACAGGAAAATTAAATATAATTGAATTTTGGATCTAAGGGGGATCTAATATATGAAAATACTAAAAAAAATAAAACTGACCTCACATCACTAATATCCAGATATCTTTAATTTTTTTGTCGAGATGAGCGGTTCCACCATGATAAACATTCTATGGATCTACAATTTTTTTAAAACAAAAAGGATGGGTTTTATCTAAAAAATATATTTAAATTTAAAAACCAGATTTGAATATTAGAAACAAGAGATATGGGGTTCACTCTTCAAGTTGTGTTGGCTCAAGTTCAGGGAATAGGTGAGACGAGGGATCTAGACCTAGACTAGGTTCAGGTTGGCTTAATTGGGTTGGACTCACGCGCAAAAAAAAATTGGGTGATGGAATTTAGGAAGCTAGGTTGGACAATAGGTGTAGAAGAGTTTCTTTACTTAGGTTCTAGACCCTGAACTAGGGAGAAGAGAACCATATTTATAAATTCTTTATAAGTTTGGATCTTAATCATATAAATCTAAGATCTAAAGATCCAAATCTTCTTATGGATGACGTGGTAAGATCCTAATGATTGGTGGTTTAAAGGTCTCTTTCTGATTGGCCAAAGTTACCTTGCTTAGATGCTAAGGCTTCTGTGATGAGGAGATAGGCATGATCGGTATTCTGGGACTCCAAGATGTAGTTTATGTTCAATTAATATAGTTCTATGAATATGAGAAAAAGGATTCTAGAGACTTATCTTTAGTTGGTGAGTGAATCAAGATTAAATGAATCACTAACAACATGTGCTGGTAACGACACTCAAAAATGCTATTGACATAATAAGATTTTTTAACGATAATTCATCATCTTTGGGCCCTCCTAACGACACATCAAAAAACTGCTAATGAATAATCCAAAACCTGCTAACAATAATTCAATTGTCATTAGCAATCCCAACGACAAACCTTAATGTCGTCAAAAAATTGGCTAAAATAGTCCTAACAAGTTAACTTGATTTGGCCATAACTTATTATCCGGATATCAAATCGAGACATGGTTTAATGCATTGCAAAGATAACATCTTAAAATTAATTCATTGTTTAAGTGTAAACCAAATTTATTGATTTTTGTGGTAAAAATTTTGCTCAAATTGGGCTCTACTTGAAAAACAAATTTTTTACTTAACAAGTCACTTTATTTTGGTCATAACTTTGGACTCGATGTCATATTGCCCTAATTTTTTTTATTTGAATGCTAAGATAGTTTAGTTTAATTATATTTTGAGGAAAAAATCTTGAGGATAACATTTTAAAGGCCAAATCTTCATTTGAAGCTAGAATAACTCTCAAATGAGCCCAAACACGAGATTTTGCCATATCACTCATGACGTAAAATGACTTGATCAAAATTGAGGTGTCTACAGTAGATCACACCTATAAAGTCCAATCTACAAAAAAATATATATATAAAATAAGTGATTGTAGTTGATAGTTTCATGCCTTTAATAACATCAAATATTAACCCATATATATATTATATTACAATTTAGTCTTTTTATTATTTTAGTTATTTTATGTCCTTTTGATCAAATATAAGGGCACTATGGTCATCATGACCATAGACTTGTTGGGAGCTATAAATATAGTTGTTGGGAGATCCCAATGACTCTTGGAAGCTCCCTAATGCCATGGCCACTTATATATATAGAGGGTTTTCACCCTTATTTGCTTTTATGCTAGTTCTAACCATATTGAAATAATATTTTTATTTTTTACTTGTGTTCTTGCTCTCTTTTGAAAGGTTATGTATTAGCTCTTAGTGACTCTTTTGTATTTGGCTCATAAATGATATGCACCTTTGTAGCCCCTTTGTGACATTATGTTTTTGCATTTATTGTTTCATTATATGGTATCAAAGCTAGGAACTCTTGAAGGCATGTGGATTCGAAAAGAGTTGGTGTTGAAAGCTCAGAAAGTTTAAAGAAGCTTGCAATGCATCTATAACAACTTGGAACGTATCCACTTCTTTTCTCTCTCTCTTCCTTTTTTTCTCCTCCTTTTATCCGTTATAGCTGATAAAGAAATTGTAACTGTTGTTTCCATTAAATTTGATGAAGAAAACTATAATATGTGGGCTATGACAGTGAAAATAATTCTCATGGATAAAGATATACGGTAATTTGTTGATGATTTCACATTGAAATCACAACCAATTCTAACAAAAAATAGTTGTTGGAGCCGATGGTGAGTTTAAGGAGGATTGCCTTAAGGGATTTGAAAGAGAAAAAACAATGCTTGAATACAAAAAAAAAAAAACTATAAGGAGTGAGAAGTAAGTCATGCCAAAGTTCTTTCCATCTTTATGTATATTATGCATGAGGAGCCATGCTCTGATATTCTTGAATTTGAAAGAGCCAATAAAGCTTAGGAATATGTTTGACAAACATATACTTAAAAGGATGTTGCTCACCAATGTGATCTTAAAGATAAAATACATAGTTGCAAACAAGGTGAAAAAATACTATAGTATCCTCAAAAGACTTTGGGATCGATTGGCTAAGCTTGAACCTATATGGGAGACACTCAATGATGCTCAAGAATGATGAACAATTGCTTCAAATTTCTAGAAGATTTAGAACCAAATTTGAACAAGTTAAAGTCAATATCATTCATAGGAAAAAATCTCTTTCTTTACATGAAGTCTTGGCTCAAGTGTGTATAGAGAAGACAAGATTGAAATCCATGTCTGATTCTAAGAATATCAAGGATACTGTTTTGGCTATGTTAAGACCAAGTGTCAATAAAAATGTTTATAAACCACCAAAATTTTCAAAATCTTATTATAGGAGACCTAGATATGATGACAACAGGAGAAAAGCATATAATATGGCATAATTATGGAGAACTGAGGCATATGAAGTCCTATTGTCCTAAGTTCAAAAGAATAGAAAACAAAATGTGGCATATGTGAAAACGTCTCATGAAGAAAGAGTGGAACCAAAGAAGATTCAAAATCTATTAAAACAATGTTTTTTTAAATCATGGAGGTCCATCCATTAATCAAGAACTCTTCTTCCTCTCTTTCAGGAGCTGCGGTCTTTAAATCTTCACCTCCAGTAAGGTTTTTTGGCTTTTAAATTTTGAAGTCCCATTTCATATGACTTCACATATGTCTTTGCTTTATGAATGTTGTACTAATTTAAAACAAAATAATATTTTTACCACTGATGGGTCTTCTCTTAATATAAAAAGCATTGAAGACTTTAAAAGTGTTTCAAAATTTTCTATTCTAAAAGTTAAATTTGTCCTAAAATTAAATTTAAATATTCTATCTATTTCTCATATTATTGACCATGGGTGTAGTGTATTCTTCTCTTCTATGGAATATTGGGTGCAAGATCTCTAGTCCGAAAAGCAAATTGAAGGACATAGAGAAGGGGACATCTACTACATGGATCGTCTACTTCTTTTAGAAGATAATTTTTGTTATAATGTTCAAAATGTAGACTTAGTTTTTTGGCATCAAAGAATAGGACATCCTAGTTTATCAAAGTTATCTCATGTACCTCATTTGAACAAATTTTATAATGAAATTTTTTATTGTGAGGATTATGTTTTTTGCAAAATGAAAGCTTTTTCTTTTCTTAAAAGGAGCTTTTTTATTTCTAAACTGTTTGAATTAGTGCACTTGGATGTATAGAGACCTCCTATCTTATCTAAAAGTGGTTATTCTTATTATGTGATATTTGTTGATGATTATACTAGATTTTCTTTGAAATACTTTTTTAGGCATAAATATAAAGTTTTTGAAAATTTTAGAAAATATCATAACCTTATCAAAAGATAATTTAAAATTAAGATTTTTATCTTTCGCTCCAACTTTGGCGGAGAGTTTATGTCAAATGATTTCAAATTGTATTTTGAAAATAATCGAATTATTAACCAAATATTATGTGCTTATACACCTCAACAAAGTGGATTAGCTTAAAGAAAATATAAGCACATAATTAAGACCACTAAAACTTTTTTAATTTAAAAAAATATTCTAAAATATTTTTGGGTTGAAGCGTGTTCGACTGTTGTGTATCTTATTAACAAATTTCCATCATTTAAGCTTCAAAATATTTTTCGTTATGAAAAACTCTTTAAAACCTTTTTTTATTATCTTAGATTAAAACCTTTTGGACGTAAGTGTTTTGTTCTTACTAATAAAAATGATAAACTCTTTCCTAAAGCTATACCATGTGCATTCTTTGAATATGGTAAAACTAAAAAAAGAGTCATATGTTTTAATTTAGAAAATGACAAACTATATATATATGTTTATTTTTTGAAAAATAAAAGTTTCTTTCAAAATATGCTTAAGAAGAACTGTGAGTATTCGTTCTTATTTAAGTTATTACCTCAAAGTAGTGATGCCTCTTTATTTGAGAATGTTAGTAATGAAGAGACTTAAATCAATCTTCAGGATTATGATAATATTAAATAAAAAAGACCTAGTATAATCCAATATAAAAGACAAGAAAACGATAGGCAACCAAGTACTCTATAAAGTTATTTCACCTTTGAAACCCAATGATTAAAAGGAGTTAGAAGATGAAATCAGACTTCTAGACCCCTAATAGATTTGTTTCATATGAATCATTTTCTCTATAATATAGAGCTTGTTTAGCTAAAATTTTGTTCTATTTTGAACTTGTCACATAAACATGCAAAGGAATATCTCAAATGGATAAAAGCTATAAATGAAAAATTAGGGTCACTAGTAGGGATGGCAGTGGATCAGGGGGCAATGGGGCTCCGCCCCGCCTCGCCCCATTTGGACCGGAGATAAAGGGCATGAAATGGGGATGGAGGTTAAAATCTATCCCTGTGTGGGGATGGAGGCAGGGATGAACTTAAGCTTTTCCCTGCCCCGTCCCAATCCCCGCCCCGCCGCCATTTGGACCGGGGCTGGAGGACATGAAACGGGGATGGAGGCGGGGTGGAGGTTAAAATCCATCCCCGTGCAGAAATGGAGGCAGAGATGAAGGTTCAGATTTTGAAACAGAGCGGGGGTGGAGACCTTATCCCCTGCCCCCGCCCTGGTCCATTGCCATCCCTAGTCACTAGAAAAATCTAAGACTTGAGAAATATGTAATTTGCCTAGGGATAAAAAAAACCATAGTTGCATATGAGTTTATAAAGTTAAAACTAAGAGTGATGGGACCCTAAAAATGTACAATGTCAGGTTAGATGTTAAGGGTTATGCACAAGAGTACAAGATAGACTATCATAAAATATTTGAGCCTATAGGTAGGGGTGGCAATCAGGTCGGGTTGGCGGGTCAGAATACCTCAACACGAACATGACCCGTTTATTAAACGGGTCGGATATGGCAAACACAAACATGACCCATTTATTAAACGGGTAACCCGACACAACACAGTTAACCCATTTAATAAACGGGTCTGGTTGACACAACACGATTACAGGACACGGCGACCCATTTATTAAACGGGTTGACCCGAAAACATAGACACGATAACCGCACATATGCATACCACCACTGGAGAGGAGAGGTCTTGGGCTCTCGACTGTGGCTAGGTAAGAAGGAGTTAGGTGGGTGACTAAAGTGTAAAGTTAGGAGTTAGGGTTAGATAAGTTTATATATATATATATAAACGGGTTGCAGGTTGACGGGTTCGTGTAAACGGGTTGACCCGCCCGCCTAACCCGTTTATTAAACGGGTTGGTGGGTTGGCATACCCCTAACACGAACACGACCCATTTAATAAACGGGTTAGGCGGGTCGACCCCTTTACGACACAAACCCGTTTAAGCCAAACCCTAACCCGGCTAAGAAGCGGGTTGGTGGGTTGGGTCAGATTTTGCCACCCCTACCTATAGGTAGAATAACTTCAGTTAGGACTCTGATAGTAGTTATTGTAAAACCCATAAATTTTTGACATTTTATGAGAAATAACAATGAATTAAGGCTAAAATATTATTCAAAAGTAAGATAAAGATGAAATTATAATTCAAGCATTAATCAAGATTTAGAATAAATTTCAAGTTAAGAATTTATTCTGAATTAAGGTTTCAATTTTTAATCAGATTTGAATTTGAATTCAGATTTAATAAATATGTCTTGAATATTATAATTAGATTTGAGTTTGATTTAAATCTAAATTAAGACTTAATTGAATGTTAATTCAAGTTTAAAATATACAATCATTTATATTCTTGTTGAAATTAATCTTTTAAATTTAATCTAGAAGTAATACATGTGAATTTTCTCAGAGTATTTTTAATGAATAAAATAATATTAATGAAGAATTTTATGAAAAAGAGGTATAAAAACATAAATTAGCCTAAAATAAATTATAAGAAACATCCTATAAAAAATTAAAGTTGATTTGAGTTGATTTTAGTGAAATTCATATTTATAATTGAAATAAAAAAACAAAATTTAATAAAATAACTAGTAAATTTCATCAAAATAAAGTTGAATATGATTTCAGATTAATTTATGATAATTTGATATATATATATATATAATGTAAAAGTTGAATTTAGTTCATGAATTTGAGATCTAATTAAAAATAAAATCAAATCAAATATTCAAAACGACAATGGATCCTTTCGACTCTAGTGGAAATCACTTTTGAAGTTCATTTTTTGAGAAAAAGATATTTTTAGAAAAGAAATTAAATAATCTAGATAAATTAAAAATGATATTTTATACTAAGTGATATACCATGGCTCATAAAAGACTATAAAATTTATAAGTGTATGAAATACACTCCTACACGCTCAAGGGTCTCATCGACCCTATCGAGTTTCGATTCTTCATAAATTATTTCTAAAGAAATCGAATTAACCTCCTAAAGAATTTAAAATAAATAGTTGAAATAAATGGGCCTTCTAATTTAATAAGTGATATGCAATTGAAATTAAGCCTAAGTTAAATTTCATGTAATTTCATTTCTTGTAATTCACAGCTTAAATTTAATATGAATTAATTAGAAATTAATTTAGTGGAATAGAACTCAAAATTAAGCAGAATATATAATACTGTAGGAGTCCATAGGTGGGGCATCCCATCCTATGTGACACTCAAAATTAAAAATTAAAATATAATAATAATAATAATAAAATAATAATAATAATAAGAAATTTGAAAATAAAGCTCAAAATTAAAAGTTACCAAATTTCAAGGCAATTTTTTAAAATTCAAAACTTGCCTTGTTTCAAAACAAAGCTTCCATGAGGGGGGTGTCACCTCTAGAGAGTCTAGGAAGAGAGTGGCTAGATCAATAAAGCAAAAAAAGAGAGAGAAGGAAATAAAGGAAGAAGGAAATGAAGACAAGAAAATAAATAAATAAATAAAAGAAAAAATATAACAAGTCAACTTGCTTGCCAAGCAAGCAAGTTGACAGTGTTAAAAAAAAAGAAAGGGGGGGGGGGGTTGACCCAACATTGTGGGTGTTCTACATATGTAATACAACATATAATGTATATTATATATGTAATACAACTCTAAATAACTAAAAGGAATATAAAAAAAAAGAGGAAAAAAATAAACAAAAAAAAGAAAGGAAGTCAATTTTTTTGAGATTTAGAAAGTGCCCCTTGATTGAGATCAAGGGCTGGGATTTACTCCAGCCCTTGACCTCAACTCAAACTTTATAAAAATAGATGAGGGGCTCACACTCCCCCCCTATTTGCTCCCCTTAGTTACTTTTAGGCTTTTTCTCCTTCTCCAAAATCTCTCTCTTCTCTCCTTTCTCCACACCAAATCCTTGATATTTTCACCTTTGGCTCAACAAGAAAGACATCCACGTTTGTGTGAGGAGCAAAAATAGGTCATGGTTGAATCCATTGTTCATGTTGGATGACCGATTTATGCTAAAAGATTAACTTATGCACGCATGAATCAATTTTTGTTAAAAAGGTAGGGGGTTCTATGCTCTATACATAAATAAAAAATCGTGGGCACAAATTCCTTCAATTTTTTTTGCAAGGATAGACCCTAAACTATGCCTCCCATACATAGGTTTGGCTTAGAGCTGTCAATGCATGTGATAAAAAAGGGTTTTCAAAAGAAATCCCCTCTAGAAATTGTTTTCTCTAAAAACTGATTTCTTAAAAATAAAAACCATAAAAAATTTAAAATACACGTGTTACTCAATTATTTTTCTGTAAATTTCATTTAGGATTAGTAGATAATGTTCATATTGATGTACTGTAAAAATTAGAATGATTTTCATGATTGTTTTCATATGAGAATACAATTTTTTTATTGTCGGGTTTCTAAAAAAAAACAGTAATTTTAGCAAGAACCATGATATGTCTAATTATTTTCATGCAAAGTTTAATTGGATATGGTGGTGTATATGCTTGTGAATACTCTAAAATTATAGCATAATCTTCTGATTTATTTTTCATAAAAAAATTACGAACCTATCATGCTTTATCAAAATTTTACCGAAATTATTTTTGAGTAAATAGTCTTCGGTGAGACAGGTCTGTTTTCCAGCCCAACGACTGTAAAAATAAGATTCGTCTATTGTAGTTTAGCTTAAATTAGTGTAGTTAAGATTTGAGATTTTTTTTGTTGAATACATGAAAAAAAATGGAAATATGAATTCGAGTGGCCTGTTTTGGCCCCACCCGAATGCATATGCCCGTCAATACGTAATTCCGGCCTAACATCCAATCGGTAAATCACTTATATCTCCCTCATACAGAAGAGTTTTAATGATACATTTGCTGCATTGAAAAACTAACAAAATTTTACATCTACAGTAAAATTCGAGCTTTGTTTATGGACTGAGAACTATTCTGTGATAGTCGAAACAAAAAATTACATGTTTGCACTAAAACATTTGTAACTCCCTCGTTCTGATGAATTTTTATGAATGGTTTGCGGCATTGAAAAACTGACAAAATTTCTTACCAACTACAAAAAATTTAGTTTTAACCATTGATTGAAAAAATTTCTATAGTCTCTATAACAGTTGAACATAGTTGAGTTTTTGCAAGTTTGGAATCAGTTTAGAACCTGACTAGCTATTTATTATGAAAACTATGTGTACGTGTGTATGCTACTTTGAATGAATATTTAGCTGCTATAAACTGTTTAAATTATGAGTTTGCTATAGGGAATTAAAGTGTTCATTTATAAGACACAAATTGATCCATATGATAAGGCACAAGCTTGCCTTGTAGCCTATATCGAATAAATGGATCAAACTTGTTGTTATGCGAATTGATGCATATTTTATATGATAATGCATGTTGTATTTTTTTGACATGATATGGACATGTATATGTTGTTCAGTTAACTAGTGTTTGGGTGCATTTTGCTGTAAAAGAAGCTCGTTGTTGTTCCTAATGCACGTGGGCTTCAAACTCGAAATGAACTTAAGTCTATGTGCCCTTATCGAGCCCAATGCTCAACTGCTTAATTTAATGAATTAAGCATGCTGAAATTTCTGCATATGACTACCATGTACATGATATGAATGATGTGAATGGATGGATGCATCTACTATTTAAAGAAATTTCATGTCCTTATTTATGCATTCATACACAATTTTAAAAGGAATGAAACATATGCTATGATCTCAAACTAAAGGTTTTAAAAATGCATCCTTAGACCCTGAAGTGGCCAAATTCATTGATTGAGACTGTTAAATGAGTGTTGCGTGTAAAACAAATAATCAAAAGATAAACATATAACACTAAATGATTGATACTCACTAAGAGAATGTGAGTGATACTATTCTGGATTCGTGGGTATCGATTTGAACACAGAAGGTTGCTCCTCCCTAACCACGAAGATAGGAGAACCCTTCACATTAAACTGCAACGTGAATGTACAAAATTTTATGAGTAAAGTTTGATGCATCGGGATGGTAATGTGGAAACTTCTCTTACTCTTTGCGTCCCTCACTCGATATTGGCGAATGGTGCCCAGCCAGGATAAAGTCACCTTTTAATTAAAAACGCTGCCTGTGTCGTGGCTTTGACGCAAGACTTCTGCCTATGTTTGTACCCATAGAGTTTTGAAAACTGTAACTTAAATGGTTATGCATTAGGTAGGCATGACATGCATCATGTAATAAATAAAATGTAATTAAAGATAAGAATTGGTTCATGCATAAAATATAACTTCTGCATTGGTAAGCGCATGCATTTTTAATTCTTCATGTATTTTTAATTATACTCATGTGATCTTAGTTGCTTATGTTTGAATGAATGACTGATAAAAGTTAAATTTTGCAATTATATGCTCATATGAGATCTTGAAAATACATGTTAGATGTTGTATTTCATTGTGTTAAATGCATGAAAATTTAAAGTAATTCTTGCTTATGTATTCTAATTTACTTGTTTTGTATAGTTCTATCCTACTGAAACAAGTTTTGTCTGACCCATTTTAAATTTTAATGTTTTCAGAAAGTGAGTGAGCTCATGTACGATGGTGGGAGGTTGCAATGGGGACCAAGTCATACTTTTCCCAAACCTCTGAATGTTTTGGATTGAGAGCAATTTTAGTTGCTCAAAGACTTTGATTATTTAATTTGATAAATAGACTTTTGTAATTGATTTTGGATGTGTATGGACTTTTATTCCATTTATAAATATTTAATTTCAAATGCATGTATGAATGTGAATGTAAACGAGAAGTAACGCACCAAATTTTAGTCCCATTTGATTTTTCCATTGAAATTTTATAAAAAGATTTAAAAGCATTTAAAAAAATCATGATTTTCAGGACTTAAAAATTGGGGTGTTATAGTTATTATTAAAGGTTGGGCTATCTACTAAATGGATATAAAAAATACTTTTTAAAATGGGGGCTTAAAAGAGAAAGTTTATATGAACACACCTTCTGAATATGAAGCATATCCTGATAAGGTGCTTTGATTGAGAAAGATTTTTAAAATAAGTACCCAAAGCCTGGTATAATCATTTTAGCTTTGTTATGCTCAAACTTGGTTTTAAATCTTGCTATATTGATGTTGTCATGTTTACTAAGAAATCTAATGCATGTATTGTAATTCTTCTCTTTTATGTTGATAACATGATGATCACAGGTGAAGACAAACACAGAGTAAAACATATTAAATGTATTCTTAAAAAATATTTTGAAATGACTAATCTTGGATTTCTTAGATTTTTTCTAAGAATTGAAGTTGCTTATTTTCCTACAAGATATTTACTTTCTTAAACCAAGTTTGTTAATGATATTATTGATAAGTCAAAAATTACTGACAAAAAAATGATGGATACCCCTGAAGTTATTAATGTCAAAATGAAGATTGATGATGGGATACTTCTAGATGATCATACTTCGTATCACCAAATAATTGGCACCTTAATTTATTTAACTATTACTAAGCTTGATATTGTGTATGTGATTCATACTGCTCCCCAATTCTAACATTCTCCCACCACAATTCACATGAGTAATGTGATGAAATTTGTTAGATATTTATAAACCTCTACCTCTAGAGGTCTTTTGTTGCCTTCTTCCTTTTTCCTTGAGTTGATTGTTTATTCTGACTCATATTGGAGAGGAGATCCAAATGATTGACGCTCAACTACTAGCTTTTGTATATTTTTAGGTGATTCTCTAGTATCATGGAAGTGTAAAAAATAGTAAAAAGTATCATTATCATCCATTGAAAATGAGTATCGGTCAATGATTACTACAATATAAAAAAAATGGTTGTGAAGATTACTTAAGATATGAGCGTTCATCTACAAACACTCAAGATTGTGTTGTGATAATAAGAGTTTAATATACATAGGAGTCAACCATACATTTCATGAGAGGACCAAGCATATAAAAATGGATTGTTACTATGTATGTGAAGATTTTTTGAAGAAGACCATCATCTTACCATATGTCACTTATGAGTATCAATCGGTATATTTCTTCACCAAAGTGCTTCTGTCACCTCGATTTCATTTTCTTCTTGACAAACTTTTGGGGATCACACTATAAGTTTGAGAGGGGTGCTAAAATGTATTGTATAAGTTTATATATTCAAATAAATAAATATATTTATTTATATTTTAGGTTATATAATTTTGGTATATGATCAAGGGTATTTTAGTTATTTTACCTATATAATAGGGCCTGTCTACTAAAGACAATACAGACTTTTTATTATTTTAGTTATTTTATGTCATTTTGATTAAATGTAATGGCACTATGGGCATCATAACCATAGAGTCGTTGGGAGCTCCCCAAGGCCATGGCCACTTGTATATATAGAGGGTTTTCACCCTCATTTGTTTCTATGCTTGTTCTAAGCATATTGAAACAATATTTTATTTTTTACTTCTATTCTTGCTATCTTTTGAGAGGTTATGTGTTAGCCCTTAGTGACTTTTGTATTTGGCCCATAAGTGACTTTTGTGTTTGTGAATATGTATATTTGTAGCCCCATTCTGGCATTGTGTTTGTGCATTTGTTGTTTCATTACAAAGTAATAGATGCTAACCACCAGCTAAACGAGTTTTTGAAAGTTTTTTTTTATGTTTTCCTTAAATTTGATCGTATCTACTAGGGAATCCCACTTGGATCATATTTTTCTATAAAAAATGATTTTAAATCTTGAATATTTATAAAAATCTTAGATCGTCAAATTTTAAATCCTATAAAAAAATACCCGCATATCAAAATTAGATGATCCAAGAGTCAATTCCTATAAGATCAAGCATCTAGCTGTATGGTTAGATTTAAGAAAAATAAGAAAAATCCTTCAAAGGCCTAATTAGCTACAATAGTGGTTAGCGACTACCACCTTCTCTCTCTCTCTCTCTCTCTCTATATATATATATATATATATATATGAAAATTTATAGCTATGCAAACCTTAGGTGCACAACTTCGACAGGATGAAGCTGGACGACCATCACTGAGCGTGATGGACGACCATCATGCTGAATAGCCCAAAAATGAGCAAAAATGTTGTTTTGCACATTTTTTGGGCTTTAGTAGCGGTTGAAACCACCACTAATGCCCAAGGGATGCAAGCAACATTTTTAAAAAAGGCATTAGCGGCGGTTTCAATCGCCGCTAATGGTCTTAGCAGAAACTGGGACCTTTAGCGGTGGTCAAGAACCGCAACTAAAGCATCATTTTTGTGTAAATTGATGTTGTTTTCAGCATTTTTTGGGGGATAGCTCTCTCTCTCTCTCTCTCTCTCTCTATATATATATATATATATATATATATATATATATATGGGCCAAATATGTATTTTAAAAAATGGATCTATCTTGGATCCCATCTATTCTTTTGCATTTTTTAAATTTTTGTTAAAAGAACCTAGGAATCCAAGGAAGTAAATGAGATGTGAATATATAATGACTTGAAAGTCGACCCAACCCAGTCTGAATTAGGCCCATGGGTCTAACAAGAGGGCCAAGGGCTTTGTATTAGAATCGGGCCCGACCCAGTTGGTTAATGGGTTGGGCTTGACCAAGCTCGACCCGTCAATGGCCCGACCCACAAATTATCCAGCCTTATAGGGTTCTGCCCTAAGCTAGTAAATTTTTTGCCATATTCTATAAAAATATTTTAGAAAAACAAGAACTAAGACCCTTAAAGCCAACATCATTTAATTTGGATAAGAGTGATGATGATGAAGTCGACTTGACAAGGATTATAATAGCAAAAAGTAACCATAGTGTCCTTGCAAAATGACACATTTCCCGAAATGCCCCATAATTTGCAAAATCCACCTCATGTCCACAACGTGGATGCCCCACTTTTTTAGAATATTTTTATCCATCGCACTAGCAAACCTCCTAAGGTTCCTGCGAATGTCACAACACATTTGTAGACCACCTTGAAGATTAATTATTTAAAGGAGTTTTGCATGGGAGCTCGCGAGCTCGCAAATTTCATACTAGATATATGTGTGAAAGTCGCAACACATTTGCGAACTTCCATGAGGATCAGTTAGTTAAAGGAGTTTCACATGGGAGCTCGTGAATGTCATACGAAATATATATATGAATGTCATCACACATTTACAGACCTCCTCGAGGATCAATTACGTTAAGGAGCTTTACATGGGAGCTCATGAATGTGGTACTAGATAAATATGTGAATGCCACCATACATTTGCAGACCTCCTTAAAGATCAGATACTTAAATGTGCTTCACATGGGAGCTCATGAATGTCATACTAAATATATATGCGAATACCACCACACATTTGTAGACCTCCTTGTGGATCAATTACTTAAAAAAGCTTCGCATGGGAGCTCACGAATGTCATACTAGATATATATGTGAATGTCGCCACACAATTTTGGATCTCCTTTAGAATCAATTACTTAAAGGAGCTTCGCAAGGTAGCTCACAAATATGATACTACATAGGCGAATGTTGTACGATATTTGTGTATCTCCTTGGGATGAAAACTAGTCAAGTTCGCAAATTTTGTTATGCAAAATTCATGAGGTCCGTGCAAATATTGTGTGAATCTACTTTTTAGTGAGAGGATGTGCCCTTCTTACTAAGTGTCTAGATATTGTGCAAACCTTAGGAGGTTCGCTAGTGCTAAAGGTAAAGATGCCATTAAAAAGTGGGGCATTCACGATTGTGGACATGGGGTAGATTTGGCAAATTATGGAGTATTTCAGAAAACGTGTCATTTTGCATAGACAATAGAGTCATTTTTCATTATAATATTGTACTGTCCTCCTACTTTGATAAATAACATGAACCCACACTTTTTATACTGGTCTGCATCCAATGTACTATACTTGGATATGGATCTTAAACTAAGATCCATATGTACATTCAGATAATATGTGGACTAGCATAATTTTGGCACTGGGATTAGATTCATCGGTGCTTTCTATAAGATATGAATTAAAATGCATATTAAATTATGTGGACTTGCATATTAATTTTGGCACGGGGATTAGATTCAGATCGGTACTTTCTATCAGATATGAATTAAAATGCATATTAAATTCAATCTTCTTACACTATTAACGTGTACTTGTTTTCAACTTTTTTTTATCAGATCCAGCATTATGGTTTACATTTTGGACCAACGCAATTTATGGGATCTAATTAAGATAGTGATACCCAATATTTGGATTTGGATTCAGAAGGATCATGATTGGGCCCATATCCAGCCCGTTTGGCCTTTAATTAAGCAAGGTAATTTGTGCATGATGCATAATGTGATCAAGTTGGTGAAGCGCATCAACTCCACTCACCAACTTTACTAAGTCCAGCTTTCCTGCTATCAAAGTTTTCCACACATAATTTATTTTTGGCACTGTACTTGGAAAAAAATGCCTTGCATGCTCCTGTTTTTTTTAAGGGAAGCCATGCCATGGGCAGAATTAATGAAGGTAATTAAGATGATTCTCAAATCAAATGCTCCATTATTAATTCAGATTATGGATCGATGTCGAATGAGGTATAGCTGGATGGTCATGTCCCACTATCATAACCGAGAGGTCTTCCAGGGACGGCCAGCCTCTTGCATGTCTACCCGTGCTCTCTCTCTCCCTGTGTTTTGTTTTGTTGAATGAAAAAACGTTCGTCTCTCTCTCTCTCTCTCTCGTCAAATTAAGGGATGGCCTCTTGTGGGGTTCGAAGCTCAGACGTTTTGGTTAAGATAGGGCGACTATCTCATGCGGCTATCTTGTTGAAACCTTTTGGTCCTCTCTCTCTCTCTCTCGTGTGTGGCATTCACATTGGTGAATGGACTCGGTTGCCTCCGATTAGTAGGGTGAGTCTAGGACCAACATTTATCGTAACGGGAGGCCGCACACGAAGATTGAATACAAGGAGAGAGAGAGAGAGAGAGAGAGAGAGAGAGAGAGGGTCAAAAGCAGTGAACTCGCATACCCATTTGGAGTCCTGTTAAGTCTTTTGCTTATAACTTTCCTTAGACTTGACCAAAGCTGACCACCAACCCATGCACAGAGAGAGGTAGGGAGCCACTCATTTGAGAGAGAGAGAAACCGGTGGAGAAAATCACGGATCACCAGAGGGAGAACCACCTGAACCTCTCCTGCCTTGAAATATGGGGCTCAGAATCCCTCCTCCCCTCCAAATTGCCTCCTAGCCCTCTTCAACTTAACCCTTCCCTGGCTAACTCTAAACATTCACCTTTATCTTATTCCTTGGCTGTTAAATTTTCCTGCTTTTTTCTTTCCCTCTTACCCTTGAGAGGAAAACTGTATCAGCGAGGAGATGTGGCGCAACGCCGGAAGCGGTGGTGGAGGAGGAGGAGGGAGTGATGGGGAGGGGGTGCTGAGGCACCAGCTGGTGGCTGTTGCCGTTGATAATGACAAGAACAGCCAGCACGCCCTCAAGTGGGCAGCCGACCATGTCGTCACCAAGGGCCAGATTTTCATCCTCCTCCACATCAGGAAGAAGACCACCACCATCACAACCCCCAGTAAGTAGGAAGAACCTTGAGCTTCTCTCAAAACAGAGAAAATCGCAATCGCGTGCAGCGATTTTCGGTGTAAAACAGAAGCAGAAAAAAATATGCGTGCAACGATTTTCTACGTAAAGCACAAAACACACAAAATCACGACACGCAAACGGTTTTTTGTGTGGCCTGAACACTTTGTAAAGTACTCTGGCTCGATCATTGGATCTGCATGCACTATATGGAGTTCGCGAGCTGACATGTATTTATTTTTTGAGAGAACAGAAATTTCATTGCTGTAGCAGTAGAAAAAGTAACAGATAAAATGTTCGGGTGTGTTACGATATCACACCAGCCTTAAAAACGCTACAATGAAGTAAAACAGTAACATCATAAAAAAAAAAGGAAACAGGGCAGGGCATCGCGTTACAAGCCAGGGTATAACAGTAAACATAAAACAGAAAGTTTAAATCATAGCTCTGCAACTTGTAATGTATGCATTATTTATGTTTTGTGACAAACTTGTTTACTGTTTGCAAGTGGCACTTCTTGGAGAACTTAGCTTTCTTTTGTGGATGGTTTGGGGTTTCTAATGTGCAGGTGGTCACCATGTACCCATCACAGATGTGGATGAGGAAGTGGCTGCTGCTTTCCTCGAGCACGTTGAAGCACAGACAAGAGAGTTTTTCCTTCCTCTTAGATGCTTTTGCAGCAGAAGAGGGGTATGCATTTCCTTTCCTAAGTCATGCATGATTGATGTGATGCATGTGTAATTAATAACACCAAAGCGACTATAATAGCAGTGCAGCTCTTTGATCATATTCAATCTCATGGCTTAGATTTAATCAATTAACTTTAATCTTAAATGGTAACCCATAAATGGCGGCTATAAGTTATTGCCATTTACAGGGATATCCATAGATAATGGTTGACCATGTTTATGGAGATCTAAATTTTAAGATTTAATCCAGACTGTTGAATCGAATTCAATCAATTGGCCTGAATGATGCCATTGATGCTTCTTTCACTCTATACCGGAGTTTTTTGGGCATGACCTATAATACTTTACTTAAAAATTATTAAACCGTAATAAAATAATATTTAAAGATATTAAATTAGTGTTCATGCGTGTCTTGGTCTTGTTGACATGTCACAATGTGTCTGACTCGTGTCACCCATGACACACCCCTTAAATAGCGTGTCAGACTTAGATAAATAAACATCTTAGACACCGTTTAAGTTATATAGGCCAGGTTTGGGATTCCTTTTCAGACATAATCTGCGTTGGGTACCCGAATCCAACATTTGAAATTTGGGCGGGTTTGAACAAACTCTGGTTCGACACAGACCTGACCCATTGACAGCCTTGGATACATAGTGACAAAAGTGAAAAACGGCAAAATCTTGGCAGCCAAAAAACTCACATATATATATATATATTGCAATTTTGGCAAAATCTCGGCAATAAAAATTAAATTAAAATAAAAAATTATTTTATAAAAATAAAAAATTTGCAAATTAAGATAAAAACACATGATTTTCTACGATAAATGGCCTATAAAACATAAATATCGTGTTTAAAACACAATATTTATATGACTGACAAAAAATGGTGTGAAATTGAAAATATCGTGAGAAATTGCTGTTTTTAACTTTCAGGTAATTTTTCAGAATATTTTTGTGAGATTTTCATAAATCTCATGGGATATGAGTAGGGATGGCAGTGGACCGGGGGAAAGCAGGGCCCCGCCCCGCCTCGCCCCATTTGGACCAGGGATGAAGGGTATGAAACGGGGATGGAGGCGGGGACGAAGGTTAAAATCCATCCCCGTTCGGGGATGGAGGCGGGGATGGACTTACACTTTTCTCCGCTCTGCCCCATTCCCACCACGATCCCCGCCTAGCCCCGCCCCACCCCGCCCATCCCCAGTCCTTCTAAAGGATGGCAATAGTCTACGGGGAAACGGGGCCCCGCCCCGCCTAATCCCCGTTTGAACCGGGGATAGAGGACATGAAACGGGGATGAAGGCAGGGGTGGAGGTTAAAATCCATCCCCATGCGGGGATGGAGGTTCTAATCTTGAGACCGGGTGGGGGTGGAGACCCTGTCCCCCGCCCCCGTCCCCCGCCCCCGTCCCGGTCCATTGCCATCCCTAGATATAGATATGAGTAGCTTATGTATGCAAAAGTAGGGTCTCAATAAATACAGCAGCCATGCACACATGTAACGTGTTTCTTTTATTAATGATCATCTACCTTTGCTGTCCTCTTTCAATATCTATTGGAATTCATTTTGAGTCTCCTCTTTCTGGGTTTGGTGGTACTCTAGCTTCATGGCAAGGAAGTAGTCGTTGAAGATATGGACATCTCGAAGGCCATCATTGATTTTGTTAATCAAAATTCCATAGACAAACTTGTTCTTGGAGTTTCATCAAGAAGTGTCATTGCAAGGTAGTTACCACTGAAATATTTTTAGTTGATTCTCTTTTTCCTTTTTTCTTTCTTTCTCTGATTTCTTGCAGTTCCATATCACACACACACGTTAAAATAATGAAAAACATTACTTAACTTGCCAGGATTAGTCTAAGTCATCAGTTTATCAACATCTTGAAGTTAATTTTCAAATTAGGCATTCAATACCTATGGGAGCTCCGCACACCTGGGTAGGGGGTGACTTTGTTTGTCCTGAGATCAAGAGGCATCTTGGGTTCGAAACCAAAGGGTGTGTCCAGTAGTCAAGCCAAACTGCCAAAGCATAAGGGGAAGCATTCCTGGTAGTCAAGAGGGAGTGGGGGAGGGGAGTAATAGTAGAGTTTTACAGCCCCAGTTGGGGTTTGGGGTAGTGGGATGGGGCATAGGAAGCTAGACAGGTGGTCTAGGTTCAAATCTCACTGGCATCACCCCTTGCACGACCGAAGCAAGGCAACTGCCTGAGGGCGAGGGGTAAGCCACAGTTTTACACTGCCAAAGAAGCGACCATAGGTTGGCAGGCTTAGTCCAGCGTGACCATGCCTCTTAATGTCGGGGTGGTTTCTCCATTCCTCATGGAAAAAACAAACATACAGTTTTACACGATCATACTAGAACATGGTCAATGTTGCACCTCTTCGTCATCCAAACTAAAAAACAGCGGTTTCTCCCAGGCATAAAAGATTAAAAAAAAAGAGATCATTCAGTGGCTCCAATCTGATTGATGGTGTGGGTTGCAACTTTCTAACTCAGGTTACATATATGAATGATTTGATCATGTTGCTTGAGTGTTCGACCTACAAGTCTTTGAGAAGACTCGGAAATTCACCTGGCCCCCTTGCACCTTTCTCAAAAAATTCCTCAACACCGAGTCCCCCTGTCAAAGATTGGGCTAAAGACTTTGATTAAACTTGCACCATTAGTTCAGATCACTCTGGCTCCAAGTTGCTAAGTTCAGTTGAGCCTTCTGAGCCATGACCCATATGACTAAGACCAGTGTGCACTAGAATTACTTAAGTGGGCAAACTTAGTCTCTCAAACAGTACTGAGCTCATAATCATACAATTAACATTGGTTTCTATGAATAAAGTCACACTGAACAATGGTTTTCCATATTATGCAGAGCTTTTGGGCATGCTGATGTGCCAACAACTGTTATAAAGGCAGCACCAGAATTCTGCACTGTATATGTCATATCTAAAGGAAAGATATCGACCGTTCGAACGGCTCCTAACCCAAATAAGAATCCAGTTCATCGAATACCTCGCACCAAAATTGAAACAGAGAATCACGTATCACATTCTCCAACAAGTTAGTCACTTGCTATATGTTGATGTATACTTTCTATACTTTTAGCATAGTAAATGATGCATGGTCTGAGTCTCTTGTTGAAGGCTCTTTTGAAAAGCTAATCTAGGTCTTTCTTTCGTAATGTTCATTTACATATTATCAATTACAGTAATTTTCTCACCTACTTATCTTTTTTGGTATTCAGGTGGACATGAATTTAGTAGACATACCTCAGAAGAATCCATAAAGTAAGTTCCATAAACATATTTTGTTCTTGAGACCATTAAGTTTTTTTGTCAAGTTCAAAATTATAGCGATCTTTCCTACAATAGAAAAGCATTCAACTCTCTTGAATCTCTGCAAACTTCTGGCCATTGTTCATTAAACTTTCATGAGCATACTAAGATTCATAAATCTCAGAGAGAGAAAATCCGTTTCATAAAGAAGGACCTCATAAGCAATATAAAGTGAATGTTATACATGTATCTCTCAAAGTATATCATATCAGTTTTTTTTTTTTGACGTATGTCATATGGGTACTCCATTTTGGCCCCGTAACCCTTTATATACTAGTTGCATTGAAAATTCATAAAAATGACAGTATCCCCGTATCAGCGGCCATATGCTTGTGACATCAGTTATGACATAGTTGACAGTAAATTTTTTTCTTTGTTATTTGCATTTGAAATGTTCATAGCCACAATGAAAGTTCAAAATTGAGAAGGATATAACTGATCTATGCATAACACATGCAATTCAGGCCTGCAGCTCCTAGGTTTGCAAGTCATAATTCCCATCATTGGATGAACGATCGAATCGAGAGAGGGAGCAACTTATCCAATGATCGAATCGAGAGCGCGGGCAACTTGGGCAATCATCTTGACATATCATTTCACAGTAATGGTAGCAGGGGGAGTTTTGAAAGACAGTTGAATGCCCATTCTTCACATGATCATTTAGATATTCTTAACCAGCACCATGATTACAGCCCCCAGCGTTACTCCATCCCGGATTCATGCAGTGACTCATCATCTCTGAAAAGCTTTGACATCCACTGGTCAAATGCATCTGGTGGTGGTCTATCAGAGCATTCATTGCCTCCACGTGAGAGCAGTGGAAATAGTTGGTCCAAGCATTCGCTGGTAATAGGCCTGCTTGCTTTTTCTCCTTTAACTCCCTTTTCACTCTCTTCTTGGAAGCTTGACTAAATGATTCGGAATTCATAATATATTTCTAGTTATGTTGGTTCTGTTTCCCCCTCCCTATTCCTTTTTTGAGCTATTAGTTTCTAATATGTATCAGTTTAAGCATACAACTATTATATATATACCTGTTAAGTTTTGCAGCATTGGGAGGCCTACTGACTATCAAACAAAAAAATCCATGTATTGCAGGTGTAAAGACAAATATGTTCAGTTTATTCTTTACCAAAGATTGTTGCAAATTTGCTCCTCTTTTGCTCGTTTAGTGCATGAAATTTGTTTTTTTATTTCATTTAACTTGCCATTTATTTGTATATCTTTTTCTTACCTTCCCCTTTTTTTATAATTACAGATGTCCTTTCTGATAGAAGGTGTTCTTGTAAATTAAAATTTGACAGTTATGGTCCATTTCAACAATGTATTGATGAAATGAATTGTTCTGTACCTGCAGGAAGATGTTGAGACAGAGATGCAAAGGCTTAGGCTTGAACTGAAGCGAACAATGGAGATGTATAGTAGTGCCTGCAAGGAAGCTTTGGATGCAAAACACAAGGTTACGATAATAACAACTGTCTTTTTTCATGGAAATCAAGTGTACGTTTTTTTTTTTTTTAATAACAAATGTGGGTCGCTTAATGGGTCTACCTCCCTATGATGTAAACCCCTAGCTCACATCAAGTGATATGTCAAATCACTTTAAGAAAGTGATTCAACATCCTAATCGCCCATTGCTTTAATCTCATGGTCCTTGGGCAAGTTGCGGGCCCACCCAAAAATTAATGATGATGTCATCATTGGCAAGAATAATGGTGACCATTGATCATCATAATGGATGGTGAGGATGTCAAATCACTTTCCCAAAGTAATTTGGCAGATCACCTGATCTGCTCTCGTAAACCCTGCTAGCCCACCACGAACCACTGTAGCACTCATGTTTTAACCAAAGGCACCCGCACACCCAGTAGAAGTTGAACATCGGACCAAGGTGTCATCACCTTCTTATCAGGCCTGTTACCACTAGGGCTAGGCAGGTGTAGGTTATAACTTGATCTAAAGAAGCCTATTTTCACTTTGACTAGAATCAAATCAAGGTTTCTGGTTGTAGATAGGAGTGACCATCGGGTCGGGCTGGGCCAGCCCGATTAGGACCTGATAAGGGCTTGACATGCCCGACTCATGTCGGCTCAAGCTTGGGTTGGGTCGGGCCTTCCGACCCGGTTAATGGATCAGGCCTATCGGGCCCTATGTAATTTACACAAGAGCCCAACATAATTAAAGCCTTTGGGCCAGGTACCCGACCGACCCATCGGACACCCGTCCCGATGGCCACCCATAGTTGAACTTACTATATATCAACATTGAAAGAACGCTACTGGATGCAAATCCCAAACAAGGGAAAGAAGCCTGCTTCCTCATCGTCCTATTTTATTTCATAAAACTGGTTGGCATTCTCGGGACTCAGTATCGGATCAGCTAATATAACAACTCGATGACTCGTGCAAGTCAAGAATTTTATTTAATTTATTAAAAATAAATATTAATTAATTAATTTATGATACAAAATAAACAATAACATATTAGGTGTGATTTATTATATATAGTTATAAACATAACTTCAATATATATATAGTGACAAATATTAATTAAACATATTTAAAAAAATGTAAAAATGGTATTTTCACTATTTAAAATTTAAAAAATAGTATGTTATTTGCAAATTATCAAAATATACTTGATAAAACATAAATATCACATTATTGTAATGATGATATTTTATATTCTAAACATAAAGTTTTCGGAAAATGTAGATAATCGCATGCATTAAAATAGTGGCATTTTGGTTAAATGGCTATTTATTACCATTATTTTAGTGTTAAATATTATCATTTAATTCATATTCCCCTCTCTCTCTCTCTCTTGAATTCTAATAAATTCTCATCCACGAGTGCCAACACACAATTTTGGAAAGTAGAATTCTTTTAAAATCTAGTTTTGGAAAATTGAAAGTTTTTAATGCATTTAGTTGATGTTTTAGCAAAACATTTAAGTTTCAACATGGTAGCTAAGACTCAGCCGAATCTTATCTGACTCGGCGGAGTTTGGTCCTAACCGAGTTCTACAACGGTTAGACCCCGAATCGAGTCAACTCGGGCGAGTCACTAATTAACTCACCAAGTTTGCCAACTATTTAAAATTTATACTCCAACGACATGGAAGCAGATCAGGTCATGCTGAACATGAACGTTTTTGCTCATGCCGACATCGTGACCATCCGATTTGCATTTTAAAAAGCTGAAAAGTCAACAAAACCACGTGGCATTCATCC
The DNA here is from genome assembly GCF_984573655.1 of Nuphar pumila. NCBI lineage: Eukaryota > Viridiplantae > Streptophyta > Magnoliopsida > Nymphaeales > Nymphaeaceae > Nuphar > Nuphar pumila. Next base: position 20,764,796 of record NC_143254.1, on the reverse strand, counting down.
AAAATGCAAACAGACGGCCACGATGTCGGCATGAGAAAAAACGCTCATGTTCAGCATGACCTGATCTGCTTCCCATCGGACATTGGCACCCAGTTTTAAGTGAATGGAATAAAACTAATCCTATTATTTTTAATATTTCAGCCACAAAGTCACTGAGTTATATATTTTACGTCCAGGTTACCTGGGCATTTATTGGTCCATGATCCATAACCTCCAACATTGAGACTTATGGCTATGAGCAATAGCAACAGTGTTACCTGGGGGATGGGGGGATGGAAATGGATCAGTATCCATATTTTCTGATCCATTTCATATCTAGGCAAGGAGACCCTATGACACTTGGATCAATTTTGGCCTGGTCCATTTCCAACCTGCTCACACCCCCTACTGCTACATCTTTATGTTCGTTTGTTTTAGCTTTGTGGTACTGACCTGTGTTAAGCGTGTGGCAATAGGCAAGGGAGTTACAGTCATGGAAGATGGAGGATCACCGTAGGCTCGAAGAAGCGAGATTGGCAGAAGAGGCAGCCATAGAGATCGCGGAGAAGGAGAAGCAAAGATGTCGGGCGGCGCTCGAAGCGGCAGAAGCAGCAAAAAGAGCAGTGGAGTTAGAAACAAGAAAGAGGCTGGAAGCAGAAAGGAAATTGCTCATGGACAACGGGAGGAAGTCAGGAGATCAGATCATTATCAGTGTTCGGTACCGGAGGTACACCATAGAGGAGATAGAGAAGGCTACTCAGAAATTTTCTGACTCACTTAAAATTGGAGAAGGAGGGTATGGACCCGTATTTAGAGCTATGCTGGACCATACCCTGGTGGCTATCAAGGTTTTAAGGCCAGATGCAGTACAAGGCAAACAACAGTTTCAAAAGGAGGTTGGTTTCTATAAGAGCTTTTTATGCATTTGCTCTCAGCATCTCATCCTTGCCTCAGGTCATATTGTATATAACCAATTCATTATTCATATTCAATCTGAAATAACACATCTCACTTTGGAGATGTGTGTGGGCTCCATTCTCATAGTTCCCAAGTGGGGATTGAATATGACCGATGATCGATTCTATACAATATGACCTGACCTACCTCAGTTTATATTGGTTAAAAGTGGCAAGGATGCCAATGAGTAGGTGCAATCCAAACACCCCATGATTTGGACGTGGCATACACCTGAAACCATGTCAGTTAACCTTTAAATTTTCTTCTTCTTCTTTTGAGGGGAATAGCCTATAAATTTTGGTCTGTTTCCATGTCTCTCATTGATTTTTCTTGTCTATAATATGTAAGTTATAACTACCATTATCTTGATTATCACTTGTAGGTTGAGGTCTTAAGCTGCATCAGGCACCCAAACATGGTCCTCCTCCTTGGTGCCTGCCCAGAATATGGCTGTCTAGTCTATGAGTACATGGCCAACGGTAGCCTCGAGGACCGCCTTTTCCGGAGAGGCAACACGCCTCCTCTCTCCTGGCAGCTCCGGTTCAAGATCGCCGCCGAGATAACCACCGGTCTCCTCTTCCTACACCAAACCAAGCCTGAGCCACTAGTACATCGAGACCTCAAGCCTGCAAACATCCTCCTGGACAACAACTTTGTTAGCAAAATTAGTGACGTCGGGCTTGCGCGACTAGTCCCCCCCTCGGTCGCTGATGATGTTACGCAGTACCATATGACTGCAGCAGCGGGCACCTTCTGTTACATCGATCCTGAGTATCAGCAGACGGGCATGCTAGGGATCAAGTCTGATGTTTATGCACTTGGTATCATACTGCTGCAGCTGCTGACTGCAAAGCCACCCATGGGGCTTGCTCACTATGTTGAGAGGGCAATAGAGAAAGGAGTGCTTGAGGAGATGCTGGACCCTGTTGTTCATGACTGGCCCATGGAGGACACTATATCGTTCACGAAGATGGCGTTGAAGTGCTCAGAGTTGAGGAGGAAGGACAGGCCGGACTTGGGGTCGGTGGTGCTGCCGGAGTTGAGTCGGTTGAGGGACATTGCTGATGAAGCATTGCCTCTAGTCCTACCAGGATATGCTGGCCATGGACATTTGCATAGTTTCCAGGTATATCTCTGAACTAAACCATTGTGCCCTTATAGTTCACTTCTTGCCATGCATGCTTGCTTGAGCTGGTATTGCTGCAGCACCGATCAGCTCGTATCTCAGCTTGGTTTGGCTCGTCACGAATCGGCTCATATAGCTGGTGAGCAGAGTCACGAGCAGCTTGTTTAGCTTAAATGAGTCGAGCCTGAACAGAGGATGTTTGGCTCGGCTGGGCTGAGATCATATAGTTAATATATATATATATATATATATATATATATATATATATATATATATATATATATATATATATATATATACAAAACCTATTAAATGAAACCTGAAAGTAGATTTCTGGTATTTTTTTTCAAAATTCCAACCCCATAGATGTGTTCAACACGATTGATTTATTATATATTGCCACTTGGATCATGCATTTTGGATGAAAAAAATGGTATTTGGAACCTAAAAAATGTATGAAAATTGTAGGCTGCTGATTTTGAAACCTTATAAAAACCTATCCATGCATCCTAATCAAATGTTTCAAGAAGTGATTCCTATAAAAACAAACATATAGATAACATCTCAGATTTTTCAAAAAAATACCAAAATTTTATGAAAATACATTATCATGTTTCATTTAGTAGGTTTGTATTTTGTTGGTTTCCATTTCCACACACACACACACACACACACACACACACACATATATATATATATATATGTATATAATGTGTGAGAATCACTAGAATATGAGAATTGAAATATGAGAACTAGAAATATGGCCATTTTCAACATTTTTTTTTTATAAATCCAACCATGTGGATGTGCTTGGCATGGTGAATTTGCTAGGAATCAACCATTGGATCATGTATTTTCGATGAAAAGATGTGATTTTTGAATGCTTGAATCTTATGAAGATTAATTATGAGCCATTTATTTTTAATCCTTAAAAAAATCTGGTTTATATATCAAAATCGGATTATTCAAGAGTGGGTTCTTATAAAACCAAGCACGTAGAACACATCCGTACGGTTAGATTCAAGAGAAAAAAAATCCATGAAAATTGAGGTTCACATATTAGTTCTCATATTTTCGGTTCTTATATTCTAGTGACTCTTATGTGTGATATATATTTTAAGTATAATATATAAAAAGAATGATTCAAAGTATATATATATATATATATATATATATATATATATATATATATATATATATATATATATATATATATATATATATATATATATATATATATAAGGATTAAGGAAAAGGATGCATGAGAGAATATGCATATAAAATATATGAACTATTAAGTTTAATATAAAAAAATATATATTTTAAGTGTCATATATAGAAAATATATATATCCCATGTATAAGTAACATGAAACTTTTTTACATGAGACAACTCATGTTTGGCTCGTCTTGTTGAGGAGTGAGCCTAGCTAGCTTATCTCGGCTAAACATGAGTCGAGTCTCCAACTCAGTTCACTGGTAAACAAGCTGAGACCGAACATGCCCTGTTTGGTTATCTTGGCTCGTTTACCAGCTCTCTCTCTCTGTTATCTATAAATCAAAATTATACTGTTGACACCACTATTGCAGGAAGTTATCAGTGTCCGCTCTAGTACTGGGCACTCCAGCGCTAGTCACACCGAAGATGGGTCCAGCAGCTGGGCTGCTCATCCTTGATTGAAGCTTGGCCAGCCAGAGGAGTCCTACTTCTACTACTTCGTTGCTCATCTCCCGGCTATTTTTAATACACACCTTTGTAATATTATTGTATAGAAACAGAAAAGAAAAATTATCTTCTGCATGTACATGCAATACATATAAACTTGTTTTGCACCGACAGTGTTGGCCTCTAAATGTTAGATAATAAAATGCTCCCATTACACCTTGCTGCATTTTCTTGATTTGAAATATGTTGGGCCCACCAAAACTTAATATTTTTGTAATTTTTGAAAATGTAAAATGACTAATTGCTTGCTGTAGCTTTAGTGCACTGTGAGAAGGCAATAGTAGGGATAAAAACTGATCGGAATATATCCTACATAGAACCCAATTCTGAATCCGATTAGTCGGATTTGGTTAAGAAAGGATTAGTAATTGGATTTGGATTTGGTATAAGGATTTCATGACCATATCTGAATCCAATTACATGTATTTTCTCGGAGTCAGTATTAGTTTGGACCTGAATCCAAATCTGTGTCCAATTAGCCAATATCCAATTAGTCGGGTTTGGTATTAGCTACATCTGACCTGAACCCGAGCCGATTACATTCCGGGGACATGATTATTTTGCAATAGGATATGTGATTCTAATCCATGTGAACCAAACTTGATTTGAAATCTCCGGGCCAACGTCATGATTTTGAATCAAACAAAATGTGAGTAAACTGCTTCATTTTCTCACGTTTGCTTCAACATAAAATTAGAGCAGGGAAAAAATGAAACGTTTTCTTTTCATTTGAGGCCAAGCGAACGTATCCTCATTCTAATCAGGATTTATATTTGGACCTACTTCACAAAAATCAGACTCTAATTCTGATCAGCAATCGATTCAACCCGTATCTAATCCATTTTATACTTAGGGAGTTAGGGGGGGGGGGGGCTACTCTGACAAATCCCTTCTGGTGGACATGGTGGTGATTAGGGGGTGCCAACGGGTCAGTTTGACTCGGGCCGGACCCGTACCAAACCCTATACGGTCAGGGCTTGGTGATAAACAAAGATGTTCCATTAGAATTTGGGTCAGACTCAAAGGGTCCCATTAATATATGAAGTTGAGTATATAGTTTGTGAAATTTCATACTGGACTTGAGTTTTGACTAAGATCTGTAATTTTTTAATATAAAAAAATAAATTTTTTTATTTTACCCAATATGGTTCGGGTTTGGTTTATGTAATTCTTATAGGATTCGGGTATGGTTTCTCTTATGGTGGGTATGATTGAACCCCGTAAGGATAGCATTTTAAATCAGATCTGGGTTTGCACCCGCCTGAGTCCGCACCAAACTTCCACACCCCTACACTGGTGTTCGTACTGTGATCACTTTGCCCTCATTTAGTAAAGCCTCTGGTTGTAAATTTTAAAAGCTAGATTCCATTGCCCCGTGGCTTACTACTATAGGTCGCCTTGATAACAAAAAGCATCTAAGTGGACCAATACCAGCGTTCTCTGAGATTGCGTGGCAGGAGTATTTTAGTCATCACAAGGTATACGACGCAAAATGATGGATGGCATTTTGGTCAAAATTCACTCCGTTAAAACCCCCTCCTGCCAGCGGCAGCGGGCGCTATCCTCAGGCGCGGGAGATAGCCAATGGCGGGTGCCGCTCGCTTCCCCTCGCTCGCCTCGTCCGTACATGGCTCTCCGGTGAGCCCCCGCCGGAGAACGGGATCGCTTGCGACGGATTCCGGTAGATACCTCCTTCTCCGGCCCCTACCGCGGCCTCCTCCTCCGCCGGCACGTTCTTCAGGTCGGCATTCCGCCTATTTTAGTTTGTGTAGGTCGAGATTTGATCAATTTATAGTTGTTTCCGGTTCTTCTGATTTCTGGAAATTCTCATATAGTATCGTTTCTGTAGCTGAAATCTCTCCGGTAGTACGATTTTGTACCGCTAGATGTGCTGCATTTTGCATGTCTAACTTGTGCTCTGAAATAGGTCCCTCTTTCTTGCTCTTATTCTCCTTTTCGTCTCTTATGCTTAGTTGAACTTTTTATGATAGTTTAGTCTCTGCACTAGGTTTTCCGTGTGTTTCCTGTTTCATTGTACTTGATATGCGCTTGGGATTTATAATTTTTAGGATTTTCTTCTTCATCTTCTTCATCGTTTTCTTCTTATTCTGTTTTGTTTAGTTGAAATTTCTCTGACAGATGCAGGGAATTACTCTGGTTTGTCATTGTAAAGTTAAATTAGAAATGAAAATGAGCAAGTACAGTTTTATTGAAAATTTGGCTCTTTCCTCATCTTCATTTGATCTCTCTGTTTTTTTTATCCTTATATTTTCTACAATTTCATCTCCTGGTTATCTTGGACATATGATATTGTACTTGACATCCTGGGTTTTTAGGTCGCATATTGTTTCTAAAATAATCCAAAAGATTATACGAAAATCCATTAAAATGCAGTCTCTAAGCCAAACTGGAAGCAAAAGAGTACGCTCTTAAAAAAGAAGAGTTTGTTATTAATAATTTGAAATTTTTAGCCTTTGTTTTGTATTGTTACTTTAGATTTAGTCATAATTTTTCTGCATCTCTCTGTTTTCACTGTGCTATTTGTTAAAAAAATATAATATTATTGGAATTCTGAATCAGAGTTACCGGAAGCTTCTTATATAGGTTGGAAGTGCGCTTTCCAGAAACTTACTTTGGAAGCGCAACACTCCACTTCCGAAACTTAATGGGAATCTTGATTCTCCCACGCTTTTCCTATGCTTCCCAAATGCTTTGTCAATGCGTTCTACGTGCTTCCTATACATTCTATCACGCTTATTTTCATGTTTTCTATGTGCTTTCTCTCACGCTTCCCACTCACTTCTCATGTGCTTTCTCTAAATTGCTAACCATCATTTTTTAATTTTGACAAAAGTTCAATTCTTACACTAAATAATCATGAAATTTAAAAATAGTAATTTTTTTAATTATCTTCCATTTGATTTACATTTCTCTTTCAATTTATTTCTCATATCATGTCATTTTTTTATTCCCATAATCCATTTCACTTTCAAATTAATTCCTCGCTTCCCACTTTCTATGAAATTTAAAATGCCTCACTTCTCACTTTCTATGAATTTTAAAATGTATCACTTCTCGCTTCCGCTTCCCATATCATTTCCCTCTTCTGCTTCCTAGTCCAACAACATTGCTTTGAACATTTTCAGCAGGTTTTGATTCATTCAATTTTCTGGAACCATTGGAACATTATGGATAAATCTGTTTTTGTTTTGCACTAAAATTTCTAAATCATGAGTGACAAATTATACTTTTCGCTTAACACCATATTATTAATGCATTTGCATTTTCTTTTCTTTTTTCTATATTTCCTGCTAAAAAAATGCTAATTGATTTAGAACTTGTGAAACGATTTTTTCTCTATCTTTCAATTTCTCCTTTTTTTCAATTTTTTCCTTTTCTCTCCTTTATCTTCTTTTTTGCAATTACAAAGTATCATTTTTTTGGTCGGAGATGAAAGCTGGATTGGTAGATCTACAGTATCAAAACCGAGTCCAGATCCCACCAGGGGCTAATCCCAGCTTGTTAGGAGAAAAGGAAAGGGCACTTCCCTCCGTCATTTCCTTACCACCAAGTCATTGTTACGTTATGCAGTCACCATGGCCTGAAAACTGATCAATGATTATAAACAGTAATGGTCATTCTGAAACCTTGTTTTCTTGAAAATTTTCAGCAAACACTTGCTCTGAAGGTTCTGCTAGAATTGGTGCCTCTAGATTTAATTCGTTGCTCAAGTTTAGAGAGGGCCAGGCCTCTGCATTCAGAGAAAAAGCAATAGTGATGCTCTTCTGTGATTCTTTTGCAAGCGCTCGAATTCCAAACATGGCAGAGTTCTTCTGTCTAGGCAGTGGTTCTCAATCAGAACATCCAATGAGAAATAAGGGAAAATCTTGTGGTTGCATGCAGTTACAGTCAAGATACTCAAATGATCATTTCTGTACATGGCTTCACTCATCAGGTATGATGGTGAGTCTCATATTTGACTTTTATTAATTTGATTGGTTTGGTAGCTTGAATCAGTCAAAACTGTTAGAAGTGAATGGTTCCCATTAGCTTTACCTGTCATGCATGTGAGTACTTAACCGAGCACTAGAATGTGCACCTATCAACCAGAGTGTTCGTTCACGCTTTTCACTGCCACCACCATGGCAATGACACAAACACGTAAGATTAATAATATCTTGAGCCAGAGCTATGCTGAGAAAAGGAAAATTAACGGGCCGCTTGGCTGATGCCCCAAATTGCTTTTCAAAACTATTTTGTTGTCGAAATGTGTTTAGTTGACATTGACGTTCAAAATCACTTTTTTTTTTCAATGAGCTTAAAAACCACTTTGGAAAACTTCATTATCAAGCCCAAAATGGGGTTATGAGAGGTCATTTTGAACTTTTTAAAATATGATTTCTCCGGGTTACTCTTTCCCAATTTGTCTCCCCTCTCATACCACCACCAACGTTGCCAGAAGAAAACAAAACCGAAAACCACCATTTTATTCTTCTTTCTTCTGGAAATTTCTGGGCGCCAAAAAATAGGTGGAATATTGTGAGGAATATGATGTCCTGTTTCTATCATTTTCCGGTGAACCCATGTCCAAAAAATCACCAAAAAATGAGAGAGAAAACAAGGCCTCATTCTTTTATTTTCCAGCTATTGGTTTGGTAGCGTGAATCAGTCAAAGCTGTTAGAAGTGAATGGTTCCCATTAGCTTTACCTGTCATGCATGTGAGTACTTAGCAGAGCACTAGAAACAAGTGACAGTACTAGAGCAATCACAGATCAAAGAAAATAGATTTTACATCCCTTCCAATGTTGTTTTATTTTCCTGATCCTGACCCATTCCAAGCTTGATTCTCCCCATTTCTCTTTTGCACCAGACAGCATCCCCTATTCTTGAAACCAAGAAAATATTTTTTTTTATACTTTTCACAATGCCATCGGTGCATAACACCAGTTTGAACTAGCGACTAGCGTCAAGTGCCAGGACTTCTTTATGTTCACTGATCATATTTCAAAGCCTGCAAATAAATTATCTGAGTGATTTCATTGCAAATGATAATTTTCTGCTGCGAATATCATCTTGCTGTTTCCCACTGGAGAGCTTCTTGGCAACCATTGCCTGTACGTTTGTCATACCTTCTGAAGCTCTGGCAGAGTCATGTGAAAACAACAGCAGCTCTCTATCGAACATGCCTCTGTTGTTCATCATTGCACTTATTGGGGCTACTGTTGGAGGTAACGTACTTTGAACCCCTCTTTCAGATATTCATTGTTAGTTCATGTTAAATAATTAAAAGAATGCATCAACTTATTGGTTAATTGTACCTAAACATGTATTGGAGTTATAAAGTTGATGTTATATGGTGTCTTTATTCTACTTTACATTGTTCAGTACTTTTTGTCTGGGAGTCTGGGACTATTTGGCATTCCACGTTCCTAAGTTTTTGGTCAAATCTATGTCTTCAAATGTAATATTTTTTTTAATAATGTCATGGAATTATGTTTCACTCATTGTTGATACCTCTCAAGTGTTGATAACATTACCACTTTTTAGGGTCTAATAGCTTGAAACTGGTAGCTCATTCAAAGACATGGATGTGCTAACCATGCTCAAAAGTGACCTAGGCCAGCATGTTATCGCAGTTCTCTCATGCTGGTCATTATATATATAGTTTTGTAATAAATATAGTCCATAAATGTTGTGTTATCATATTGTGCATTCTTTGTCCTTAGATTATGCCTAGCTGTTCATATTTTTGTCCTTTCTCTTACGAACCTATTGTTATTTTCTCAATATCAGAACTTAGCACAATTTTATTGGAAAAGGAAATCAATAATGGCACTGACAAATCTAACCTTCCCTCTATCCAAGAGTAAAAGGTAAGAAGAACAGACTAAACATGAGTGTACAATCACAAACATGCTACAAAGAGCATGTCCAAGTTCTAATCCACACCCAACCATTTAATGTGTTGCTTACTGCAATTTTTTTTGTGTTTGGCTGAGCAAAGCTCCAGAGTGTCAATGTCTCTTCATTAAACAATCAGGTATTACGTGCTTTAAAAAATTTCCCTCTGCTAATTAAACAAGTGGCTGATACATTAAACAGGAAATTATCATGTGCTTAAAAGAAATTCCTACTTTCCAAGTAAGAAAAGCCATCATCATTGAAACATATTCTTTTCTACTCTTTATGTTTGTACATCTGGTTGAGACAAACTCTCTAAAAATCAAAGCATGATAATGCTTATCCTCTTCCTAAATCCAAGCTAGAGCGAAGAAATTATGAAAGAAAGGGCAATGGGCAAAAACTGAAGAGTTGAATAATTGTTTCTTTACTGTCAAGGCAAATAGAAATTGGTCTAAGTTGAGAGCTAAATGCTTGATGGATGAAGATAGTCAACAGCTTGTGATGGCTATTATCCAAAAAAAAAATAGTAAACCAAGGGCAAAGGCTGTCATTCCACATGGCCTTCTTCGAGAAGGGAGTGGAAAATTGGTTCCACTAGGGAAGTATGGCATGCTTTGAGCTAGATTTGCCTCCCTTGGATTCTTTTTTCTTTTTCATTGTTGTCTACAATGCTGTACCACTCAAACTCCTTCATCATGTCAATCTCTGAACTCCTTTTTCAGGTCATGGCCGAAAGTATCAAGAGTTGAGTTTGTTTGTTGAAAGATAAATCCTGCAAATGGTTTTATCTTTTACCGAAGTATCTTTTGGGAGTCTTGTACCCCTTGTACCTTAAGTTTTATTTGTCCCTAGCATAGTGACAAAAGTTTAAAATGACAAAATATCAGCAGCCAAAAGCTCATGAGAAATAGAAAATTTCTAAAAAAACTCACATTTTTCGGCAAAATGGTGGCAATAATAAACAATTTTAAAAATTAAAAATATTTTTTTATGAAGAAATACAAATAAAATATATTTGAAAATAGAAAACACTCATTTTTTAGTCACTAAAAACATAAATATCGTGTTTAAACCATGATATTTATGATTTTACAAAAAAACAGAATATTTTGAAAACAGCGCGAGAAATTGCCATTTAAAACTTTTAGGTAATTTCTTGTGATAGATCAAACCGAGAATTCTGAGCTCGTCCCCAATTTTATTCATGTTTTTTTTCATAAATATCACAATATTTGTCACAGATTTCTAGAAAATGTCATTTCTTCAAGAGACATCTCTAATTGATTAATCCTTTCTCTCCAAGGATTTGCTCTTTTGTATATATCTCATATCAATAGTTAGTAGTTTTGTTATCATCTTTTTTCCACCTTTTCTCTTCATTATTTGGTAAGAGCCAATGTTGTTAAAAGGTGCCTTTAGGTGCAAAAGGCGTGCCTCGCCTTGAGACAAGGCCCTCTGCCCCTCAAGGCGCTGGCCTAAGGCGTGCTTCATCAATAAAACATTTTTTAGTATTTATTTTAGATTTTCTATTTCTTATTACTTGTTGCTTCATCAATAAAGCATTTTATTTATTTATTTATTTGCATTTTTAGATATTTTTTTATAGCTTAATCCTTAGTTTTTTTTCTAAGTTATATAATCAGTTTCATGTTAATCTCTCATATTTTTTAGTATTTATTTTAGTTTTTTTAGTATTTTATTTTAGATTTTTTATTTCTTATTGTTTGTTACTTCATCAATAAAGCATTATTTATTTATTTATTTGTATTTTTAGATATTTTTTTTATAGTTTTCAATTTTTTTTTTGAGGCTTATGCTTTACGATCAGTTTCTCAACTACTTTTACATGTTAATCTCATATTTTTTAGTATTTATTTTAGATTTTCTATTTTTTATTGCTTGTTGCTTCATCAATAAAGCATTTTTTTATTTATTTGTATTTTTAGATATTTTTTTATAGTTTTTTTAAGTTTTCAATTTTTTTTTGAGGCTTATGCTTTACGCCTCGCCTCAGTTTTCTGGTGTAGCGCCTCGCTATGCCTCAACGCTTTTCACAACATTGGTAAGAGCCAGCAATACCAAGTACAACAAACTCTTGTAATGTGTAAACCTTCTTGTTACATTGGTAGGGTAACCTCTTCAGTTCAATTCAAGTCTACAAAACATGGGTATCTCAAAATGTTGTGTATTCGTGCTAACAATGGTACAGTGGTATTTCAGGATATTGGTGGTGGGCGCTCCATGCGTGCATGCATGCATGCACACGAACAGAGCCAGGAATCTAAGTTACTGCTAGGGATGTAAATGGTACGGGTTCGGGTTGAATATTCGACTGACCCGAACCTGTTTACTCAGGTTCAGTGCAAAATTTTAAATCCAATTGAGAAATTAGGTGGAATACTGTTTTATCCAATCAGACGCAGATTCAGATTCAGATTCAAATTCGGTTTTTAAACATGATCCAATTGGATCCTTAAAATACTTTAAAAGGTTGCTACCAAAGAGGTTTGAACTTGATACATATGGTAACAAAATACCTTCCAACCAACCCATGTAACCGCACACCCATTCACACACTTGTGATATAATGTCAGAAAAGTATTTTTGATATGCAGTGATAGTGTTAAGGTGGGCAGGTGCCCACCCTGTCTCTTACCTAGATCTGCCCCTGCATGCACTTACCCTATCAATGAATATAATCTTGTCTGCGTTTTCAAGTAAATCAAGCTGTATAGATGCATTTATTATGGTTTATTTAATAGAAATCATGTTGCATAACTGGGATGTGAATATCATTTGTTAATGATTACATTTCGGTGCATATATGTGTTAGAAAATGGTATCCCACCTTCAATCACAAGAGGAAGAGAAGTAGAGAGGGAGAGAGATGTCGATGGCTGCAGAAAACCCAAAATTAGGGTCTGCGGTTTTATTCATTAGATATATACACGTGCAGTTTAATTAGGGTACAAAAACACCCTTTACACAAAGTATGAAATTTACAACATGCCATTAATGAGCATGTGTTTAATTAAAACTAAAATAGATTGGGCCAGTCGTGACATCTTTTTACCCTCCCTCAAGTTGTACATGGTTTTGAACCATGAACAACTTGCCTTTTAACATCCAAAATCTGTCCTTGATAAGTCCTTTTATAAACAAGTCAGCAACTTGATTAGCAGTCCGAACGTATTCTGGTTCAATTTCCTTCTCTTCGACCTTCTGTCTTACAAAATGTTGATCAATTTCAATATGCTTGGCACGACTGTGGTAGATAGGATTGAATGACATGTTGATAGCACTTTGATTGTCACACAAGAGAATGCTTTTAGAAATCGATTCTCCTACTTCTGCCAACAGGTGTCTGATCCATGTCACTTCGGCAGTAGCAGCTGCCATTGATCTATATTCAGCTTCTATGCTCGACCTGGCTATGGCCTTTTGTTTTCTACTACTGAGTCTGATCTATGCTCATCTGGATCTCCTACCCAATCTGCATCTGTGTAAGTAAGAAGTTTATGCATGTGATGGTCATGCATTCTCTTTCCGTACAGAAGACCATCGCCAATAGTTCCCTTCAAATATCGAAGAATGTGTTTAACAACTTTCATATGTCCAATATGTGGTTCATGCATGAACTAAGATACCTGATTGACCGAATAGACAATGTTAGGTCGAATGAAGGTAAGATAATGACGCATTCCGACTACCCTGCGATATTAGGGTCCTCATACAAATCTTCATCTTGGGAGCTGAGTTTCTGATGAAGTACACTGGGTGTGCTTAGAGGCTTGCAATCTGTCATACCTGCCTTGCTAAGAACATCAACAATATACTTATGTTGAGTAAGTGTCATACCTTCAGGAGTCCTATCAACTTCTACTCCAAGAAAGTATCGCAGTTTACCAAGATCTTTCATCTTAAATCTATGGTTCAAAAGTTCTTTGACATGTTCAATATGTTCATTAGAGTTACCTGTAATGATAATGTCATCAACATATATCAATAACAAGGTAACTATATCTTTGCATTTGAATATGAAAAGGGAATGGTCAAGAAGAGACTGACTAAAACCATATTCTTCTACTTTAAGAGAGAAACTGTCAAATCAAGATCGAGATGTCTGTTTCAGACCATATATAGCTCTCTTTAACTTGCACACGTATTCTTTGGAATTCCCTTCAGCATACCCAGTGGGTTGCTCCATGTATACTTCCTCCTTTAGAGTTCCATAGAGAAAATCATTTTTTACATCCAGTTGATTGAGAGTCCATTGGTGCTCAATAGCCAATAATAATATGATGCAGATAGTGCCCATTTTCACGACTGGACTGAAGGTCTCATCATAGTCTTGTCCTGACTCCTGTGTGAAGCCTTTGGCAACCAATCGAGCCTTGTATCGCTCGATAGTACCATCCGGCTTATACTTTATCTTATACACTCACTTTGAACCAACCAGATTTCGTTTGTGTGGTCTGGGAACTATATCCCAAGTGTCACACTCATGAAGAGCCTCCATTTCTTCGTTCACAACTTCAATCCATCTTCTAGAATTTACTGCTTGATAAAACGTGGTGGGTTGATCTTATTTGCCCAAGGCGGTTAAGAAAAGTTGAAAATCCATTGTGAAGTTCTCATAACTAACCCACCTATCAATAGGATGCCGAGGTCGGGTAGACCTTCTATGAACAGGTGATTGAATGGAAACTGAAGGAGAATTCAGCTCCTGATTAGAGCTGGGGAAGATCTCCTTCTCACGTCGAGAGTAAACAATGCCTTTATACCTTTCGGGGGCCAATGATGATTCAGAGATCACACTTTCCTGAGTTCTTTGCACAACAGTAGACACGTTTGTTAACTTTGCAATACTCGAGTTCTTCCACACATGAAGGGTGAGGAACAAAGAGAGAGAGAGAAGGAGCTGTAGGAAAACCCGATTCCAGTCATAGGATCGACTGCTCTTCTAATTTATTTATGGTTACATACTAATAGAAATTTTAGGGTACTAAAATACCCCTATTACAGCAAGAAGAAATTACATACTGCCATTAATGAAATAGCAATGACTACGAGTCTGGATCCTCTGACCCGTGACCCATTACAAGAGGTACACGTCTTTTCACCCTCTCTCAAGTTGTGCATGGTCCTGAACCATGAACAACTTGCCTTTTAACATCCAAAATCTGTCTTTTGTCAGTCCTTTTGTAAATATATCAGCCACTTGATCTGTAGTTTGTACAAATTCAAGCTCAATCTCCTTCTCTTCTACCTTTTGTCTCACAAAATGCTGATCTATTTCAATATGTTTGGCACAACTATGATAGATGGGATTAAAAGACATACTAATGGCACTTTGGTTGTCACATAAAAGAAGCGATCGAGAGATCGATTCTCCTACTTCTGTCAGTAAGTGCCTAATCCAGGTAGCTTCAGCAGTAGCGGCTGCCATTGACCTATATTCGACTTCTGTACTGGATCTAGCAATAGCCTTTTGTTTCTTGCTACTCCAGAAAACCAAATTCATCCCAACAAACACACAATAGCCAGATACTGATCTACGTTCATCTGGGTCTCCCGCCCAGTCTGCATCAGAATAAACAGTAATCTCATGTGCATTTTGCCCATTAGTCTTTCTCTTATACAAAAGACCATCCCCAACAGTTTCCTTCAGGTACCGAAGTATCCGTTTAACTGCTTCCATATGCCCTTCACATGGTGCATGCATGAACTGAGATACCTGATTTACAGAGTAAACAATATCAGGTCGAGTAAAAGTGAGGTATTGTAACATGCCCACTATGCTACGATATTGTGTGGGATTCTCGTATGGGTCTCCATCTTGAGAACTGAGCTTCTGGTGAAGAACACTAGGAGTTCCCAAGGGCTTGCAATCTTTCATACCTGCTTTATTGAGGACATCAATGATATACTTATGTTGAGTGAGAGTCATTTCTTCAGGGGTACTGTCGACTTCATCTCCAAGAAAGTATCGTAGTTTACCAAGGTCCTTCATTTTGAATCTTTGATTCAAGAGATGTTTGACCTCCTCAATATGCTCATTGGAATTACCAATGATGATAATATCATCTACATATATCAACAACAGAGTAACTCTGTCTTGGTTCTTGAATATAAACAAGGAATGGTCAAGAAGAGATTTCCTAAAACCATATTTTTGTATTTCAAGAGAGAAACTATCAAACCAAGAACAAGATGCCTGCTTCAATCCGTATATCGCCCTTTTTAATCTGCATACATATTTTGTAGGATTCCCTTCTGCATAACCAGTGGGTTGTTCCATGTATACTTCTTTCAAATTTCCATGATGAAAAACAATCTTCACATCAAGTTGACTAATAGTCCATTGATGTTCAATGGCTAAAGAAAGTATGACTCTGATTGTCCCCATTTTCACTACTGGACTAAAGGTCTCATCATAATCCTGTCCTTGCTCCTGTGTAAATCCTTTGGCTACAAGCCTTGCCTTGTATCGCTCTATAGTCCCATCTGGTTTATACTTTATTTTGTACACCCATTTCGACCCAACAACATTTCTGTCAGGTGGTCTTGGTACAACATCCCACGTACCACATTCATGTAGAGTTTCCATTTCTTCATTCATTGCTTCAATCCATCTTCTAGAATTTGATGCCTGAGAAAACGTTGTGGGTTCATCTTCCTTGCTCAAGGCTGTTAGAAAAAGTTGAAAATCCAGTGAGAAATTTTCATAACTGACCCATCTTTCAATCGGATGCCGAGAACGAGTGGATCTTCTAGCATCAAAGGTAGAAGTGGATGTAGAGGATGTGTCCATTTCTGGATTAACATTAGTGGGCGCCTCTCTTCCTCGTCGGGTGTAAACAAGACCTTTATACCTTTTGGGATCCAAAGATGGCTCTGTATTCTCATGTGCAATCATCTCATCAGCAGGCATAGATTCCTTATCCTTTTGAGCACAATCTGAAGGACAAACATCACTAGTTCCGGAGAAAAGTTCAGAATTCAACCAAGGATAATAAACCTCAATTCTGGAATTTGATTCTGAAAGGCTAATGCATCGATAATCAAAATTCAATTCATCGAAGATAACATTTCTTGATATTTTGATGCGCTTGCTCATAGGGTCATAGCACCTGTATCCTTTATAGTCATCGGCATAGCCCACAAACCTGCACTTCAAGGCCTTATTCTGAAACTTATGTCTCATTGAACTATCAATATGAGCATAGCATAAACAACCAAACACACCCAAATCATGATAGTTGGGATGAACTCCAAATAGAGAAAAGTAAGGAGACTTGTTTTTCAAAATAGTCATGGGCAATCGATTTATCACATGGACTGAAGAATGAAAGACTTTTGTCCATAAAGTAATCAGAAGATTACTATCATGCATCATGCTTATCGCACTCTCAACAATATGGCGATGCTTTCTTTCAGCAATCCCATTCTACTGAGGTGTGTGAGGGAAAGACACCCTTCTCCTTATCCCATTACTTTAAAGAAAGTTAGTAAAGTCAATGGAAGAAAATTCACCTCCTCCGTCACATTGGAAACAAAGAATACAACAACAACAACAACTACGCCTTCATCCCAAAACAATTGGGGTCGGCGATATGAACCAAAAAAGAAAATCATTCTGGGTCTTCCACATGAATCATTTTCCTCCAATCATTTCTATCCAATGCCATGTCCTCGGTGAGGTTCAAAGCATTCATATCCTTTCCTATCACCTCCATCCATGTCTTCCTAGGCCTACCCCAACCTCTTTTAACTAATATATTTTCCCATTTCTCCATCCTTCTAATTGGAGCATCATTAGGCCTTCGCCAAATATGTCCAAACCACCGTAAACGATTCTCTCTCATCTTATTTTCAATGGGTGCAACGCCTACCTTCTTACGTATCTCCTCGTTCCGAATCTTATCTTTTATTGTATTTTCACACATCCATCTCAGCATACGCATCTCAGCTACACTCATTTTTTGAATATGATGTCTCTTGGCAGCCCAACATTCCGTACCATATAGTAAAGCGGGCTTAAGAGTCATCCTATAAAACTTTTCCTTAAACCGCAATGGCATTCTACGATCGCACAACACTCCAGTTGTACTTTTCCATTTCATCCACCCAACCTTTATCCTATGATTTACATCTCCATCAATTTCTCCATACTTTTTGAATGATAGATCCCAAATATTTGAAACAATCATCCACCGATATTTCTTGCTCACCAAGCTTCACTACACTCCCATCACTAATTCGTTGCTTACTAAACCGATATTCCATATACTCTGTCTTACTCTTACTCAACTTAAAACCTCTTGCTTCCAATGTCTGTCTCCATAAGTCTAACTTAGCATTAACCCCAGCGCTAGACTCATCAATCAAAACAATATCATCAGCAAACAATGTACACCACAATACATTTTCTTGAATTGATCTCGTAAGCTCATCCATCACTATAACAAATAGGAAAGGGCTTAAAGCATATCCTTGATGTAACCCAACCGTTATAGGAAAATTGGTTGTCACCCCTCTACAAGTGCGAACATTGGTTACTACTCCTTCGTAGATATCTTTAATTATACTAATGTACTTGAGAGAAACACCTTTCTTCATCATTGTCCACCAGAGAACGTCCCTAGGTACTCTATCGTATGCCTTCTCCAAATTAATAAAAACCATATGCAAATCTTTGTTCCTTTCTCTATATCTCTCAATAAGTTGTCTAAGAAGATGTATAGCTTCCATAGTTAATCTTCCAGGCATAAAACCAAATTGATTCTTCGATATCATGACAACCTTCCTCAACTTAGACTCAATCACCCGAATGCTATATCACAAGGATTCGGCTAGCAGGGTGCCGCACCCGCGTCGACGCGGGTGCGGCACCGGGTGCAGTCAACCCGACCCTGGGTGCGTTGACCGCACCCAGGGTCATTTTTTTTTGGATTTTTTTTTTAAATTTTTTGCCCTATGAAATGGGCTGTGGAATTTAAGAAAAATTCTTTGGGGGGGGGGGGTGGCGCTGCCCCCCTATAACATCCTGGAGTGCAATCACACATTGACAGGTAACTTCTTGAATTGAAATCATAAACATAAAAACTTACGTCAGAAATTTCACAAAGGAAAAAAATAAAATAATAACTCAATTGAAATAAGCATATGAGTAACTACATAATTTTTAGGGCTTCATGTGATAGCTTCCCGCAGTCTCACTATCTTTAACCCAGGTTCTCAGAGTTGAATCTCATCGAAGGGTATCCTCCAGCTTAGCAGTTACAGAAATTTCAGAAAATAAAGTGTCTTTATAAAGTTTAAACTCAGCAAGCAGAAAAGATGACTACCTTCCAGCTGATCAACGATGGAAAATAGCATATCTGACCTCCGGGAGAGGGAGAGCGAGCGGGCGCAGCGGTGGAAGTGGTGGGTGACAGTGGCGAAGGAGGAGCGTGAAGAGAGGGAGAGCGAGTGGGAGAGGAGAGGGAGAGCATGCGCGAAGGAGAAACTAGGTTAAAATTGCTTTTTAACCTAGTCGAAACCCTATTTTGTGGTCAAATGAGGGCTTTGACCCTCATTTGACCACAAAAACTTAAGGCGTGTACGCCTCAGCGTGAGGCTCGCCTCGCCTCGAGGCGTGCACCTCAAGAAGTATGAGGCGCATGCCTCGTGGCTTTGTACGTGCGCCTTGAGGCGAGGCACACTTTTTGCGCCTTGAGGCACGTTTTTAATAACACTGGTTGTTAATGTTAATTTTTTATTGAATGAATGCTCATATTTTATTTCTTAGATACTTACATAGATCAAGTTGTTGCATTAATGTTACTTTTACATTTTAATCTCATATTTTTCAGTATTTATTTGAGATTTTTTATTTCTTGTTAGTTGTTGCTTCATCAATAAAGCATTTTTTATTTATTTATAATTTTAGATATTTTTTATAGTTTTTTTAAGTTAATTTTTTTTTTGAGGCTTACGCTTTACGCCTCGAGGCTTATGCCTCACTTCAGATTTTGGTGGAGCGCCTCACTACACCTCAAAGCTTTTGACAAGACTGATCCATACAAATGAGAGTGTGTACCACCATAAGGAATCATGGTACAAAACCACCATCTATTTTCCCTATATACATATGTTTGTGTATATATGCAAAACTTTTAAATATGCTTGATTTTTTTTTGTAATTTTTCATTTCCAGCTCTATGTGTGTGTGTGTGTGTATGCACACACACACACACACACACACACACACACACACACACACACACACACGTGTGCTAGTGTGTGTCTCCCCCTAATCCCTCACCTTTTTTTCAAAGAACGTCATTATCATGTATCTGTATTCACATCCATGCAACATAGGTGCAAGATAAATGTCCTTCTAGATTGTTACTTCTCCACAACTAAATTTCACATTTATATGCTTTGCAAAAGTCTTTAATATGGAATATACAGAGGAACTGTGAGTCAGTTTTCTTGTGAAAAAGATCTGAGCAGTCACCTTTGCTGCAAAAGATAGCATAAACTCCACTATCATCGTCATCATCATTGTTAATATGATTGTGTTTTGCTATTATTTTGTCCTTGTTTGTTGTCAATTCAATTACTTGGTTGGAGAATCTGCTTGAAGTTATATTGGTTGTTTTGGTACTTATTGTACATATTCTGTTTATTTGTTTATCCTACTACATTGTGTCAAATTTTATTAGAATTGTATTAGACAATGACAACATACTGAAGGCTACAAGACTAACATCCATTAATACAGATTTTTCTGACACAATTGAGATGTGCCATTATTGATGTGTAAGCCTTAAGATGAATTTGTTGTATGCAGGCTTGCTTGCAAGAAAAAGAAGAGGAGAATTGGAGCGCATGAATGACCAGCTACGTCAGATCAATGCAGCACTGCGGAGACAAGCTAAGATAGAGTCCTATGCACCTAATCTGAGTTACGCACCAGTGGGGAGAATAGCAGAAAGTGATATTATTGTAGAACCAAAGAAGCAAGAAATAATTTCAATATTGAAGTCTGGGAAAAGCTATCTTCGCCATCAAAATCCTGAGAAGGCATTTGATGAGTTTAAGTCTGCTCTTGAACTCGCCCAAAGTCTTGGGGATCCAGTAGAGGAAAAGAAGGCAGCCCGAGGCTTAGGTTTGGTTCCCTTCCCTAGAAATCATGTTCTAGTCTTTTGATGAAGCCTTAAGGTTTCAACAAGTTCACTCTATAAACAAGTAATAGATCTCATTATTTTATTATGAAATGGATATTTTTTTTTGTTTAATCAGTTAAATGTGGTAAAAACTCGTCTCTTGTAACTTTTAAGTGTCACCACTTACTAAGACGGTTGTTTGCAAAGCTTACCTCATGGCACAAAATGGAATACTCACTTTCGTGCTTGCATTTTGTAAATTTCATTTATATTAAATTTCATGGATTTTAGATGGATTTTTATATCCTGGATTTTTAGGTCGACCATCATTAAACAATTAGGCTAATCGTATATGGTTAGTGTCCATTTTCTTTTTCTCTTCAGATATCTCTTTAGTAAGTTTTTGAATCATTGCAATTCAGGAGCAGCCCTGCAGAGGCAGGGGAAGTTCTGGGAAGCAATCAAGTACCATTCTATGGTTTTGTCTATCTCAATGCGAACTGGTGAGGATTCTGGAAACACAGAAGCTTATGGAGCTATTGCAGATTGTTATACAGAACTTGGTGATCTGGAACGAGCAGGTGGATTCTACGATCAGTACATATCCAGGTTAGAGAACGATTAGTGCAACTTTATTCTTTTTTGTTCCGGTATTATGCCTTCTGAAGTGTAGCTAGAGCTCTTGGAAGTTGCCTCCATCGACATATACATGTTCAGCATGTTGCCTGTCGTATCTTGACTGTTTGGTCGCAATTTATTCTGCTAAAATATGATTAGGCCTGCATAACTAAGGCGTGGTAGTCTAGTTTTTGTGCTTTGAGACTCTTCCATGGCAGGATCTTGATTATGTATTTTGCGCGAATGAATTTTCTGTGATTGTGAGCTTTTGTAACTAATGTAAGAGAACCTTTTTTTGAACAGAATCTCATCAAGCAAGGATGGAAACGGTCTTGTTGATTGCCAGAAAAAAATCATTTCTATTTGCTAAAAAATTCATTTTTTAATATATATTGTGAAAAACAAGCAGATAGGTAATAATCATTAGTCAATGAACAATTACCTTTTGGGCAATGTTGCATTTGTGTTTTAGATTTTTACTCAATCAGTTTCTGAGCTGCCTACCGACTAATTAAAAGTATCAAGCCTAACCTAGCTTCAACTATGCAAAAATAGATAGCTTTGCACCAAATTGACATTCAAAAGGAATATTAAATGGTTTAATTCACTTGACACAATCATTCTGGATCATGACCATCACGTTGCGCAGGTGACATGAAAAATCATATTATGTTTTAAAATTAACATTAAAAATGGTTTTTATTGAAATAAAATTAAAACAGAATAAAATATTAAAATAATATTGTACGTGTCAATGTCCGAGATGTCTGAGCATGTCCTCTTGTGTCACCAGGGACATGCAACCAAAATAGCGTGTCCTTGTGATATAGCCCACAGGTCTCCACACACTTGAATACCTGCATTGGTTTAAAACATTCAAGTTGAAGGATGTCACGATTTTGATTATCTAGGGTGTGTCCCTTGCCTTAAGTCTGGATCTGCAGGCTCCTGATGGGCAAGGGGGGCGGGGTGTATCATACTACAGAGCGTTGGTCTCTCTTGAACCGGTGGTTTCCTCCCAATAAGAAAAAACTTACGACTGTGAACATAAAAATTTAAGTGTTTTACCAAAAACTCACCTACCAATCCTTTTATATCAGGGGGGCTTGTTGATTACTTTGCAATAGCCATGTAGACGTTGGCTTACTGCTATATGCATTCTATTCTTTACTAGGAGTTACTATATAATAAGATGGAAACCAAGTATGCGTACAAGTTACCGTTGCGGATGCTGGACCAAGGATCGGTTTTCGTTCAGTTTCAGCTCTTTTCTTGCTTCCAATAATAGTAAAGTCATATAGCATTATTTCATGAAATTATAAAAAGGCAATGATGGGCTCCTACCCTCTGCATAAAATTAGTTTAATAGTTGAAGACATCGATCAAACCCCACTGATGCATGAGTGTGTCGGTAGCTTTCAGAGGTGGGACACGTAAGGCAGAGTGGTTGCGGGGGTTTTCCCTCACCACTTCGGTGAGTTTTCTCGTTAAAAACACAAAAATCAACTGGGGCTCTGCTTGTCTGGTAGGAGCAGCTAGTGCAAATCACCTTGTGTTGGGACGTTGCAGGTTCAAAACCCAATGTTATAGTTGTATAACTCGTAGGGTCTGCCTAACCCCAGCTTGCCTTTACAAACCAAAACCAAAACAAAAACACAAAAACTAGTTCCATAGCAGCATCTCAACGTTAATAAATAAGGTCTATGGTTCAGTTGCAGCTTGATCTTATGCATAGATAAGTACATATAAGAGCACTAAATTTATGGTGCTATGATGTGATGGGTTCAAGGCTATTATTCTTTCTCAATCAATTTCAATGACCCTTTCACCAAAAGACACAACTAGATTCCTTCTTTCCATGCACTTTTTTATATTTTGTGATGATGCTTGAGGGTAATTTTTTTCTTCAATGTGGAAAAGGTCTTTTATTTCTGTGTCATCATTATATTTTTTGTTCTTTTCGTTGTCGTGATTATTTCTTTTTATTCTTTTGGATAATCTCTTAATGCTTTTATTGTCGCATTTACGTTTTTATTGTCTGGTTTTAGTTGAAAAGGATCTGTTTGAACCTGTGCTTGTTGGCTCTTTACTTTTTATTGTGCGTTTGTCATTACTTTTTGAAGTCATTTGTTATTAATATTATTATTATTTTTAAAATTATGTTGAGTTTATTTTTATAGTTTTATTCTCTTTTATGTGTCATAATCAGAGCATTTTCTTAAATATAACATGCACTCCATATATTCTCTTTTAATTTATTGAATAGGATATAGGTCATGAATGACTTTACTGAGTATGCTATGAGACATAACTTTTTTTTCAATGGAAAGAAATCATCATGATGGTTTGAACCATATTTCTTAAAGCTAGCTTCCCTTGGTAAGTGGAAAACTCGTCTCTTTCTCCAGAGGGGAGAGGAGCTTTACGTAACCCACTTCTGAAATATGAGAAACTCGATTCTTTTTAGAGGAAAGCTTGCTTTCAACTCGTTTTTCAAACCAATTCTGATGGGGAGTCGCGATGAAGCCAATCCATAATTTGAGATCCAAAGGGATCTCAATGCTTGGAAGCCTATATTTCGATAGACGAATCCAACTCGCGGGAGCCAAACAGAACGGCTTGGTTCTGATTGGGTTAAGCGAACTTTTAGACACGGGAGTTGGAAATAAAATCCCAACAGACCCGGAACGGATGAAATCAGACTGGACAAATATCGGATTGAGAAAGTTCTGGCCAGGTTTTCATGGACAAGACATACAATTTGTTGTTCGTCCAACCAATGGACAGACCATTG
The DNA here is from genome assembly GCF_984573655.1 of Nuphar pumila. Lineage (NCBI taxonomy): Eukaryota > Viridiplantae > Streptophyta > Magnoliopsida > Nymphaeales > Nymphaeaceae > Nuphar > Nuphar pumila. Next base: position 20,740,536 of record NC_143254.1, on the reverse strand, counting down.
ACTTCGGGGGGATTTTTGGATCCTTAGATGAGTGAGTTTGCAAAAACACAAAACAAGAAAGTTGTTCAAAATTGTCTTATCTTTTTTATGAGCAAAAAATTAGAACTTTTGTTCAAAAATATGTTGATGTATTTTCTGTATGATTATATCCGAAATAACGATTAAGTTGGTTGACATGCAATAAACAATCTAACTTTTGAAATAACAAACATACGATTCACCAATTTACTAAAATATGGAAGTTGTAACTTTCTGTGTTATCTTTCCAAAACATCAAAAAGATCGACATAAAAAACAATATTGTTCAAGATATGATTCAAACACTAAACTCTATTAGAAAATGTATTAAGTTGTTCAAACTCAGATCACAGTCAAACAAGAAAACATTGTTTGGCTACTTAAGCATAGCATGAGCTAGATTCAGAAAAAATGGTAAACATAAAATTTGTAGATTCAGATGTTAGCTTTCCAACAAAATTACAAAACTCTTTTAGGAAATGTATTAAGCAGTTCAGTAACTCAGATCACATTCAAACAAGAGAAATTGCTAGTCTTTTTAGATGAGTCACGAAATGGATTCAGCAAAAATTATAAACACAAAAGTTGTAGAGTTGGATGTTAGTTTTTCAACAAGCTAAAGCTTGTAATTTTTTGTTCAGGCGTTTAGGAGAACGGTCCAAATTACTAAACTCTGTCAGGGGGCTTAGCCACTCGTATCTATTTTTCTTATGTTGATTAGTTTTAGTGAAGGTTTAACCTGCAACCAAAGACACTTTTAGGGTTCATTCTCCTTGGATAAATTTCCTTCCTCCTTTATCCCAACTCCGATTAGAAACAAAAATAGACGAAAACTCGATTAATATTTGAAACAATAAGTTAACATGGATTCAATACCTCTAACAATTCAAGCATGTAAAAAACAAAACAAAACAGAAGGATTTTAACACAAGAAACAAATATCTGAAAGTGAAGCCACGAGTATCGCTCCACGTGAGATTCTCAACAACTTTAAGGTCTCCAATGCATGCAGCAACAAGTTGATGTCTAGCAGCTCCAAATCTTTACAAGTTCAATTCTCCACCAAGGTTCAAACCCCTCCCCAAAGGGTCATGTTTTTCTCTCCATGCGTTCCACTCTATTCTCCCCTTATTTTATTCTTTTTCATAAATTTTTTCAAAAACAACAAAAGCTTACTCACCAAATTTTTTGCTCAGATTTAAGGGGCTTCAAAAAGAACAAGGTCTCTCATTGGTCACGCGAGAGGTAGGCTTCCTTGAGGCCAATGAGGGCAGCCTCACTTGAGGTTAATGAGAGAGCTTATTTTAAACAAGTCTCAGCTCTCATTGCACCTCAAGTTGGCCCAATGATACCACACCTATTTTGAATTAATTGGACCAGATGGGCGGCACCTCGATCACACTCAATGAGGATGGATTGATGTGTCTGGTCAAGGAAAGCTTTGAATTTCATTGACACAGGTCCATATTAGTTCAGCTCTAGGGGCATAAATATGGATCCGGGTGGTGGTATTGGATCTTGTTATAAGATCCAATACTTAAAGTGAATCTTTACACATATTACTTTGGATCCAACATTAAAGTTATAAAAAATAAAAATTAAACTATCATGTAACCCCATACACTTTCTAACATTTTTTTTACAAGGCACTAGAACTATCCAGATTCGTAGAATTCGGTACCTATAAAAAAAAGGGAAAAAAAGTCTAATATGATTCCTAACTTTGCTAAAATAGAATAAAAAATAATAATGCGATTTCTGAAAAAGTAAAAACAAAAATCTCAAAAATTGAAATTTGACAAACATAATAAATCTTGGAGATCCAATTGAACTTGGATTGTCCTACATGTCATTGGATCTGTAAGGTATCACATTCCAGATCAGGTCTGGTGAGTTGGATTTGGATCCAACTCATCTTTACCGAATTGATGATGAGGAGGCTCTGCATCATATTCTCTTTTACTTAATGTTTTCCTCTTGCTTGTTGTTACTTCTCACTTGTTTCTTCCTCCTTCATTACACTTTTTATATTAGAAAGCTATATTTTTTTATAACAAGTTGTAGGCTTTATTCATTTTATATGGTGTTCACATTATTTTTTATTTTTTTCATATTGTTTCTTAATGGCTTAACAAGGTATCACATACTACTTTTTAATACTCACTTCCCCGCTTCCACTTCATGCATTACTTTTAGTATCCATTTTGTTTTCTAATAATTATGATTTGGACACCTCCTTATGGGTTGAAAGCTGTCACTTGGCGTTGGCGATGAGCCGATGACCCTGTTAACACTGCAAGTATAGTATTTCCCCCTGCCCATTAGGAATAGTTTTTTTGTTTTAGCTTTTGCTATAAGAGATGCGCACCCCAGGTATCGAACTTTCAACTTTTAGACGTCTGTTCAACTTGAACGCCTTGAGCATACCCACCTAACCAGGTGAACCCTTGTGAGCCAAACATGTACAATTGAACACCTAAAACATTGGATCCATGTCAGACCCGATCCACTGGCGACCTATCAATATGGTTCTGCCTTGGTTGCACACTGCAGATGAATAAAGCATAAAAAGTATAACAACAAAAGAACCAACTGACGAGCAATGATGTGACATATCCAAAGGCAACATGCTTTAGGGAAATCAGAAAATGGACGGCCCAGATGCAGGATTTTGCATTTTAATCATGGTCCTTGGTCCACCGACCATAGGCCCGCTCAATGTTGTCTCACTCAATGTTGTCAGTATCGGTATCGGCCCTGAATCGTTCGAACCAACGATTCAGCTGTATCGGATACCAATACTCAAGTGAATCGTTCTGTCAAAAAAAAACATTACTTGTCAATCAGAATATGACACATGCTAAAACCATTAAAATAATATTTAAAAATTATTTAAAAATATTTTTTAGTATTTTTTATATTTATTAAAAAATAACCGATTCAAGGGTGATATGTTTCGATTTTCTGCCTATACGATACGTATCAACATTGCTACCACCAGGTCCACAATGGGTGTTACTAATGTGGGTGGTCATGTAGGATTCCCTACTGTTCAATGAAGGATTATATGCTGTGAAGCCATTTCCCCTTGGATATGATCCGTTAAATACTGGGATCTGAGTAGAAAAGGGAGACATAGAGAAAAGAGATGAGATGGCAGTGATCCAATCTAATCACAGGATTTTATTTTATTTTATTTTTTAATTTAATCTGGAAAGATCAGCTGATGGAGCATTTTTTACAATTTTACTTGATACACAGGACTGGCAATGACACGAGCTATTCATGGTTCAGTTTATGGTCAGCTCAGAAAGAGTTTGTTCAAACACGTAAAATAGACTCGGCAAGCTAAATATGAACATCAGGCATGCTCGGCGTGACTTGTCTCATTAAGTAGTAAAAATATGTTTAATATATAAAAAAGAAAATTAAAAAAATAAACATACAAAAAGTAGGATGCACGAAAAATATATAAATAAAATATGAACTATATATATATATATATATATATATATATATATATATATAGAGAGAGAGAGAGAGAGAGAGAGAGAGAGAGAGAGAGAGAGAGAGGAGCTGAGCTCGAACATGCTTTGTTCAGCTCGTTTACCAGCTCACTTTTAGCATCAAAACAATACATTTTAAGTTTAAAAAGTTACCTTGAGCTTGCCTCAACTCGTCTAGAGTTCAAATTTGAAACAACATCACTTATAAGGGCTCTTTTTTTTTCGCTTAAGGTAAAACCCTAATTTTATCCATTAACCAAGAAGCACGGACCATAATACGGGTAAATTTTCATCTCAAAAGACCTGAAATTTATTTTCAACGCAAAAACAAGCAACTGCATCATACATATTAATTGATCAAGTCTCGATAGTATTAATTGCACTTTAATTAAATTTATTTATTTAATTATTTATATGCCAAGTTGGTGAAAGGGACACATTCGTTGAACATACATTGCACTAACTCCAATTTTCATTTAATAATTTCATAATAATGGAAAGAAAAAAAAGATGAGGTCTCCTAATGCATGAAAGCTTGACCTAATGAAGTTTAGAAACTATTTATATTGGAAGCATACCAGGATCAGTAACGTTGCCAGGTAGGATCTAGAGTACCATTTGGACAAAGCACCACTAATACTAAACCCGACTACTTAACTTATAGAAATCAAGATATTCCTAAATTAGATATCTACCATCTTAAGATTCATTACCTGGTTCAAACTGCAATATTCTTCCATTTAACTTTTAGATATATTTTTTTTTGATATTTACATGGAGAAACCGCCCCCAGGATCAGATATGCCTGCCATACTTACGATCAATGTCCTGTCGGCGTAAAATTCTGTGGGCTTACCCCTTGACCCCAGGGAGTCGCCACACTTCGGCTTGTTCAAGGGGTGATGCCCATGGAATTTGAACCTAAACCACCTGCCTAGCGGCCTAGGCCTCTCATCTCACTGCACCAAACCCCTTCCGGGCTAGCTTTCAGATATTGAAGCATCTGTATATAAATCCTGGAAAAGAAGATATAAACAATCCTTATTAATTTTAATCCATTTATACAACTTCCACAAATTTGATCAGAAAAAAACAAAGATGTCAAAAATAAAATTATAATCTAACATGATGGTCTTCGTAACAATGTGATTTTATAGTTGAACCAATAATTGTTATGTTTTCATGATTATATAAGAACAGACAAAAAAAAGGTAAGAAATGTTTACCATATAATGTTTGGGAAGATATGGCCTTCTCAAAATAAATTCGGTGACTCTCTCTTTTTCCCTAATTCTTCATGCCTTGCATTTATATAAAATCATAAAATATGACCAAGGTTGTTAAATGCGATGAGGCGAAGCGAGGCGTTGAGCCTGCGCTTCGCCTCTGAGGCGTACGCCTCTCACAACTGGTATGGAAGTGAAGCGGTGGGAGGGGAGGCAGGGAGCGGCGGAGGAGCAGTTGGCCAGCACGTGGCGGTGGATCCACCAGCACTTGGGGTTAGCACAGCCGGCAAATCGGACGGAGGGGGAAGACTTGGGGATGAAGGAGGGGATTCTGGAGGTTGATGAGGGGCAATTTGCGCATCACAGCACGCCTCAGTACCTTGAGCGTGCGCCTCTCGCAACACTGAATATGACCCATCTATCTAAAATCTAAACAGTGACACAACACCTTAATTAAAAAGCACGTGCTGTAATCCGTGTGATTAGCTGTAAATTGAAGGCCAATAAACATGGTAATTAACTGTAAATAAAAAACCAAAAGGCACCACCAAGGTGGTATCCCATGTGGTAAGCGGGGTCCTGTGCCAAGCTGAAGGCCCAGGTTCGAATCCCTCTGCCACATGGGGCTTAAGAGATATCTGGTAGCGGTCTGCCTGACCCCAGCTTGCCTTTAAAAAAAAAAAAACCAAAAGGTAATTGATGCATTTCAATCCAACATAGTTTCCTTAATTAACAAGGGCACCAAATATTATCTATAATGAAAAAAGAAAATCGTAAATTGAGAAGTCATCAAATCCCGGAAAGAAAAAGGGAATCCATTTCAATCCAACTTCCAAAGAGAAACACTATGCCAAACATAACTGATTTTGAAAAAAACAAAGGAAAAATAAAACCAAATCAGGAAACAAAGAAAATAAAAAAACAAAACCTGATTCTAGCCCCAATAGCTCTGATCGACGGTGTTTCTTTTAGTTTCGTATCTTCATAAAAGGATAAATTAAAAGACATTCAAAGCCCAAAAAATTGACAAATGACTATAAAATCTAACCATTCCCACAGTCATTTTTCAAAAGGAGAGTGACGAGGGTATTTTTAATAAAAACAAAAAAATCATAGACAATTTCATAAATGGCATCCGACCTCCATGGATGCCATTGTCAGTTTTAAAATGTTATAAAGCAATAATTTTTTGCTCCACTAATGCCCCTTTTTCTTCCATTTTATAAGTGGTATAGATGAGTCACTGTAATATGAGAACTAAAAATATGGGTATTTTCAACTTTTTTTTTTCAAATCCAACCATGTGAATGTGCTTGGCATGGTGAATTTGCTAGAAATCAATTATTGGATTATACATTTTTGATGAAAAATATGATTTTTGAATGTTTGAATATTTATAAAGATTATGAACTGATTTTAAAGTCCTAAAAAATCTTGTTTATGCATCAAAACCAATGGCGGGTTCTTATAAAACCAATCTTGTAGATCATATGGGTTAGATTCAAGAGAAAAGAAAAAAAAATCATAAAAATCGCCGTTCACACACATTAGTTCTCATATTTTCAGTTCTCATGGATTCTAGTAGAGATAGAGCACTGACAAGATACCGAAGATGGCAAATTACCAAAAAGCCATATCGCTAGAGAACATAGTCAACAAAGGGTGACCAATTTCATGATGCAGTATAAGTACCGGCAATATTTTAAATAACCGGTAAAATCCTGTAAAGATATCGAGATGTTCCTAAATAATGTCCATTTAAAAAATATCATGTTATTAACATGATAATGAAGCGATATTCAGCTTCTATAAGTTTTCATTCTTTTGCGCGTTTTCCTATATTTAGAATATTGTACACTTCTATAATCTTAAAGATTTCTTTTAAAAGAAAGCGAAGCCTTTTAATTTATCGCGAGACTTTCTGTCTCTGTGAAAATTACGCTACCGATATTTTATGACATTGATTAATTGTTAGGCCTCCACATAACTAGGGACGGCAGTGGACCAGGGGAAAGCGGGACCCCGCCCCGCCTCACCCCCGTTTCGACCAGAGATGAAGGGTATGAAACGGGGATGGAGGCGGGGACAAAGGTTAAAATCCATCCCCGTTCGCGGATGAACTTACACTTTTCCCCGCCCTGCCTCATCCCCACCTAACCCCGCCCCACCCCGCCCCATCCTCATCCCCATCCCCATCCCCATCCCCATCCCCATCCTTCTAAAGGATGGCAATAGACTAAGAGGAAATGGGGCCTCATCCCCGTTTGAACCAGGGATGAAGGACATGAAATAGGGATGAAGGCGGGGGTGGAGGTTAAAATTCATCCCCGTGAGAGGATGGAGGTTCTAATCTTGAGACCAGGTAAGGGTGGAGACCCTGTGCCCCGCCCCGGTCCATTGCCATCCCTACACGTAACAAAAGACCACCATCGGTCAATCATCACTAGCAAAGCAAAATCAAGCCCATGAAATAGTCAAAGGGTAGTTTCGTCATGAAAAAATTAAAGATCATTTTCGTCCATACCAGTAGCGTCTTTTGACCAGGATGCAGTGGGGCCTACTTTACAAGTTACAACAAAGAAATCGTTGTTGTGGGGCCCAGATTCCGCGACACGTGGAAAGTGGATCAAGGACAAGCGTCCAGTTTGAAGGAAGAGACCAGAAAAGGCAGAAAAGCACAAAAAAAACTGTCAAAAAAATCGTGACACGACGTGCTCGCGCATTTGATGCGTCGAGCGGCGTTGCCTTCCCCGACGAGCTCGAATCCCCACGATATGGCACGTGCCAAGTAGGACATGAAACCAATGGTTGTCTTACACATGGATAGTCGCACAGAAAAGCGTCAATTCATGATGTGCAAAGGATTTACTGATTGTCGAAAGTACCCTTTTGATTGGATGAAAGGACGAGTTTAGCCTTATGCCAATGGGTTGAGTTTTACTCGGACCCGACCCGACCGGTACCAAACCTTAAAGTGTTTAGGGTTTGGTGATAAATAAGAAGGTCCGGGTCTGGTTCATGTAATCTTTATAGGATTCAGGTATGGTTTCTCTTATGGTGGGTCTGATTGGACCCGGGTCCAAACTTGCTACCAACATCTCAAATCAGGTTTGGGTCTGGTTCTACATGAGTCCAAACCAAACTCAGCCAGTTAATACCCCTAAGTGGGATGTTTCATTTGGGACCAGTTTCTTGGTTCTGATGCCGGATTTGGACTGAAAAATTGGGGTGTGAATAAGGAATTGGGATCAGGTGCAATTAGGTTGCACAAATGTGATGTGCTGATGCACCTGAGCGCCCTCTATCTGCAGGACCTAACAAGAGGGGGTGAAGGTGCTTAGGTATAGCGGCACATTGCATTTGCGCGATGTGATTGCACCTGATTTCTGCTCGTGAGTCCATCTTATCTGGTTCTTGAACCAATAGAGGTCCATTGGATTCAGTTTCAAAACCACTTTTTTTCAAGATATGGATCTTATAATAGAATCTGACTGTGTTTTTGTTCAGACTTATCTGGATGGACCTTTTTCGATTGGATCATATTCATATTGAAATTTTCCGTTGTATTTATGTTCATTTCTGGATTAAATCTAACCTCTTTGAAACTTTTACATGCAAAATATTTTTCAACCTGGTATGGACAGAATCAAACCCAAATCCGAACCGTTTACATTCCTGTTCTCATGCCATTTAGAATTTTGCTTAAATTTGTAGAGCTGCTTCAAGTGTTCAGAAATTTTCAATTATGCCTCTTCAAGTTAGATTAGGCACTTGAATTGGTTCAACTCAATGTCACAAATCTTGTCATATGGATTCTCTTAGCCAAGGAAAACCTTTCGACAAATTAAAAAAAATGCTTTCACAAGAACATTTGAGTTAAATGTCGACATAAATACAATTTCAAAATATAAGACAATATATAAAATGTAAAAGAAACATAAAAACATAAACATTCGAAATGTTAATATCACATTAATATTGTGATATTTTGAAAATATCATGATTTTTAGCATTTACTCAACTTCTGAAGATATCATTGTAAAATCGTGATAGCTTCATAATTTACCATATTTGTGACTATGGTTCAATATTTGGTTAGCAGGCTATAAGCAACTAATGCCAAGTCTGAAACAAACAAGGTATTACATCTTATTAAACTCGACCAACTAAGCATAAACACTAAGTCAAAGCCTTCATGGTATTATCTCATACGATATGATACAATTTTTGTAAATGAGTATTTTGATTGGTTGGTGATTAGTAAGGCAACTGAATATTAGATGTTTGAGTTTGTTGTGCGACACAGATTTGTTAGCGTTTTCGTGAGTCAGCCAACTGAGTTTTGTCATTTAGGGAAAAGCTGAGGGTATTCTTGAGACTTTCTTTTTTCAACCGGAATGTGGCACCTATGGCCTGAAATGTTGTCAGATTCCGGTGAGATTCGTGCAATCATTAGAGAGAGACGTTTAAAGAATGAATTGATTGCGTCATCGTTGTCTTCATTTGCTTTTGTCTTTTTGTTTTTTCATGGGTGGTAAAATTAGTGGCTTACACCTCTCTCTCTCTCTGTCTTTTTTCTTTTGCCTATTTTTCCCATTTGCTTAAATCCCCACTGCAAACAGAGAGCTCCTCTCTCTATATTAAGAGGACCCTCGCCATTCTCTCTCTCTCTCTCTCTTTTCCGTGGTATCCCGTTTTCCTTAAATCCACGCTGCAAATAGAGATCTTCCCGTCTCTCTCTATATTAAGAGAACCCAACAGCCATTCTCTCTCTCTCTCTAGATTTTTTCTTTTCCTATTTTCCCAGTTTCTTAAACCCCCACTGCAAGCAGAGAGCTACGCTCTCTATATTAAGAGAACTTCCACCACACTCTCTCTCTCCTATCACATACCCACATCTGATCCAATCATCGAACCCGAATTCTCAATTTGCTATCCAGTGATGCTAGGCAAAAGATCAAGATCCATTTCCAAGAAACTGGTTTTATTAGTCTCCGGCGACCGGAAAAGCTTCTCCGAGCCGGAGTCCGGCATGACTCCAAGGACTCCTCTGGACTTGAGGATCAGATCACCTAGAGGCTGGGAGAGCAAGGATTATGAGGGGGTGGGATTGGGCATAGTCGCGGCGATGAGCTCGAAATCCGTCGATTCGCGTGAAATTCCGGCAAAAAACCTGGTGGGTGAATTCAGGAAAGTTGCTAATGTGGTGTTGGGATCAAGCCCAATCCCTATTAGTCCTTGCGCTAGGAGGGGTGATGGGTACAAGCCAATTGTGGTGAAGGAGGATGAGATGGAGTGGTCTGAGGACTATACTTGTGTGATCTCTCATGGGCCTCTGTGCACCAAGAAGACTGTTTACTATGATGGCCATGAGAAAAGGGCAGTGCTTGATGAGAGACTGAAGGACTGGGAGGTCTTCATCTCGCCGCCCCCAAGTTACAGAGACGAGTTTCCGGCGTACCCATCGTCGGATTTTCTCAAATTCTGTCATCTCTGCCAGAAAAAGTTACATGGGGAGGACATTTACATGTACAGGTACAATTCAATTTCAACCTCTCTCTGGTAAAATTTGTTAGTGTTTGTTCACATCTACATCTAGATCCTTTCCCGGTTCAATTTCAGATAAGATTAGAATGATACAAGTGTTTTCTATATTTAGAAGGAATCCCTGTTATAGATTTTTTTATTATTTTTTAGTGAATCCTGTTATTAGATATGAAACAGAACTGATTTTAGCGGTTGGGATTCTATTATTATTTATACCCAAGGAAACAATCTTTGGTTAGTGTTTTGTTTGGTTTGTTGTGCTTGTGCTTATCCATGCACTCCCTGTTTGGGCTTATTATTTCAATAATTAAATTGAATCTGTGCTTGCCTCAGTTTCTGAGGTGACTCGTGGCTTGAGGAAATTAGTATGCCAAAGGTGCTAGAACCAATTCTTTCCATTCAAGTTTCTTGGTGAGATTTCCTATTCAACACTTCCTATCCACCCCACCCACATATTTCAATTATGTACTAGTTAACAAGAAAAATTACCTAATGTTTATAGAAATTCCACAAATGACGAAACACAACGAAATTTAGTTAATTAATGACCAAAGTTATCCGATATACCTATACGAATACCCATATCTAGAGTTTCTCAGCAAGGAAGATCTTGTGATAAATTGAAAAAACCTGCTTTCTTTCGAGAAAAATGTCTGCATATATTTTAAAGAAAATATGAAATCATAACATATAAAATATAAAATCATTAAAGTTAAAATGAGCATTAATATCACGATAAACTCGCAATATTTTTAAAATAAGTTGTAGTTTGAAAATATCCCGATTTTTTGAGGATTGTAACGGGCTTTTGTAAACGTCGTGATTGTAAAACTATCTCTAACTTTGTTTAGCTACATAACAGATTGGTTTGTCTAGAAAAGGAGATCTGGTCTCTCTCTCTCTCTCAATTCATGCTTTTATGACATGCAGAGGGGAGAAAGCATTTTGTAGCATGGAGTGCAGATACATGCAGATGGTTAGTGATGAACACATGGAGAAGTGTGGACCAAAAGCCTCTAAACCTTCCAATTCTTCTGCATCATCCAATCCGGGCAACAAACTCTTCTTCACCAGCATCGTAGCTGCATAATAATAATAAGAAGAGGAGGAGGAGGAGAATATAGATGAGTGCAGCCTAATGGAGTGCACAAACGGCATAACAATACACATATACAAGAACTAAAGCATCAAATGCATGCAATTTTGATTGTGAAGTGGAAAAGCTAGAAGCTTATACTCTTCAATAATACAGAAATTTTAGGTTTTAGACCTGAATAATTTTGTCAGCCTTTTTTGTTTACCATGGTTTGTTTTCTCAATTCAATAATTTTCACACACCAACCAGGGTCGCCCGAGGGAGAAGGTGCTGACCTTTTCGTCCCAGGTTCGACTCCCACAGGGTGTGCTACTCTGAGTTTACCTGGCAGGGCTTGGGTGTCGATGACCCCAATCAGAGTTTAGCTCGCAGGGGCGGGCCCACCAAATGGCATGGTTCTCGGGGAGGGTTCCTCATCATAAAAAAAAACAAAAAACAAATTGGTTTTCTTTTACTTGACAAAATTTTAGATTGATTGCTTGATACACTATCTAAATGGTGTGGTGGATCACCAACCATTCCAGATAAAACGGGACAAGTCGGGATATTGCTTATCCTGTTTTATGGTAATTGCATACAATAATGATGATAATCGATGACCCTTTCTGGATTGTAAAACTTCATTGACCACACCTGTGCCTCAATATCCAAGACAGATCAAGCTAGAGAAATGCCAATCTCTCTCTCTCTCTCTCTCTCTCTCTCTCTCTCTCTCTATATATATATATATATATATATATATGGGTCTGTTCCAAAATTGATCCAGACCCACATCCTAACAGCAAGAACATTAATGTGACCTTGGCCAGATTGGATCATATCCACATGGAAAACGACTTTCTGATATATTATTTGACTCCCAGACCACCCAATCCTAGTCAAGAACGGGTTGGATCTGTGTCCACTAATTCATCATCCATTTACAGCCAATCTGGTTTAGGATTCATCTGCCGCTTCTTATTCCATTACACGGTAGATGAACGGCAGCGTTACCAGGCCGATGTGACCCGGTCCAACAGGTGTCTGGAACTACATTTAACCATATGGGATAGGATCCAACAAGTGTTCCTGACCCAAACTTTTGGTTTTATTAATTATAGTAGGTCGTATGTGCTTCTCAAAGACACAGATAATACAATTGCATGATCATATGTCACAATCTTGATCGTCATTTTATCTTCTTCATCATGCACCAAGATTATTATCAAGAACAACATCATCATCAATCATAATCTATCACATCATTATCATACATAGTCATTTGTCATCATAGGATGCCAACATCATCATGGCCACCAATTCACCATGAGGCCCCAGAAAACAAAAAGAGTAGTCTGAAAAAATATGCCAAACCCATTAGCTCTTTACAGAAAGCTGCCCAACATATAGTTATGCGTGTAAAATTCATGAGCTTAAAAAAAATTGGCTTAAGAAGCCCCCGTGAGGGCTCCTCTCATCCGGTAAGCACAACTGGTGGGTGTCACTAAGTTGACAGGACGTCACAAGTTCAAAACCCATGAGTGCATGTTCTTTGCAGCAAGCTCGAAGCTTAAGTATACTCTCTAGTTGGTAGAGGGGACCTGTGAGTTTTGCACCAATAATCTTGAAATTGAGATCAGGTTCAATGTGATTGCACACTTTAAGTGTACTGCTGCACCTCATCACCGACCATCTATTGTTGGGCCCCACAGCTGACAGGGGATACCCTAAAGATGGTGGGTAATCAGGTACTGTAGCAGCACACTAATAGTGTGCAATCACATTGCACCTGATCCACCCTCATAATTTTCCCACCAAGGGACGTAGTTTTCCCCGGTCATAAAAAAAAGGCTTAAGAGCGCATATAGTAATCAAGGCTTTGGCTGAGGTGGCTGGTGTCCTTCCCGAAGCCAATCAATGTGTTCGGTGAACAAACTTTCACACCCAATTTTCATCTTCAGGCTCTGCTTGGTTTTGGTTCAATTTGATAGGTGAACAACCATTTTTGCATAGAATATTACCCTAATCTTACTGCAAACATGGGCTTGGATTAGTTTTAGCTGGGGTTTGACTTTAGTTGGTTTGACCGTAGTACAAGTTTTGTACCTTTGACTGTTGGGTCTGGCTTGGGAATCAGTATCTCAACTGATTCACAACAGATTTCTTTATACACCAGTGAGTTGTTTACTGAATTTTTAACAGGAATGCGCTTAGTAACTGTACAGGATTCATTGCATTCTGCTTGCACAATTTTCAACTCAATCTCCATCTGATAGTGATAGTGGAAGTCAAGGTACAAGCTGTCATAGTGATCTTCTGCTCGCTGTTTGTTAATAGAGCAACTATGATGAACATGTATGTGTCAGAGGGGAGCAAGAAAGCTCAGGCCTATTCACCAATATCTTTCTCAGCGACTATCATGGGGAGCAATCATCATCATATACCAGTACATGCATGCATCATACCATCATCATCACCATCTTTGCATATTAACCATCATGCCATCCCACTCCCTGGGCAAGGGGGTAAGCCCATGGAGTTTTACACTGCTAAGACAGCGACTGTAAGTATGGCAGGCAGAGCCAGCACTGCTAGATCTCTGATCCTAAACATTGAAAAAGATAATGAAAGACTTTATCTTTGAGAGTTATGCATTTGAAGTGTCCCAGATCCCAATGAAAACAAAGTTCACACGCCAGTTACTATTAATTGTGGAGTTTTCTATTTTTAGATCTGCAGCTTTCTATGCAAATGCTGTCCCAATCTGGATGAAACTTCGAGTGGATTTCATTTTTTAAACCATACCATATAATATATACATTTGATAGGTTGCATTTTCATTTAAGCCATCCCCTAGAAAAGCAATATTTTAACCAAGTTGAAAATATTATTGTGGAATTAAAATAATCTAGAAATAACTTATAATTTGGATCCTACTCCAATAAGGATCATGGAAATGCCTGAACTAGCTAGCTCCCTTTGCGTTATCCCTGCCTGAAAGGTCAGGCCTACCAAAACTAATGAGCAGCTACATCAATCCAGTGTTAAAGAATGGTGAACATTTGAGGGTTTTGAATAAATCTGTAGTCTCGTCATTTCTCGAAGAATGTAGAATTTTAGAGTATGAAAATGTGCATATCTTATGTGCAGGGTGACTGTGAGCATGGAGGCCCATAAGGGCTCAACTCATCTGGTAGGGGCGACTTGTGAATGTCACCAAGTTAACGGGATGTCACAAGTTCAAAATCCACCGGTGGCATCCCTTGCCCTAAAGGTCCAAGCTGGGCAGACTTCCTGGTGAATTGGGAAACCTCAAGGGTTTTACCAAAGGGAGGCCAGCTAAAGTGCGACCAGTGAAGAGGTTTTCCCTTGGATTATCCAAAAAAAAAAAATGTGTGCACATGGAGAGAGATGATGAATCAGAGCCCTCAAAAGATCCCGATCCAGTTGGATTCTGTAAATTACACATAAAATGACTTAGGATCTAGATCCAATAAATGCCAAACTTGCCCCAAGGGGGTTTGGGGTAGTGGAATGGGGGCCTTGGCTGCTAGATGGGCAGTCAAGGTTAGATTCTCATAGGTGCCGGCTCTCTGCGCAAGCCAATGCCTAGCATAGACCCCGGGGGCAGTGTCCTAGCCTCAGAGTTTTATACTGCTGGCAGGACAACAGTAGGTATGACAGGTTGAGTCAGTGTGACCAGGTTTTCGTGCCGGTTTCTTCTGGTTATTAATTCAAAAGAAAAAATCAAGTGCCCAAAGCAGATACCAGCTTCAAATGCTACCTCACCTATTAGCCTAGTCTCACTGATTGGATCTTACTCATTGGTACTAAGGTCAACTTTGCATTGATGGCCATGAATTAGAAGGATAAACCACTAGATAGGGACTAGCTTTTAATTTATCATCTTTACATCTTGATTCGATTCTCTGTAAGGGAATCTTTTGTAGGAATCCCAAGTTGACTACGTCACTGAGAGAGAGAGAGAGAGAGATGATTAGGTGATGCATTAAGAATTAAATTAAATAGAATCTTTAGTGTGTTGCCTCGTGTAAACGAATCTTAGTTTGATTATGGGAGTCTAGATTTAGGGAGGAAGTTTGAGAATAGACGGGACTTGAGACTTGGGTATATAGGTTTAAGGGAGATTTGATGAAGAGATAAAGAGACTGAAAACACCCTGAACCCTGAGGACTGTCCCCTAGGTTCCACCTAGCAGTCCTCTTTTGGGTTTCATCTTAGTTGGGTCTTGAAGTACAATAAACACTTGATAGTTAGTACATATTTAAACCCTTCACATTAACATTAGCAGTGTTCAGTTGATTGAAATGCCTTAAAAAGCCATGACATTTTTTAAAATATGGAGTTGCTTTTTAAGGTAAGAGAGAGTTATTTTTAATTTTTGAAACTATATTTCTAAAAATACTTGGTGAATTTTATATACTATCTTGGACTTTTCAGTTCAAAACCAAAGACAAAAAACCTTTCAAAATATAGCCATTTAAACCTTTCAAAATATAGCTATTTCTGAGGTTGATTTGGCTTGAACACCCGTGAAGCTAATATAAAGAATTTACTTGCTTTGTTAATGCTTTTTTTAAGGCACGAGTTTGTGATTCAAGTCAATTTGCTCGGGTCTCTTGTGATGATGATGCACATATCAAGGTTGAACGGAGGCGTTTTGTATTGACCTTCATATAGTTTTTGGAATCACCATATAACTACTCTTTACCACAATAAAAAAGAAAAAGAGACCAACGGGTTGTGTTGGGACGTTCCAAGTTCGAACACCAAATAGTATGGCTGTATAACTGGTAGGGGTCTGCCTAACCCCAGCTTTCTCTTGTCAAAAGAAAAAGAAAAAGAAAAAGAAAAAAGAGGGATTGGTCGACCATTTAGTCAGCTTGGAAAGAAGCCGGCATAATTATGCATTGCCATAGACCCAAGGAGTTTGGCGTAGTGGGATATTGGGGCCTAGACCGTTTGATGGGCAGTCTAGGTTCAAACGCCATGGGCGTCGCTCCTTGCGTACGTAAGCCGAAGCTTGGTGACTCTCTGGGGTCGAGGGGTAAGCCCTTAGAGTTTTATGCTGATCACATGGACAGAGACTGTAAATACGGCAGGCTGAGCCAGAGTGGGTATGTCCTGGAGTGGTTTCTCCAAGTAAACAAAAAATTATGCATTGCCATCTATTAAATCCTTGTAGAAGGCCAAGTCTAGACCTGACTCACGTTGGATTGTGTTGGTGGAATAAATAGCCAGATCCAGAGATATTCAGGTTGGCTGGTAGGGATCTAAACGAGTCTGACTCGGGTCAGATCAAGGCAATACTGAGTCCAACCTAATCGGATCTGACTTAATCAGGTTCAAAGTCAGATGGAATCAGGTTCTGTTTCTAGATGCATTTGGATCTTAGTCAAACCCAAACTCAGATTTGGATGCAAAATCCAATACAGAATCTATATTAATTGGATCCTACTTTGGCTCCCGGTTCTGACTAAATGGATTCAGAATTGAGTCAGATGTCGGATAATAGTTATTTTTGTTCATTTTGTTTATTTTTCTCATATGTTTTTTGAAAGAACCCTAACCTTTTTTTCTCTAAAACCCTCAGCATTTTCCCTCTCTCCGTGTGGCGATTCTCGTGATTTTTTTTTGCACTTTGATGAAGCTGCAGTACCCTTCATATCGATTTTCTAGGTTAGGTCAAAAGGTGAGTTATATATATATATATATATATATATATATATATATATATATATATATATATATATATATATATATATATATATATATATATATATATATATATAGTGACAAACATTTTTATCAGCAATTTCTCATTTTTTAAAAACTCACGAGAAATTGAAAAAATTCCATAAATCTTGCATTTTTTTCGGCAAAATTTCAGCAATAAAAAAATAAATTAAAAAATCTAAAATTTATTTTTTATAAGAAAATATTAATAAAATTTATTTAAAAATAAAAATGCATACTTTTTTTTGTAATAAATAGCCATTTAAAATGTAAATATCGCATTTAAATCATGCTATTTATGTTTTTTCATAAATCTTGCGATATTTTGAAAATCTCCCGAGAAATTGCCGTTTTAAACTTTCAGGCAATTTCTCACGATATTATGGCAAGATTTTCGTAAATCTCGCAAAATTTATCACACTGATATATATTATTGGTAGATGCTCATACGTTAAGTGCTAAATGAGCATGCTAAATGAGGCTTTCAGTCTTTTTTCATTTTATTTATAAATTTGACCATACATATGTGATCTATGTACTTGATTTTATAGGGATCAACTCTTGAAACGTTCGATTTTGACACATGGGTAAATTTTATAAGGTTTGAAAAATCAACAGTCCAAAATCTTTATAAATTTTTGAGGCTCTAAATATCATTTTTTCATGAAAAACGCATGATCCAAGTGTCGATTCCTTGTAAATTGACCATGCCCAACATATTTATGGGGTAAGAACAACAAAAAAAAACATCGGAAGGGCAGAAAAACCCATTTATCACCTAACACGTGAGCAACTACCAATTTATACACACATATATATTTTTTAATTTTGATTTTTTTTCTTTATTTGTAGATATAAGCATTTAATAGATCCATGCATATTTGTGTTTAGTTGTTGCTATGAATATTTTTTTTATGTTTTTTTTGTATTTTATTTAAGATTTTTCATCGGATTTAACATTTAGGGTTTACTATGTTTAGGGTTTTTTCATAGATATATACTTGTTTGTATTGTAGATTATTTATGTTTGTTTGTTTGTTTGTCCTTTAGTTAATATTCAGTGTTTTTATGTTGGTATAATAGGGCTAGGGTTCACTGTGCACAAACATTGAATACGGGTTAGAAGTTATTGTAGGTAGTTGGTTTTCAGAGTGGTTGTTGTAGGTAGTTATGCTAATTGAATGTATGAAGTGTATATGGATGACCTTTTGTCATATGATATTTTTATTAGATGAATAATATGTTGTGTGATTGGTGTAAGTAGTTAATGATGATCTCTAAAAGAGTTAAAGTATACTATCATAACACAAATCCCACTAATTGAAGATCTATATTAGTCTAAAAAATAGTACATTTAATGGATTTATGATTTTGATGTCTCGTAAAACCGGTTATGCAGAAGAGTTATTGATCTTACAGTACATTTATTCTTCAAACATAAATAGCCAACAAATATGAATAGATTTTTTAAACGATGATGATGCAAAATCGATGTTATTTAGTGACAATGTTTACTTAGTTGAGTCATTGGTTGCAAAGTTAAACAAGCAATTGAAAGTGATTTACAAGAAGTAGTTGAGGAATGAAATAATGAGAATCATATAGAGAATGTGCATTTATATCAGGCACCATTTATCAATATCAGTCATTTGATGAATATCCAATTATCCAAGGCAAATAACAGTTAGGTACGAGTTGTTAGACTTTATAATTTATGCCTGAAAAGTAGGTGTAATGATGAATGCTATATTTTTATGGTTAATTTGAAAGTTGAAAATACAAGAATATATCATGAATGAAAAAAAAAATAGATACAATGAGTTTTGATTTAGTTTGTGCAAATGAACATTCAATTAGTAGTAGTAACGATGATATAAAAAAAGGAGAATCGAATGATATCGATGATGATGATGATGACTATACCATGTCTGTTGAGCTATATTCAGAAACGATAGGAGAGGACCAAGTCACTAATGACATTAGATAAATAATGGCACTTGAAAATATTGTACAAATGATAATTAAGAAGTCAAACCCTTGGTATGTTATATGAGCATTTATTGGGCAATAAAATTGTTTTATGTTGTTACACTAATGAGACACAGTTGAACATGTTCTTTTTCACTGAACTATCATATAATGAATAACAATTAAAAATCATTGAAGTGGAGACATCTCAATTTTATAATGACTTTGCAACAAAAAACTTAATGATTGTGAATAATTCTAATGGTTAACAACTAGTTTAAATGATCAAGAAATTATTTTTGGTAAAAGATTTAATAATCTTCAACACTATCGTGAGTTTTTGAAAGATCGTGTGATTAGAAATAACTATAAAGCAAAATTCGTAAAAAGTTGCAATAACAGAGTCATTGCCGTATGCAAGAGAATGGACCTGCAAAATATGATTGATTGCCCCTAAAAGATCCATTGCACAAAGTTATGTGGAATAACGTTCTTTCAAGTGAAGAAGTATGAAAGCGAACATATATGTAGTGAATTATTGGGCAACCATGTAGTAGAAAAGTGTATTTTGAGTAAATTTCAAGTGTTATTCACAAATGTATGCACGATAACCACAAATGTATGCACAATAACCTGAAAATGACTTCAAGAGAAATAATGAATGGCATAAATTGCGAGAATGGTGTGGAGGTTACAAACAAAGATGGCATGAACAAGAATAGGCATGAGAGGTGCTATATAGTTCATTCGAAGAGTTCTTAAGGATGTTTCTCGCCTATTTGGGTAATTTAATTAAGGCTAACCGCTGATCTCTAAGGCACGTTCAGACTTTTTGAAAAGATCGATTTAAGTACATGTTTTTATCCTTCTGTTCATGCATCGATGAGTTTTTGAAAGGATTTTATCTAGTTCATATGGTAGATGACATATTTTTAAAAGAAATATACATATGTATATTGTTGTCAACTCATAGTATTGATCATTCTAGTGAGATATTTTCGATAACATTTGTAGTTATGGATAAGGAGTGAAAAGATTCATGAGCGTGATTTTTGAAGCATGTGAAGAAAGAGTTTACTATCTTCAACAAATATAAAGAGAAATTACAATTTACAGTTATCTCAGATAGGCATGAAGGTCTAAAGTATTTTGTTTCCCACACATGACCTACATGTCATGTTGGGTATTGCATGAAGCACTTGACGAAGAACTTTTCTAAGAAATTTGGTTTACCACTCAATGCACTTTGTTGGAGCAAGATGAAAGGTTCAATTATTTTTTTACACTCAGTCACTTTTCAACAAAAATACATAGGTGTTTAACATTTAATATAGCAAAAAATTTCAATTTGTGGATTCTTGTCATATGTGACAAGCCCCAAATTCTTCTTATTGAAATGTTTCATCTTATGCTAATAAAACTTTTTGAGAAAAAAAAATATTGGGCATAAAATATCAAATGTTGTGGTGTCTTAGGTCAAAGAAAATGTAGAGACACTTAAGACAAAGGCACAACAACTATATGTGCAGGTAGTGCATTGCTACTAACGTCGGTACAAAGTTCGGGATCAATCTCACAATTATAGTGTTGATATCACTACAAGAAAAACGTTATTTAGAGACAAAAATTTATGATGGAAATAATCCAGCGCAACATTACGACGGATTAACGAGAGAAAACTATCTGTCCCTAAAATTTGAATTAGTTGCAGAATTTGCGATGAAAAAATTTTGTTGCCAATTCTGTCGTTAATTTGTGATGGATTAGAGACAGACAAATTTCGTCTCACACTCCGTCGCAACTTCGTGATGGATGAGTGACACCATTTTTTTCATCGCTGCTCCATTGCAAATTTGCGATGGCATTTGCGACAGAAATTTTTCGTTGCTAAATAACCCGTAAAACCCTAATGTGAGCCCTTTTCTTTTCTCTTTCTGTTTCATTCTGTTGCCCGCCGCCCATCTCTCTTCACCTGTCACCCATCGTCCCCCACCTGTTGCATGTCGCCCGTCGGCCATCGATCATCGCCAGTCAGCCGCCCTCTCCTTCACCTCCTTCTTCTTCCCTCACTCTATCTCTCACTGCCGTGTGCCGCTGCCGACGACCCCCGAGCACCGATGCCACCGTGTGTCGTGTGCCAATGACCCAATGACCCCCAAACAACCCGATTCGTTGACAGCGCCTCATGGCGCGACAGGATCCAAACACGACTGGGCTCTCACCGTCTCCGACGTCGTGTGCCACCATCGCCATCGTGTATCGTGTGCCACCGTCGTCGACCCCCGTGCACCCACACCGCCATGTGCCGACGACCCCCAAACAACCTGATTTGTTGATAGCGCCTCATGGTGTGACAGGGTCCAAACACGACTGGGCTCTCACCCTCTTCGGCGCCCCCTTCCAGGAGACTTGGGTCCAGTCTGTCGGTGAAGATGCTTCTACATACTATAATTCGGTAGGTGAAGCCTATCGATTCTCAACCTGAGCTATTCCCGGTTCACTCGTCGTTACTAGGGGAATCCTTGTAAGTTTCTTTTCCTCCGCTTATTGATATGCTTAAACTCAGCAGGTGGCCTCACTTGACCTGGGGTCGCTAAGCTGAGACAAGTAATCGACTTTTAGAGTTCTAGCAAACTTCTGATGCTTCATGCGAGCTGTGGCAATCCATCGCACACAGAGTGCATGGCTATGGTAATCCCCCGGTTGCCTCATTGCATTGTGCCGTGAGCCAACACTTTAGCCGCCGACACACCTATAAAAAAGCACCGCAGGCCAATCTTCCGTTTGTATATTTGTGCTTTGCAGGTGCGTAGCTGAGCTAATTGTGCGATGCTCAGTGCTAAGCATCGCATGCGGCTAAAAATGTCATGCAAAAATAAATAAGAAAAATGCAAAGGCAAAAGCATGCAAATTGAGTAAATACCCTTGGTGAGTAAGTGATGCAGGCACATCACAGATTATTTAATTTCTTGGATGCAACACTTTTCTATTCACACACTCACTTAGTTGTGGATATCTAAGACTGCTTTGATGGAGCTCAGAGATCATGCTGAGCATAATTTAAATGTATAAAAATCGAAGTACTCTTATTTTTGGAGTTCAGATTCTATGGTAGTAGTTAGTGAGATATTGAAGTATGTTTGCTGCAGGTACATATTTGATATTGTTTTGATATGAATGATTTAAATGTATTACAATGTTTGATGTGACTGTATCCATGCTTGCATGAAGTTATTTTCAATTTGATTATGTTTCCATGAAGATATAGATTTGAGTAACTAATTCAAATAAATTTTTTATTTGTTAGAATATGGTTCGTGGGGGTCACAGTGGTCGAGCACCCAGTGGTAGTCAGTCTCAACCTTCATCTTCATGGGCTGGTTCGATAGGTATATCATTTAACTAATTGTATACTTGATTAGTTTAAATATGCATTGTGTGAATTTCTAACTCATTTTTTTATAGATGATGTTTCTCTTGCACATGACCCACCTACACTAGCTATTCATACACGTCACGAGACAATGTCGGATGCAGGATCTTCTCAGTCTGACACATGATGACTGATTCAAATAGTGTATATCGATAGTCGACTGTAAGTATTTTATTTTTACTTATACAATACTTATCTTATAAATAGTGTATATCGATAGTCGATTGTTAATATATACCAATTCATGTGTAGCGCGAGGTTCAAGCCACAAGAAGTAATATAAGAAATTAGATAGTCACTAGTTCAACATCTTTCAGGATCAGTCGCTCAATGAAAAGAGTACCCGAAGGAGGTGTTGGAAAGATTATAGCCTCATTCATGGTATATAATCGTTTATCATAGCTAATGTGTTTCACATTTAATTTTTTGTTATAGTCATGTGTACTAACTTTCTAAAATTATTTGTAGGCTTCAAATCGCTTCGTGACTACGAATGAAGAACAGGACGCGAGGCGGGTGTGGCAGAAGGTGGCTGCCACTCGATTTGCAGACATGCTGCACAATATAAAAATTGCAGCAATAAAAGCATCTGATGGGATAGATGATCCACTACAGTGGAAAGGCCATGACCCTTCTACTATCAGGTCAGATTATTGGGATGTCATGTGCGACAGGTGAGTGGGCCATGAATTTCAAAACCGCTCAACAAAGGCTGCACAAAACCGAGCGAAGATGCCCACTGCCCATCTACACACAGGTGGATCTAGGACTTTTGGGAGCCACCTGAAGAAAATGGTAATTCATCAATATATATATATATATATATATATATATATATATATATATATATTGTCAAATTTATAAGTATTGTTGCATACTTTTTAATTAATTTTTTTATTATTTAACCTCACAAAAATCTAAAAAAGGAGACATTATGCCTTACAAGGATGTGTTTGTTTAAACACATAAACATAAAAGTACGGGAGAGTTTGTATCAGAGACAGCGAGAGCGACAACGGTATGTATTTATTGTATTAATAAACATTATAATAGACAAGTTACCATAAATATTGTAATTCTTAATTATTAATCCATATTGTAATCATTACTTTGTAGGAGTTATATGAGCAACAAATGGTAGAGCGATATGACGATGACTCCATTCAGCATCCGCCTTTTGATCCTGCTGCATGGGTGACTACAACCGATGAACCAAAAAAGGGTTGTGTGTTCAGGTTTGAGAGTAATATGAACACCACACTAGTCGTTGTCTCCTTCGGTCAGGATTCTCAGATTCTCCCCCCAGCATCAACTCCCAACGTCCGATTGACCATGCTAATTCTTGGGATGGTGTCCGCCAACTTGTTAAGGACACAGTGCATGACTATTTACATGAAGTAATTTCTGACGTTGTCCGTAATTAGTTGTGCAACTTTTTTCGGGACAGGTGAACTTCGTCTGCAAGTGCCCATCAGGTATGAAAGTTTCATGTCATTTGTTTCATGTCGTTAGATTTCAAGCTATTATATGCATGATTTCATCACATATGAGCATGATTTCATCATTATGAAAGTTTTTTGACTGCCTTATAACACATATATGAATGATTGAATCACTATGAAAGTTTTTTGACAACCTTAGAACACATATTAGCATGATTTCATCATTATGAAAGTTTTTTGACGCCTTAAAACACATATATGCATGCTTGAATCACTATGAAAGTTTTTTGACAACTTTAGAACACATATATGCATGAATTCATCACTATGAAAGTTTTTTGACAACCTTAGAACACATATATTCATGATTTCATCACTATGAAATTTTTTTACTGCCTTATAACACATATATGCATGATTGAATCACTAAGAGAGTTTTTTGACAACCTTAGAACACATATACGCATGATTTTATCACTATGAAAGTTTTTTTACTGCCTTATAACACATATATGCATGATTTCATCACTATGAAAGTTTTTTGACAACCTTAGAACATATATAAGCATGCTTTCATCACTATGAAAGTTTTTTGACTGCCTTATAACACATATATGCATGATTGAATCACTATGAACATTTTTTGACAACCTTAGAACACATATATGCATGATTGAATCACTATGAAAGTTTTTTAACAACCTTAGAACAAATATATAAGCATGATTTTATCACTATGAAATTGTTTGACTGCCTTATAACACATATGCATGATTTCATCACTATAAAAGTTTTTTGACTGCCTTATAACACATATATCATGATTGAATCACTATGAAAGTTTTTTGACAAACTTAGAACACATATATTCATGAATTCATCACTATGAAACTTTTTTGACAACCTTAGAACACATATATTCATGATTTTATCACTATAAAATTTTTTGACTGCCTTATAACACATATATGCATGATTAAATCACTATGATAGTTTTTTGACAACCTTATAACACATATAAGCATGATTTCATCACTATAAAAGTTTTTTGACTGCCTTTAACACATATATGCATGATTGAATCACTATGAAAGTTTTTTGTCAACCTTAGAACACATATATAAGCATGGTTTCATCACTATGAAAGTTTTTTGACAACCTTAGAACACATATATAAGCATGATTTCATCACTATGAAATTGTTTGACTGCCTTATAACACATATATGCATGATTGAATCACTATGAAAGTTTTTTGACAACCTTAGAACACATATCTACATGATTGAATCACTATGATTTTTTTTTACTACCTTATAACACATATATTCATGATTCTGATACAAAACATATTTATTTGACAACCTTATAAACCATATATGCATGCTTGAATCACTATGATATTTTTTTGACAACCTTGGAGCACATATCTGCATGATTAAATCACTATGATTTTTTTTTGTCAGCCTTAGAACACATATCTGAATTATGTTAATGTCCTTCACTTTATTGCTAGCTAGTCTATTTGTAATTCATTCATGTTACTTTGATTGCCTTAGATTAGGTGCATTACATATAATTTATTTTATTATATTTTGTTTATCAATACTAACCTTTTGGTTCTCTTGTAGGATGCTGGAGATAATCAGCGTAAAGGAGCTGATAGAGGTATAGATGAAGAGGCAGATCGAGACAATGAAGATGATGATGCTCAGAATCTTGGTGATGATTAGATTCATGTGTTGAATTTGTTGCACCTTCTTATTGTTTCAAACAAAACTCTTTGTATATGTTCACTTGTAAATAATTTGAACTTGGCAAGGATTATAGTGGATCGATAAATTTTTTCACCTTGTATCTTGTGTTAAATTTGTTTCACCTGCTTTGTATATGTATTTTTTATGTGTACTTTGTTTTTTATACACAGAATATATAAATTGTATAACGAGAAAATTTTTCTCGATATTTATATTTCAAACAAAAAAAGTTTTTTGCGATGGATTAGTGACGAATATTATCCATCGCTAATTAGTATCGGCCTCCAATTTAGCAATGGATTAGGGATAGAAATTTATCCGCCGCAAAATTGAATCGTCTAATGTTTTGCGACGGATGTGTATCTGTCGTAAAACCAAATATTTGCAGATTAACGACGACCTCACAATGAATCATGACATTCGCTAATCCGTCACAAATTAGTGACAAAAGTAGCGACAGATATGTTACGTCGCTAATTAGCGACTAGGAAATTGTGATGAAAGTTATTCATCACTAATTCATCGCTAAACTGTTCAGCGATAAATTTACGATGGATTACTATCGTCGCTATTGAGAAGTAGTTATGCTTTTATCAATAGTGGTAGGTTAGCGGGATTCTATGTGAACATGTGATCACATGTGTTTTGTATAAAGGAAAGCTACTAGAGGTTTACTGTGATAATTTCTTCATAGTTGAATCGTATCGAGTTGCATATAATGCATATCCATTCATTTTGATGGCAGATAATGTCTAACATATTGCTTCATAGACTCTTTTTTTATCTATCCACCAAAAGTGATTTGTAAAGTAAAATGAATAAGTATGTATAAATACCTACGCTTTACAAAATGTGTATTTATTAAAAGTTTTTAATGAATTACTTTTTTGTATTTATATATTAATTTTTAATAAACTGCTCCATTGTCTTAAATAATCCATTTTTTAAGAATTGTTTAATGAATTGCTTATTTATATTTATTTATTATTTTTTTATTAATATATTTTGTATTTATAAATCAGTTAGTTACTTAAAGAAAAACATGGTAGCTGAAAGGGAACCAAACCCTCACCCCACCCCCAAGCGTGGTCCCAATTGTAGTGCCTGAGGTATAATGAATATCCTGAGTCATATGTGTAGACAACCCCTAGCACTGACATGCATGTATTCATATTCACTTTTAATTAGTGATGAGAATAAATTATTGAGAAAAAAATATGCAGTAATCAGAAGAGCCAAAAGAGCCAAAAGAACATGAAGTGTATATCAAATTTAATAGTTTAATTAGTTTGAATTATATATACCTAGTTTGAATGTAACAAATTAACTTTGAATTATGAATGTATATAGTTTTGTAAATTGTGTTACAAGTTCTACATGTATATACCTATAAATTTAATTATCATAGGTGAATTTGAATATTACAGGTGAATTGTGTATCTGTTGTAAAATTTTAGTTATTACAAGTGAATTTGAATGTTACAAGTGAATAACCAAATCGGTGAACTTATAATTAAAACTTGTGAAAACTTCACAAATATTAAACTAAATTCACATATATAGCATAAAGTTTGCATAAACAAATCTATGAACTTTCTATTACTGAAACCTGTCAAAACTTCAAAAATATTCCACTAAACAATGTTTATATAGTATGAAGTTTGCATAACCAAATTCATGAACCTTCTGTAACTGAAACTTGTTGAAACTTTGCAAATATTTCACTAAATTTACATATATAGTATGAAGTTTGCATAAACAAATATGCGAACTTCATGTTACTAAAAGTTGTTGAAACTTTACAAATATTCATCGTGTTGATAAAATTTTGTAAGAAAAAGATTTGACTCACCCGAATTTGCAAAATCCTTTTGAAAGATAAGGGAACGCCGTTTGCAAGTCTTGACCATTCTTTGCTCAAGGAAAAGGTAAAGCCCAAACAAGTTTCTTGATTTTCACAATTAGAATCACACCACCATGGATTTAGGTATGCAAAGATATAAAATGTGTATAAATATCGATAAAAGATTAAATAAATCAAAATAAATAAATGTATTGATCTAGAAAATATCTTTTTCAGACATAGAGGCATGTTTAGTTTTTTTTAAGATCTTTCTTCTTAGTTTTGTAGCACCTTCACGTAGGTTCGATAGTTTTTCAATAGCTTTGACAACACCTCTGCGTTGGTATGACAATTTAGGCTCATGCCAAGAGAGGGTCGGAGTGCAGGCAGAGCTTAGGTAAAGTTGTTTTTCTAGGGCCAACACTTAGACATGGGATTTCTAGATCTTTGATTTTCTCTCTAGGTTATAGGGGGGATTCCCTTATTATAAGATTTCTGCATGAGATCTATATCTAAAGTCCTATGGACTTTAATCTAACCCAAATAGATCAATCCTTATTCTAAATGTGGATATGACTCATCTAATAAGAGTTCTGCATGGGATATGAGTTTGGGTATGACATGATTTAAGATTATTCTATTTTTTTGGGCTCTAGGAAGACAATGATAGGCCTTTTGGTGGCTTTTCTTCAAATGATACATGTGGATGGGGCTTTTCAAGGATTCCTATAGATTGGATACTGGAATTTCGGATCTCCAGGGTAAAATCAGGTCGTATTTCGAATCTATTATGACATAATAACTTGTTTTGGTCGTAACTTCTTATCTAAATGTCAGATTGAAGCATCATTTGGTGCATTAAAAAACTAACATCCTCAACGTTAATTCATCTTTTAAGTGTAAAACTAAATTTGATTGTTTTGGTAGTTAAAAATGAAATCAAAGTGAACCCTACCTAAAAAATATGATGTTTACTAAATAAGTTATCTTGTGGTCCTAATTTTCTACTCTAAAAATGTATTGACCTGATTTTTAGCTTGTTGAAAAGCTATAATCCTCTATTTTAATTGATTTTAAAAAAAAAATAGAGAATGCTTTTTTGGAGTCTAAAAATAAAGTTTAAATTAACAAAACTTTGAAATGCTTTGGTCAAAATTGAGGTGTCTACACCACTAAATTCACATATATAGTATAAAGTTTGTACAACCAGATTCACAAACTTCTTGTGATTGAAACCTCCTCGTAACTTTAGAAATTTGTTTCACTAAATTTGCATATATATTATGAAGTTCACATAACTAAATTTGCACACTTTTTGTAACTGAAACTTTTTGCAACTTCACAAATATTTCACTAAATTTGCATATATAGAATGCAGTTAGCGTAAAAAAATCTGTAAACTTTTTGTTACTAAAACCTATCAAAACTTCGCATATATTTCACTAAATCTATATATTCCACTAAATCTGCACATATAACACGTTGCAAAGTTCTGTGAAGTTTGCACTCTGAAATGACTTGCAAATAAGGTTATTGTGAATATGCTCTTTATATGCAGATTTTTTGACATATTTGCAGATTTTAAAAAACATCGCAAATATTGGGAATGAATAAAATGTAGATTTTCTTCTTTTAGAATATTTTGTCTAATCTTGAATATATGTGAAGTTACCCTAAAATATATTGATTTCCTATATTTTACGCATATTATTGTTACAAAACATTAAACTTGGAATAAAATTAAACATATAAAACATGCACATCTTTCGCATAATAAAATTAAACATGTAAAATATACACATCTTTCATAAAATAAAATTAAACATACAAAATATACACATTAATCCTAGAATGAATATTTAAAGTATATTTACAGAACAATTTGATCAAATTTACATACAATCTTTGATAATTATGTCAAATTTACATCCAATGTTATATAATAGTAATGAACTCATACTTTCCAAAATTGTTCACAACTCAGCCCCCAATATCTTGCTATCTGACATGTCATTTTCTGATGTCTCCTCATCCTATGCCTTGTTTGGCTTTTGGACCTTTTGTATTATGTTGCAGTCCTTTTGGGTTTTTCGTCTCCTCTTCAATCGTATCTTTGGCACCCTCTAAAACTGTATTCCCCTTCATGCATTTATAAAATTTGATTATATGATTTTTGTAGTTTGTTGCATCATTATGAAAAAGAGTTATTAGCAAACAACTACCTATAAATTACATCCCAAGAATATAACAAATCATGATATAAATACATAACTATGTAAAGTTTAATTATATGTTTTTGCCTAAGTACTACATGTATAGTAGGACAAATATATCATAATCAATTTTATAACAATCATATACTAAGTCAAAAGCATGTACATCTACGAATTGAGTTAACATACACATGCAAAGTGATTACCCATTTTCTTGTTGAGGATACCCTCCATAGGCCAGATCATTCTGTAAAAAAAGTGAAATGCAACACAACATTCAACCTATCAAGTACGAAAGAGCAACAAGTATATTATTAAATAAGTAATGTTACATGTACCCTAATCAACACGTGTAACAAACTCTTCCCATGTGAAGACCCAACACTTCGATAATTTTCCTCCTATTCATTGTGTGATGAACTTCATATGCAACACGTGAAAATTTAGGGAGACAAATACGTCTCAAGGGCCTTTCAATGGATATGTGCTCTTATCCAAATTTATAAGTATCAATATAATAATTAACACATATTAATACACAGTATAGTACATCAACAATGTTAAATAACTCAAAAGTTTATGTATAATGAAGAAATAAATACCTCTAATACAACCAACATGTTGATATTTTTTTTATGCCTCGTTACAAGTGAGGCTACTCCTCATGGGTATTCATCGACGTGATCTAGGTCTTGCAAGAATTAGATGTATGATCTATGGATCAAATTTCCACCAGTGTTGATGAATAAGCATGTGTTAAAGAAGTATAACAAGAATGTTGTCACCTTGTTTACTGTAGGACAACCCTTTCCTCCAACACACAATAGCTTCTCATTTATTCTCCTCCCCCTACTAGGATAATAATGCTTCCTCAAACATAATAACTTGAGTGTTTCTTCTTTGAACGCATCATTATATGTTTCTAGATAAACACCTGACATGTGCTTGAAATCTCCCCATTGATCTGCATTCGTTGGCTCTTTATGACATTCAAATTTAGTGATTTGTGTCATGTCCTCTAACTTGATAATCTCAATATCTTCAAAGAATGTGTTGGTTTTTAAATTTTAAAACTTTACAACAGCCTTTAGGAGACTGTGATCGATATTCCATGGTGTGATCTCCATGAATTTTCGAAATTGTGTTTAATCCAACCTGTATTTTGCTTCCTCTATGAGTTTTTGAAACTACTTTTGTGCTTGAAACTAATAGAACTGGTGCATGCAACATGTTAGATCATTTGCATCTTCTCGTTGTAGATCATGCAATCACAATTCATTTTGCTGGAATTAGTCAAATTAATTATTGAATTGCATGAACAAACAAATATAATAATTTAATTATAATGATTAAAACTAGTTATCTTAAAAACATGCTTCACTCACACACATATAACAAATTAATGAATATATATATATATTCAAATTAATTATCCTAAAAGCATGCTTTATGCATAACATATATGTGACAAATTAATGAATATATATTGAAACTCGTTATCCTATAAACATATTACAAACATATACCTCAAATTAATCAATGAATTGCAATTGTTCCCTTGTGACTTACATTGTAAAGTTGTGCTTAGAGTCTGTTTTGCTTTTGTTGAGTCTGATGTAAGCTGTCTGGTTCAGGTGAATCAATACCCCGAAGGGGCAGCCTGTATGCTTGAATTGTAATAGCCCACGAGCAAAATTGTGAATGAATTAAATGCGTTGAGCTTTCTTTTGTTCACCCTTGTTGTGATTGCTTTTTGTGATTACAATTCTTCTCCCTCTATTCTATCTTGCTCTCTTGCATCTGATCACAAGCTTCTGTAACTGGTAAGCGAGCTAACAAGTAGGCTTGCGACGGTAAGGAAGAACCGTCGCACCGTACTGGCCCATTGAAGGAAATAGGCCTGTGACAAGTGGTACCAGAGCCCGTTCTCATGCTAGGGAAGGGACTCTGGAGTCGGTGTCGACAGACACGTCGACAAGCTGCGATTTGTGAGCAAGACATTATGGCGCTTTATCAAAATCTGCGCAACACCAAAGGCAAGGCAGTTGCCGAAGCTGAGGAGATGGGTTCACCGCGAGGCCAAGAAGAGATGGATGCAACTGTCAACAAGCTGGTGGAAGATGTGACTTTGCACGAGGAAGCGATTTCATGCGCAGTTGAATCATTCGGTGGACTGAATGATATGGTGGCGAGCCTGCAAGAGCAGGTGAACTTACAGATGGGGCAGATCACTTCGTTGACGACAACAGTGGCTGACTTGCAGACTGAAGTAGGGGAGCTTCAGTTGAAAAACCGCACATTGCAACAGTGAGTGACCCTAAATGGGGGAAATGGTGAGAGGCCATTAAGGATTGATGTGCCAAGACCAACAAAGTTCAATGGTTCTCGAGACAGCAAGGCCATTGAGAACTTCTTGTTCCAAGTAGAAGACTACTTGGATATTCAAAATGTAACACTTGAAGATCTCAGGATAAAGACTGTAGCAGCGTTACTGGATGGTGATGTTATTGCCTGGTGGAGGCAGAAGCGCAGTGACATGGAGAGGGGTCAATGCATGATAGACACCTTTGACAACTTTAAAATAGAGTTGTGCAACTACTTCATACTAAGAAATGCACAGAGGCAGGCGTACCAGATGGTTCGTGAGCTTAAACATATTGGTTCATTGTAAGACTATGTCAGAGCGTTTCAGATGCTCATGCTGAAGGTGCCTAACATGCCATAAGACGACAAACTCAACTGGTTCATTGTGGGACTTCAGCCATGAGCACAGTCTGAAGTGAAAATGAGCAACCCTCGTATTTTGAAAGATGCATATGTGGCGGCCGAGCACTTAGTTGATACTCAGCGCAAGCTTTTCACCCCATCAACCAAAGTCGAGAAAAAGCTTGACCACTGAGGTAAGAAGGATGAGCGGTACGACGACAAAGGTGAGGCATCGACACGTCATCAATCCGACAAGAAATAAAACTAAACAAAGCATAACAACAACAACAAGGGTGCAGTTGTGACATCTTGGTTTTGTGGCGATAGGCATATCGCCAGGCAGTGCCCTAAGCGCCTCGTGAAGGACGACAAGCAAGCTAATGCAACACAGGAGAATTGCAGTGATACTGAATGCAGTGACACTGAGACCATGCAACCAAGGATGCAGGCCATGCGATCGATTAACGCAGCTAGAAGTTGCGCAGCTAAAAACATGCAGGTCAGTAAGGAACTTATGTATCTCGAAGTCATTACGAATGAAAAGTCTACTTCAGCTATGGTAGACTGTGGGGCCACACACAACTTTATCTCGTGGGAAGAGGTAGAGCTATTGGGTTTGAAGCTTGAGTCAAAGCAGAGGACCATCAAAACGTTAAACTCTGAGGCCAAGCCCATCCTTGGTGAAGCAAGAGATGTGGCTATCCAAGTGGGGAGTTGGGCCGACAAAGTCAACTTCTCTGTGGTGACTCTGGACGATTTCAAGATGATTCTGGGTATGGAGTTTTTGTGAAGCCAGAATGTTATGATGCTGCCAAAGTTTAACACGTTGGCGATTATGGGGTCAAACATGTCCCGCACAATGCAATGCGTTACGCAGAAAGACAAGTCTTTAGTGTTATCAGTGATGCAGCTGAAAAAGGGTGTCAAGCATGGGGAGCAAACATTCTTAGTTGTTGTGTGTGCAGAAGAAGGGAAGGTAGAAGCAGCAGTGCCATCAACCCTAGCCCCACTGTTGGAGGAGTTTCGGAGGATGATGCTTCCAGAATTGCCAAAGCGTCTTTCACCAAGACGTGAGGTCGACCATAAGATTGAGTTGACCCCAGGAGAGAAGCCTCCCGCAATGGTTCCATACCGTATGGGGCCAACTGAGTTGAAGGAGCTGCGCAGGCAGTTAGCCGAGATATTGGACGCAGACAACGTTCGTCCATCAAAAGCCCCATTTGGCATCCTGGTTCTTTTTTAGATGAAACATGATGACTCTAAATAGTTATGTGTGGATTACTGTGCTTTGAACAAGGTCACGGTGAAGAACAAGTACCCATTGTCACTGATAGCGGACTTGTTCGATCAGCTAGGCAATGCTTGTATCTTTTCCAAGTTAGATCTGTGATCGGGTTACTGGCAGGTGAGGATTGCTGAAGGTGATGAGCCGAAGACAACTTGCGTCATCCGCTATGGTGCTTATAAATTTTTAGTAATGTCATTCGGGTTGACAAATGCACCAGCCATGTTCACGACTTTAATGAACCAGATCTTCTACCCTTACTTAAACAAGTTTGTGGTAGTCTACCTGGATGATATCGTGATCTACAACAGTAACATGGAGGAACATGTCGAGCACTTGCGAACAGAGTTTCAGGTGTTGAAGGAGAATGACCTCTGTATCAAATGAGAGAAGTGTCTCTTCGGGCAGGAGGAGATCAACTTCCTTGGCCACGTTGTGGGGCGTGGTGTGCTGCGTATGGATGGACAGAAGATAAGGGTCATCCAAGAATGGGTCCCGTCAAGCAAAGTGCTAGAATTGCGGTCATTCCTTGGTTTGGCAAACTATTATCGGCGTTTCATCGAAGGTTATTCCTTCATTGCTGCGCCCCTTATAGATTTGTTAAAAAAGAATCAGGTATGGCTCTGGACAGGAACGTGTCAAGATGCCTTCGATGGCTTGAAGAAAGCCTTAGTGAGGGAGTCAGTGTTGCGACTGCCTGATCACTCAAAACCCTTTGAGGTCCACACAGACGCCTCACACTTTGCCATTGGCAGAGTTATTATGCAGAAGGGTCATTCGATTTCATATGAGAGTCAGAAGCTAAAGGATGCAAAGAGGCATTACATGGTGCATGAACGTGAGATGACTACCATTGTGTATTGCCTAAGGACCTGACGGCACTACCTTCTGGGTGCCGAGTTCGTCGTCAAGACAGGCAATGTGACCACGAACTATTTTCAGACATAGAAGAAGCTGACGCCTAAACAAGCTCGATGGCAGATATTTTTGGCTGAGTTTGACTTTGCCTTGGAGTACAAGGTTGGAAAGACTAATGTTGTCGCAGATGCCCTGAGCCGCAGGGCTGAACTGATAGCTTCACGTGCGAAGCCTTCTAAAGTGCATTTAGAGGGCACATTGTTGAGCCACATACGTGAAGGGACACAACAAGATCCGACAGCACAACACCTTGTTTCTCTAGCACAGGCAGGGAAGACTCGGTGATTTTGGCTACAGAATGACCTCCTCGTGACAAAAGGGGGATGCATTTTCGTGTTGTGGTGGGGAAGCCTTCGTTGAGAATTGCTTAAGGAGTTCCATAATACACTATAGGCCGGTCATCCTGGTCAGGAGCGGACCTTAGCACTCCTTGAGCGCGGCTACTATTGGCCGCATATGAGGGACGACATTGAGGGGTATGTGCGGACATGCCTCATCTGCCAGCAAGATAAGGGGACAAACCAGAAGGCAATTGGTCTCCTTAAGCTTCTGCCAATTCCAGAACGTCCTTTGGATATCATCTCCATGGACTTCTTTGTTAGTTTGCCAAAGGTAGAGGGTCCCAGTTCTATTTTAGTTGTTGTGGATCGTTTTTCAAAGTATGCCACGTTCATCTCAGCTTCTAAGGAGTGCTCTGCAGAGAAGACTGCAGAGTTGTTCGTAAAGCATGTAGTGAAGCACTGGGGCATACCAAAGAGCATTGTGAGTAATCACGATGCTCGCTTAACGGGCAAGTTCTGGCATGAAGTATTTTGGCTACTTGACTCTAATTTGCTGTTTTCAACAAGCTTTCATCCACAGATAGATGGGCAGATAGAGTGCATCAATGAGATATTTGAGCAATACCTTAGGCACTTTGTTAGTACCAATCAAAAAATTTGGGTGAAGCTCCTTGACGTAGCATAGTTTTGTTATAATCTGCAAAAGAGTGAGTCTTCAGGCCACAACCCGTTTGAGATAGCTACGGGGCAGCAGCCACTGACCCAGCACACTCTTGCCACACAAGAAAATGAAAGGTATCCTTCACCTATCAGTTTGTTCGCGACTAGCACGAGCAGAATAAGTTGGCAAAGACATCCTTAAACAAGGCGGCAAAGAGAATGAAGAAGTGGGCGGACAAGCATCGTCGGCCCGCTGGGTTCCAAGTTGGGGACCAAGTGTTGGTGAAGTTATATCCAGGGTGCACAGGCATCTTCCGTGGACGACACCACAGACTGCTCAGAAAGTATGAATGACCCTTCACCATCACAAAGAAGGTAGGCA
Organism: Nuphar pumila; assembly: GCF_984573655.1. Lineage (NCBI taxonomy): Eukaryota > Viridiplantae > Streptophyta > Magnoliopsida > Nymphaeales > Nymphaeaceae > Nuphar > Nuphar pumila. The sequence goes on along the minus strand of NC_143254.1, from coordinate 20,704,520 downwards.
AGCTGGCGTATAAGCTGGAGTTGCCCCCAGACTTCAAGGTGCACCCGGTGTTCCACGTGTGCAACCTCAAGCAGTTCCATCCAGACGATGGAGATCCAGAATGTGACATGCCATAACACGCTCCCATCATGCAGAGGGCCCCGGCAGCACAACGGGCCGAGAAGCGCCTCAGTAAGATTCGTCACAAGGTCAACTACTTGGGCGAAGCAAAGAAATATCTAGTACAGTGGGAGGAAACAACGGAACCAACGTGGGATCCTGCATTCCAGATGAACAACGACTATCCGACTGAAGTCAAGGCTTACCATGAAACAGATGACGTCGAGGACATCACATGATTTGAAAGGGGGAGCATGTTCCCTTGCGACTTACATTGTAAAGTTGTGCTTAGAGTCTGTTTTGCTTTTGTTTAGTCTGATGTAAGTTGCCCGGTTCAGGTGAATCAATACCTCGAAGGGGCAACCCGTATGCTTGAACTGTAATAGCCCTCCGGCAAAATTGTGAATGAATTAAATACGTTGAGCTTTTTTTTGTTCACCCTCGTTGTAATTGCTTCTTGTGATTGCAATTCTTCTCCCTTTATTCTCTCTTGCTCTCTTGCACTCTGATTACAAGCTTCTGCGACTGACAAGCGAGCTGACAAGTAGGCTTGCGGCGGTAAGGAAGGACTGTCGCGCCACGCTTGCCTATTGAAGAAAATAGGCCCATGACAACAAAAATTAATATAGTTATCTTACAAACATGTTTCACACATATATATGACAAATTAATAAATGCATATATTGAAACTAGTTATCCTATAAACATGATGCAAACATATACCTCAAATTAATCAATGAATTGCAATACTTAATGTAGTTATCTTACAAACATGATATATAATATTTTATACATTGAATTGCAAGAATCATATAAGTTATCTTAAAAACATGCTTCTAACACACACACGCCCCCCCCCCCACACACACACACACATATATATATATATATATATATATATATATATATATATATATATATATATATATATATATATATATATATATATATATATATATATATATATATATATATATATGACAATTTAATCAATGATGGAATATCAAATTGACAATGATTGCAAACATCTTACAAATGTATATATATAAAAAATCACTCTTTTCCAAAATACTTGTTTACGAACACCAGACCATGTTTCCTATTGCGACTGCTTTCTTGGATTCCTCGTGTCCAAAGGCTCATCTACCCAGGCATCAACCTCGAACTTTTGAGGATGCTTTTTTTTATCCCTCTATATCCCCATGAGCATTTTCTTGTGCACTATTCATCGTAGCTTCAATCTTCGGTTGAGCATCTGATCCAACCAAAGGACCCTCACTCACCTACACTTCCTTAGGTTCCTTCATATTAACCTCAACTTTAGGGTCAACACTTTTCATCTTTATCGCACCACTACCACTATAAATGACTGTCTCTAGCTTTCTTTATTCGGGCATTGAGGTTAGCAACAACCTCAGAGTGAGACAATGGGTCAAACTTCTTTACCATCGAGTGCCCCTCTTCCTCCTTAAATGATTTCGGGATGAGAGACATGATTATGGTCACAAACTCCTCCATCTTTTGTGCAAGTGTTAACTGTTGTTTGACTAACAATAAAGGCGATAGTTGTTGCTTCTTATTTAAGCATAAATTTCTGGGTTTTCAATTAGTGACACTGCATTTTCTTTAGAAAATGCCAGATATCCATGCTTTTGACCACAGTGCAAGCTCCCTCTCTACCCACATGTCAACCCTACTATGTACTTCATAGTAAGATGCATCACCCAAGTCATAATTTTTCTTCTTTAGCATTTTTTGTTGTGTTCCAACACTAGCAGATGATATGTATGTGGACCCCTCTGAGACACTCTTCTTAATCACCAGACTGTAACAAACAAATTCAAAATCTTCTACAATAACAAAACAAAAAATATAAGTAAACAGGTGAGCAACAAAGACATGACATAGGCTATTGAAAAAACATTACAAGAAACAAACAAAATATCTTATCAACAATGCAAAAACTTAAATCGTTAAGAAAACAACAAAAACAAGCAAACAATATTCCCTAATCATTTTTATAATACAAGATACGCAACATATAAACAACAAAATTGAAAAATAGAGGCAAATGAATTGTTAAGGAACTAGTTAGACAAATAAACACTCACATAAATGATTTCATCAACGAAAAAAAATATAATAGGCTATTGAACATGAAAAAACAACTTGAAAACCAAGCAATTCTACCAAAAAATAACTAACTCATGCCAATGTTTCAAAAAAACAACTAATTCAATTTATTATTAAAAAAAAATAAATGCTTCAGCCGTTAAACATGTGCTTACCGAAAAAACTCATCGTCGATGATTTTGAAAAGCTCGGTGATGAACTGTTACCGATGACAAGCCAAAAAAAGTTGTCAAAATTAATCATCGATAATAATGGGCAAAAATTTGTTGTCGGGGGGAAGCATGTTCAGGACTACAAAAAATTTTACTTTATGCGAAAATAGCCTTAGGTGGCTAACAATCGGTGTTTAAACAATGAAAGGGTCGCATTTAATGATCATACAAAACACATTAAAAAAAATTGTATTTTATTTATCTTCAATATTTGTGATATTTTTGAAAAAATACAAATATGTCAAAAAACCCACATAAAAAACATATTCGCAATAACCTTATTTGCGATAGTCATTTCAAAGTGCGAACTTCATGAAGCTTCGCAATTTGTATGCATAGATCGCCTCATATTTGCAAATCTCCATAAGAATCAGTTACTTAAAAGAAGATCCGCATGGCTCTATGTATGCAAATTTAATAAAAGATTTAAAAAGTTATGATAGGCTTCAGTTAAAGAAAGTTCACAAATTTGGTTATACAAACTTCACACTGTGCAAATTTAATGAAATATTTCTGAAATTTTTATAAGTTTTAGTAACAAGTTTGCATATTTGTTTATACGAACTTCGTACTATAAATACAAATTTAATAGAATATTTGCAAAATTTTGATAGGTTCCTATTTCAAGAAATTCAAAGATTTGGTTATGGAAACTTCATACTATATATGCAAATTTAGTAAAATATTTATGAAATTTTCATAAGTTTTAGTAACAAAAAGTTCGCAGATGAAGTTTGCGTATTTGTTTATATAAACTTTGTCCTATATATGCAAATTTAATGTCATATTTGAAATGTTCTGACATGTTTCATATATAAAAATTATGCAAATTTCGTGTAGTGCACAAAAAAATGTTTGAATCTACATTTTAGTGAGTCTGCGATACCCAAAAAACACACCAATATATTGCACGAGCTAAGGGTAAAATGGTCTTAAAAAGTCAGATATTTACAAATTTAGACATGACGCAGATTTAAAAATTATAAGAAATTTTGAGAAATGTAGTCATTTTCCGTTAAAAATTCCCCAGCATTATCGTGAAAAAAGACATCAAACCAGCCCCTAGATAGCCATCAATTAAGCAAATTTGCTACTTTTTTTAGAGATTACCACTGGTTTAATTTGATTGTTCTCAAGATAAAGTTTAATAATCACATATAAAACGGAAGCTAAAAACCCAACTACTGAAAAATAGAGAGAGAGACTTCTGCTTTTGACAAGTACACTGAATAAAGCGAAATATGATGTTGCAGTACACAAAATTTACAGACTACAAACAGGACAAATCATGATGTCCAATGCCCAGAAATTCATCAAAGACTGCTTGTCTCAGACAACAAAGCTCGGAAAACAGAAGCTTTATAGATCCAACAACTAGGTGTATATGATTCCAAGAAGAAAAAACGAAAAAGATGAACAACATTATATACTAACACCTATGGCTACATGGACTAACTTTTACGCGACTTTTAGACAGCAGGACTTTTGAGTTCAGAAAGGAAAATCTCCTCAGATAACACCCGGATTAGGTCCAATTTGCCACCACCTTACTGATAATACATGAGTTGCTGACCTGCGGTTACGTTCTGAAATCCACCATCATAAACTGCTTGACTAGCCCCAACACCCATTCCCATTGCCGCTTGCTTCAGAGCATGCTGATCCGGCATCTGCATGAGTGCCTGAAGAGAACCCATTTTGGACAGCGCCAACTGCCTCTCATATAGGTCTGCAGCAGAAAGCATGGGGAAAGGAGCAGGTGGAGGAAGTGGCATCGAGCTCGTCCCTGGTGGAGTAGGCTTGCTGCCCCACGAACACTGCACAATAAAATGAGCTTAACACTGATAAAATATAGTAGAGATGCAGGTACCATCACTGTGAAAGCGATAAAAAGGAAAAAAAGGAAACCAAGAAACGACCTTAAGAGTAAACAGAACTGCAGTAGGAGTAAATCCTGTAAAGCAGACAGGAAAAGATGATATACCTTGATGGGCTTTCCACAAACAATACGTCCATTTCCCACCTGGATAGCCATAGCTGCCTCCCTGTGGATTCTGTACCGCACAAACCCAAAGCCCTTATCCCTCTGTACACGTACTTCTTCAATCACTCCAGCACCAAGTGCGTGAAATTGCCGGTGGAGCTCCATTTGTGTAACCTGTTCAATGCACAAAAGAAAGCATCACTCACAGCACAGTGAGATATAACCACCACATCCTAATACCTCAGGTGTCAAGCTATGTCACAGGGATTCGGCTAGCAGGGTGCCGCACCCACGTCGATGTGACTCGATGCGGGTGCAGGTGCGGATGCGGCACCGGGTGCGGTCAACCCGACCCTGGGTGTGGTCAACGCACCCAGGGTCATTTTGATCCAATTCTCGGACCTAAAAAAAATTGCCAAGAAATTTTGTTTTGCCCTATTATGTCAGAGGGATTCTCCAACTAGGTGTCGTACCAGTGTCGCACCCACACCCCCACCCGATGCGGTCAACCTGACCCTGGGTGTAGTCAACGCACCCAGGGTCATTTATGTCCACTTTTGGACTATATATATATATATAATTTTTTATATTTTTGCCGCACCCAGGTTTTTTGAAAGTGCCGCACCCGCACCCATGTGACAGGTGTGAAGCATGATGCATCTTTAAAGTCTTTAACAGCAAAAGCAGAATAGCGTTATTGACTTCTCTCACAGTTGCAAAATTCAAAACAATGGGTCCTATTCAAGAATGACAGAACTTAAGTGCACTTGGCTCCCAGCCACCCGGTAGGCAGGTTGAGTAGCAGGACATAGGCCAGTTAGGACTCATGCATAACTGGCCAAGACGGCCACTTTCCAGTTCAAAAATTAAAGAAATAAGCACATTGCTTGCCTCAGGAGCAAGGTTGCCAACATAAACAGTGGTATATGCAGGATTGCTTTCAGGGGCGTCTTCCTTTGCAGTCTCTTGGCCATCTTCTGCAGTATATTACATATGTGAAAGGAAATAAGACCAGAATTTTGAGGAAAACATCACTAAAGATGAAACAATGAAATGGACATTTTATGAATAGGGAATATACCATCATCATTTCAAGAATTGCCAACCTCGTGAAATCCTTTACCGAGCTTACACTTTTACAGTTATGCTGATTGTTTAGAGACCTTAGGAAGATGACTTGTGAATGCCATGATACATCTCATTAAAAAGAGAACATTAATCATTCAAGTTATTAGGTAATTCACTGCCCATTCTTCTTTATCATCCCACATTTACAAAGTGCATTATATGGTTCATCTCCATGTTCATTAATACAACATGCCAGTTATGGCATGTATGATAAATTTTGCTTAAAATTTTGTCTCGAATTCAAAAAGCAATTAGAAAGATGAGTTTCTGTATAATGAAAGTAAAGAAGATTGCTTTCAACTGTTACCTGAGGTTCCAGATGTAAGCTCTAGTACACTCTTGGCATCTAACTTTTGCTTGTCTTCGCTGGCACCTGCTCCCTTTGTAGCCCAGTTGCAACGAATCTGCCTACTTCCAAGCCATTTTCCTGATAAATGAACAGGAATCAGGCAAACACGTGTGCTAATGACCAAGAAGCTCAGTATAGAAATTTCACAGGATGAAACTGCAGATTACTAGCAATCGTAGAAAAGCATCATATAAGATGTCATTAGGGCTGGTAAACGAACCAAGCAACTTGTGACCCTAGTCATAAATGTCGTTCTCGGCATTGGAATATCTCGGGAGATTTTTAATTTTTTATTTTTCTTAGAAAAATATAGGTTAGTTAAAAATATTAAAAAAATATTAAGCAGAATTTTTAAACAAATAGAAAACAAGGTAGGAACAATAAGATATAATATTACCTTTTTTTGGTAGAGTAAGATATTACCTTATTAAACGTACTTTGGATGGGAACCTTATTAAGTCACTATTGCAGTCCTCCAAAAATAGTCCCATATCGAGGAGGGCAACGGAAGTCAACCCCTCTTTCTATTTAAGAGGTCTTCTGTGCATCTTCAGGATGCGAAGTTGTGTGATTACGTGGTGTTGCTCATGTGAACACCTTTTGAATGCTTTTTAAAAAGCATTTAATATTGTAAGTTGGCAGAGGGCTAATGTACAGTTATGGCCTTGCTGACAGCAAGTATTTTTTGTTTTCCTGTTTTTCATCTTAGAAGTCACGATAATATCGCGGTATTTTCATAGTGAGCAAGATTTTGATCTCGCGATAATATCATGATTGTCAATATTTTTTAATAAACCACGATAATATCACAAGATTTTTAAAAACTTGGTCGTATGTGTGACTATGATTGTGACTCGGCTCGGTTTGGCTCGTCATCAACCCATTTGTCATCGATTCACATAGATGGAGAGCCAAGCCATGATTTAGTTTAAACGAGTCGAGCCCGAATAGAGGGTGTTCGACTCAGCTCGGGAGGGCTAGTGTGTGTGTGTGTATATATAGGATGACTAGAATATAAACCAACAAACATAGTTTGAACCAACAGGAGTTGTCTGATCTTTAGATCAAACCGTTCTTGTGTAACGCTAATCCTCTCTCTCTCTCTCTCTCTCTCTTACGAGAGGTCATCGTTGAGCGAGAGAGAGAGGCGATGGGAGGCCGGCAGGAGGCTACTCGGTGGGGCAGAGGGGTGGCGGGAGGCAATTTGGCGGCCGACAGGGCAACAACTGGTGGCTAGAGATAGGAGGGTGGTAGAGGTGGTGGCGGTGGGAGGGAAAAGGGGAAAGAAGAGAAGAAGGAAAAGGATGAGTGGGTTAGGGTTACACAGGAACCGTCCGATCTGATTGGACAGTTCCTATTGGTTCAAACCAAGATTGTCTGTAGTATGATTCATATTGTAACTATGAAGGAGAGCGATACAGGCCTGTATTGTATGATAAAGTCTCGATGCACTTAAAATTGATGAAAAGTAATTTTTTCGTAAAGTAATTTTTTTGTTTTTGGGGTTTAAAAACCTCTTGCGGGTCGACTCCCTCATTTGTGTAGGGGCTATTAGAGACGTAGCTACACACCCTAAGACTCGTGAGAGCAATTTAGAGGCTGATCTATACGCAAGGGAGAGAGCTTTTGCGATTTCATCAAGAGTGCATTTTCACCATTTTTTCACTCAAAAAAATGGGTTAAGGTAAAAAAAAAACTTATTTTTTCTTTTTATTGATTTTTTTAGAAAGATGGCATCAAATGATCTGGCATGTTAATGGGGCACTCGAATAATGAGTGGAAAAAGGTTGAAAAACGAGTACAAGGTATCTCTCGGTTGAAGCATCATTTAACCGGAGCGCATCATAATGTTATCGCATGCACGTTAAGAAAATTGTTGGATGCCATGAAATAGCAATGCCAACAATTACTTGTTTGAGAGAAAAAGACAAGAAAAATAGATGAGGCAGAAATGGGGTATGTAAAACCCTTGGAGGACGAAGATGAGCTTCCTACTTCTGATCCTATAGCCCCTTGCGTAGCATCAGAAGTAGGAAGTTATTCAGCAAAGGGAAAATATGTAGCTGGTGCTAGTAGTAGTGTTGCAGGCACAAAAAAAAGAGAAAGAAGAATATGAGGAAGTTATTCGAGATGAAGTAGAGTTAGAGGCTCTATTAAGAGCTTTTTCTCTCTTAGGACTGCACTTAGGGCGAAACTCGATATTCATACTGCTATGACTCCTAGCAGGCAAATGTCGCAACTAGGAGATGGTTTTATGATGCTTGCATTTCTTTCAATGTGATAAATTCATTTCATTTTCAAGCCATGGTAAATGCCATAACCAGTATTAGGCTTAACACAAGATGCCTTCATATCATGCTTTAAGAGGAAAGATTTTAGATGCTAATATGAATGAAGTGAAGGCTTATTATGATGAGATGAGGCAGTCATGGTGAGAGACCGAATGTAGCATCATGGCAGATGGGTGGACAGACAAAAATTTGATGACCTTTATAAATTTCCTTCTCTATTGTCCCAAAGGAACCATGTTTTTTAAATCAATTGATTTATCTGATACGCCCAAGACAGTAAAATATAAAAAGTTTTTTACCAGGTTGTGGAAGAAAGATTTTTTACCAGGTTGTAGAAGCTCAGCCTCAAAACATTATGCTGTTCATTATTGATAATGCAACAAAATATATGGCAACAGGTAAAGAATTGACAAGAAATGTTGGGTCATTCTTTTGGACTCCATGTGTTGCGCATTGCATAGACCTCGTGCTTGAGGACATCAGGCGGCATGGATGAGGTGCATCAAACAGTTGAATGCTTCCAAGAAATTACTAAATTTATTTATAATCATGCATGCATTTTGAGCCTAATGAGAAAGTACATTGGTGGTGTTGAGTTAATTCGTAGTGCAATTACTAGATTTGCTACGAATTTTTTGACAGTGCAAAGTCTAGTAAAAAATAGAGCTGCACTAAAAAAATTCATCAGATGAGTGAAATGCATGTCCCTATGCACAAAAAGGAAAGCCCCGAAAAATTGTAGATATTGTATTCAGAAGTGAATTATGAGATTCATGCTGAAGTTGTTGAGAATAACTATACCTTTGGTGAAAGTGCTTCGATTGATTGACAGTGAAAACAGACCAACTATGGGTTATCTCCATGAAGCCACGGATAAGGCAAAAGAGGCCATTAGAGATAATTTGAAGGGGAAGAAAAAATTGTACATACCTATATGGAACATCATTAATCATAGGTGGACTAAGAAACTTCATTAAACTTTTCATGTTGCAACATATTATTTAAATCTTACATTTAGATACTCCCCTGTGTTTAAAATGGACAGGGAAGTCAACAAGAAACTTTTGGATTGCATCGAAAGATTAAACCCTAATTATAGCATTCAAGATCAAATTCATAAGGAAATGAAAACTTATGATAATGCATTGTATGATATGGGAAGACCTACATTAGAGCAAAATCATGCCACGATACGTCCAGGTAATTTATTTTGTCTATTTGAATTTTAATTTCATATTGTTATTTAGTTATGATATTTTGTATGATTGTATATTTGTTATTGTCTTATTGATTTCTCATTTTCTTGTTTTTTTTCAAACATATGGTGAGCCAAGTTTGGAAGTAATGTTCCAAATTTAAGAGCTTTTGTCATTTTCATTCTTAGCCAAACATATAGTACAAGTGGATACGAGAGAAACTGGAGTATCTTTGAGAAAATTCATAAAAAAAAATAGATTGGAGTACAAAAGGCTCAATGAACTCGTCTACGTTCACTACAACTTACGACTAAGGTAAAAGTATATAAAATTATAAAGTTTATTTGTCATTTTCATTCAAAACTCAACTAAAAGGAAGCACAAAGAGCAATTTGATCCCATCAGTTTGGAACATTTTGATGAATTGGATGCATGGGTTGAATGACTCTTTTGAATGAAGAGGACATTCAGTGGATTAACATGGAAAGAGCATAAGAGGTAGATGATGAAGATCCCACGAATTTTGGAGACGATGTGGAAGTAGAAGAAGAAGATAATGATGATAAAGAAGATGATTATGATTATTAAGGTTTTATCATGTAACATGTTTTAAAAAAACTTGGTTATTTAACACTTAATTGTTCATAAACTTAGTTATTTTGTTTGTTTATGTAATATGAAAGTATGAGTCTTGTACCATGTTCTTAATTGCAAGATATTTAATATTTTGCATTGTTCTTGTGAGATATGCATGCAATATTGTCTATGCTTCTATATTAGTTGATGTTTGATGATGTCTAAAGCGGGCTCATAGAGACATAAATGCTTCATATGTAATTTTATGGTTGTATTTTGTGCAATTCACCATTGTTTCATGTGATATGATTTGTCTAGAGTTTTTTCTAAATTTTTCTTGATGTTTTTGGATTTTTTAGAAATTTTTATTAAAAATTTACAATACGGGTTACGGTACGATACATACAACCTTGGTTCAAACCAGTATACATATTTTACTGTTTTACATATTCTAGTTATCATATATATATATATATATATATATATATATATATATATATATATTAAGTGTAATATGTAAAAAGAAGAATGCATAAAATATATATACAAAGAGAAGGATGCATAGAAAATATACATAAGATATGAACTATTAAGTGTAATATATAAAAAATATAAATATTCCATGTATGAATAAAATGAAATGTTTTCACACGAGCCAGCTCATGTTCAGCTCGTCCAATTCAGGGACAAGCGAGCTCAAGCTTGGCTAAACACGAACACGAGCTCAATCCACTAGTAAATGAGCCGAGCCCGAAAATGCACTGTTTTGTTTATTTACCAGCCCTAGACGTCATGATATAAACCTGTGAGCCCTCAAATCTAACCATGAATGTGCAGAAAATCATGCACTCATATTATTGTCTTACAAAACTGAGATTCAGAAATTGTCTGAGCTAATTTCTAACAGCAAGTGATAGGTAACATTACCCAAACTCTATGCATAGTTCAAGAGTTCAAAGTCAATGATAGATTGAAAGCTAAAACATAGATATGAATGCTTTGATAATTACCAGTCAAGTCATTGATCGCACTTTGGGCATCCTGAAACAATGAATAGAATCAAATAATAGTTTCTTCAGATGCAGGCAGGCGGGCAGAGAGAGAGAGAGAGAGAGGTCCAACCTGCTGATTTCTGAATGCAACAAATCCAAAACCTCTTGAACGGCCAGTCATTTGATCCCACATAACTCTTGCATCTCTGTAACAACGTCCAAAATTTTGAAAGTTCGGACTTCAGTGTCTGGAACAACATAACATGGCACAAGTCTAATGCATGATAAAAATAATTTCTCCCAATGTTTTCTTAAGTGGCCTTAACTCATGATATGTAGATATAAATTAAAATCAAAACTGTCTTCCTTCCCAAACCCCAGGCTAAAAAGGAGAACGGCAAAAAATAGAGAACCAAGAACTAAGTTAAAAGAAACATGGTAAGATTTAGGCTGGTCTAATGGATCTTACGAACAGCTTGGATATACAGAAAAGCATGCAAACAAGGCAGCATCTGTAATCTCAGGGCTCAGATCACCAACAAAGATATGGTAGTGTCCTGCATGAAATAACAATGTCCACTAGGAAATCATTCATTGTACAATACTATAATCCAGGCTCCAAATAAGAAGTAATATAAAACCTGATGTGTCATCCTTCTGACTGCTGGCATATGCCCAATTAACCTTAATTGGCTGACCAAACCTGGATTAAAAGCCAACAACAGAAACAAGGTAAATAAAAGACAAGCTTAAGACTACCAAACACTAGATAACACAAAAAGGTTCTACACTTACAGATGCCTTCCATTAAGGGTTAAGATAGCAAGTGCAGCAGATCTACGGTCAAAATAATCTACAAAACCATAGGATGACTGCGCCAAAGAAAAATTCAAAATCTAAGTTGAAGAAATGTATTATGTGGACTAAAGATGAAAAGATAAAAATAAGTGAAATTGAGGGCTCATAGCACTATTATGCTTGCACTGCATCTGAAGGAACAGCTATAACCAACAAGGACATTATATGTGCCTACCAATAATTTGTTATGTGCAAAATGAAACAGAGAAGAGATACTATGTTCACATGGACTTGCAACTCAAGATCATAGTCGAGAAAATTTACAGGAGTATTTAGAATGACATCATGGAGGAAATAAAAGGACAGGACATAATTTTGTCTGTTATAAAAAAAAATGAGCTTTGTCTGCTGAAATTCTAACTGAACCGCATTATTGTTTCATAATGTACTGGACATCTCTGATGTTTTATTTGACCACCAAAAAGGCTTTTTGTCCTTTTTTTTATTTTTCATTTTGCCTAGTGCTGAAAGCATCCACACAAAATAAGCATTGATTCTGCTATTACAATTATGACCCCTATTACCATTTGTTGTCATTCTTTTTCTTTTCATGTTTATTGTCCTTTCAAGACTTTAACTTCAATTGCACACATGCTGGTGAAGGATGCGTATAAAAATAACAGCACATGCCAAAATGTTAAAGTTCAAACCGGATAGGGATTTCCAGTAAACCATTGGAAGATTTTGTCATGGTGACCAATAGATTGCGCCAGAGTCTAGTTCCAATATTTCCAAGATGGTAAAAATTTAGCTCTCTTGGATCTCTCCAATAATTATCATCCAGTTTTTATACATGTTGAATGCCTGCCACCCTTGGGTAGTCTTTAAGTAGTACATTTTCTGCAGCCACTTGAAAGTGTTAAGGAGACGTGAAGAGGACAGAGAGGGTATTCTGGTCATACCAGTCCTATTATAATTAGGACTCTAGGTGGCGTCCCAGCTGAAGGTATTTTGGTCATTGTGCTGGACCAGATTTACTTAAACACAAACTGCTGGATAACAGTCAGATTGTAACTCTGTATTGTATTCTATAAATACACACATAGGGATGACCTCTTGTTCATGGATAGAGGAACGTCCCATAGAGTTTCTCCATCCTCTCTCTTCTCTCTCTGCTTTCTTCTCTTCATATACAGGCTGAAACTCTGCCAAAATTAACATGGTATCAGAGCAGGGGCTAGAATAACTGAATAAGCACCTCATCAAATCAAAGGCTGCTGGTACGGTGATCTTCTTCCTATTTCCTTCTTTCCCAAATCCTGTCCCTTCTTTCTTCTTTCTTTCTTGTTCCCTTCAAAAATTTCTCTTATCATTTTCAAGAACTCTAAAAAGATTCAGATCTGAACCGTCACCTTCTCTCTTTTCTTTCATTGCTTCCCTGTCTCTATCTTTTCTCAAAAAAAAAAGTCTAGCTAACATTCCAAAACAAATAGAGGAACAAATCCTTAAAAAACTCAGATCTGGATCCACTTTATTCCAGATCTAAACCTGCTGGACAGTTTCCTCTCTTGAGTCCTTTCTTTCTTTCATTCTTTCTTTGTTCTTTCTTTCCTTTCTTTATACCAAAAAAAGAGGGGAAGAATATATATTTCTGTTTTAGCAGACATTACCAGCATAGAGTCAGTAAAATCTCTTTAGTCTACAGCTACTGTTTTCGACCAGCAAAAAAAAAAAACAGGCGCTGGTTTATTATTTCCTCTTTCTTCTTTTTTCTCGAAATCCTAATAACCCTCTTGCATGGCTACTCTAAGTTCCCGCTCTCCCATCAACTCTTCTTTTCTTAGTCAGCTTGTCTCCGACAAGTTAGACTATTCTAATTTTGTCACTTGGAAGAAAGAGATCATCCCCTTTATCAGCAGCCATGGTTTGATTGGGCATCTTGACCAGATTCTACCTATGCCTGCAGAGTTCTTATTACAGTCTGAATCAAAGGATGGCAAGCTCACAGATAAACTTGTACCAAATCCATATTTTTCCATATGGTCTAAAAATGACCAAGCTGTCGTAGTATATATTACGGCCACTCTCTCTTGGAAAGTTTTACTTCATATCCCCACAGGCATCAATGCTCGAGATCTCTGGCAAATTCTGCATCATTGGTTTGAGTAAATCTCCACACAAAAAATCTATCATCTAAAAGGAGAATTTGGGAGGATTGCCATAGGAGATCCTTGTGATAGATTATTTGAGCAAAGTAAAATCTATCATTGACCAGCTTGCAACGATGGGTGCCCCTGTTGCGGACGAGGGTATATATGCATGCAAACTCATCGAGGTTTGGGGTCAGAATTTAATATGTTTGTTACCATGTACTCAGGACAGAGACCACGACCTCCTTTTGATCAGTTGTGTACTTTGTGTTCCATGCTATTAGAACACGAGGTTATGTTTGATCTTGGCAACTCCTTTGGAAAGAAGAATGTGAATCAGGCATCTAATGAGGTTTTTTTTACTAGTTCATATTTTGGATCTGGTCGTAGTGGAAGAGGCAGAGGACGTGGTAGATCCAACTCTTTTGGTAGAGGTGCAGGACTTCTACCGACCCCCGGTGGTGGACCACGTCCAAACAACATCATGTATCAGATGTCCGGCAAACGTGGGCACACTAGTTCAGATTGTTACTGGAGGTATGTCCTCATGTATCACCCACCAACGGTTACTATTCCAGCACATTTTCACACACTATCCAGTGTTCCTTTTATTAGAATACGGAATGGATATGAATCCAGTAAAGGATCCATATCCGATACAGCACCCACATGTTTATATTTTAATGTAATATGTATTACTAATACAGGGCAATTTCGTCCATGTAAAAATATTGTAACCCTATTAAGCTTAATGATGTATTAGTGCAGTCAAGAAGAATTAGAGTGACTATTGATTCTCCAGAAAAGTTTGTTCTCTCTCCTCACTCCTTTATCGTTTTCTTCACAAAATATACCAGTTCATTGGCAGTTTTCACATGGTATCAGAGCAGCAACATCTCTAGGCGTAAACAGGTCACTTTCATTAACTCTCTTTTCTTTTTTCTCCATCTTAAAAAAAAAAAAAAAACAGAAACAGATCTCTTCTCGAGTTCTTCCCATGTGCAGTTCTGCATCTCTCATCCTTTTTTTTCTCTTCTCGTTTCACGCAAAAGCCGAAGCCGAGTTCTAACTTTTCACGTGATCTACCCTAGTCACGTGAATGACCATTATAATGAGTATGATGCATGGTTGTAACTTGTCTATTAGTCTTTGGACAGAAGCTTTTCAAACTGCCACTCATGTGATAAATCGTCTCCCTATGCATATTCTTGAAAATTAGTCTCCCTATTATGTTCTTTTCGGTCATCTCGATTATGATGAGTTACGAGTTTTTGGATGTACATGTTATGTACATATCGATAAATCCATGAGAACTAAATTTCAGGACAAAGCCTCTATATGCCAATTTGTAGGTTATGCACATGAACACAAGGGTTACAGGTGCTATGATCCTGCCAGTAAGAAGATCAGAATCTCCAGAAATGTTGTTTTTGATGAAAATAGTTTTATGGGAAATAAAGCAAACAATCGTGAACATGTTGACACAGCTGCTAATTGGTATGATCCATGGCTCAGTGCTGGACTTATTTCACACGCTGCAGAACATACTACTTTGGCTCCTGAAGGCATACATGATGAGACGGCATCAGATAAGGCATCGAAAACAGAATGTCTGAGATATGTATTACTAATACAGGGCAATTTCATCCATGTAAAAAATATTGTAACCCTATTAAGCTTAATGATGTATTAGTGCAGTCAAGAAGAATTAGAGTGGTTGCCGATTCTCCAGAAAAGTTTGTTCTCTCTCCTCACTCCTTTATTGTTTTCTTCACAAAATATACCAGTTCATTGGCAGTTTTCACATGGTATCAGAGCAGCAACATCTCTGGGCGCAAACAGGTCACTTTCATTAACTCTGTCTTTTGGTTTTTCTCCATCTTTAAAAAAAGAAACACAGAAATCGAGCTCTTCCCATGTGCAGTTCTGCATGTCTCATCCTTTTTTTTCTCTTCTCGTTTCACGCAAAAGCCGAAGCCGAGTTCTAACTTTTCACATGATCTGCCCTAGTCACGTGAATGGCCATTATAATGAGTATGATGCATGGTTGTAACTTGTCTATTAGTCTTTGGACATAAGCTTTTCATACTGCATGATAAATCGTCTCCCTATGCATATTCTTGAAAATCAGTCTCCCTATTATGTTCTCTTTGGTGTATATCCCGATTATGATGAGTTACGAGTTTTTGGATGCATATGTTATGTACATATCGATAAATCCATGAGAACTAAATTTCAGGACAAAGCCTCTATATGCCAATTTGCAGGTTATGCAGATGAACACAAGGGTTACAGGTGCTATGATCTTGCCAGTAAGAAGATCAGAATCTCCAGAAATATTGTTTTTAATGAAAATAGTTTTCTGGGGAATAAAGCAAACAATCGTGAACATATATTGACACAGCTGCTAATCCAAAATAAGGAATAGGATTAGAAATTTTACCTGCATCGCCTGTCACATGAGTCGCTGCCCCGGAATCGACAAACCAAGTGCCTTCATCACTCTGCTTCAATTTTAACTCTGACAAGGCAGATATCAACAAATCTTTAATCTCTCCACTGTCTCTGGTATTTGTGAACTTTCTCTTGATTTCTACCTGTGGACTCTTTCATTTATTCTCTGGATTATGCCAACAATTCGCCTTTATATGTCCCTTTTTGTTAAAAAGGAAGCAAGTAGGAATGGATCTTGTTCCCTGCGCATGAGTAAACATGTTTGGAGTGGGAAGTAAACCCCGCCCTCCGTGTCCACTTCGCCCTTGTCCTCCTCGTCTTCTATCATAAGTCACTCCTGTAGCAAAAACTTCTTGAGAATTTGAATGATTATAGTTTCTTCAGATAATCCCTTCAGAGTCATTTCATACTGGATCAATTTTGCTTGTAGCTCATCAAAGGTAGGAAGAACAGGGAGACACAATAGTGAAGTGACTATCATATTGTAGTCAGATCCCAATCCACTCAGGGTTTGTTGCACCATGTCATTGTCACTAACGTCACACCCTATAACTGCAAGTTGATCTGTGATGGTCTTCATCTTGTTCAAATATTCCATGATGGTCATGGAATCTTTCCTTAACAACTGAAATTCCCTTTTTAGAAAAACTACTCTTGCTTGAGAATTCTGCGAATACGTTTGAACCAGTCGTTCCCAGAGTTGTAGAGTTGTACAATTGTCAGGAATGGCAAGAAGGATCTCTTGAGACAGGGTGGATGTGATGTATGCAACAACTGATTGGTCCTTTCTTTCCCAATTGAGAAATTCAGCATTTTTGACATACACGATTGAACTCGCCCCTTTATCATCTTTTTCTTCTCTCAGGCTAAATTCTGGTGGAACTGGAGTGGTTCCATCCAGGTGACCTAAGAGACCTTGGCTCCTTATGAAAGGAATAATTTGCCTCTTCCAGATCAAGAAATTTGAGGTATTCAACTTCTCAGAAACAAGCTGGTTGAGAAAACTTGAATAAAGATTTGATTGAGGGTGATAGGGGTCCATAGAAAATAAGAATCAATAGACAAAAATGTTTAACCTTCGCCCAACACCTTTTTTTTCGGTTGTCAGAGAATAACAGACTGTTAAATTCAGAAAATGGAGAAACTTGGGCTTTTCTGTGCACCAAAAGGGGCTTGCGTGAAAAGGTAATCACACGTTAAGTATCCCCTTTTTGTTTTTTGTTTTTCTTTTTTTGACAGCAAAGGATAATCACAGCAAAGGATAATCAAGAATAATAATGCACAGCAGAACACAAGGAATCAAAGGATAATCAAGAATAATAATGCGCAGCAGAACACAAGGAATCAAAGGGAAGTACTATAGCATCTGAATATGCAGAGAGACTTTGGAAAAGATGGAGTAAAAGAGGATCAAATGATTAACAGAAATAAATTTAATGTTTCACGTGAATCAATTCACGAGTTCACGTGAAAAGTTGTTAACCCACGATCTGGGAGAAAACTGATGCTTCACGTGAACCAGTTCACGTGAAATGCAGTCAATCCACGATCTGGATTCACGTGAATAGAGTTCTCGTGAATCACAGATTCACAAAGATGAACCTCACGTGAGATGTGAGTACACGGGAAGATTCAGAAAGAGGGACAGAAAAGAGACGAAAGAGAAAGAAGAACAGAAAGAAAGAGAGAAGCGAAAACCTCAAATACTTGATCGTTGTCACGAGCCAGAGTTTTTTTTGTTGCCTCTAGATGGATCTATGCTCTGATACCATGATAGAATTTCATCTGTACCTGCATTAAGAGAGAAAACAAAGAGAGAGAGGGAGAGAAAGAGAGAGAGACGAGAAGAGAAATCCAAAGGGGGCAACTGCGGCTGTCACGATTTCTGTATATCAGAAATCGTGACCTAATGCTTTGTATAAATACACTTAAGTGTACACAGTGGGTCGGGTCTAGTGAAATATCCGAACCCAAATAAAAAAACACACTTAAAATTATACACTTATACATAAAGGAAATGGATTCGGGTCTGGTATAGGATCCAGACCCGAAACACTATACACCTTTTTCAGATCCATGGCTCAGTGCTAGACTTATTTCACACGCTGCAGAACATACTACTTTGGCTCTTGAAGGCATACATGATGAGACAACATCAGATAAGGTATTGAAAACAGAATGTCTGAGATACAAAAGAAATGTCTATACCAGGAGATCCAGAGAGCAAACAGATGTACCTGCTGGAGAACAAGTGGCATTGCCCAACAACAGAGAAGCACCAAGAAGATCAAGCAGGATAAGGCATCCTATTGAAAAATGGGTGAGTTATGATAACTTTTCTATGAATTTTCAGCTATTTCTATCCAAGATGGAAAAACACGAGGAACCACTTGGGTTTTGTCAAGCTATTCAATCTAACAAATTGATTAAAGCGATGAATGAGGAGATCGAAGCACTTCATGAGTGTCAAACATGGGAGATAGTTGGTCGCCCCCCAAGATAAAAATGTTGTTGGCTCAAAATGGATATATAAAATTAAATATAAACCGGATGGTAGCATCGAACGATACAAGGCACGTCTTGTTGCCAAAGGTTTTACTCAAGAATATGGTCAAGATTATGATGAGACATTCAGCCCAGTGGTGAAAATGAAAACTATTTGTATTATTCTTGGCCTCGCTATTGAACATGGGTGGACCCTTAACCAGCTTGATGTTAAAAATGCATTCCTTCATGGGGATCTAAAAGAAGAGGTCTACATGGAGCAACCTCAAGGTTATGAAGAGGGAGACCCAAAAGAATATGTATGCAAATTAATCAGAGCATTGTATGGTTTAAAACAAGCCTCCAGGTCATGGTTTGAAAGCTTCTCCTTAGAGATTCAGAACCACGGTTTCTTTCGATCCCAGCTGGATCATTCTCTATTCATATACAGGGATGGAACCACTATGGTTTTCTTACTTATATATGTTGATATATCGTGATCACTGGTAATGCGCCAGACCATATTCAACGAAGTAAAGCTTTACTTAACTCCGCCTGTGTATAATTGTTTAGTTATACACTGCCGGTCCCAAGCCCGGATAAAGGAGGAGGGTTGCGGTAGGCCTGTGACAGCCAACATAAAAACTTAGTCATACCCTATGAATATGAACCAATATGAGAATTTCGTTGGGGCGTTCCCTACTGAGCGACGTGTTGTACTCTATAGGCCCGGAGGCAGTGATAAATTGGCAAGGGTTGCTAGGTCGTCGCCCGGAAGCGACGCGTCACACCGGCGCCCGGGTGTGGTGTCAAATAGGCAAGGGTTCCCTCACTTTGTTGGACGGGTGGGGGTAAAGAAGTTAGTCCAAGACCATAAAATTAGGTTAACCACTTGGAACATAGGGTCTTTAACTGGTAAGTTAGTAGAGTTAGTAGATGTTATGTGTAGGAGAAAGATTGATATTTTATGTCTACAAGAGACCAAATGGGTAGGTGAGAAAGCAAAAGTGATAGAACCTTGGGGATATAAGATTTGGTATACAGGAATAAATAGGAATAGGAATAGGAATGGAGTAGGGATTGTTATGAGTCGTGAGTTTATAGATAATGTAGTTGAGGTCCGTAGGAAGGGTGATAGGATTTTACTTATTAAATTAGTATTAGGTACGGATATTATTAATATTATTAGTGTTTATGCACCTCAAGTAGGTTTAGATGATTCCATCTAAGCGTCAATTTTGGGAAGATTTAGATGGAGTAGTACAAGGGATATCTTATGGAGAAAGGCTTTTCATCGGCGGTGACCTTAATGGGCATGTAGGCATTAGTAGGGATGGATTTGAGAGTATCCATGGAGGCTATGGTATAGGAGAAAGAAACGATAGTGGAGAAAGGATTTTAGAGTTTGGTTTGTCCTATGATATGATCTTAGCAAACACTTGGTTTAGGAAGAGGGAGTCTCACCTAGTAACATTTAAAAGTGGGGTTAATACGAGTCAGATAGATTTTTTCCTACTTAGAAAGAGAGATAGGGGTTGTTGCATCGATTGTAAGGTTATACCGGGAGAAAGTGTAGCTACACAACATAGAGTCTTAATTTTAGATCTTAGAATTAGACAATGCCGCAAAAGGGATAGACATAGGATAGATCCTAGAATTAAGTGGTGGGCACTGAAAGAAGCTAAACAAGGAATGTTTGTAGAGTGGGTAGTTAAGGAAGTTGATTGGTGTCTCGAAGATGATTCATAATCTATGTGGAATAAGATAGTGGGTGGCATGAGAAAGGTGGCTAAGGAGGTATTGGGTGAGTCTAAAGGCGGTGCACCGCTAGGTAAGGATACATCGTGGTGGAACGAGGATGTCAAATTAGCTATTAAGGTTAAAAGAGAGTGTTATAGAAATCTAAGTAAAAGTCGTGATAATGAGAATTTGGAGAAGTATATGGTAGCAAAGAAGGAAGCTAAAAAAGTAGTTCGGAACGCGAGGGATAAGGTATATAAGGAGGTTTATGACAAGTTGGATACCAAAGAGGGTGAGAAGGATATTTATAGGATTGCAAAAATGAGAGATAGGAAATCGAGGGATCTTGGGATGGTTAGATGTATCAAAGATGAAACGCAAAGGGTTTTAGTCAAAGATGAGGAGATTAAGGAGAGATGGAAAGATTATTTTGATAAGCTATTTAATGAAAGTCATGCTCAGGATCTTGGAGACTTTTCCATTCCTTTTCATGAGATGAATCGTGACTTCATGCGCAAGATTCAAAAGAAAGAATATGCAGAGGCCTTGAAGAAAATGAAATCAAGAAGGGCAGTTGGCCCAGATGGTATACCTATCGAGGCTTGGAAATGCTTGGGAGAGAAAGGTCTAGAATGGTTGACAAATCTTTTTAACAAGATTTGGCGAACAAATAAGATGCCTAATAAGTGGAGGAAGAGTACTTTGGTGCCTCTATATAAGAATAAGGGTGATATACAAGATTGCACAAACTATCGTGGTATAAAACTCATGAGTCATACTATGAAACTTTGGGAGAGGGTGATTGAGTCTAGGTTGAGGAAAGTTGTCATGATATCGGAGAATCAATTTGGTTTTATGCCTGGAAGATCTACTATGGAAGCTATACATCTTCTTAGACAACTTATTGAGAGAAATAGAGAGAGGAACAAAGATTTGCATATGGTTTTTATTGATTTGGAGAAGGCTTACGATAGAGTACCTAGGGACGTTCTCTGGTAGACAATGATGAAGAAAGGTGTTTCTCTCAAGTACATTAGTATAATTAAAGATATGTACGAAGGAGTAGTAACCAATGTCCGCACTTGTGGAGGGGTGACAACCAATTTTCCTATAACGGTTGGGTTACATCAAGGATCTGCTTTAAGCCCTTTCCTATTTGCTATAGTGATGGATGAGCTTACGAGATCAATTCAAGAAAATGTGTCGTGGTGTATGTTGTTTGCTGATGATATTGTTTTGATTGATGAGTCTAGAGCTGGGGTTAATGCTAAGTTAGAATTATGGAGACAGACATTGGAAGCAAGAGGTTTTAAGTTGAGTAAGAGTAAGACAGAATACATGGAATGTCGATTTAGTAAGCAACGAAATAGAGATGGGAGTGTAGTGAAGCTTGGTGAGCAAGAAATATCGGTGGATGATTCTTTCAAATATTTGGGATCTATCATTCAAAAGTATGGAGAAATTGATGGAGATGTAAATCATAGGATAAAGGTTGGGTGGATGAAATGGAAGAGTGCAACTGGAGTGTTGTGCGATCGTAGAATGCCATTGCGGTTGAAGGGAAAGTTTTATAGGACGACTATTAGGCCCGCTTTACTATATGGTACGGAATGTTGGGCTGCCAAGAGACATCATATTCAAAAAATGAGTGTAGCTGAGATGCGTATGCTGAGATGGATGTGTGGAAATACAATAAAAGATAAGATTCGGAACGAGGAGATACGTAAGAAGGTAGGCGTTGCACCCATTGAAAATAAGATGAGAGAGAATCGTTTACGGTGGTTTGGACATATTCGACGAAGGCCTAATGATGCTCCAGTTAGAAGGATGGAGAAATGGGAAAATATATTAGTTAAAAGAGGTCGGGTAGGCCTAGGAAGACATGGATGAAGGTGATAGGAAAGGATATGAATGCTTTGAACCTCACCGAGGACATGGCATTGGATAGAAATGAATGGAGGAGAAGGATTCATGTGGAAGACCCAGAATGATTTTCTTTGTTGGTTCATATCGCCGACCCCAACTGTTTTGGGATGAAGGCGTAGTTGTTGTTGTTGTTTGTTGTTGTTTAAGTATGCGGTTCAAGATGAAAGATCTTGGGGAACTGAGATATTTTCTTGGTGTAGAGGGGGACAAACAGGATGGAAAAATGTTATTAATTCAACACAAATACACTCTTGACCTTCTGGCCAAACAGGAATAACAGATTGCAAACCTCTGCCAACATCCAGTGTTGTCAATCAAAAACTCAGTCTTTATGATGGTGAATTAAATCCTGATGCAGGCAAGTATCGCAGTTTAGTGGGCATGTTACAATACCTCACTTTTACTAGACCAGACATTGTATATTCTATAAATCAAGTATCTCAGTTCATGCATGAACCGAAAACTAATCATATGGATGTCGTCAAACGCATTCTTCGTTACTTAAAAGGCACGGTGGGTGATGGACTCACATATGTACAATCTTCATGGGAAACACCAAAACATGACATATTGGCCTATACAGATGCAGACTGGGCAGGGGACCCAGATGAGAGGAGGCATGTTTCAGGATACTGTGTTTTTATTAGTGGAAACCTTGTTTCATGAAGTAACAAAAAACAAAAGGCCATGGCGAGATCTAGCACAGAGGCAGAGTATAGATCTATGGCAGCTACCACAACAGAAGTGACCTGGATTAGGCATTTACTTATAGAGATGGGAGAGAATATCTCAAGTTCGACTCTTATGTGTGATAATAGAAGCGTTATACAAATTGCGTTCAATCTTGTTCATCACAGTCGGACTAAGCATATTGAGATTAACCAGCATTTCATCAGACAAAAGATAGCGGACAAAGAGATTGAACCAGTTTATATGTATTTAGAAGACCAAGTCGCTGACATGTTCACAAAAGGTCTCACAAGTAACCGTTTTTGGTATCTGAAGAACAAGTTACACATAGTTCAACCCCATGCGCAACTTGAGGGAGGGTATTAGAATACAGAATGGATATGGATCCAGTAAAGGATCCATATCCGATACAACACCCACATGTTTATATTTTAATGTAATATGTATTACTAATACAAGGCAATTTCGTCCATGTAAAAAATATTGTAACCCTATTAAGCTTAATGATGGATTAGTGTATTTAAGAAGAATTAGAGTGGTTGCCGATTCTCCAGAAAAGTATGTTCTCTCTCCTCACTCATTTATCGTTTTCTTCACAAAATATACCAGTTCATTGGCAGTTTTCATACCTTTTGGGAGTCCAAGGCTCCCATCACCTTCTCTAGCATCGTCTTTGTATCCTGCGTCAGTGGTGTCATACCAGGATCATGATACTCTTAACACCGCATTCAACAAGTTGAACTTGAAACAATCCCAGTTGGTGAATCTGTGATCTACAAGTATGCAAACGCAACACAGTGTTAAAGAGCAATTTGTCTTTTCCTCCTCTCAGGCCTCTTCTTCCCCTGAAAATACTTGGTATCTTGATTCCGGGGCAGCACACCATATAACAAGAGATTCAGGTAAATTCATACATGACATGCCTTATCGTGGATTGGGTCATATTATTACAGAAGATGGTAAACATTACCTTATCACTCATATAGGCATTGTCTTGGCACCTGATTTGTCCAACACTCTTCTTCCTCTTAGTATTAAACGTAATCTTATTTATGTCTCTCAATTATTTGATCAAATGAATTCTCATGTTTCTTCTCTTTGTCTTCTGTTTTTGTGAAGGATATTCACACGAAGCAGATGCTCGTTGGAGGGAAGAGATGTGGTGGTCTTTATGTAGTGAATTAAGTTCCTACATCATCGTCGGATTCTCTTGTGTTACCTCTGCCTAGTTGTTTGTTGCTTTTGTCTCGAGTATCTTGTTATATCAATGATGTTGAGTTATGGCATCGTAGGTTAGGTCATTGTTATGCTGGTTTCTTGAGTCTTTTGTGTAATAAGAATCTCACTCTATTGAGAGACAAAGTCAAAGGGTCTTTTATTTCTTGTGATAGTTGTTGCGTTTGTAGGAGTCATAAATTACCGTTTGGTCATTCTAATAAAATGACTTCATCCTCATTTGAGCTTATCCATTCTGATGTTTGAGGACCAGCTCCCATTATGTCTTGTTCTAAATCCAAATACTATGTTATCTTTGTCAACGATTTCAGTAGGTACACTTGGATATTCTTTTTGAAGTCCAAGGATCAAGTTTTCCTTACTTTTAAGTAGTTGCAAAGCCTACGTTGAAACTCAATTTTCTAAAAAGATTTCTGGAATTTTTGTAGCGATGGAGGAGGTGAATTCACCTCAAATTATTTCCTTAAATATCTTCGCAATAATGGCATTGAGCATGAAATGTCCTACCCAAGAATTGCAACTCAAAAAGAAAACATCGTCATGTGACAAAAAACGACTCTCACCATGATGAATGATTCCAAATCGAGAGCAGACTTGTGGACAAAAGCTTTCCATACTGCTGTGTTTCTTATTAATCGAATGCCTTTGGGTGGATTAAATGGTGACACGCCTTTCTTCATATTGTTTGGAAAACACCCTAATTACTATAGACTTCGTGCCTTTGGTTGCAAGTGTTATGTTCATGTTGATGACTCCCTTAGGAACAAGTTTGCCCTGAAAGCTCTAATTTGTCATTTTTTTGGATATAACGATGAGGTTAAAGGTTATAAGTGTTATAATTTAGAAACTAATCATCTTGTTATTTCCAAACATGTTATATTCAACGAAAATGAGTGTGTGGTTTTTGCTAAGCTATGCTACAGTGACTCGGCACAGAGGTCGTCGCACCTGTGTCGACATGAAGTGACGCGGGTGTAGGTGCGGGTGCGGCACCCGGTGCAGTCAATCTGCACCTAGGATTATTTAAAAATATTTAAAATTTTGTCCCAGCGTCAGCCACGTATTTTACAAAGTTTTTTAAACATGTGCATTAAATGCTTTGAGCCACACGTATTGTTTTTACTTTTTACAAAGTTTTGTCATAAAAAGTTGAGTCATGTACATTCTTTTATACTTTTTACAAAGAGTCATAAAAGATGATCCACTTTAAAAATATTTAAAGTTTTGATCCAGCCTAAGCCGAAAATGTGTATTAAATGCTCTGAGTTGTACATACATTCCTTTATTGTTTTTACACAGCTTTGTCATAAAAAGTTGAGCCATCTACATTCTTTTATACTTTTTATAAAGCTTTGTCATAAATGCATTAATAAAAAAAGTGAAAATTGCATCGAAATGGATTTCTGCATTAAATGGGGAGAGGTTTGCTCTAATTTCAAGCAATTATTTTATTGTTGAATCCACTAGTAACCCGATTAGGCTACATACCCGATTAACTAATCAGATCCTGATTCAGTATGAATTTTCTGCTTCTGAATTTGGATCCTAATTTTTATTATTTACGGTGAAAACAGATTTTTTCATTGGGAGCTTGCTTTATGGATATATATATATATACATATACCCTCCCGCACCCCCGCACCCAAGTTTTTTTAAAGTGCCGCACCCGCACCTATGTGACATAGCTGCTAAGGAACATAATTCAGATCGATTTAAATCCTTGATAAAATTTTAGCATGTGGCACCCAACAGCATCCAGCCTATCTCAACCATATGTGGGCCCACCTTCAAATCAGGTGTCGTCAGTCGGCAGCCAGTTGGAGACTCAACCAGCAACTAATGACGTGCAGTTTAGTTTAGTCGAAATGATGATCATGATCATGAGTTCAGCATGCAGCAAAACTTGGATGTTGGTCAGGGTGAAGGAACCAAGTTGCTTAAGATTCTTGTTTAGTTCAGTTTCAGCAGTTTCCCCTGGTATATAAAGGTGTTCTAAGATGCAGCTGGAATCATAGTATAATCATAGGGCTAATAAGGATGATAGAATCTCAAAAGATACTGCAGACAATCTTCAAGACACAACAGAAATGATGTGTAATGTTGTTGGACAACATATTCAATTGAGGAGATCCACTAGACCACATCGTCCACCAGACAAGTGGGTGAGTTATGATACTTTTTATGCTGTCACATAGATGCAGGTGCGGCTGCAGCGATGCGGCACTTTAAAAAAACTTGGGTGCTTGCGGGAGGGGATATATATATATATATATATATATATATATATATATATATATATAAAACAAGCTCCCAATGAAAAAATCTGTTTTTCACCATAAATAATAAAAATTAGGATCCAAATTCAAAAGCAGAAAATTCATACCGAATCAGGATCCGATTAGTTACTCGAGTATGTAACCTAATCGGGTTAGCAGTGGATTCAGTCATTCAACAATAAAATAATTGCTTGAAATTAGAGCAAATCTCTCCTCATTTAATGCAGAAATTCATTACAATGCAGTTTTCACTTTTTTTATTAATGCATGTAAAAAGTATAAAACAATGTACATGGCTCAGCTTTTTATAACAAAGTTGTGTAAAAACAGTAAAAAAATGTATGTACAGCTCAGAGCGTTTAATGCACAACATTTTCGGCTGACGTTGGGACAAAACTTTAAATATTTTTAAAGTGAAGCATCTTTTATGACAAAGCTTTGTAAAAAGTAAAAACAGTACGCGGCTCAAAGCATTTAATACACAGGTTTCAAAAACTTTGTAAAATACGCGGCTGACGCTGGGACAAAATTTTAAATATTTTTAAATAATCCTGGGTACGGGTTGACTGCACCGGGTGTTGCACCCACACCCGCATTGCATCGCGTCGATGCGGGTGCGGCGGCCTCTATGTTGAGTTCATGTGACATAGCTTTTATGTTGATTTTAAATTGTTTATAATCGTTGTCCATCAAGAAAAGTAACCATGCAGTTTTACTCGGGCGTGTAAAAATAATCGATGGGTTGAAGCTATGAATGAAAAAATCAATGCCATGCATGAGTTTGGTACTTGGAAGGTTGTGCAGAAACCCATGGATAAAAATATTGTTGGATGTTCTATAAGATTAAGTATAAGGTTGATGGTAATATTGAGAGATATAAGGCAAGATTAGTTTCATACCCAGGAACATGGTATTGACTTTGATGAAACTTCCAGCCCTATTGCTAGAACGGGGACAATTCGTGTTATCCTTTCCCTTGCCGTCACTTTTGGTTGGCAGTTCTATCAACTTGATGTGAAGAATGTGCTTCTTCACGGAGAATTATATGAAGTATATATGGAGCATCCTCTCAGTTATCCCGAAGGTGACATTGCAAAGGCGACCTTGAGATTAAGAAGGGCTATATGTTGGCTCAAGCAAGCTTTCAGGGCATGGTTTGAGACATTCAGTACAACAGTTCGGTCTATTGGCTTCACACGTAGTCAATGTGAATACTCTTTATTCACCCACATTAATAATCATGATATGACATTGATTATTGTCTATGTTGACGACATAATCATAACAGGGAGTTGTCAATCACGCATCCATGACCTGTAGAACTTTTTACATCATAAGTTTCATGTGAAGGATCTTGGTGTTCTCAGGTATTTTCTTGGTGTACAAGGTGATAGAACACCCAATTCTTTGGCTCTTTCCCAGAGCAAATATGCCCAAGATCTGTTACAATGCAGTGGTATGGCAGCATGTAAGCATGCTAAAACACTAATATAAATACAAAACTGCATGGAAATAGTGAGAATGATACTTTGTTGGACTCCCCAAAAAGATTCAGAAGTACAATAGGGGCACTTCAATACCTCGTCTTTACAAGACCAGATTTGGCCTATGTTGTTAACCAGGTATCACATTTCATGCATGCTCCTAGGCAAAGTCATATGGATGTTGTGAAAAGAATTCTTAGATACATCAAAGGCTCGATTACTGATGGTCTTGTATATTCCAAACTGACAAATCATTCATATTCGATGAACCTTGTGGTGATTGCATATTTAGACGAAGATTGGACAGGTGATCCCTCCACGAGAAGGTCAGTTACAGGTTATGGGGTATTTTTTGGAAGGCATTTAGTCACATGGTCTACCAAGAGACAGTAGTCAGATCAATCATGGAAGCTGAATATAGAGCAATAGATGTCACGGCTGAAATTTTATGGATTAATCACCTACTCTCAGCCTTGAGGCAGTGGATAGATAAATCTCTCATATATTGTGATAATCTAAGTGCAGTGGCGGTTGCAACTAATCTTGTTCAATATGGGAAGATGAAGCATGTTGAATTTGATCAATATTTTGTTCGTGAACAAGTGGAGGACAAGGAAGTACAACGACATTTTATTTTTGGAGAACATCAAGTGGCTGATCTCTTCACAAAAACATTACCCTTTCTTCGTCATTGGATACTTAAAAACAAGCTGTCCATGGTCTTGACCCTTGCACAGTTTGAGGGGGATTGTTAAAGAGACGTGAAGAGGATAGACAGGGTATTCTGGTCATACCATTCCTATTATAATTAGGACTTTGGTATTTTGGTCATATTAGTCCTATTATAATTAGGACTCTAGGTGGCGTCCCAGCTGAAGGTTTTTTGGTCATTGTGCTGGACCAGTTTTACTTAAACACAAACTGCTGTATAACAGTCTTATTGTAACTCTGTATTTTATTCTATAAATACACACATAGGGATGGCCTCTTGTTCATGAATAGAGGAACGTCCCATAGAGTTTCTCCATCCTCTCTTCTCTCTTCTTTCTTCTCTTCATCATATACAAGCTGAAACTCTGCCAAAATTAACAGAGGGGTGCTTGAACTTCAACAATTGTATCTTATTGTCTTATTTATCTAAAACAGAAAGAACAAAAAGATCTGGTATAAAGCTCGATTCAGCAGCAAAAATCAACGGATGCACTTTGCGGGTTGCAAATGTACGCATCAATAAGAACACAAAACTGGCAAATTTAATATATATATATATATATATAATTCTGTCAGCAAGGTGGAAATATCGCAATATGCTCATTTTAAATGTTAATTTATCAGCAAAAAATCTTACGGCTTTACCGTCTTTGACTTAAGCTCCCATAAGTGACCGATCATGAAACCAAGTGCAAACTGCTTAAAGTTCCATCATTACATTTGCTTATTTTTCTCAACTTTTCCGCTTTCAACTATTGTTATTTTCTGCAGTTTTCCTTGATAAACGACAAAGAACAAAAGGTTGGCATATTAGATTGACATATTTTTTATTATTACAATGTGACCCATTAAGACACGATGCCCATATAAATTTGTTATGATAATAATCAGTGAATCACACACCCATACCTATGCATAAATGCCTGAAATATTTGATTTCATCGCACGGTTTCATCAAAATATTCCCAAATGAAGTTTAAGTACATAAAAGTACACAATATCCTCAATTTATCAATGTTTCTGATTTCTTGTATTTCATCTTCCAAAACTTTCATTTTCATATTTATGTTTGCTATTATGTATCTTTATGGTTTCTTGATTTTTTTATCCATCGAGGTTTTCACAAAATTTTCCCAGCCAAATCAAATTCCTTCAAAAGTATCCTGACAGAATATTCGCCTGTGGAGATATCCCAGCAATGATTCTGTGATACTGAAATAGACCAATAGAGTTCTCTTCACTGTCAAAGAATGAAAAAAAAAGGTAAGCATAAAGCAGCAAGCAAGCCATAAAGAACCAAACTACCATGAGTGAATGTGTTATTGATGCAGGGCAGGATTCGATTGGGCCCATCGTGCCACCCGATCCGCCACAAAGGGCAGATGAGCGACCTCGCGTGTATGACTCACTTGCAGGGACGGAGCCACGACGCAGGGAGGTACCCCTGCGCACCTACTCCAGGCGTGGTGGAGTTCGCACGCCCCAGAACCAGCTGCAGATAGAAGTTGACCCGGATCGCGGGTCGGATCCAAGTCTGGACCCGCGACCCGGGTCCAGTAAATAGCCTTTAAAAGGCCCACTCCTAGGGTTGCGTGGAGAACAGTTTCTGAAAGCTTCAACCGTCATTCCCTTTCTGCATTTTGCTTATTCCTCATTACTTGCATCCTTGTTTTCCCTTAATTTCTTTATTGTTAGTTGTTTCCCATTGTTTATTGAAATTTATTGAGATTAATAAAGAAGTTCAGCCACACTGATTCACGGTGGGCCTTTGTTTTCACTCCTCCTCCGACGTGGGCTGCATCAAAGTGGTATCAGAGCCTGCGCCCATCTTCATCAGCGAGATGGCTCTTGAAGCAGGGACCGATCCGGTGCGAGGCGAGGACCGTGAGGAGGCTGGCAGCGAAGACCCCTTACTGCGCGTAATGGACGTGTTGACGAAAATCCAAGGAACATGTTGCGAATGAGCAGGGATCTCTCCGGCCTGTCAAAGAGGATGGATGGGTTTGAAGAGCGCATAACAACACTCGAATCACCCAAAGAGCCGTGCGCAATACCGGGAGCAGACCTCGTCGAGGGCGCAGCCGCAGGTTTGATTCCCAGCGCTACCGCACCCCTGCAGCCGACGCAACTCCAGCAGGGTCGCGTCACTCCGTCCCTGTCGGCGATAGCCATCGCCCCTGATCTGGGCAATATGCAGCAACACCAGGGAGCCCCGATGAGCAGCAACTCCCTGGTAACGGCTCCTCAACCCAAACAACATCCTCCTGTGTTGGGCTCGCAGGTGGAACCGAGCCTGCAGGACCCCAGCAGTGCGTTGGGGCCACCTGCAGGTCCAGGCTCGTGGTCACGTGTACCTGTGGCCACGCCGCAGGTCGACCCGAGCCTGCAGGGCCCCAGCCTTGCGCTGGGCCCACCTGCAGGCCCTGGCTCATGGCAGGGCACCATGCAAGGGGCGCTGCAGATGGAGCTGGGTCAGCAGGGCCCCAGCGTCACGCTAGGCCCTGTTGTAGACCCGGGTTCGTCTGCCCGAACCAGGAAAGATCCCTCTCTCCCTCCCGATCCCGCGCGGGGAGGCTCCGAGATTGCACCTCTACGAGCAGGAGCAGGCCAAACCCATTGGGGTGGACCTGACCCAAGAGGGTCCAGCCCAGTGTTCGTTACAGCAGGGCACAGGCCCGTTTCGTTGGGTCTCAGGGAGCGGGTTTGGGTCTAGACAACCCTTACCCAACCTACCTAGTTGGTTCAGGTTCGCGGGCAGCCCCGAACCAGAACCAACCCAATAATTTTGACCCTCAAATTAGACCACATGTCGACCCTAACCC
Source organism: Nuphar pumila (assembly GCF_984573655.1). Taxonomy (NCBI): domain Eukaryota; kingdom Viridiplantae; phylum Streptophyta; class Magnoliopsida; order Nymphaeales; family Nymphaeaceae; genus Nuphar; species Nuphar pumila. The sequence continues at coordinate 20,672,789 of NC_143254.1, read as the reverse complement.
ATATCGGACCAGAACGGAGCTCCAGTTTGGATTTGAGCCGGGTCAAAACCAGACCCATAATCTTATGGATCGGGGATCGAGTTCAAACCAAGCCTATTATCCCCACAACTCGAACCTCGATCCAGCCCATCCATATCTGAGTCCGACGAGTAGTGTAAGAATGGGCCCGATCCATATCCCATCGGGCGAGTCAACCCATCAATATACCCACCAGGCCCCATACCCAAACCCACCTGTCTACCCAACCCTGGCCCAGAACCCAATACAACATCCGACCCAACACCATACTCCTAACCCACAACCATATTATACCAACTCTACCCACCAGGAACCCGAACCCCACTTGCACCCTCCACCCTACCTTGGACTTCCCGTCATACCAGTACCACAATACCGGCCGCAGATGGTGCCCGCCCACGGGCAAATCAGACTGAGGCAATGTCAGCAGGAACCGGCGCGCCCTGACTGCCGACCCCCCATTGGGAGAGTTCGACAGCACCAGCATCCCGAACAGCAATACCGCACTACGGACAATGAAGCAGTATGGGACGATGATATTTTCTGGAACGAGCATCCTGCAAGAATGGTGGAGCCGCGACAACAGAGAGCATCAGACCACTCCTCCACTTATGGGGTGAAACTGGATCTTCCGGAGTTTACGGGGCGATTTGACGCGGAGCAGTTCTTCGACTGGTCTTATGTCGTGCAATTCTTCTTCGACTATCACACCATCGCTGAACATCGTCGTGTCTCTCTAGCGTCTACTCGATTGAGAGGCCTAGCACAGACATGGTGGGTGGAGCTACAACGATCGAGGGAGCGGCAGGGATTAAAGCGCGTACAGTCGTGGGAGGAAATGCAAAGATTGATGCAGTCAAAATTCGTGCCTTCGGATCACGCTACGCCGAGCGAGCCTACAAGGAATACCTGACCCTGCGCCAAGGCTCCCGAACTGTAGCAGAGTACACCGCGGAGTTCCATCGACTTTCCCTGCGTGTGCAGATCGAGGAAACAGCTCGTCAGCAGGTCACGAGGTACATTTCGGGTCTCCGTCCTGCTATCTCTGATGATTTTAGTTGTGTCGCAGTTGAGACATTGGATCAAGCCAGCAGTCACGCCATGAACATCGAGGACAAGCTGAAGCGGAGGCAAGAATATAGGACGACCCGTAGTGAACCCACCAGTCGACCTAAGTCGGGTTTCCCAACCAGGGGAGCAAGCTCCCCTAGTGATTCCAAGCCTAGAACAGACCTTAGCAAACCTGACCAGTCAGGCCCAGCTTTCCACACCCGGTCTAAAGTCAAACCTAGTGAGTCGACCCTTCGTTGTTTTAGATGTCAAGAGTTAGGGCATGTCGCGTCCAAATGTCCCACCGTGAGCCGGAACACCCATCTTGTTGAAGGAATTATAGAGTCTGCATCCACAAGTGAGAGTAATAGTGATGACAAGTCATCAGTTGAAGACGAGGATGAGAGGGGAGTTATAGAGTTCGACGGCAACGTCGAAAGTTTGTTGTCCATCCGTCGTGTGTTGACCACACCCCGAGAATCGGCCCCATCGAAATGGTTAAGGAATAACATTTTTAGGACCCGGTGCAACTGTGAGGGACACGCTTGTGATGTCATCATTGACACCGGAGCATGCGAGAACATGGTGTCTGAGAGTGTGGTTTCTACCTTGAAACTCAACACTGAGAAGTTGTCCCAACCCTATAAGATGGCCTGGTTCAAGAAAGGAAACGAGGTTCCCATCACTCAGCGATGCCTAGTCCGGTTTTCCATGGGGGAACACTACCACGATGAGGTGTGGTGTGATGTAGCCCCTATGCACGCGTGTCACATTCTTTTGGGACGTCCCTGGCAATTTGATCGCCAGACAACTCACGATGGCCGCAAGAACACATACTCGTTTATCTTTAATGGCCATAAGATAGTCTTTCTACATATCAAGGAGACTGGCTTTGCCACCGTGGACAAACCTGAGCGAGTCCCCCGACTAGCAGGCCTCTCGTACCGGCTTTTCCTGAACCATTGTCAGGAAGATGGCTATTGTTATGCCCTGGTGGCAAAGCCAGTGATGAGTTCGTCTGTATCCATTCCCGCGGACGTTGCCCCTCTTCTAGAGGAGTTCTGCGACATTATGCCGGATGACCTACCTGATGGATTACCTTTGACACGGGTAGTTCAGCATGCCATTGACTTTGTGCCAGGGTCGAGTCTACCCAACCTTCCCGCATATCGCATGAACCCCTCCGAGCACACCGAGTTATTAAGACAGGTTCAGGAATTACTGAAAAAGGGTTTCATTCGCGAGAGTGTTAGCCCTTGTGCAGTACCCGCCTTACTCACTCCTAAGAAAGATGGGTCCATGTGCATGTGTGTCGATAGTCGCACGATCAATCGCATCACAGTCAAATACCGTTTTCTCATTCCTCGTTTGGATGATATGTTCGATATGTTATATGGTGTCTCCATTTTCTCTAAAATAGATCTAAAAAGCGGGTATCACCAGATTTGTATACGCAAAGGGGATGAGTGAAAAACGGCATTCAAGACACGTGATGGATTGTACGAGTGGTTAGTCATGTCGTTTGGCTTATCTAATGCCCCAAGTACCTTCATGAACATGATGACCCAAGTCTTGCGTCCCTGTATTGGGAAGTTTGTTGTTGTCTACTTTGACGACATTTTGATCTATAGTTCATCAGTGTCCGATCATTTGAGTCACCTGCGTCAAGTCTTAGGTATTTTGAGGAAGGAAAAATTGTATGCCAATGCAAAAAAGTGTGAGTTTATGACGTCCAGTGTCATGTTCTTAGGTTTTATTGTCACCTGATGGCGTCAAGGCCGACCCCGCAAAAGTTTGTGCGATTGTCGATTGGCCTACCCCAAAGACTATAGGAGAGATCCGTAGCTTCCATGGATTAGCCACTTTTTACCGACGTTTCGTGAGGAATTTTAGTACCCTCATGGCCTCCATCACGGAGTGCCTAAAAGGTACTAGTTTGCATTGGACGCCCGCTGCTGGAAAAGCCTTTACGATCATCAAAGAAAAAATGATCAGTGCTCATGTCTTAGCTCTCCCTGATTTTAATGCAGTCTTTGAGGTTGAGTGTGATGCCTCCAAAGTAGGGATTGGCGCTGTCTTGAGTCAGAATCGTAGACCCGTTGCCTTCTTTAGTGAGAAGCTGACTCAGGCCAGGTGCCAATACTCCACTTACGATGTTGAGTTCTATGCCGTGGTACAAGCCCTTCGTTATTGGAGACATTATCCCATTTATAAGGAATTTGTCTTGTACACGGACCATGAGGCTTTGAAGTATCTGAATAGTCAAAAGAAGTTGAGTGCTCGTCATGCCAAGTGGGTCAGCTTCTTGCAAGAGTACACCTTTTCGCTTCGCCATCAATCTGGTACCCTGAACAAGGTGGCTGACGTTCTTAGTCGGAAGAACAGCCTTCTGATGACTATGTCAGTGCAGGTCATTGGCTTCGAACAATGCAAGGAATTATACCCCACGGACACTGATTTTCACAAAGTTTGGGAAGGGTGCATCTCTTCAGATCGCACCCTCAACCCTCTTTTTGTATTCATAATGGTTACCTCTTCCGTGGGAACAAATTATGTGTGCCCGATTTCTCCCTTAGGCTTCAGTTGATTTCTGAATTACATGAAGGAGGGTTAGCAGGGCATTTCGGGCATGATAAGACGTTCGCTCTCTTAGATGAACGATACTTTTGGCCCAAAATGCGCAAAGATGTTGTCAAGTTCATCCAAGGGTGCCATGTGTGTCAAGTGTCCAAGGGTCATCGTCAGAATAGTGGTCTGTATACTCCGTTACCCATTCCTGAACGGCCGTGGGAGCACGTATCCATGGATTTTATCGTGGGCCTTCCCCGCACACCACGTTGTTTTGATTCAATTTTAGTAGTTGTTGACCGGTTCTTCAAAATGGTTATCTTTGTCCCGTGTAAGCAAACCACCGATGTCTCTTTAGTCGCCTCATATTATTTCAAGGACGTTGCCCGTTTCCATGGTCTACCTCACACAATCACTTCTGATCGTGACACGCGTTTTATGAGTCATTTTTGGAAATCGTTATGGGCCCTGTTGAAGACTAAGCTTCAGTTCAGTAGTGTGTATCACCCCCAGACTGATGGCCAAACCGAAGTTGTGAACCGCACCTTAGGAAATTTGTTACGGAGCCTAGTGGGGGAAAATGTCAAAACTTGGGATCTCGTATTACCCCAAGCAGAGTTCGCATATAACAACTCCATTAACTGTTCTACTGGTAAATCTCTGTTCCAAATAGTGTATGGTCGGTCACCTACCCATGTCGTTGACCTAGCCCCTGTGTCAGATCTCTCAGCCCCAGCTCCGGATGCCTTTGATGCCATCGAATATATGTGTGACATTCACAGACAAGTTCGAACCAAACTTGTTGAAAGCTATGAGACCTACAAAGCTTTCGTAGATCAGGGTTGTTGTGATGTCCATTTCCAGGTCGGTCAACTCGTCTGGGTGTATCTGCGTCCAGAGCGTTTTCCTGTAGGCACCTATAGCAAATTAAGTCCTAAGAAGTATGGCCCTTTTAGGATCCTTCAGCGATTGGGTTCGAATGCCTACCTCCTTGAGCTACCCGATGATTGGCATATTTCCCCTATTTTCAACGTGGCTGATCTATATGCTTATTGTGGCAACAACAAGTCGTCAGAGCCGACTTCTTCTCAACCAGGGGAGAATGATGCAGGGCAGGATTCGATTGGGCCCATCGTGCCACCTGATCCGCCACAAAGGGCAGATGAGCGACCTCGCGTGTATGACTCACTTGCAGGGACGGAGCCACGACGCAGGGAGGTACCCTTGCGCACCTACTCCAGGCGTGGTGGAGTTCGCACGCCCCAGAACCAGCTGCAGATAGAAGTTGACCCGGATCGCGGGTTGGATCAAAGTCTGGACCCGCGACCCGGGTCCAGTAAATAGCCTTTAAAAGGCCCACTCCTAGGGTTGCGTGGAGAACAGTTTCTGAAAGCTTCAGCCGTCATTCCCTTTCTGCATTTTGTTTATTCCTCATTACTTGCATCCTTGTTTTCCCTTAATTTCTTTATTGTTAGTTGTTTCCCATTGTTTATTGAAATTTATTGAGATTAATAAAGAAGTTCAGCCCAAGGTTTTAAAACTCGCCGAGTCAACTCGGTGACTCGGCTTGGCTCGGCCCTCCAGCGAGTCAACCCGGCAAGCTAAACTCGGTCTGCGAAGACTCGGCTGTGACTCGGCCTGACTCGGCTGTGACTCGGCCTGACTCGACTTGACTCGGCCTGACTCGGGCGAGTTCTGGAATGTTTAAATTTTGATTTTTTGAGTATTTCAGAATAAAAAAAAATTGTAATATTATTGAAAATATTGTTGTTACTTTCTTAATGTCTTCAATATGTAAAGAAGACAATATGTGACTATGATCTAAGGTAAATGTTATTGGATATGAATCTATTTCTAGAAGCATCAGGCAGGACAATCTTCAGATTCAACAACAGCTAATTAATATTTTATGATCAAGTAGATTGTTGCTTATATTATGTTCTACACAATTATATTTTTTGCAGTTTCTTTGCATAAATGCATTTAATATTTTGCTTTAAACTTTACTAACATGACTATATAACAAGGAAGAATTTGGTTTTCTCCTCACACCTTTCCTCTTTGCCCCATCTTTATGAAGGCATAATAGACAAGAAACTGGAACAAAGTCATACATACTTTGGCCTTAACATCCATAGAGTTCCAACATCTACTTGGTGCTTCTTTCTTGTCCTTTCATACTTCATATTTTCTTTGTATCTCATATTATACCCCTTTAATCAGAACCAATTGTCCTCACCTTGCCTTATCACATCCAACAAAAATTTCTCTTTTCTTTATAGGCATGTGCATTTTTAATGCATAAAGGCATCTATGTAACTGGAATAAATTGTGCTCTTTCATTCCACATTTCCAACTTATTGCTCATTAATGAACAATTTATCCACATGCTACGATCTCCTTATTTCAGTTCAACCCAAGATTCTGCATGGAGCCAAAAAACATCTCTTGTTTACTGAAAAACATGGTTTGAGACAAATTATATATTGTTTTTCTTTTAAAATCAAAAGTTAACAAAACCCGGTCCGAGTCACCGAGTTGACCCGCCGAGTCACGAGTCAATAAAGAACGAGTCAAGTCCCGAGTCACTAGGTTTTAAAACCTTGGTTCAGCCACACCGATTCACGGTGGGCCTTTGTTTTCACTCCTCCTCCGACGTGGGCTGCATCAATTATCCATGAAACTTGCTCCTATTAAAAAAAATTGTTGACCATAATTTTTTTCTCCGCCATAAGCATCCAACTTGCACATGTATTCTGAAGACCTTATAGCTTGAGACAAACAAAGTGCTAGCATGCATCTTTTTAAAGCACAACAAATTGCCACCTTAATATAAAAGCACTCCAAGGCAACCAATTTTTGGATCAAAGCCCACAACTCTAAGATCCAGATTTTACAAGGTTAGGAATGCACCCTACAAACTTGACCATGAATAATAGCTAAAATCTGCAGCCGCCTACAGTGACCATTTCAAGTATGATGAAGCAATGAAAGAGTAAATACCGATAGCTGATGCAGCCATTCATAAAAGTCATCAGACATTATTAAAGAATAAAAGCAACATTCACACACTGCATGCTAGAAAATAAATAAATACTGCTATTATGGTAATAAGAGTGCTAGCGTCCAGTTTGGTTCAAACCAGAACAAATATCACATTTAGTGGAAGACAAAAGGTGTGATGATTTGATGAAACCTAACCAGCTTTATGGTAATCCATCACAAACAGCGAGCAAATATGATACAAAGAGAAGTGATCAATTAATATGCATAAGTTTCCAATCTCAGCCGCATAATCAACCATAGATAAGCTCTCCATGCAAAATTTAAAGTACACAAAATAAATATATTTTGTAGGCAAACCTTTTCTTTCTTGATAAGTTTACACCCTTCAACTGGCCCAGCAGACTGAAAGACCTCATTGAGGAGAGCATCAGTGACACTAACATGAATATTGCCCACATATCTGTAAATGCTAAAGCATTAGTCTCAGAATCAGAAAAATAAAAGCTAAATGCATCATTAGGATTTCACAGGAAAAAAAAGGGATTTAGATCAATATTCATAATAAAAAGAATTTAAAACCCTAAACGTCATATGCTAATACAAAGGAAACGATAAGAGAAAAAGGAGAATCCGCTTAAAAGGTAAACAAAAAGAAAAAGAACTGACTACCAAAAATAAGCATGAAAATGTTTATCTAACAAAAGAAACATTTCTATTGGCTCGATGCTAGTAATAGAAGTACAATTAAAACCAAAGGAAATTGACAACAAAGTTGAGGAGCAAAGTTGCTCAAATGGCTACTCACACACTACGACATGAGCTTGTATCAAATCCGGGAGGCAGGTTTCCACCTGGAACTGGCTCTATCTGCAACAGGAATAATTTGAAAAGGTAACTATTGTGACTCAAAACTTAGTTTTTTAGCAAAGACTTTACTTTCCTACATATGCAGAATCTTGAATACGATAACACTACCCAGCAATGACATTCACATAATAAAGAACAAACAACAAAGGGAACAGTTACATAAAGTGAACAGAACAGAAATATTAATATTAAAGATGACAACTTAAAAAGAACACTTTTGTCACAGGATCTAAGAAGGTTCAAACATAACATGAACAAAGGCTTGATACTGAGAATATAACACTCACAAGATACTTTTTAACAGCTCGGCATCAGTTCTAAGCCATCAATGGAATAGGCTCTACCACCAATGGAACTCCTTATTATACTTCAGCCATGTCATGGCAATATTTTAGTGGGGCTCTGCCCTTTCCCTGTTAATCATGTCTCCCTGCTTGACCCGCATGCAGCATTCATATATAGATTTATGCAAGTTCATATATCAAAAAGTACCAACTTTCAAGCAATAAAAATCCTAAAAACAGGAAATCAGGATCCCTAGTAGCAATAGTCATAATCCCTAACTACTTCTTTCTTTTGAAAGAGGGAAGCTTGTTACTTCTAGACCGGGCTTCCAACTCAGCCTAAGTGCATTTGATAACCATGGCTTCAACATAGAACCTCCAAAAGTATGGTTTATCTGTTAGTTAATTTTTCATTTGGATGAAACTGATCTTGTAAAATTAACCCCATATCAATCAGTTTTGAATGATATGGCCTGCTTCATTCCAATGATTATGTTTTAATTAAGTTGATCTGTATTTTATGATTATGGATAGCAGCATTACTTCAAAATTGCATGTCACCTAAGAGTAGCCGTAATTTTGTTTTCCCCATTAAAGGAACAAACGACTAAAAACAGATCTCTCTCTCTCTCTCTCTCTCTCTCTCTCTCTCTCTCTCTCTCTCTCTCTCTCTCTCTCATATATAGGGAAATTACTTGCAACTAATGAAGGTAATGAACTATTGAGCTAGGAATCATAGGTGCAAATTGTATCGACTCAATCTAACCACAGATGTGTTCAGCATGGTTTTTTTTGCTAAGGATCAAGTCTTGGATCGTGTCTTTCTGATGCAAAAATGTGATTACTTGAGTTATGAAATTTTAGCACATTGTGGGCTGGTGATTTTTGAACCCTTTTAAAAACCTAATTACTTGTCATAATCACATGATTCAAAAGAGGTTTCCTACTAAACAAGCCATGTAGATCACATCTATAACAATTGATCTATAAAAAGTTGGAATTTTTTTTAAAAAAAGAGTGATTTCTACTCTCTCTCTATATATATAGAGAGAGAGAGAGTGTGAAGAGTAGTTGCCTACACCAATCCGTGACTACTGCTGCCTACGAGGCTTTTGAAGGGTTCCTTTTCATGTTTTTCTCAAATCTGACTGTACAGAGGTGTTCCATGTGTTTGTTTTTATAGGAATAGACTCTTGCATCATTCAATTCTGACAGTGTAAAGTTTTTATAAGGTATGAAAATCGACAGTGTAAAATTTTTATAAATATCATAAATATTCAAGGCTTAAAAAATCATGTTTTATTATTGAAAAAACACGATCCAAGTGTTGTTTGTTTTCTAGCAAATCAACCATGTTGAACGCATCTGCGTGATCAAATTTGGGAAAAACAACTTGGACCCTTCTCTTGTGGTAGACTGTCATAGGCAACTCCCTATATGTGTGTGTGTGCATGCGCGGCCAGATGTACTGAGGTGTCAAGGTACCTAAAGAGCTATGACCCTTGTGACCATTATACACCTAGATGTCCCTGCATTTTTTTGTCATGGTTTCATATTATTTTGTTACATATGTGTTGCAACTTCTTATTGCAAACAAATTCAAGCTCTCGTTTCTAACTCAAGGATAGAGATTTTGACATCACATCAAGCCAAACAATGATCTCCATCAACGTCACCCAGGTGTGCACATGCATTAGTGAAAGTCTAATGAGGGAAATGACATTATGTCCCAAAAAGAATGAGGTTTCTACTTAGCACATTGAACGCCAAGAAAATATATTTCTAACATACCTACTTGATTAATTGTATGCCTCATTTTCTCCTTAGACAACATCTCTCATTGTCACAACCTTTTATTTCCTTTATCGGACCATCCTGCTACTCTACATTTAGTCCTACAGGAAACACTTATTTAGTTAACCTCCCTAGATATGAGGTCAATAAACTGTCCTTCCACATGATGTTTTCAAGCTGAATTAACTGTTCAATAGTCCTGCTAAGCCAAGCAACTTTCCATCTCTTGATACCTTCTAACATAAATTATCATGATCTGCATCACAGCATAAAGCCAGTACAACAACAACAACTACGCCTTCATCCCAAAACAATTGGGGTCGGCAATATGAACCAAAAAAGAAAATCATTCTGGGTCTTCCACATGAATCCTTCTCCTCCAATCATTTCTATCCAATGCCATGTCCTCGGTGAGGTTCAAAGCATTCATATGACATATCCTTTCCTATCATCTCCATCCAAGTCTTCTTAGGCCTACCCCGACCTCTTTTAACTAATATATTTTCCCATTTCTCCATCCTTCTAACTGGAGCATCATTAGGCCTTCGCCGAATATGTCCAAACCACCGTAAACGATTCTCTCTCATCTTATTTTCAATGGATGCAACGCCTACCTGCGATGTAAAGCCAGTACGAGTAATATAAATGGTCATGAGCTGCTAGCTCTACCTTTTGAACTAGAATTACACAGATGGATGGCCGGAAGCTTCTTAGACCAGGTCAAATGTATCTGGTACATATTTCATGTTTGCTTGGATGTTTATGTTGATTCAATGGGGTCTATCTGTGTCTGGTGAACTAACACTGGAACATGTGGAATAGGCTGTACCACCGATGGAACTCCTTATTATACTTAAGCTTTTTGCAGGGCACTTCCATTGCTGTTAGTCATGTCTCCCCACTTAACCCGATGCAGCATTCATATATAGATTTATGCTAGTTCATAGATAAAAAAAGTTCCAACTTTCAAGCATTAAATTCCTAAATACAAGAAATTAGGATCCATAGTAGCAATAGTCGTAATTCCTAACTGCTACTTTCTCACTTTAAAAGAGGCCAGCTTGCTACTTCTAGATGGAGCAAAAACTCAGACTAAGTGCATTTGATAACCATAGCTTCAGCATAGCACCTTGAAAACTATGTTTCTTTGTTAGTTAATTTTCCACTTGGATGAAACTGATCTTATAAAATTAACCCTATATCAACCGGTTTTGAATGTTATGGCTTGTTTCATTCCAATGATAATGTTTGAATTAAGTTGATCTTCAAAACTGCACATCACCCAAGAGTAGTCTCTCTCTCTCTCAATACTCAGCAAATTTCCATCTCTTGGCATCTAACAATACAAATGGTCATGAGCTGCACCACAGCATAAAGCCCATACAGTATACTAGTAACCTATTTACTTTATTCTCTTGGACAAGAAATATGATCACTATCACCGGCATGGAGCAGAAGTATCACCAAGCTTCGTTGTTTCTTGGCCATGGTGGTATCATTACAGAAAATCAGAAATATGGCCAATAGCAAATGGTATATTCTCAAAGCAAGATACATCCTCCAAGTTTTGATGACGAAGTTCGGGTAATCTTCGGGTGGGGTCACTGACACCTAAGCCCTTATGGAGCACACCAGTGAAAGGCACCCACATACCTGGAGGGAGTCGCACCTGAGACGAAACAGTCAGCACCGTCTCCCCTGGCCCACTACCACACGGGCAACACTGGCAGGTGTAAGATACGTCCTCCAAGTTAAAAGGAACATTTCGGTTACTTGCTCTTTAGGAAAGATACAGAAACCACAATTACATTATCATAGCAGCCGTGCAGATTGAATACCAAAAACAATCAGTAACCCGAACGCCTCTACAATCTGTAAACCTGTGACTCTCCATCCGTAGCGATCAGAACAAAATGCACACATCCTCGACACAGACGCCCACCTGAAAAACTGTAAAGCTCCTCAATCTTAACACAACCATTCCAAACTTCTAAAACCACAACCCTGACAAGTGAAATTAGGGTTCGCTCAAACCTCGCTCATTTCACCAGAAGATCAGCATTCGTACTCAAGAACTCACTTTCTCCAAGCATCAATTAACGTCAGAAACCCTAACCTCCCGCTCCGCTCTAAAGCGAAACGATTTCGACGCTTCCGAAACCGGACCGTGGCACCGAGTGAACAAAATTACGGCTCATCGCGTTCCTAAAATTAGGGTCAGCTACATCCCCGAGAATCATCAGATACAAACAGCAACCCGCCAAACAAAAACCATAACTTCACAAGCAAAACGATGCCGCAACGAAAGCGGAAAGAATTCCATAAATCCTAAGCCACAGAAAAAAAAACAAGGAAAAATCGACGAGAAAATCGAAACTACACTCGATCGAAAGCGTAGATCGCCGAAAATTTCATTCAAAAGGGGAAATTCGGGAAAAAATAGCTTACGTGTGGAGTGGGAGGGAGAAGGCCGGGGTGGAACTGCTGCTGAAGGAGGGCCTGCTGCATCAAAGCCTGCTGCTGCTTCAGTCTCTGCTGCATCATCGATTCTCTAAGGCTCCAAAAAAAAGAAAAAAAAAAGAAAAAGGAAAAAAAAGGAAAGAAAACCCTAAGCAGAGCAAACACAGAGACCACTCGAGAGAGAGAAAGGGACTCGATCGCAGGATCACGCTATGTAGAGGTGTGGCCTGTGGGCACTGGGCCGGGCAGCCCGCGGCCCAGCCCGCGGCCCGGCCCGGCCCAACCCGGTCAGCCGGTACAGCCCGTTATTATATATATGGGCTATTTACACTCGTGAGTAAAAACAGATCCGATGCCATACGGATCATGGTTGACCCGATCCGAATCAGATTCTTCATCTTCTTTTTTTATGTTCAGGAACCCCATCGAAGCGACAAAAGCCCCCATGACTACTCCGCCTTGCGTAGCCTGAAAGCTACGGATACACCTGACCTGTGTGCCAGTGAGGTTTGATCAAGTGCCTTCGTCCCAGCACCTCACAACCAATGTTATCAGTATCGGTGCGTATCAGACGTATCAACGTATCAACCTAATTTCGATACGCTGCAGGCCTGAATAGGCTATTTTAATAAATGTAAAAAATATAAAAATAAATTTTTAATATTATTTTAAAATTATTTTATTAGTTTTAACACATGTTAATTTATTTTTTATTATTTTTGAGCTGATACAGAACGACTCAACTGAATATCGGTATGGACCTATACATCTGAACCCAACGATTCAGGGCCGAAAACGATACTGACAACATTGCTCACAACTATGTCTTTGAGAATTTGAATCAAAATTTTAAAAGTTACATCAATAGGCATTGGCTAAGATGTAAAAGGTTTGGGGCGAATGTACCCAATACCGATTAATGAGATATTGGCTAAACAGATTGGAATTCTAATTCTGATTCAGTCAGAGAAAAGATCATATATTAAGATATTTGTCAAATCCAAATAAGATATGGTTCTGGCTTACCAAATCTGACTAACTAGGGTCAGTTTGGTTGGATATCGGATAACATCTGATCCATTGACATCCTTAACCTCATCGGCCATGCTGACCCAAGACCCGACAAGCTCAACTGAGGTGGGTCATGTAGAGCCTTTTAAATATCCTTACAAAGACTCGGATCCATTTGATAGTTGGGCTAGGTCAGACCCAACACTTGCCGGGTTTTGGGCTGCACAAGGCAACTCAAACCTTGTTTGTCTCGGGTCGGATTTTCGACGGATCATTTGGTACCCAACATGATGCCCACCTTAATATAAAGCTCATTATGAGTGTAAACATGTCTCATTATACGACCTTACCTTGCAGAGGTGCTGCTTCTATCAATCAGATCCATATTGTTATTATTTAAATTTTATATGATATATTCCAACACTTTTAAATTTTTTTATATCAGTGACAAATTTTTTATATAAAATTATGCTTTTGTTGTGTTTTTTTCTTTTTTTGAAGATTTTTTTTTCATAGAGAAACAGGAAACCGCCCTAGAGAGCTGGAAAACTCGAGTGCACCCCTCAACCCAGGGAGCCACGGCCTTCAGCTTATGCAAAGGGGACAATGCCCACCAGAATTGAACCCCAATTGCCCGTCTAACAGTTGAGCACCCGAGTGTAGAGAAAGAGTTCATCCAGTTAAGTACACCTGAGAAATTTGGAATTGGCAATGGTTGTAACACTAATTAAATAAACAAAAACTGATTGTATTGTCCTTGTAAAATAGCATGTTTTTCGAAATATCTCTTAATTTGTCAAAATCCTCTTTATGTCCAAAATTTTATATTCTCAATTTTTGTAGCACATTTTTACCCTCTGCACAAGCGAACATGTTGATGTTTAAATGATAGATATGTACGTCGTTCTAAGGTCACAATATCTGAATAAAAATGATATTTACATGAACATTTTGCAAACCCGATGAAGTTCACATAAAAAAAATTTGTTAACTTGGCTAACTTGAATCTCGACAAAGGAGATTCACATATCAAATATGTGCATCTTCTCAAGTTTACAACCCTTATGTGCATTTTCTTTAATTGAAAAGTTCTAGCTTGGCTGGTTTGTCTCATATATTTGTGACAATCTTGACATTCACACAAATGTCATGTGAATCTTCTTTAACTGAATCTTTAACTGAATACTCATATAAAGTCAAGAACTATGTAAGCAAATATATGTTTGACCTTAACAAATCATTGTTGTAAATGCTCCCAAACTTTGCATGTTTTCTTATTTGAGGTCAGCAAGTTCGTGTCATAAATTTGCATATCTTACGACCTTCACACAGATACCATATAAACCTCATTTAACTACAACTGGCATAAATTTTGGATGTATGTTCACTAATATATGTCTATCATTCACAAATCATTGTTGTGAATGTAATGACCCCAAATTCATCCTGTAAATACACAAATTTTTTTTTAAAGAGGTAAATGACATTAGGATTGATCTATGGTCTTGCTCTAACCAGACAAAGCTTTAGAAGGTCTGTTTGTATACAAGCATTAGCATTTATTAGCTCATTAAAACTAAGTTCGCGAAAGAGATAACTAAAGACAAAACTCTTTATCAAAAATAAAAAAAAATACATCATTTTAATGAATGCAGAAAACATTCCGCGGATATAAAGCACATCATAGATTCACATCCCAACATACCAACATCCATTTTAAACCCTAATTTAAATGAAATTGATCAACCCATAATTAAAACTTAATAACTTTAAGTTCACAAAGTTTAAATCAATCTTATAATGTTTAGAATCCATCAACCAATTACAAATTTCTCCATCTCCAGCAAGTCAGTCCCGCTATTGCGCCTACTCAGTTAATTTTGAGCCTCAACATTCATAAAATATTAAATGATGGGTAAAAACTCAGTTCTCGTACAAAATCTCACATTATCCAACAGTAAAGAATAAAACATAAATCAATAGAATATCAAGTTTAAAAAATATTTATGCACACAATAATTCAGATATGCTTGCAACATAAACCAATCCAAATATACTTACAATATCACATGATATGAAAATCAATATATGATGCATGTGTTAAGGAAAGTGAAATCCAGCAAAATAGAAATATGTTCAAGGTCAATCCTCAAGAGGGGCAATTGTACTTGAGGAGAAATAAAAGACAACTGGACTCAAGGAGGCATGATATGGCAAATGGTTGTTGCATCAAGAAAGAAAAAAAAAGTAACGTTGGATTTGGGAGGTGTTAACAATGGTCTTGTAAGTACAGAAAGAAAAGACCATCATCAAGGCAACCTGTTAAAATGCACTCAAGGCAACATGTTAGAATGTAGTCTTTATTAAAAGAAACCTCTCCTGGAAGGCACATTGAAGAAGGAAGGTCATAAGAAGCAAGAATCTCAACCCAAAATAGAAAATATTATATGCTTACCATGTGAAAGAAAAGTTTATTCATGTGCCTCTCAAGTTTGTAAACATTAGCAACCAAACCTTACATACCTTAACCAAAGTCTCATAAAATTGTAAAGACTCTGAGGTATAAGTTGTACATTCACTCTCCAAAATTATTTAGAGTGAAAGAATTAAAAATAAATAAATAAAAGGAAGAAGGAGAGAGGACTCCCTTACTATGGATGTAGGCATCAAATGCATAACCACGTTATCATGTGTGTCATTGTAGAGTATAATTAATATTTTGAGTTTTAAGAATTTTCATGGTATCAGAGCAGGAACGATCTACGGTGTTATCATCCTTGCTGAAGAGCTCATATTGTCCCCTAAAGTGTTGTTGACGTGCTTTTATGGCTGCTTCAAACTTGTCCTCATCATCAACCATGATTTCAAGTTTTTCGTTGGCTCCTAACTATCTTGTGCAATGGAATACCTTCTCAAGTCTCATGCCAATCAAATTAGATCGAACCAACTATCTGCTATGGCGTTCACAGATAGAATATGTGATGTATAGTCAAGATTTAATCAAATATGTTGATGGTTTAATCACCTCTCCAAATCAACTTATTGTTCAAGGTGAGCAAGTTTCTCAAAATCTTGAATTTTTTATTTGGAAGAAGGTTGATCAGTTGGCCTTTAGTTGGATAAAGGCTATTGTGCCAGAACCTATGCATGAGCAAATTATAAGATTTTCTATAGGGCATGAAGCCTGGCTTGCGTTGAAACATGCCTACTTGTCCCAATCAAAACTAAGAGTTCTTTAATTGAAAAGAGATCTCCAAAGCAATCAAGAAGAACAATAAATCTATGATTAATTATTTCAATCATGTCAAATTTGTGGTCTCTAAGTGCCATCATCAAGTAAGTTAAAGATGAGGATATGGTCTTATTCACTCTCAATGGCCTTCCTACCAAATACGAGAGTTTCATCATCAATGTTTCTGTGTTTTATGATAAGCTACCAATATTTGTCAAATTATTTGGCATGCTTCTCACTCAAGAGAAGAGATTGGAGTTATTTGTGCCAAAAAAGTCTCATCGGATGGAATCCTCTTCCACTACTTTCTTTTCTCAAAGTGGTAGGGGACGCGAAAATTATTTTCGAAGCTGTGGAGGAAGATGATGCAGTTTTGGGAGAAACTTTTAAAGCAACTTCCAAGCACAAAAATCTGATTTCAATCAAGCATCCATCTCCAATCATGATGGGCATGTAACATGCCAATTTTGTGACCGCAAAATTACACTACTCGATAGTGCTATGACATACCCAAGGCATTTGCCGCCATCACTTTGAACTCTGCTCAAGATGATGCGTGCTAACCTGACACTGGAGCAACTAATCATATGTCTTTCAATGATCAATGTATGGTTGACAAGAAAGAATACCAAGAAAACAAATCTGTCACTATTGAGAATGGTGCTAGTTTACCCATTGCTAATACTGGTAACGTGATCTTCAACTCAAATTCAAATTCCTTTCTTTTAAAGAATGTTTCACAAGTTCTTAATATTAAGAAAAAGTTATCAGCTATGGCTAAGTTTACTTAGGTTAATCATGTTAAAAGAATTCTAAAGTATTTAAAAAGGATGATAAATTATGGTCTTAAATTTGTTAGATCCAATTATTTGGATTTGTTTGCCTTTTTTGATGTAGACTAGGCAGGATGCCCTGATGATAGAAGATCTACTGAAAGCTAATATATATGTTTGGGACCTAATGTTCTTTCTTGAAGATCTAATAAGCAACATATTGTCGCACAATCCAGTATTGAAGCGGAGTATAAAGCTTTGGCATGAGCCGTGTTTGAGTTGATATGGTTGAAGAATCTCTTATTTGTATTAGGCATCCATCCACCTAATATTCCTATATTGTGGTGCAATAATCTTGAAGCTATTTATCTTGCTGCTAATCCTGTTTTTCATGCCAGGACCAAACACATTGAAATTAATTATAACTTCATTCAGAAAAAAGTTGACAAACATGAAATTCTTGGAAAACCTATTCTTTCTGAAGAGCAACTTGCTAACATTTTCACTAAAGATCTCACAGGGCCCAGGTTTTGTAACTTACGCAACAAGCTCAATCCCCAAGAGCTAGTGATTGGCTTGAGGGCGCGTGTTAAAAAAAGTGAAATCCAACAAAATAGAAATGTGCTCAAGGTCAATCCTCAAGAGAGGCAACTGTACTTGAGGGGGCATGAAAGGCAGTTGGACTCAAGGAGGCATGATATTGCAAGTGGTGGTTGCATCAAGAAAGGAAACATAATAACGTTGAATTTGGGTGGTGTTGATAATGGTCTTGTGAGTGCAGAAAGACAAGACCACCATCAAGACAACCCATTAAAATGCAATCAAGGCAACCTGTTAGAATGCAACAACCTATTAAAATGCAATCTTCATCAAAGGAAACCTCTCCTAGATGGCACGTTGAAGAAGAAAGGTCATAAGAAGCAATAATCTCATCCCAAAATAGAAAATACCATATGCTTACCATGTGAAAGAAAATTCTATTCATGTGCCTCTCAAGTTTGTAAACATTGGCAACCAAACCTTACATACCTTAACCAAAGTCTCATAAAATTGTAAAGACTCTGAGGTATATAAGTTGTACATTCACTCTCTAAAATCGTTTAGAGTGAAAGAATTAAACAAAAAAGAAAAATAAAAAAAAGGAAGGAGAGAGGACTCCCTTACCGTGGACGTAGGCATCAAATGCAGAACCACATTAATCCTATGTATATCCTTGTGTGAGTGTGATTAATATTTTGAGTTTTAAGAATTTCTAGCATGAACTATTGCAAATTGCGTGTAGAACACATGATGATCTAAGTTTACATCTTGATCTTATATAGCCTAAGACCTAAGTTCTATTCAATGTTGCAAAGATTCAAGTTGTGCCCGACTTGAGTCTTGAAAGCCTTAATCTGGCGCTACCCTAACCAACACTATCCTAAACCACGTGTTGGTTAACATCATAAATGCTATAGTTTTTTAAATTTTGTTGTTTTCGATTTTTCAGTTTCTTTATTTTGTGGATTGTTATCTTTTTTGTTGTATTCTGTTGTATTGTTTCCACAAATGGTGGAAAAGTTATACTCTATTTATTGATGTTTTCATAATAGCTAATTTCTCTTCTCCACACCATTGTTTTTTTTAACATAGTATCAGAACCTTAGGGTCTGGTCTTTCAAAGAGTGATATCTTTGTAGCATTGATCATGTGGGTCTACTATCACTTCAGTTCAGTATCATCTTCTGTTGTGCGTGATCAATCATAGTGATCAACTTTACAGTATCTTGTGCTTCATGATGATTGCAGTATGAATTTGTGTTCTTGTAATCTCTCTTATTTTGCCTTCTGTTGTTTATCAGTTCTTGATGATACATAGTGATTCTTCGATCTATTGTTTCGTCAGAAGGAGAAGTTAACACTGTGCACGTTAGCACAAATAAACCACGTCAATAACTTTCACCATTCTGATTCAGAAAGTTGTCCACTTGTTCCTTTGACTTCCATTGTCATCTCCAACAACAAGATAAAAGGGTATTGGGATGAACTTGCTTCATACTCACTCATTCTCACATGCACCTGTGGTGCTATGAAATTTTTTAACTCAATAGCAGCAAAGAGAAAAAGTTATGCAATTTATGATGGGTCTGAATGATTCATACAATACTGTAAGTGGGCAAATTCTTCTCATGGATCAACTTTCATCTATTGCCAAAGTATACTCCTTGATCCTACAAGAGGAAACAACAAAATTTAGAAAACTACAACATTTATAATCTTAACCAACACGCAGTTTAGGATAGTGCCAGATTATGGATTTTAACATTGAGAAACCCAGACTGACCCACATGGAACTGATCCAATATAGCCAAGTCATCTCAAATTGTGAAAATCCGCCAGCTAGGAAGCAAGAATGAATATTCAATTCAAGCCCCATCATGACCAAATTATGTCAAATCTTAAACTAATAAACTTCAAAGTTACTAAGAACTTTAGCCATGATTTTTCATTGGATGAATCTTGGATTTCAAAGGAATGTTAATCTAATGAAAATTTTGAAATACGATTGAATAACTATTACATATTATACAAGAATCAATCACAAAGAAAATAGTGGATATTGGTATATTTTAAGTGATGTTGTGAGGACTCACCTTACCATTAGGTGGTTCAAAAAAGCTAATGATAGAACCAGGGCAATGATTTGCATCTAAGCATCTGACGCCAATAACCTTTATATGAACTCTTTGGTTTAAGGACAGTACTTGCAATCTATGCCATGGAACACCAATCTTCATATTCACTAGGCGTGCAACGATTGAGGAACAATATATTTTTCCAGGCCTTGATAATCTGCATCAATATTCAAACAACAGAATGGTCACACTAATCAATGTCTTAATGTAAGAGATCTTATAGATTTAGAATTGTACTACAAAAATTAACATTAACATTATAATGCAAAATTTGCAATGTGCTAATAATAGGCATAAGCTTCAAAATGATAAGCATCATGTACCAAGATAAGAGCTGACACTAATCGTTTTTAAAAAATTGTTTCCTAACATGCAAAAAACATATTCATAATTTGATCATTCTGAGGTTATTGTTTAAGCCACCTATCATAATTTCAATTATCAAATCACATTTCAAACATCCACAACTTTATCAATTTAGACTAGTCTTCGATTACATTATTACAATCAATGTTGTACGTATTGTATGATATGTGTCGTTACTACGAGGAATATCTATACGATATGCACTCGTATCATGATATGAGTGTGTATTGTATGATACAAACTTGTATTGTACCATATCATACGATACAATGTCAATGTACTTAAAAAGGGGTTAATTACTATTTTTTAGTTTTAAAGACCTTTTGAGGGTTGACTCCCTCATTTATGTACCAGTCATTAGAAAGGTATTCACACACCCTAAGACTTGTGAGAGAGATTTGAGGGGCGATCCATGTGCAAGGGAGATGACTTTTGCGGTTTGCTAAAGTAAAAGTGCATTTTCATAATTTTCATTCAATGAAGTGAGTTACAATAAACAAAAACTATGATGAGTACAATTACAAAACTACCCTAAAGTGATTTATATTAAAGAAGTTGAATGTGCAAAAATTAGAGATTTATATTAAGGTAGAAATCAGGCTTCACACTCCTTCAACAAAGATGTCATCAAATGATCTGGCATGCCAATGAGGCACTCAAGTAATGAGTGAAAACTGATTAAAAATCGAGTGCAACTATTGTCATAATATTTTTGTTTATGTAATATGAAAGTATGAGTCTTGTGGCATGTTCTTAATTGCAAAATATTTAATATTTTGCATTGTTCTGGTGAGATAGTTGATGTTTGATGATGTCTTATGCAGTTCATAGAGACATAAATGATTCATATATGATTTTATGGTTTTATTTTGTGTGATTCATCATTGTTTCATGTATTGTAATTTTTTTAAAAATTTTAGTGGTTGTTTTCTTATTTTTCATGCTTTTTTTTTGAAAATTTTAAAAAATATTTATTAAAAAATTATGATTTTTTACGATACTTATCTTATTTTGACCCTGACCAATATGGGTGATGACGATACAATACTTACAACCTGGTTGGATATACGATCAAGTAATGTTGTTGTATCTAGCTCTCAAGGCTTGGGACGATGCAATACTTACAACCATTGTGGCTTGAGTAGGTTGGTTCAATTGCAACCTTGTTGGGGATCCATATCTTGTTCTTGTATGTTTCCTTTTGAAAAACTATGAAATTTGATCAAGATTTGACAGGTTACTTAGCACATAAGTCTTGGATGGCTCCGGCAATGCCTTGAGTGATCAAAATCCCAAAGCTTAGTTGGTACAATTGGGTCTTGTGATCCAAATTTACCGAAATTACTCGGATCCCATTGGACCCGTGGATACCCCTCATCATGTTATATCTCAACTATCTTTTTTTTTTTTGA
Source organism: Nuphar pumila (assembly GCF_984573655.1). Classification (NCBI taxonomy): domain Eukaryota; kingdom Viridiplantae; phylum Streptophyta; class Magnoliopsida; order Nymphaeales; family Nymphaeaceae; genus Nuphar; species Nuphar pumila. The sequence continues at coordinate 20,651,273 of NC_143254.1, read as the reverse complement.
AAGGCAGACCCCTACCAGATCTCATTAATTGTAATAAAGAATATAAAATAAACATTTATAAGTCTCTCCTGGGAACCAATCGTGGGGTGATCCTTCCAAGATATTTGGATTCCCTCCCTTGGTTAAGTGTTTAGCTATCCGATTTGAATTGTATTGAGATTCATATACAACAATTCTATGACAGCTATACAAAAAGGTTATTCGCCCCTGCTGTTTCCGCGGTCTTCATGAAGACGTCCTCCGACCGTATATACCTCCGGTGACAAGTCGGAAAGTTGGATCCATATGGTCAGAGTTGTCAAACAAAACCTCCAAATGAATCGGCGCACCAGGTTTCCACTTGTTCGTTACGAGCGTTTTCCCAGCAATGCGCCAGGGGCCACGACGCTAGATAACACTAAACTGTTCTTCTAAGGTCACTGATATAAGGAAAAGCCCAACTTTCAGTGTTCTTCTGGGTGAACGGTTACTCCGGTGAAGCTTTGGGATTAACTCCGTCGGTTCTCGGTTCTAAGCTGGGCAGCTCCTTCACATTGATGATATTGGGCCACCCTAATGGGAGCCATTCTATGTTACCTGGTCCGCCATCCCCATCTGTTTCCTCTTCCACCATGGTTCCAGGTCCAGTCTCTTGCTGCAAGGTTGAAGTCATGAAAAACCATATATCTCTACTATCATTCCGTTTAACTTTGGAACTTTGGCAAGGTTTGGATGGATCGGATCGGATCATGTGGGTCAATTTAGTCAACGCCCACAGCCTAATTGGTTCAATAGAAGCCTGTGACCTGGGCACACCTAAATCAGTTTTAGGGATGAAAAGGAGTCGAATATATGGGCTGGGTCATGCTTGATCAAACACCATATCCATTTTGAGGAGTCAATCTGGATTTAGAGAGAGGGAGAGAGAGAGAGAAGCCCTGCTGAGCGAATGATACTGGTAACTTGAACTCCAGCAGCATCAGGTCGATAACGACGATTGAGAAGCTATGTCACAAGGACAAAAAAGCCATTTTTTGTCTGCGTGTCCCTAGTGACATAACCAGACACGTGGACACAGACACTGACATGTGTAGCGATTAATTTAAATTTTCAATTATTTTTAATATTATTAAAATATCAACAACAATCTTGATTTGATTAAAAATTAAAATTATTATATGTCCCCGTGCCCTGTTTTTCCAAAAAAAAAAAAAAAGAACTTGGCAAGTCCAAACAGCATCACGAGTCCTCGTATCCACGTATCATTGTGACATAACTTACAATCATCATACACCATGCATCAACGACAACAAAGAGCGACAGATTTTTTGTTGGTTGGGCCAAGGGAAAAGCCTCCCGTCACTGACCGCATATTGGTAGGCCTCTGGTTGATAAAACCCTTGAGGGGTGTTTGATTCACAGACAGGAGAGGACAAGGACGCATTGACTTATCTTGTTCTGTCTATGAATAACCGTGGACAAGACCATTTTTTCTTCTTCAAAGTGTCCACATGTGTCCTGTCCTCCCCTATTCCATGGGGAAGGGCGGAACAGTGTGGGAACACAAAATGGTGTCCACGAGATGCACTGTCCGTACCATTTGCACATCCCGCATTTGTGTGGGCGCATGGGCCCCACAAGGCAAGACACCTGCAGACACTGCATCCCGCGGAATCAAACGCCCCTTGTCTACGGGGGGAGGAACACAGGTTTGAACTAAGGGTGCGATTGGAACTTTGGAAACACTTGATAAGAATTCTCATTCCGCAAAACTGTAAGGAAAGAGATTTCTTAATTTTAAGAATTCTCTTGTTTGGATAACCCAATCTCTTGTCCATGTTTGTTTTTACCATGAAATCAATGTGAGAATTCTCACTGTGTATCTTTTAAGGGAAAAATGTTATGAATATGAATCTAATTGCTTAAACCTCGCATTTTTCTACAACATTTGAATAAGCAGTCTAAGCATAGCTACCACATAGGCACCATAAACTGATGGATATCATGTGAAAAATAGGAAGAATTCAGCACATAGCATGGTGTTGAGATGTCACCTTGCAAAACAAATAGGAAACAGTAAACAGAGTACAACAGAGCTAGGTAAAAAAAAAAAAAGATCACAGGCAATATAGAGAACAGACGAAATGACAGAATGAATGTCGTGAGAGCTTGATGATTACTAAGGCCTTTGAACCATAGATATGCTTCATCGTTTGATGTTGTTTGATGCCAAAGACCAAAGATCTTGGTGAAACTGATTCTGTCATGCATTGTTAACACGAGAATTGCAGGATAGAGCTTAACCAATGTGTTCTATGGGTGCCTCTACATCACATAGCCCCAACCATCCGAACCAGCAATGCAATGAATGTGTTGGTGCAGCTGGTGCTCATTCATCCTCTGATGAAAACCCATTAATCGAAGATTGGCACTCCACACCGTATTTGCTTGAAACCCGACAGAAAAAAGAGCTCCCACCACCACCGAACAGGCAAAGTACTAGGCCAGAGCCCATATGTACATAATCCCAGGTATGATGAGGATCACTAGCAGCTTCCATGTACCAGATTTCCAGCTTCTATGGAAGCTAGCGGCAGAGATTGAGCCTACTGTACTAGTTGGCCACCTGTGCGAATACAAGTACAGGAAAATCTTCCATCTGAAATCATCTTGGATAGGAAAGTGTACAAGAAAGAGAAGTCTGCACCACAGTAGAAGAAACAAAAGCAAAGGCAGCAAAGAGCCCATCTGTCCACTTCCTCTCAAACCCACACACACACACACACTATGTACAATAGAGGGAACTGACCCTTCATGTTGATCTATTGAGGTGATGAGACCATCTAAAGAGCGTGAGATGAGAAAAGAGCAGCTAACAAAGCAATCTCTGAGCCCCCCAGGTAAGCTTGAAGCAACCATGGTCTAAAGCATAAGACAAATGAAAATATCCAGTCTCTGATATTTTTAAGCTCTTTATGCATCTTCAACAAAATCACCCAAGAAGAGACACTATTCATGTAGAAATTTCAACTGTTTCATGTCTCCACGAGGGCGGTCACAAATATGAGACCTACTATTGTCAAGTCACCCAAATCAATACAAAATGCAACACTAGGAAAAGGAAATTAACAGCAGTGGTACTAGAAAAAATGATGCAAATTTATGCACATACAGGTAGATGAAAAACCAACTTAAACAACAAATAGGGAGGACTGCAAAATGTCAGTTTGAAACACAACACACTGCCCTCACCATTGCTGTCACAACCATTACCACCACCATTGCAATCGCCACCACAACCACCATCCACCACTACTTTCACCATTGCCACAACCACCATCCACCACCACCACCACTACCACAATAAATAAAAATAGATACCTAAAAATATTACATTTTTTCATATATTGTACATAACTGATCAATGAACAAATATATGATCCAAAAAGTCTTCCCACTTTCTTCTTTGCTTCCCTTTATCAGGCGACCTCCACAAACATAGTTTCAACATACATGTAGAGGCAGGCAAGACAGATTGTAAACAGTTTCAAATGATGAGATCATGCTGCACAAACACCCATCATAACTAGGAAAGTAAAAGGTTTGGATTTAGGTCGAATGTGGTCAATGCCAAATGCAACTAATTGGATATTGACTAATCGGAGTCAGATTCAGATTTAGATGGACCAAAGGTAATACAGAATCCATTCAAATACATGTAATCAAATTCAGCTATGCATTGGAATCAGATATCTATCAGGTTTGGTTAAGAAATCATAAACTGAATCCAAATCCGATTATGATGTTTTCTTTACCAAACCTGCCCAATCAAACCTGAATCCAGGTCGTTGAATCCCTAAAATTCATACCCCAGTGTTTCCTCTTTCATACAAAAGCACAATACAAACAACTTAATATGAGCGTTTTAACAACAGTAATCAAAGCCGGTTTAACTTGAATAATTAAGAACTGGTTGAACCCACCATAATAAAATGATGGAATAACCACGATGTCCATTTGCATTGAAATGCATATCAAGCAATTAGCATAATAATAATATCCCCATTTTATCAATAGCTAAAACACTCAAAATCCTAGCCTACCCTATCACCCTTAACATAAGAACTCCGATTCAAATCTCTAAAAAAACAACTCAACCGAAAATCCACAAAATTCTTTAGAATAGCACAAACCCTAGAGAATGAGCCAAGAAAACCACAAGAAATTGCATCCACAATAACAGCGAACCTTAGGGTTTCTAATGGCACCAAATGCAACAATTCAGTAGAAAATCCACAAAATTCATAAGAACAGCACAAACACTAGAGAATGATCCAAAAAAACCACAAGAACGCATCCACAATAACAACGAACCTTAGGGTTTCTAATGGCACCAAATGCACCAATTCAGTAGAAAATCCACAAAATTCATAAGAATAGCACAAACCCTAGATAATGATCCGAAAAAACCACAAGAAGGCATCCACAGTAACAACGAACCTTAGGGTTTCTAATGGCACCAAATGACCCCATTCATACGTTGATTTTAAGGTTTAGAGAGAAGGTAGATAAAGGGGAACATGACGCATTTCACATTGTAGATAGTAGGGTTCAAACGAAATCCAACAAATTAGGAAAAATAGAAGATGAAACAAAGTTAGACAAGCATTAATTTCCGTTCCTATACAGTTTTCTAGGGTTTTCACTCACCTGAAAATCACCTTTCTCACGATTGTCGTTGTCCTCAGAGAGAGAGAGAGAGAGAGAGAGAGAGAGAGAGAGAGAGACGAAAGAGGATCAACATTAACACTCATGAAGATCAACAAAATGTTGAACCCATGAACCCAACAAAATAGAGAACAAACTAAAATATAGAAAAACAAAAGCAAAAGGAAAAGAAAAAGAAACTACAGCCAGCTAGCAACAAACAATAAAGCCAAGCTCAACCAGGATCCTCTGGATAAGAAGGAACCACCGATGAGTGAACGTCAGACGGAAGGAGAGGTCTCTAAGATGCATACGTAGAATCGCGTATACATCAACCAAGATTTTATGGACAAGATTGTTAAGGATGACCAGAATTTGACGGAAAGTAGCATCATTGCGTGCCATCCAAACAAACCACCAAGTAGTAAGCAACCATGTCTTCTAGATCAGTCTCCACCGCTTGCAACGTCTAATTTCAATAAGGCCTAGGAGCAGATCAAGCGCAAAAGACTCCTCTTTAACAATTACGTTCGGAGATCTCCACGTGCTATTAAATAGGGCCACGAAGATTAGGCAGGACCAGAATAAATGAAAAGTAGTTTCTTCAGCAGCTTGACACAGCACACACCAACTTGGGAACTGAAAGCCCAACTTCTTTAAATAACTGTGAGTCTGAACCCTATCATACAAAATTAACCAAACCAAGACCTGAGATCTTGGGGTAGGGCCCTTACCCCATAACGCACACTCAGGGAACCAATCTGCTCCTTGGGGGAGCAACGATCTATACACTTTATGGGTGTGGAACGCACCATTTGGTGCAATAGCCCAATGCAACCACTGATCATAATTACCTGCATCCCCAATTTGATCTCTGAAGGACGATAAGGCTCTCAGCCACATGCTTCGCAAGTGCGAGATCGCCAGCCCCCAGGTTTCATGACGAAAGTTAGATAAATCAGGAATACCATATTTAGCATGAAGCAAACGAGCACAAGGAGAACCTGGTTGATGGGCCATCCAACATTGCTTGGCCACAAGAGCAATACTCCTTTGTCTTGGAGCAAAAACATCTAAGCCAGCCATACGCTTAGGTAACACCACCGTTTGCCAACCAACCAAATGACGCTTACTCTTAAGCTGACACCCAGACCAAAGAAAATCCGTCATTAAACGACAAATCTGCTTCTCCACGCCCACAGGCATCACGAACATTGACATGAAGAATTCAGGGATAGAAGAAAGAATATGTCTGATTAAAGTCAGACGGCCAGCAATGGAGAGATAAGACGCCTGCCACGAAAAAAGCTTGTTTTTCACTTTTTGAATAGTTGGAGCCCAAGCAGCGGAAGAGAGGCGCTTCACTTGTAACGGCAGGCCCAAATACGTCATCGGCAACTCAGAGATTACACAATTGAAAATCTGTTGACCCGCTGCAAGCATAGGATACTGAACATTGAACATAGTAATGGAGCATTTGCTATCATTTAGGGAAAGCCCAGAAAGAGAAAGAAAGAACTGGAGAATAAGCTTGAATCTAAGCATTTGTTGCACGTTTGCTCGCCCAAAAATAATCATATCATCAGCATAAATAAGAATATGATCCGAAAAATCCGGAAGATCTAGAGGATCTATCAGGCGCTTCCACTACAACAGAGCAGTAGATTAACGACGACCACCTTCCGTCGCTAATCCGTCGCTAACCATGTTAGCGACGGATTAGCGACAACGCGGCGACAGTATGCTTACGTCGCGAATATTTCGACGCTAACTGGCGACGGAATAATTCCGTCGCCAAGTCCGTCGCTAATTGCGACGGAATAACGAGCGCTATATTCCGTCGCCAATCCGCCGGTACTAAACGGCGACCACGGCGTGGCGACGGATTTAATTCCGTCGCTAAGCCGTCGCTAGATTAATATGAATAGCGACGGAATCATCCGTCGCTAATCCGTCGCAAAAATGAAAAAAAATAAAAAAAAAAATTATTTAAAAATTAATTACGGAGAACTGTACAATTTATATTTCCTGTACAATTTATATTTCCTGTAAATAAAAAAACAAACCACACAAAAAAATTCATATAACAAGTATCTATAATAATTAATCGTTCCACCTTAAAACTAAGAAGTTTAATTATTTACAATTCAACAATTACAATTAGGAAAAATAAAAAAAATAGAACTTCTTCAACACAGTCCTCTAATCATCGCCAAGATTTTGTGCGTCTTCTTGTTCATTGTCTTTATCTGTCCCTTCAGCTCCACTACCCTGATTATCGCTAGCAGCCTACACAAGAAAAGAACAGTCAGTATTGATAAACAAAATATAATGAAATAAATTACACACTATATGTGATTCTATCATGTGCTCATGTGTGATCTAAGGCAATAAAAAAACTCTATATGTGATTCTATCATGCTCATATGTGTGCTAAGGCAGTCAAAAAATTGAATATGTGATTATAGCATGTTCATATGTGTTCTAAGGCATATAAAAAAACTCTATATGTGATTCTACCATGCTCAGATGTGCTTTAAGGCAGGCAAAAAACTATATATGTGATTCGATCATGCTCGTATGTGTGCTAAGGCAGTAAAAAAATTGAATATGTGAATATAGCATGCTCATATGTGCTCTAAGGCAGGCAAAGCCAAAAATTTTATATGTGATTCTATCATAAATGATATATAACATGTTCATATGTGTTCTAAGGCAGTTAAAAAACTCTATATGTTATTATAGCATGTTCATATGTGTGCTAAGGCAGTCAAAAAACAGAATATGTGATTATAATATGCTCATATGTGTTCTTAGGCAGTAAAAAAACTGAATATGTGATTATAGCATGCTTATGTGTTCTAATGCAATCAAAAAAACTTTATATGTGATTCTATCATGCTCATATGTGCTCTAAGACAGACAAAAAGTTAAATATATATATATGTGATTCTATCATGCTCATATGTGTGCTAAGGCAGTAAAAAAATTGAATATGTGATTATAGCATGTTCATATGTGTTCTAAGGCATCTAGAAAAACTCTATATGTGATTCTACCATGCTCAGATGTGCTTTAAGATAGTCAAAAAAACTATATATGTGATTATACCTGAGAGGGACCTGGAATCGAATATCCTCTATCCTGAACAGCGGCCTTGATCTCATTTCGGAGAAAGGGGGCGACGGTGTATTGGAAGTAGTTATTCAGTGATTCATTAATGATCTCGCGTACATCATCACCGGAAAGAATAGTCGGCTGCTTGGAGCTTATGTCGGCGCAAGAAGTTGGTGAGCCGTAACTGGAAGAACCAATAACTGGTGAAGTGTTCATATTACTCCCAAACCCGAACACGCGACCTTTTTTGGGTTCACCTGCTGCAGTCACCCATGCTGTAGGATCAAATGATGGATGCTGAGTAGCGTCTTCACCATATCGCTCTACCATTTGTTGCTCATATGCCTCCTACAAAATAATGTTTAAAGTATTCATTAATAATTAATGATAACATTATGATGACTTGCATATATATTGCAATGATTATTAATAGAATTAATACATACCGTTGTCGTTCTCGCCTTCTCTGATACGAAGACTCCCGTGGTCTTCCGTTTATGTGTTTCTACAAACACATCCTTATATGGTACACTGCCTCCTTTTTCTGCTTCCTGCGAAGTTAAATGACAAAAGATTTAGTACACAAATTTGCAACTATACTTATAAAATTAATATTATATATTGATGAGTTACCATTTTCTTTAGGTGGCTCCCAAATGTCTTAGATCCACCTGTGTGTAGATGGGCTTCGGGCATCTTCGATCGATTTTGTGAAGCCTTCGCAGAGCGATTTTTAAATGCATCTCCCGCCCACATATCGCACATTTCATCCCAGTAATCTCTCCTGATAGTAATAGGACCATGGCCCTTCCACAGTAATGGATCATCTACTACGCCAGATGCTTTTTTTGCTGCAGTCTTCATAGTGTGCAGCATGTCTGCAAATCGATTGGCAGCCACCTTCTGCCACACCTTCCTTGCATCATTTTCTTCCACCGTAGTTGCAAAGCGATTCGAAGCCTACAAATATTTTCAGAAAGTTAGTAGACATTGCTTAAATAAATTAAATATGAAACACATTAACTATGAGGAACAACTGTATACCATGAATGAGGACCACAATCTGTCTAATACCTCCTTTGGGTACTCTTTCCATTGAGCAACTGGTCCTGGTAGATGTTGAAGAAGTGAATTCCTAATCTCCCGTACTACTTCTTGTGGCTCAAACCTCGTGCTGCACATGAATTGTTACACAGTAAATATCAATATAAAATATTTAAAAGATATGCAATAATTGAAAACAAAATACTTACGGTCGATTATCGATATACACTATTCGAATGAGTCTTCTTGTGCCAGCCTGTGAAGACCCTGTTTCCTGTGTTGGCTGTTGACTTGTGCGATCAACTGGTGTAGGTGGGTCGTGTACAGGCGCAACATCATCTGTAAAAAAATACACACCAAGTTCTCAGAATGTGCATTTGAACTAATCAAGCATCTAATTAGTTATATGATATACCTATCACAGGAGCCCGTGAAGATGAAGGTTGAGCCTGGCTACTACTGGATGAGCGACCACTATAACCTCCACGAATCATATTCTAACAAATAACATATGTCAAATAATTCACATCAAGTATTACAATGCATTCAAGTCATTCACATCAAGCATTGCAATGCATTCAAATAATTCAAATCATTGACATCAAGTATTGCACTAATTCAAATCATTCGTTAATTGCATAAATTATAATACATTCAGATAAATTACAATGCATTCGAATCATTCGTATCAAGTATTACAATACATTGAAATAAAATTTTTAATCATTCACACCAAGTATTGCAATACAACTCACATCAAGTATTACAATGCATTTAAATAGAGGTTTGTAGTATAAGATTTTTTTCACTAGCTTGAGAATTCTTCCTCGTCACTAGTTTGACTTTCTTCTTCTTCTTCTTCTTCTTCTTCTTCTTCTTCTTCATTGTTTGCCCATCCACTTGGTACATCATTTGGATCACATTCCTCTATGAATGTTTCATCAGCCAATGGAGATATGACATGCATATCATGCGCAACATCGTGACCATAAGCGAAGTCACAGACATCATCTGATTGATAGTAATCACTGTCTTCAGCTAACTCATCTTCTTGTAACTGATCATACTCGGGGTATAGTTTGGATTTCACCTTGCAAACTGCCCACCATTCATTTCTATCTAACTTTTTTATACTCGGATATGAAGTATAATAAACTTGTTGAGCTTGCGAGGCTAATATGAATGGTTCATATGTTGCAAACCTGGATTTATGATTCACCTCCACAATGCCTGAAGCTTTGTCGAGTCTTGTTGCAGTTGGATCAAACCAATGACACTTGAATACCGTAACCCTGTTATTCATGCCTAAGTAAGTCAACTCCATTATTTCCTCTATAACACCATAGTAATCATGTTCATTTTCACCGTAGCTGCTACCCTTGACACACACGCCACTATTTATCGTTGATTTGTTTATACCGTAGTCTTTTGTATGGAATCGATAACCATTTACGATATACCCGTTGTAGCATTGCACAACTTTGGTCGGACCATTTTCTAAATCACATATTCCTTGATCTTTAACATCACCATGGCGAACCTACGCACAGACATAAACAATTATTGTGATCACGATCAATTAAGTAACTTAGTGTTGTTTATAAGTACAAAATTTATGTTAGCTTCTTTACCAACTGTTTCAACCACTCCACAAACTTAGTTTCACGTTCTTTTTGTACTTCTGCATTAGTGAGATGTGAAACTTTGCTTTGCAACTCCAGATCAAATCGTCTGCAAACCACAAATACTTATATTACCGAGCCATGTATCCACATATAGAACATAAAAGGATTTATAATTGAGTTGCATATACATATACTTACTCGATGTATGGGTCGATCGCTGAACAATTAAAAAGAATATAGATGTGTGCTGCATCTTGCTCTCGATCTGTCAATAGCCTTGATCGGCAACTACCAAATGCATGCCCAAGTCGTTGAAATATCGACAGCTTGTCAGCTACAGTTACTTGTTCTCCATCATCGTTACGGGGCGGGCATGTGTAACGTGTTGAAATATGAGGTTCGAAGTACATAGATGAGAAATTTGAAATCTCTTCTAAAGTGTACGCCTCACAAATAGAGCCTTCTACTCTTGCTTTATTACGAACCTTTTTTTTTAGGTCGAGCATGCATCTGACAAGAATATACATTGCAAATTTTAAATATCTGTCATTAAAGAGACAAATATAAAAAAACATATACCTTTCAAATGGGTACATCCATTGATATTGCACAGGGCCACCAACCCTTAGTTCATATGGCAAATGTATGATCAAATGTTCCATAACATCGAAAAATGCTGGCGTAAATATCTTTTCTAACAGACAAACAGTGGTGATGACAGAGTCCTCGAGATTCTTTACATCTGATACAATGACCTCCGATGCGCACAATGTTCTGAAAAATCCGCTCAACTCAGACAATACCCCCCATATAGGTTTGTCTAACATATCATGGAATGCTAGGGGTATCAATCGTTGCATAAAGATATGACAATCATGGCTCTTCAACCCATATAACTGTCCATCGTCAATCTTCACAGCCCGAGCAATGTTAGAGACATATCCATCTGGAAATCTCAGTTGTCTCAACCATTGACATACATGTTTTATTTGATCAGGTCCGAGCACGTACTTCGCCTTTGGTTTCAGTACTTTGCCATTATACTCTTTGAGTTCCAATTCTGGTCTTTTACATATTAATTTTAAATCCATACGGGCCTTCGGATTATCCTTCGTTTTTCCTTTAATATTCATTACTGTATTGAACACATTATCAAACACATTTTTCTCTACATGCATCACATCCAAATTATGTCATATCAATAGGGTCGACCAATACGGTAGTTCCCAAAAAATAGATTTTTTCGTCCAATTGTGTTCCTTCCCAAATCCACGGAAGGGTGTAGGACTGCGGGCATCTGTTAATACATCTGGAAAGTATCGCAATCTTCTTAAAATCTCTATGCCAGACAATCTTGAGGATGGACCTTCCATTTCAGTTGTGCCTGCTGTAAATGCATTCTTTTGACGTCGGAACGGATGATCGCTGGGTAGAAATCGACGATGGCAATCAAACCAGCAAGGCTTCCTTCTATGCCTCAATCTAAAAGCTTTGGAATCCTCCATGCAGTACGGACAAGCCAACCTCCCATGTGTGCTCCAACCAGATAACATACCATATGCAGGGAAGTCACTGATTGTCCATAGAACAACGGCCTTCATGTTGAAATTTTGTTTTTTGTGGGCATCATACGTGGTAACACCGTCATCCCACAGTACTTTTAATTCATCAATCAATGGCCTTAGATATACATCAAGATTTTGGCCAGGTGAGGTCGGACCAGGGATCAACAGAGACAAGAAAAGATTTGGACGTTTCATACACAAGCTTGGTGGAAGGTTGTATGGAGTTACAAATACTGGCCAGCATGAGTATGGAGTTGATCTACCCCCAAATGGATTAAATCCATCTGTACATAGACCGAGTCTAACATTTCGCACTTCCATTGCGAAGTTCTGATGAGTACGATCAAAGTGCTTCCAAGCTTCAGCGTCAACAGGATGCGTGATCTTGTTTTCATCGTGTCGAACTTTATTTGCATGCCATCTCATGTGTTTAGCTGTCTTTGAAGACATATACAATCGCTGCAATCTAGGAGTGATAGGAAAGTAGCGGAGCGACTTGTATGAAACTTCCTTTGATCTCGTGCTACCATTGCCTCTTGTCTTTGGCTTGAACCGAGGATGCCCACATGACGGGCATGATATGTCATTTTCCTGCTCCTTGAAATACAACATGCAGTGATTTGGACAAGCATCAATCTTTTTGTAACCCATACCTAGAGCGTTGACCATAACTTTCGCACGATAGAAATTTTGTGGCAATTTCTCATCTTTAGGCAACATACTCTTCACAATCATGCACAAACGGTCAAAACATGATTGACTCAAATTATACTCGGACTTCAAATTCATTAGTTGAAGAACTGCAGACAAGATAGTGTGACTCTCACAACCGTTCCAAAGTGGCTCATCAGCATCTTTAAGTAAATCATAAAATCTACTAGCTGCATCGTTTGGTGATTCTTCATCTACTGCAGTTCTTACATCACTAGAACTCATAGCAGAACCCAGTTCTGTTCCTGCAGCATCAAATATCAAATTCGTATATGGATTATCGTGCACCACATTCACCCGTGCATCAAAATCGTTTCTAAATTCTTCTCCATGAAACGCCCAGTTCTGATAATCACTCACAAAACCCTTCCTGTATAGGTGATGTCTAACGCCATGAGGTTCTACAAATCGATTATTCTTACAAATCTTGCAGGGACACCTAATCCGACCTGTGGGATCTACCGTACTGACACTCGCCGTTGCAAATTCAATAAAACTATCGACACCATCCATATATTCATGCGATAACTCATTGTCCACTATCCTACGGTACATCCATTCACGGTTTGCAGTCATTCTGTCGTATGATGTTACGAATAGTATCCTAACGAATTAAGAAAAAAACAATCAGAATGCGACGATGAAGAAAATATCAAATTTATCATGCAATATACTATGTCAAACAATAACAAGAATTTTGATGCATGCATTGATAACTTAATATTTTCATGTGCAAACTATTAATGACATGATACAATCATTTGAAGCATGCTTTTATTATAAAATTTCACATGGAAGTCAAAAGCAAATTGAAAGTAACTACATGCAAGCATGGATACAATTACATCAAACATTGCAATACATCATAATCATTCATATCAAATAAATGGCAAACATGTACCTGCAGCAAACACACTTCAATATCTCACTAACTACTACCATGCTTAGCATGGACTCCGTACTCCAAAAATAAGAACACTTCCATATTTCTACATTAAAATCATGCTCAGCATGATCTCCGAACTCCAACAAAGCAGTCCTAGATATCAACAACTAAGTGAGTGTATGAACAATAAAGTGCTGCATTCAATAAATTAAATAACATGTGATACGTTTGCATCACTTACTCACCACGGGTATTTACCCGATTTGCATTGTTTTTGTCATTTACTTACCACAGGTGGCCGAGCACGAGTTGGTTCCGTTGAAAAATCTGCACAAAAACAAAACAAATTAAGTAACAAACTAACTAATCAAGAAAACAAATTGAAGTAAAACTAACTACCAGTAGACATTAACAAACTAACAAATTGAACAACATGGACAACTTGTATATATACATTACAAAAAAAATTTCAACTTAAAATCCATATGGACAACATATATGCAAACTACACTTAAAACCATATGGACATCTTATATACACATATTACAATTTTTTTTTCAAGCTAATCACATGGACAACATAGGGATCACATAATAACTTTTTTTTTTTTTAAAAAGAGATCACATGGGCAGCATAGGTATCCATAACAAAAATTCTTTTCAAAACAGATCACATAGGCAACGTAGGTATCTCATAACAAATTTTTGTTAAACCCAGCCGAGTGGAAGAGAAAGAGATAGACTAAGAAGGTTGGAGGCCTTGTGCTCAGCCAAGCTCCCTTCCACAGCCCCTTTTCGCGTTTTTCTCTCAAGGTACGGGTATTTTCTTATGTGAAACGTTTGAGAAATCGGGTAGAGGTAGGATTTCCATGCATGTTTTGATGGAAATCCATGGCGAATCAGTGGATCTACGAATCCACTATGTTATATTGATATTTTTCCTTGTTTTTCATTTTTTTTTTCAAAAAGAAATCCATGGCACGATCGATGTGGTATGGGTGTCGGCTGACAGACCAGCCGAAGTCAAGCCGTGAACCCTCGTTGTTGGCCCAGCCGAGTGATCGGCTGGGTATGATCCCTTTATTTCAAAAAAAAAAAATCTTTTTATTCACGTTGGTGGCTGTTGGCTGGCTGGCAGCCAGCCGAGTAGCACTCGACTGACTGCCAGCATGCTGGCAGGTGCGCCAGGCCCAGCACCCAGTCGGCTGGGTGCTAGGCGAGCCTATGACAGGGCCATAGCCGGCCCAGCCGGCCCAGCCGACAAAAATTCTTTTCAAAACAGGGAAGGGGGTTAAACCCCCTGCCGGAAAGGCAGTTCCGGCATGGGGGGTTGACCCCCTGCCGTGCCTTTACGGCAGGGGGGTCGACCCCCCATGCGTTTCCGGCAGGGGGTCGACCCCCCATGCGTTTCCGGCAGGGGGTCGACCCCCCTTGCCGGAAACGCAGGGGGTCGACCCCCCCTGCCGGAAAGCACGGCAGGGGGTTAAACCCCCTCCGTTTCCGGCAGGGAAGGGGCATACCCCCTGCGTTTAGAAGAAGAAGAAGAAGAAGAAGAAGAAGAAGAAGAAGAAGAAGAATATTACCTGCGCTTCGCCGGACGGTGGCGGGAGGTTGACGGGGAGCGGCAGCTGGCGAGCGCCGGCTGGCGAGCGGTGGACGGGGAGCGGCGGCTGGCGAGCGGCGGTGGCCGGACGGTGGCGAGAGCCGACGGGCAGCGGGAGGGAGCAATACAGTGAAACAGGGAAAAGAGAAAGAGGGATGGGATTAGGGATTTACGCGACATTTAGCGACGGCTTAGCGACGGCAAAATTCCGTCGCGAAGCCGTCGCGAAACCCAAATACCAAAAAAGCGACGGAAAATATTCTGTCGCTACTCCGTCGCTAATTAGCGACGGAGTAGCGACGACAGAGTTCCCTCTCTAAATCCGTCGCTAAAATGGTGTTCTTGTAATCAAAAGTAGCGACAAAAACATGCAGTCGCTAATCCGTCGCTAAGTAGCGACAGATTAGCGATAAAAATCGTTTCCTCGCTAATCCGTCGCAAATTAGCGACAGATTCTATCTCTAGCTAATCTGTCGCTAAGTAGCGACGGGAAAAATCCGTCGCTAATTAACAATTTTCTTGTAGTGTTCTCCGCAGCACGCTTGAGCAACACCACGAGACCCTCAACAATGACATTGAACAACAAAGGCGATAGAGGGCAGCCTTGCCTTAGTCCACGCCCCAATTTGATCTGACCACCTCTAGTGCCGTTAATCTTAATTATGGCCTGAGCATTAGAGACCAATTCCCTCACCCACCCAGAAAAACGACGACCAATGCCAAAATTGGATAACATTTGAAATAAGAAGGGCCAATGCACAGAATCAAAGGCTTTATGAAAATCTAATTTAAGAGAAAAATAGGCCTGACCACTAAGATGTAAGGAGTGAATGACTTCAGAGGCCAAGATGAATGAATGTTGAATCCTCTTATTGTGGATAAAGGCGAACTGAGAGTTCAAAAAGATTTGGTGAGCCACGACCTTCAACCTATTAGCCAACACCTTCGCAATCATCCGATAAAGGGCACTCATAACAGAAATCGGGCGAAACCTAGAGATATCAGTTGCAGCATCATCTTTCGGAATTAAAGAAATAATTGCCAAGTGGGTTTGAATAGGCAATCTGGAGTTGCGATAGAACTCATCAAACATGATAATAACATCAGGCTTCACACAAGGCCAAAACATTCTGAAGAAATTCACATGAAACCCATCATAACCTGGAGCTTTCCACCCTGACAAACCTTTGATTGCCCTAAAAATCTCATCTTCAGAGAACTTCATTTGCATAATTCTAGCTTGATCTTGCCGAATCGAACCAGCAAAAATAGGACCAATGACACCATTCGCAGTAAGAGAAACAAAATATAAATCTTTGAAATACTGAGTGACAGCTGAAATAACGTGCTGATTAAGGAACAAAACATTCCCAATGGTGATTGATGGGATGACATTCCTCCTATGACGATGAGAGAGAGAGAGAGGCAGGAGTGGTATCGGGAGGGAACTCCCGAAAATTCAATACGGGGAGAGTTAGGGTCCCCACCTAGGGAAGTGGGAACTCTATTCGGGGAATTCTACAGTTTTACAATTCTCTTTCTTAAAAAAGATGAGGCATCCAAACAAGCGAATCCTAAGTTTTAAGAAATGTGAATTCTCATTCACATGTATCCAAACACGCCCTAAAAGAGAAGGGAGGTTTAATTGGTTTAGTGTAATATTTAGTTCTTCAATCTTGAAAAAAAAGGCCAATAATTCACTTTGCACTCTCATTTCTCAAACAAGAGCTTCTTGTTCTGTACAACAAAAAGAAGAAAATGAAATCAACCAAATACAGTGAAGTAATATCCATTTGGCCAGCAAGTGATGGCACCTTTCACAAGTAAAACAATCCCTGTGTGGTAACAACAATCAGACTGAACCGCAATGCATCAGAAATCATAGTCTATGTCGGTTGCATTGGGTGATGCCGAGCGGCTAATCAGCTGTCCGTGTTCATCGTAGCGGTCCAGGTTCTCACATGGTTCTGGGAAAATGCTGCCATACACTCGTCCATCAACGTAGGAGCATTGGAATATGTGTTTTTTCTTGTATTGTAACCCAACAGACATATCTTGGAACACCACATTCTTCACAGGGATCTCATCGCTGCCTTGAATCCTGACGGGCACACGAACACTCCGGCCATGGATGGCTATGAAAGTTATGTCCTCCAGTGTGGGAAGCGCCTTTGGGTCGTAGTCCTCATCAGGATGCTCGTTGTAGTCAGTTTTGATGATGATCCCAACCCGAACGTCGTCGAATGTCAGATTCCGAAAAGAAATCTGCCGCACATAGCCGCCTCTCCCTGGTGCAGTCTTGATCCTGATTGCACGCTTCGAGTTCCAGACATGTACATTCTCCATGGAGACGTTAGAAACACCCCCGGACATCTCACTGCCAATGGATACACCTGCACTGCACAATGTTCATAGGATTTTTTCATTGTCATGGAAATGACACTAGTAAGAAGATGCAAGCAAATAAAACAGATGTGAGAACACATTCACACATCCATTGGAAGTTACTACTTAATGAAGATCGATAATTAATACAAAGGGTATCTGAGTGAACCTCAAAATTTACTGCAACAGTATGAAATCTAATTTTATAAATCATATCAAACTTCCAAGCAACAGCAACGGAACAGAAAACCTCAGACATGTGCACAAAAAACCTCAGACACGTGCATACTGTAAATGGTGAAATTGTTAAATTTGGGAATGATAATTTAATAGGTTTTCTCCAATATCCCAAATAAAATTATGGGACAAATGGGAAAGTTGACGTAGAAACTAACTAATAATTTAACAGGTTTTCTCATATAACCCAACTACAATTATAGGACCACTCAGGTGGTATCCCATGTGGTAAGAGGGATCCTGTGTCAAGCTGAAGGCCCAGGATCGAATCCCTCTGCCACATGGGGTGGCTGTTGTTCTGGTAGGGGTCCGCCTAACCCCAGCTTGCCTTTCAAAAAAAAAACTACAATTATAGGGAAAATAGAAATGTTGTCGTATAGAATGTTAGATTGTTGAGCTACCTGATGATGCTGAGAGAGCTTTAAGAAGCAACCATAGATCAAATGGGTTATGAATAAAACACCTTACCTTACCATTGAACGCACAACAAGATTACGGATGTGAATGTGAGTGGATGGCCGATTATAAGCAATTCCATACTGGTCCCAGCCGCTCTTTATTGCAATACCATCATCACCAACACTAATGTAACAATTCTCAATTATTACATTCTCACATGAGTCTGCATATAGCAAATACCACAGTACCAGATTTATTATGCTGATATTTCTGACAAAAGGCAGAAACAAAAGGGAAAAAGAAGTAATCCTCAGAAAAGTAACCAATCAGATGTCCCCCTCTTCAAAGCTCACAAAATGCTATAAACTTTGCCCTGGACCAGGTTTCCGGAGGTGACACCACAAGAATGACAACATAAGAAACTAGGATGGCAGCTGTCACACAGACTGTACACCGGTATCTGCACTTCTGCAGCTGTATCCATGTGACATAGGATGGCAATCTAAATGATGTAAAGGTCTTGTTTCCAGAAAACATACATAAAAATATTGTACTAGTAAACCATTTCAACAACAATGAGATGCCATTACATTTTTCTTGTGTCCATATTGAGAGACTACATGATTTATGCAGTCTCAGGAAAGAGTGGAGATAATGGCCAACAAATATGCGTCTACTAGCAAATAACACTATTCAGTTGTTGAAACCACACAAATTTATAGGGAATAAATGAGACTGGAGCCATCCTATTTCAAGATATTAAGGCAAAGAAGCATTGACTATCAAAGACAGTAATCAGAACCAGAACCAGAACCAGGGCAGATAAATTGAAGAAAATGGAGAACGTCTGCAAATTCTGAAATGTATTGAAGCATGTAATTATTTCCTATATGTAGCTGTTTCAAAACACACCATACCAACGAATTACAAGTGGCCATTTATTTTGGCAATTAGAAATTTATAAGAAACGAGAGGAAACACATGCTTACCTGGATCAATCCCATCCGTGTTTGGAGCACCATGTACAGGAGCCAAAATTGTGACCCCAGAGATGTTTACATTCTTGCAGTCGAAAGGGTGGAGAGTCCAAAAAGGAGAATTGCGCAGAGTGATGTTTGAGATCCTTATGTCAGATGACCACATAATCTGCACAAGAGGACCCCTAGTATGATTCAGAAGCTTTTGGCGGTACTTCCGCCACCATGTTTGACCCTGTCCATCTATAGTGCCATTGTGGCCTGTGATTCAAGAAAAGGGACACAAGCTATCAGGGAAACATATTTTCCACTCAAATGCTGGCAGCGCAGAAAAATGACGGACAAATTTACAAGCTCCGATTTGGCAATGACACAACCATTTCAGCCATAGAACATTAGTGATTGAAGGAACTTAAAATACATTTCATAAGCTCCTGATACTAATTACTGCTGCCTATGTTCATGTTTGGTTGGGAAATTCCTCATCAATGTTTTGCTGTCTCAATTGCTACAAGAAGGCAAATAATTGATGAAGAATCCAGTTAAACTGGAAGTGAATGGAGATCTGATCACTGCATAGGGTTGATCTAATGTTTTCCCCAAAGCTCCATTACATATTTTAAGGTTGGAAAAACTGAAATTCAGAACCAGATTTTTTACTCATTAATGAAGATATATAAATACAAATGAAACTTTTGGCAACTATTTAAGCTCCTAACTTGTTTTCACTGGTTATGGCAGAGTTCTAGACCCCTTCCCTTCTAATTTGAATAACATCATCTATTCTTTGCATTCAAACAAAATCCATCAGGCATCTAACTAAAAATGCAGTTCATGTACTTGATGAACAGCAAAGAATAATGCATAACTGCAAGTGAAATTAGAAGGAATTTGAACTGCAGCCATAATAAAGAACTGAACTACAGCTGATGGAGGTCCTTATCACATGTGAACTATCTATGAGAATATCTAACAAACCCATAGTTACTAGATTTTTCAATGTTGAACCACAACCTGCAACCTATGGACTGCCCCAAGTTGCAGGTCTAGCTCCGGTAAGATGCAACGACAAAAGAACCCCATAAACAAAATTCAACCTGTTATTTCAACATCCGTTAGGTTTTGACCATGGATCAAACTGCCATATCGAGGTCCAGGGTGCTCCCTCCCGTATCCATATGATGGCAATGGGGGCATCAATGGCCAGTACGTTTCATCCTGTCACAACAAATATCCAATTTGACACTTAATGATGAGTAAGCTGTTCCAGGTCAGCCCCAAAATTTATAAATAAGTAAAACTTGATTCTAGAAAAGGGAAATTTAAACCAACACCCACAAAATTGACCAGTATTTCTGAAAACTGTCATCTAACAATATAGCACAACAAAACAAAACCTACTTACAAGTAAACAAAGTTGGATGAAAAAAGTTCAAAGAATAAGATGCAATCTGACCAACGTAGAAAATCATTCATATTAGCCAATAGCTAATGAAGGCACGTACCACGAAAAACAAGCTAAAGGACAGTTTGGTCAGGCAGGCAACTGCCAAGTTTTGAAAGAAGAAAATTGCCCACTTCTTCATTTTCTTTTCTAATAATCACAGAATTGGTTGAGATTCAAAGAAGAAGTGATCTACAGCTCAGAGGAGTGATAATGGAAAAGCCGAAACAAAAAGAAATTTCATAAAGACAAACAAAGTAATACAAATCACAAATGCTTGGTTTGAACTTTGAAGAATAAGAAGCAAGCAGATATAGCCAGGAAACGAATCCATTTTGGGATGAATTAGGATTTCTTGGTGGAAGAAATCTACAGTCAAAACAAATGGGCAAAACCTTCATCGAGTGTCAAGATTCTGAATCATAACCAACAAAAAATCATATATATATATATATATATATTCAACCTCACTAAAGTAATCCCTTTAATGGGTCCTAGAGATTAGAGTTGACAATTATATTCTTTAGTGCTGTACCGAGATTATGTGTGTGCGAGAGAGAGAGAGAGAGAGAGAGAGAGAGAGAGAGCAATTTTAAATCCCTAACAACTTCAAAAATAAGGAGGTAGTTTCATGCACTAACAGTCATTAATATGACCGTTTTAGTAATTTTATATGCAAGAATGACATCCACTACGATGACAGATGAAGACGACGACGACGACGACGATGATAATGACGAGAAACATGATGATGCGGACAATGGAACCCATGAATCACACCACAGTAACTAAAAAGGATGATGATGATCGCATCACAATAGTAACGAACATGATAATGTACAGAATCGAACCTGAGAGTTACATAACAACTAAAATGAGGACGACGATGATAATGCTTACCTCGATCCCCAGAATCACCGCATTTTCAGCGAGGAACAACGTCATATGGCTGGTCAGATTGAAGGGCGCCGTGAGCCAGACGCCGGAGGGGACGTTTAGCTGCCCTCCGCCCCTTCTCCCGTGACTCGCGATCTCCGCCACCGCCCTCTCGAACGCCGCGGTGTTCACCGTCCGCCCGTCCCCTACAGCACCGAACTCCTGCAGATCGAACACCCAATGCCGGAGGCTCGGCGCCGCCGGGGCGGCCGGCGCGGGCGCCTGCAGGAGGATCCAGAGCCTGTCTCCGGCGCCGCGCTGCCAGAAGAAGACCGAGACGAAGCCGACGATCCAGAAGACGAGGAGGACGGAGCGGTAGCGGGAGGAAAAGAAGGAAGAGGAGGCGGCCGAGATCTGGCGCTGGAGCTCCGTCTTGCCCCGTTGGAAGCCGGAGAATCCCAGCGCGTCCGCCATTTCCGGCGGCGACGATCGGGAGGAGGCCGGATTGCCGGATCCGGAAAGAATCGGAGAGATCTCGAGGAAGAAGAGCCGGCTAGCGGATCCAGAGATCAAGGAAGCTAGAATTGGGGTTAGGGATTCCTCTTCTTCCTTCTGCTTCTTCTTCCTCTTTCTTCTATCAAAAAAAGAAGATAGTAAAAAATAATTCTTCCTCTTTCTTCTGCTTCTTCTTCTTCCATGAGGAGGAGTGTTCTCGAGGGTTTTATTGTTGAGGAGGGAAAAGGAGGAGAGAAGGAGAAAGGTTTACTGGTGAAGCGATGGAAGCGTGGGCTCGAAGGGAAAATATAACGTCGCTCTCTCTCTATCTCTCACTCGAGGAGGGTCGTTGGGAGGGGGAGAGGACGACGATTTAAAATTTTAAATTGGGTGTTTCAAAAGAAGAAGAGAACGATAATTTAAAAATATCGCCATTTTACTTCAATGTTGAGAGCGATAAATTCTGATAAGATCGTGATATTTTAAAAAAGTATCGCCGTTTTGTTTTGGTCTTACATGGTTTTTGTTTTATAATATTTTAGAAAATTTGCATCTACGATATTGATATATATAATTTAGGGAGTAATGGGTCGGTGCTAAACCCATTTGGTGCTAAATCGCATGCTAAAATGTTTTTTCGGGTTTTTTTTTCATTTTATTTTTAAATTCTGACCGTACAGATGTGATCTATGTCCTTGATTTTTATAGGGATCAGCTCTTTCAGCTTTGATTCCAACATATGAGTGGGTTTTTTATAAAGTTCAAAAATTCAACGGTCCAAAATCTTTGTAAATTTTTTAAGCTCCAAACATTATTTTTTTCATCTAAAATACATGACCCAAGTGTCGATTCTTATTAAATTGATCATGCCCAACACATTTATACAACTGAACCGCATAAAAAGCACCGGAAAAACTGAAAAACCCATTTAACACAGACCCATTGCTCATAATTTAGGTATAGTGATATTTTGAATGTTTTTCTATGGAAATGTTTACAAGTCAAGACAAGGTACAGGTAGTTTGTTTAGGTTTGAGGTCATGTCACAAACGTGGAATTTGATAATCTAAAAATATCTTCTCCCAAAAAAAAAGATAATCTAAAAATATCATGATTTTATTGATATCACAATTTTATCACGATCTCAGGTAACGTAAAAGCCCCGTTTCAAGCTTTTCTTATAAGCACGTTTGAAAGGGAAGATTCCTTTTCAACTATGCAAGTGAATCTCATAGAAAACCCATCATATTATTTAGAATCGTATGAATCATTTTTTTATGTTTGTTTTTTATTTGACGAAATAGTACATGATTTAATTCGTCATGTTTGGTTTTCTACTATGGAATATCATATTCAACTGACTTCAAACTTTACATAAACTAAATAGGTCAAAAGAGTAGGTCGAAAATATGTGCATATATATGAGAGAGAGAGAGAGAGAGAGAGTAATCAACATCATACAGGATGTATGACTTCTATTTCAAGTTCACTTTGACTGGGATCTATTTTCTATTAATGAGAGAAAATCTATGTTAGCTTCAGGTGCAGTATAAGAAAACACTCATTAAAAAAATAGCTTCTTCTCTTTTTAAAACATGGGGTAACCGAGGTGGTCAAGCTGAAGGCCCAGGATCGAATCCCTCTGCTACATGGGCGGCTGTTGTTCTGGCAGGGTTCCGCCTAACCCCAGCTTGCCTTTAAAAAAAAAGCCATGGGGGTAAGCTCACGGAGTTTTACAGTGTCAGGACAGTGACCGTAAGTATGGCAGGCAGAGCCAGCACGGCTAGGTCTCTATTCCACATGGTGGTTTCTCTGTGTAAATAAAAAATGGGTGTATTAGCATTTAAAACTTAGATACATATTCAAGTCTATTATATCGAATCTAATTTGTACTTGAACTTGAATTAAGACTTGTAACTATTCAGATTCAGATCTACCATGATTTAGTTATATCCAATAATCCAGTTGCGCACTTAGTCTTAAGATCAGTCAGAGAATCAATAAAAAAAGAGTTTCCAAAAGCAAACTACATATTTATAGGCGGCACGGCTTCTAAACCAGCTTAATAAGCTGAGCTTTAAGTGTTCAAGCAAACTATATATATATATATATATATATATGTGTGTGTGTGTGTGAGAGAGAGAGAGAGAGAGAGAGAGAGAGAGAGAGAGAGACGGTGCTCCCATAGCATATACACCCACCTAATAGAAGCTTTAAATTTTCATTTTTTTCAGTTTTTTTTTTGTTGATCAGACCCTATAGATATGATCTATAATCATTATTTAGTGAAAAACAAGATTTGGATAGTGTGATTATGGCATACATGTAAGTTTTTTTAGATCTTCAAAAATCAAAGGTTCACAATATACCAAAATTTCATGACATAAAAAACCTATTTTTATGACCAAAAAACATAATCCAAAACATGATTCCTATCAAATAAACTATGTTAGGTACATCTATAAGGTCTGATTGAGAAGATGCATCCTACAACTACAATTTCTAGTAGGTGCTCCTGGAGCATCATAGCATTACTCTCTCTCTCTCTCATATATATATATATATATATATATATATATATATATATATATATATATATATATATATATATATATATATATATATATATATATATATCTGTGTGTGTGTGTGTGAAAGCAAGTTGAAGAATAACGCCAATGATATTTGAACCTGCGACCCCTAAGTTATGATAGTATGACTTAACCATCAACCTATCTCATTCGGCCTGCCTACATGATTATAATGTATAAAAAAAGGAGAAAATCTGATATCCTTTCCAGTTTGGGGTAATTACTACTTTTGCATTTTGATTAGGTAAAGGTAGTAGGGCTGGAGGAAGTTGCATAGAAGACCATCATTTATGTGAGCAGTTGGGAGTGTTGTATTGACTTGGAGTCAGTTTCATGGTTAAATATATTCTCAAATATGTTCTTTTCTTCATATGTATTAGTTTAGGTAGTGTTATTTTGACTTAAATCAATTTTACATTGAATGCATACTCAGGTTTTTCTTACTCCATTCATGTGTGTGCAGTTGGGGAGTGTAATATTGTCTTTCCATAGGTTGCTATATCTATCTACCCTAGCTAGTCAAAATTATTCACACGAAAATTTATATATATATATATATATATATATATATATATATATATATATATATATATATATATATATATATATATATATATATATATATAGAGAGAGAGAGAGAGAGAGAGAGAGAGAGAGAGAGAGAGAGCTGGCAACTAATGGTCATTTAAAAGTAAGGAAAAATTTTCAACGGGGGGCTCCAGTTGTTTGGTACGAGCTGTTAGTGCATGTCACCTTGTGTTGGGCGTTTCAAGCTCAAAACCCAATGGTACCTTGTGTAACCGGCGGGGGCTGGTCTAACCCCAGCTTGCTTATAAAAAAAAAAAAAAGGGAAAATTCCAGTTAAGGCTAATCTTTTAGCCCTAATAAAAAAAATGGCATCACGTTTCTGAATTTTATAATATGGGCCTCTGTTTCTCTGAAATATGTCAAATAGAGACCTACTCTTATCATTGGACATTAACTCAAGTTAAATCTTTGTTAAATTAACGTAAAATGATAATATCCAAAAAAATGACTAAAATACTTACCTTTCTCTTTTCTAGGATGACAAACAAGTACTTTCAAATCCAAAGAGATATAGAAAACTCAAAACGATCAGGTTTTCAGAGATGATGGAGGTTAATCTGCTATGTTTAAGGCTATGGTACTTGGACACACCATTTTGCTCTCAATACCTGTGTCGATGCACGTCAACATCGGGACATGTCATTTCACCCTTTGTACATGCAAGTTGTATTCAATTTATAATTTATAATTATATTTTCAGTTTATAATATATATTTTAGTTATAACATTTATATATTTATTTAAATTATATTAAGTTTATTTTCAATTTATTTTGTATTTATATAATACATATATATATATAGTCGTGTCCCCGTACTCATATTTTTCTTGCAATTACCGTGTCGTACCCTTCCAGCTCACACCCACGCCCACACCCACACCTAGGTGACAGGTTTAAGGAGATTTCAGAAAAAACAGAGGCCCATCTCAAGAAATTCAGCAGCATGATGCCCTTTTATGGGATTAGGGGTAGCAGGTTGGCCCCAAATGGAATTTTCCATAAAAATAAAATGGTGAACGCAGCCTCTCTTCAGCTAATAACTCGTTCTTTTTTTTCTTTTGAAGTTATTATCATTTTCAACCAAAAATTTTTTGTCGTCATATATAGATAGGGATGGCAGTGGACCGGGGGAAAGCGGGCCCCCGCCCCGTCGCACCCCGTTTGGACCGGGGATGAAGGGTACAAGAAAAATGATTATTAACGACGAAAGTTTGCGATGAATTTTTTCTGTCACAAATTTGTGACGGATTAACGAGAGAAACAAATCCGTCGCTAAAATTCATAAAATTTACGAAAATAGCGACAAAAAAACTTTCGTTGCCAAATCTGTCGCTAATTAACGACGACTTAGTGACATCAAGTTTTTGTTGCAATACCCACAATATTTAGCGACGAATTTGGTGATGGAGATTTTTCCGTCGCTACGTAGCGACGGAAATATTTCATCGCTAACTGAATTTGTGACAGAGTTGCGACGGAAGTAGGCCGTCGCCAAATTCGTCGCTAAGTTTCCCGTAAATCCCTAATCAAAACCCTTCTTTCTCTTTCCTGTTTCATCTCTTCAGCCCGACACACTCCCCCGACCGCCGCCCTCTCCTGCCCGAAGCACTTCCGGGCCCGCCGTCCGCCGCCTATCGCTCCCCGGTCTGCCGCCCGTCCCTCCCCCAACCCATCGCCTCTTGTTTCGCCGCCCGACGTCTCCCAGATAAGTGGGTCATTTTTTTTTCCGGCAGGGGAGGCGTCTGCCTCATTTTTTTTTCGATAGGGCGTTGCCTCCCTGCCTCGTTTTTTATTTTCGACAGGGAGGTCGCCCCCTGCCTCTTTTTTTTTCCGGCAGGGGGGGTGACCCCCTGCCTCATTTTTTTTTTCGGCAGGGAGTCGCCCCCTGCCTTTTTTTTTATTTGAGCAGTGGGTCACCCCCCTGCCTCTTTTTTTTTTCCGGTAGGGGGGGCGACCCCTGCCTCATTTTTTTTTTCGGAAGGGGGTCGCCCCCCTGCCTCATTTTTTATTCGGGCAGGGGGTCGCCCCCGCCCCCCTGCCTCATTTTTTTTTCAGCAAGGGGGGGTGGGGGCGACCCCCTGCCTCATTTTTTTTCCGACAGGGGGTCGCCCCTCCTGCCTCATTTTTTTATTCGGGCAGGGGGTCGCCCCCCTGCCTTTTTTTTTCGACAGGGGACCTCATTTTTTTTTTCGGCAGGGGACCTCATTTTTTTTTCAGCAGGGGGTTGCCCCCCTTGCATCATTTTTTTATTCAGGCAGGGGGTCGCCCCTCCTGCCTCGTTTTTTTTTTCCGGCAAGGGGGGCGCCCGACGATCACCGGGTTCCTGAACCACGACATCACCCCGTGCCTGCCGCTCCGGGGGACGATCACTGCCTCCGGAGACCTCATGCCGCTGTCGTATATCGCTCGCCTACTGACTGGCCGGCCGAACTCGAAAACCTGTTGGGCCAAACAGAGAGGTGGTCAACGCTTGGGCGACGTTCTGCCTCACCGAAATCCCGTCTGACTTCGATATTTATACTAATTTTTTTCCTTTCGACAGAAAGTGACTTCATTTTAATATAGTGTCTCTTGCAAATTTCTCAACGGATCCCGCTTGTGCCCCACCACCCGTGGTAAGTAAGTGACAAAAACAATGCAAATCGGGTAAATACCCATGGTGAGTAAGTGATGCAAGCACATCACATGTTATTTAATTTATTGGATGCAACACTTTACTGTTCACACACTCACTTAGTTGTTGATATCTAGGACTGCTTTGTTGGAGTTTGGAGATCATGTTAAGCATGATTTTAATGTAAGAGAATAGAAGTGTTCTTATTTTTGGAGTACGAATTTCATGCTAGGCATGGTAGTAGTTAGCGGGATATTGGAGTGTGTTTGCTGCAGGTACATGCTTGACATTTTTTTTATATGAATGTTTTCGATGTATTGCAATGTTTGATGTGATTGTATCCATGCTTGCATATAGTTACTTTCAATTTGATTATGACTTACATGTGAAATTGTATAATAAAAGCATGCTTCAAATGAATGTATCGTGTTATGAATAGTTTGCACATGGAAATATTAAGTTATCAATGCATGCATCATAATTCTTGTGATTGTATGCCATCATATATTGCATGATAAATTTGATATTTTCTTCATCATAACATTCTGATGATTCTCTTTTAACTGGTTAAGATACTATTCGTAACATTATACGACATAATGACTGTAAACCGTGAATGGATATATCGTAGGATAGTTGACAATGAGTTATCGCATGAATGTATGGATGGTGTTGAAAGTTTTATTGAATTTGCAACGACAAGTGTCAGTACAGTGGATCCCACAGGTCGGATTAGGCGTCCCTGCAAGATTTGTAAGAACAATCAATTTGTAGAACCTCATGGTGTTAGACATCACCTATACACGAAGGGTTTTGTGAGTGATTATTAGAATTAGACGTTTCATGATGAAGAAATTAGAAACAATTTTGATGCACGGGTGAATATAGTGCACGATAATCCATATATGGATTTGATATTTGATGGCACATAAACAGATTTGGGTTCCGTTATGGGTCCTAGTGATGTAACAACTGCAGTAGATGAAGAATCACCAAACGATGCATGACATTTTTTATTTGATATTTGATAAAGAATCACCAAATTGATTTGAAACAATTTGAATGTATTGCATGACATTTTTTATTTGTTAGAATATGGTTCGTGGAGCTTACAGTGGTTGTTCATCCAATAGTAGTCAGTCTCAACTTTTATCTACATGGGCTCCTTTGATAGGTATATCATTTAACTAATTGGATGCTTGATTAGTTGAAATGCGCATTATGAGAATTTCTAATATATTTTTTTACAGATGATGTTTCGCCTGTACAAAACCCACCTGCACCAGTTGATTATACAAGTCAGGAGCCAACACAGGATGCAGGGTCTTCTCAGTCTGGCACAAGAAGACTCATTCGAATAATGTATATCGATAATCGACCGTAAGTATTTTATTTTTACTTATTGTATATCTTATAAATATTGTATATTGATATTTTCTGCGTACCAATTCATGTGCAGCACAAGGTTCGAGCCATAGGAAGTAGTACGCGATATTAGGAATTCACTACTTCAACATCTACTAGGACTGATCGTTCAATGGAAAGAGTATCCAAAAGAGGTGATAGACAGATTGTGGTCATCATTTACGGTATACAGTTGTTTGTCATAGTTAATGTGTTTCATATTTAATTATTTGTTATAGTTATGTCTACTAACTTTCTGAAATATTTGTAGGCTTCGAATCGCTTCGCGACTACGATGGATGAACATAATGCAAGGAAGGTGTGGCAGAAGGTAGCTACCAATCGATTTGCAGACATGCTGCATAATATGGTGGGATAGATGATCCACTGCAGTGGAAGGGTCATGGACCTCCTACTATCAAGTCAGATGTTTGAGATGCAATGTGTGACAAGTGGGCTGAGGATGCATTTCGAAACCGTTCAGCGAAGGCTGCACAAAATCGAGCGAAAATGCTCGAAGCCCATCTACACACAGGTGAATTTAGGACTTTTGTGAGCCACCTGAAGAAAATGGTAACTCATCAATAAATAAACAAATCAATTTTATAAGTATTGTTACAAACCTGTTAACTAAATATTTTATCATTTCACTTCGCAGGAAGCAGAAAAAGGAAGCATTGTACCATACAAGGATATGTTTGTTCAAACACATAAACATAAGACCATGAGAGAGTTTGTATCGGAAAAGGCGAGAACGACAACGGTATGTATTTATTGTATTAATAATCATTGTAATATATAAGTTATCATAAACATTGTAATTCTTAATTATTAATTCATACTGTAAACATTATTTTGTAGGAGTCATATGAGCAACAGATGATAGAGCGATATAGCGATGACTCTACTCAGAATCCATCATTTGATCCTGCAGCATGGGTGACTGTAGCAGGTGAACCAAAAAAGGGTCATGTGTTCGGGTTTGAGAGTAATATGAACACTTCACTAATCGTTGTTTCTTCCAGTCACAACTCAGAGACTTCTCCCATCAACATCAGCTCCAAGCATCTGATTGATTCTTGGGATGATGTACGCCAGATCGTTAAGGACATAATGTGTGACTACTTCCATGAAACAATTGCTGACGTTCTCCGGGATGAGTTCAACAATTTTTTGCAGAATAGGGGGGCTTCGTTTGCAGGTGCCTCTCAGGTATGAAAGTTTCATGTGATGTATTGCATGTCATTAGATTTCATATAACTTTGATTGTCTTAACTTATATGCATTGCATATAATTTATTTCAGTATATTTTGTTTATCAATGCTGACCTTTTATATAATATTTCAGTATAATATTTTTACTGGCTTAGAACACATATGAGCATGATAGAATCACATATACAGTTTTTTTACTGCCTTTGAACACATATGAGCACGATAGAATCACATATACAATTTTTTTACTGCCTTAGAACACATATGAGCATGGTAGAATCACATATACAGTTTTTGACTGCCTTAGAGCACATATGAGCATGGTAGAATCACATATACAATTTTTTTGACTGCCTTAGAGCACATATGAGCATGATATAATCACATATACAGTTTTTTGCCTGTCTTAGAACACATATGAGCATGATAGAATCACATATACAGTTTTTTGACTGCCTTAAAACACATATGAACATGATAGAATCACATATACAGTTTTTGACTGCCTTAGAGCACATATGAACATGATAGAATCACATATAAAGTTTTTTTGACTGCCTTAGAACACATATGAGCATGATATAATCACATATACAGTTTTTTGCTTGCCTTAGAACACATATGAGCATGATAGAATCACATATAAAGTTTTTTGACTGCTTTAGAGCACATATGAGCAAGATAGAATCACATATAAAGTTTTTTTGACTACTTTAGAACACATATGAGCATGATAGAATCACATATACAGTTTTTTGACTGCCTTAGAACACATATGAGCATGGTAGAATCACATATACAATTTTTTTGACTGCCTTAGAACACATATGAGCATGATATAATTACATATACAGTTTTTTGCCTACCTTAGAACACATATGAGCATGATAGAATCACATATAAAGTTTTTTGACTGCCTTAGAGCATATATGAGCATGATAGAATCACATATACAGTTTTTTTGACTGCGTTAGAGCACATATGAGCATGATATAATCACATATACAGTTTTTTGGCCGCCTTAGAACACATATGAGCATGGTAGAATCACATATACAGTTTTTTTACTGCCTTAGAACACATATGAGCATGGTAGAATCACATATACAGTTTTTTTACTGCCTTAGAGCACATATGAACGTGGTAGAATCACATATAAAGTTTTTTTACTGCCTTTAGAACACATATGAGCATGATTGAATCACATATAAAGTTTTTTAACTGCCTTAGAATACATATGATCATGATATAATCACATATAAAGTTTTTTGCCTGCCTTAGAACACATATGAGCATGATAGAATCACATATACAGTTTTTTACTGCCTTAGAGCACATATATATGAGTATGATAGAATCATAAAAACAATTTTTTTATTGTCTTTAAAACACATATGTGCATGATTGAATCACATATAAAGTTTTTTTACTGCCTTAGAACACATATGAGCATGATAGAATCACATATACATTTTTTTGACTGCCTTAGAGCACATATGAGCATGATTGAATCACATATAAGTTTTTTTTACTGTCTTAAGAACACATATAAGCATGATAGAATCACATATATAATTTTTTTACTGCCTTAGAACACATATGAGCATGATAGAATCACATGTACAGTTTTTTTACTGCTTTAGAACACATATGAGCATGATAGAATCACATATAGAGTATAATTTATTTCAGTATATTTTGTTTATCAATACTCACCTTTCATTTCTCATGTAGGTTGCTGGCGATAATCAACGTAGTGGAGCTGAAGGGACAGATCAAGACAATGAACAAGAGGATGCACAAAATCTTGGCGATGATTAGATTTATGTGTTGAATTTGTTCTACCTTCTTTTTGTTTCAAAAATGTAAATGTTGAATTGTAAATAATTAGAACTTGCGAATTTTACAGTGGATCGATTAATTGTTTTAGTTTCCTTTTATGTGTATTTTGATGTGTACTTTGTTTTTTATTCACAGGAAATATAAATTGTATCACGAGAAATTTTTTCTCGATATTTAATTTTCATTTTTTTTTAAATTTTTGTTGTTGTTTGCGACGGATATATCCATCGCTAATTACTATTAGTGTTGAATATAGCGATGGATTAGCGACGACTATAAATCCATCACGACACCAAAATCACCGTATAGTAACGACGACCTTGCGATGGATGTTGGCATTCGTTATTCTGTTTCAACTTAGCGACGGAACTGGCGACAGATACATTCCGTCGCTACTTAGCGACGGAATGGGCGACAGATATATTCTGTTGCTAATTAGCGTCGAAAAATTCGTGATGGAAGCTATACGTCTATAATCCAACGCTAATCCATCGCTAACCTGTTTAGCGACGACTTAGTGTCGGATTAGTGACGAATTTAGGTCATCGCTAATCCACAAGTTTCTTGTAGTGGTATGAAACGAGGATGGAGGCAGGGACGAAGGTTAAAATCCATCCCCGTTCTGGGATAGAGGCAGGGATGGACATACCCTTTTCCCCACCCCGCCCTGCCTCATCCCCGTTTGTACCGGGGAAGGAGGACATGAAACGGGGATGAAGGTGGGGGTGGAGGTTAAAATCCATCTCCGCCGGGGGTGGAGGTGGGGATGGAGGTTCTAATCTTGAGGCGGGGTGGGGGTGGAGACCTTGTCCTCTGCCCCGCCCTGCACCACTGTCATCCCTATATATGGAAGTAAGAAGTAAGAACTAAGCAAAATAACAAAACTCCACCTCCTCAATACGAACTTATCCTTAAGGGGAGAAGATTTTTAGGGTTGGTTGTCGTTTGATGTCAACCCTCCTCCTCTATTGACACTAGCATAATAAGAAGCCCTACCAGATTGGAAGGCTAATCAAGCTTAATCTCCAGGCTCTAGTCTATAATAATATTGCAGCAGGTCTTTGAAATACTGAACATCTCTCTCTCTCTCTCTCATATATTAGTTCTCTTCTCCACTGAAAATTTTCATCATAGAGCTAATGCCATCAAAGACTTGATGACTCACACAAATGTATGTTGGTCTGGCATTAAATGGAACTACTTGATAAACCACAACAATCTAATAAGAAACATATGGTATTCTAGTGATAGCTGGCCTAGCTCTTATATGTATTCTCAAAAAAAGTTTGATCCTAGTGATAGCCTAGCCTTGGTACATTCTCAAAGAAGTTTTATCGCAACTCTTTGATCAAGTGTCTTCTTTCATTTGGTAGAGCTCGTAGATCCTAGGTGGATGCTGAAGTTTTTTTTTTATAGGCAAGCTGGGGTTAGGCATACCCCCTACCAGTTATACAACTATACCATTGGGTTTTGAACCTGCAACATCCCAACACAAGGTGACAAGCACTAGCTCCTATCAGACAAGTGGAGCCCCCCGTTGGTGGATGCTTAAGTTTTTTATGATGAGGAACCCTAATCAGAACTGTGTCACTTAATAGGCCTGCCACCTGCAAGGTAAACCTCGGGGTGAGGGCCATTGACACCCAAGCCCTTACGGAGGCCACCAGTTAAAGGTATCTACATAGTTGATTGGAGTCGAACTTGGGATGAAGATGTCATCACCTTCTCCCTAGGGCCGCTGCCACTTGGGCAATCCGGGCTGGTAAGCTGAAGTTGTGGACACCACCTTGCAACTTGATAGACTGATGTGTTTTTGGATCCCGAAAGAATGTAATGATACGAAAAATAACCGTACTGTGTGGCTAATTTGACCTGATTCCTTAAAAAACTTACAAATTTTTATATTCTCTCGATATTCAAAATCATAAATATCTGATATCATTAAAGCACTTTTACCTTTAACAACTAGGAATTTAGGCATTTTTGCAATAAAATTATACTGCCCGTCGAATATGTGTAACACCACTTAAATCTAGAATCACAATTTTTTTTATGCAAATTTTGACCTCATGAGCTCGCATAAATTTATTTGTGAAATCTCAGTTAAACAGCAACTACTAAAATCACAAATATAATATTTTTTCATATATAAGTTAATATTGCACAAAAATATATTTATGAAACACTTACCACTAATTTTGCAAATATCTTACTTTTCACATATATTGAACGTTTTCGCATGAAATTATTTGCAAATCTCTAGATATCACAAATATTGTACTTAAATAGTTATAAAATTATGACAAATATGCAAAATTTTTTATTTTTTATGAATTTCACAAATAATGTATAAATCTGTTATGGATTTTTGCATATAACAACCTAAATAACAGTGAATGTAAGCAAATAGACATTCAAATCGTTTAAACATTCAAATGATTTGAAAACATATAAGCAATGACATTATATACAAATCATTCAACAATGCTTTCAATTTAAACATTAAATCATTTAAAGTGCAAGAGCAATGGTTTCAGTTTAAACATTTAACAATGGTTTCAATTTTACATTCAAATCATTTAAACATTCAATTAATGCCATTATATACAAGTAAATGACAAACAAACGACTCTATATAAAAATTCATTCTTAAAAATATTCAAATCACATTATATACAAATCAATGAGTAAGTCAATGAGTTACAATATTGATCTTCAAATATATACAAAAAAATAAAAGCAATCAAATGAATTTCTACAGTTGAGGATGTTGTGATTGCCGCGATCGTAGCTCATCGATGACCTTATTTGCATTATCTATAAGGCCAGCTTGAGTACATATCATATTCTTTCTTCAAGTGCAAGAGTCAAGTCTGCCTACGATCTACTTACGCTCTTTTTGTGCTTCTCTCCAACTTTCTTCTCTTCCTGAAAGACCCTCTTTGTCATTGAAGAACATGCAACCTGCTAGGCGGCTATAAAATCATCATTGGTGACACGTTCCATGAACAACAAGCCGATGTCTTCTCCACTCTCGTGCCAGTCTTGAGATTCAGAAAAGAAAACCATGGGGTAATCCTTTGTGGCATGCGATAAAAATTTGCTAATTGTGCGAGGATGACTAATTAGTTGCTGAACAAACCCAATCTGTTGAATGACTCGGTTGAGCATTTGGCGCTCAACTCCATTTATATTGTACATCCAAATGTCCTTCCTAGCGATGACCTTCATCCACACAACCACATCGACATTCTCCTCCTACTCCAACATGCCTTCATAGGGGCACT
This sequence comes from Nuphar pumila, assembly GCF_984573655.1. NCBI lineage: Eukaryota > Viridiplantae > Streptophyta > Magnoliopsida > Nymphaeales > Nymphaeaceae > Nuphar > Nuphar pumila. Next base: position 20,615,682 of record NC_143254.1, on the reverse strand, counting down.
AGTTTACTTACATTTTCTTTATGGTTAAGCTTATATACATGCATTTATTAAAAACACATACAAACTATCAACAACAATACTTATGTTTGCCCTAGTCAGCCTGTGAAGCGATGCAGTGCAGTTGACACATGACATACGAGAACCCACCAATCTTTGATCACGACCTTCTTTGTTGCATGACTGGCTTCACATTATGGCCCTCTTCATTGCATGACTGACTCTACATTGTGGCATATGAAAATTTATCGGCAACGTCTGGGGTCTTTCAATGCATATGTGCTCTCATATCCAAATCTTCATAACAATGATTAACAAAGATTAATACATAGTATGTATCAAAATATATTATGTAAGTATAAAAATAACTATAAAAAAAGGTACAATGAAAGAATAAATACCCTCAAAAACACCAATATCCTGACAATTTTTTTCTTTCGCTCCTCGTGCTATTCAAACTTGCATACATGTGCGCAAGTGCGACTACTCTCCATACATATTAATTGACGTGATCCAGGTCTTCCAACAATTCGATGTAAAATACATGGACTGCCTTTTCACTAATGTCGATGAATAAGCATGAGCCAAAGAAGTATAGAAAGAATGCTCTCACCGTCTTGTCCACCCTACTATCACCATTTCCTCCAACACATGGTAGGTTTGCCTTCATCTTCCTTGCCTTACTGGGGTCATAATTATTCCTAAGCCATAAAAATTTGATCGTATCGACTTCAAATGCGTCATCATCTACTTGTAAATAATATCACACAACTGCTTGAAAAATTTTCACTGTTGTCCACTAATTGGCTCCCATGGTACTTCAGTCTGATTATTCGTGCCATGTCCTCCAACATGATGGTCATCTAAAAATCTTTGAACTAGAATGCGTTAGTTGTTGGATTCCAAAACTGAGATGGCTGATATTTCAAGGGGTGATTTCCAAGAATTTGCAAAAATGCATTCGATCCAACAATTCCTTCGCTTCCTCCGTTAGTGTTAAAAACCATTAGTATGCTTGGTTCTAGTAAAACTGATGTATGCAAGATGCTGATTTTTCTGAATCAATTGGCTGAGAATCCTGCAATCCAAATTAATTTTACTCAAATCAGTTAATTTCAATGAATTCATATATATATATATATTTAATCAATGAAATCGGTTATTTATAATGAATTTTTATATTTTGCACACATACATGACAAACTAATCAATTGCATTCATATATAATAGTAATATATATATATATATCAATTTAATTAATAAAATAAGTCAATTGCAATAAATTTTTATATTTTGCACACGTATATAATAAACTAATTAATTGCATTCATGTATAGTAATAATATATATATATATCAATTTAATTAATAAAATAATTTAATTAAAATGAATTATTACATTTTGCACACATACATGACAAACTAATCAATTGCATTCATGTATAGTAGTAATAGCAATATACATATATCTCAATTAATTAATGAAATCAGCCAATTACAATGAATTTTTACTTGTCTATAAACATCGAACCTTCTTCTCCGTTGTGACCTCTTCGTTGAAGCACGCACTGTCGCCTGCGCATGAAGAGTAGCCGCCTGCGCATGAAGAGTAGCATCAAACTTCTGAGGAGTGTTTGCATCCGATTCAGGCACATGACCCTCACTTATATCTACTTCCTGAAGAAGTTCCATATTAACCTTAGCCCTTTGGTCAGGTACTTTCTCTACCCTCTCATCACTACCACTACAAGTAACCGTATCTTTAATTTTATTTATCCAAGCATTGAGGTTAACAACAACCACATAGCTAGCCAATGGGTCACCCTCCTCCTTCTTAGATGTTTTCAGGATGTGAGACAAGATTGTGCCTACAAACTGCTTAACTTTTTCTACATATTCTGCCTTAAATACAAGTCACTTTGGAATATATAGCTTACTTCTTAAACACAATTGTATGTAATTATCGATGATGCATTTTTTGTGGAAAATGTTGGACACCTACATTTTGGCAATGGATATGGCTCCCTTTCTACCCACTTATGTACACTAAGTCGTGCTTTCAAATTACCAGAATGACCCAATTCATACTTCTTCGTTGGCCTTTGTTGTTGTTCTTAACAAATTTTAAATAATGTGGGTGTGGTCCTTTTCGACATAGTCTTTTTCTTATTGGCAATATTGTATTAATAAACATATTCAATTTTTATCAACAAGCATTGTAAAAAATACACATATTTGTGTTTCAAAAAACATAAAAGTAAACAATGTTTTATTTATTCAATTATTAAATAAAATGGAACAATGTTTGAATCAGCTGTTAAACAAAATGAAAACAGTGTTTGATTCAACTGTTAAACAAAATGAAACAGTGTTTGATTCAACCGTTAAACAAAAAGGGCATATTGTGTTTACCAGAAAATACGTCATCGATGGTTCAACAATGATGAAATGCCTCCAATGAATAGTTGCCAAAAATAGTTGCTGGAAGGGAAGCAAGTTGAAGACCACTGGTTGGGAACAAAAGACAAAAAAACCCCCTACATTATGCAAAAAATAATTAGGTTGGAGAGTTTATATATGATTCGAGAAAATATTTCACAACAAATAAGCAATATCGCATATGCGTCATGCTTTCACAAGTAGTTAAGTATGATATTTGCAATATAAGGTGATTCACAAATTACGTTATGCAAGAACGTGTGGTATATGCTAATAAGTAAGATATTTGTGAATTTAGTAGGGTTTTGTAAAATGAAACAATTTTATAAATTTATGTGATATTGTGTTGTATATGTGAATAAGTAAGATATTTGCAAATTTGGTGGTAAGTGGTAAGTGCAATTTCACACATAAATTTATGTGATTTCTGGAAGTATATGCGAAAAAACTATGATATTTGTTAATTTAGTGGTAAGTAGTAAGTGGAGTTTCACACATATATTTTTGCGATTTCATGAAATATATGCGAAAGAGTGATATTTGTGATTTCAATTTTACTGAGATTTCGCGAATAAATTTATGCGAGTTCGTGAGGTCTAAATTCAAATTAAAAACCTACGACTCTAGATTTAAGTGGATGTTGGACATATTCGACGAGCAATACAATTTTATCGCAAAAATGCCTAAATTCGCAGTTGGGAAGGGTAAAAATGTATTAATGATATCAAATAATGTATTTTGAAAATTAAGAGAATATAAAAAATTCTAAGGTTTTTAAGAAATCATGTCAAATTAGCCATACAGTGCGGTCATTTTTCTGATAATTATATTCCTAGACAATTAGCTCAGTCAGGGACTCTGGGTTTGTGTCTGTCTTGGAAGGACAAACTACCAGACTGGTTTCCTTTCAATGTAGATTTTTTATTGAATTGTTTACCCCTGTAACCAGTTTGCTTAGAAAGAAAGTTAGTGACGGTTTGACATGAAAGGCTAACCACCAAAAGCCACTGGTGATACTTTAAGGATGGATTTTGATGCCCTCGGATCTAAGATACTCAAGGATCTCGAGCTGAGATCAAATCTTAAGATTTCTAGTCTGAAACCGTAGTCCTCCCCGACACTACAAGTCCGCTGAAAGGTTTTTGTCTTACGGTAAGAATCTCAGATACAAGGATCTGAGATCTCCAGTTTGAGAGAGGTTGGATCAAAGCATCCACCCAATGCCTTGATCTGCGTGTCTGCTAAATTTTCCTTAGAGATCTGCAGTATTCAAACGCACCCTAGGAATCATATGTGGTGTTTGCTTGACACCTTAGTAAAGTTTGCCCATGAAAGAACTTCACCAAATAACCTATTGGTTTTTGGTGACAATGACTAAAGAAAAGATAATTGAGTTTGAATAAAAGGAATAGATGGGATCAGTAAAAGATGTTAGTTAAGTTGTGTTCAGTAAGTTATTACTTAATTGGCCACCTTTAATGAGAAACAGGGCTGCAGAACAAGATGGGTCTACCTAGTTGGATATTGGCCTCTCTTAAAGGGATCCTTGCATCATGATCTGGCAGGCATGACATATCTGTTGGTTCTTGTTACAATTCAATGAGATATGATTCGCATAACAAATTTGATGTGGAAATTATATTACTGTTCATATCATCTGCTTTATTTAGTTAATCTTACATATGATGAGATTATGCACAACCAACCTGGCTCTTAAGCTCATACTTCCCTTGGTCTTTAAGCATGTTTAACTAATGAAATATGGATGTGAAGAGTTCACCGAATGAACTAGTGCAGCTTTTGCCCCAGTCCTTAGAAAGCTTGACTTTATAGGGTACGTGGGGAGCTAACCATATACAAAAGAGACATATCCCCTAGAATTTAAACATTTTCTTGAGTGGTTGGTATATATTGGTGTGATGTTGATGGCCTCTGCTGAACCTCCAGAATGAATGTCTGAGAATTATGGTTCAGGGGTCAATTTAATGTTACCACTGTATTCACTCCCAGTCAAGTTTTCATCAAATTCAGTTTGCCTGGTTCTAATTTATAGGCATTTCTACTTCCAGCCAAGAAGATGGAATCTTCAGTAGCCTTTCACTCGAGTTTACCATCTCTCTCTCTCTCTCTCTCTCTCTCTAATATATATATATATATATATATATATATATATATATATATATATATATATATATATATATATATATATATAACAATGCTAAGGTGCTCGAGGAGCACCTACTCCCACCTACTTGAATTCATAGTTGTAGGTTGCATATTCTTAATCAGATCTTATTGATGTACTCAACATAGTTTATTTGATAAAAAACATGTATCGGATCATGTTTTTTAGATCATGAAATTTTGATACATTGTGAGTCATTGATTTTTGAAGATCTGAAAAAAAACTACACATGAACCAAAACGTGTTTTCTACTAAATGCTTATAGAACATATCTATAGGGTCTGATCAACAAAAAAAGTTCAAAATTTTGAAAATTTAGAGCTTTTATTAGGTGGGAGTAGGCACTCCGAGGGCACTGTATCATTATTAATATATTCGGGAGCACGGTATCGTGTCTAATATATATATTCAAAAGAATGTCCAAGGTAGACAACCGATGATGATCGATGGTGTTCCTTATCTAAGGATCAAGTTTTTCACATTTTTGGATTTTATCATTTATTTAGTAAACATGTTTTAGATTATGATTTTTCACTATTTAGCTGATTTTCTAAAAGAGCTAAAAATCAACACCGTAAAGTTTTAAATGCATGGTAAACCGTTGATTTTTCATGTTTAGAAAAACATATCTAGATATAGTAAAGTCTTTGTGTAAAGTATATTTCATACTAAATAAATTATAAAAAATATATGCAACGTCTGATTGATGAAATGCTCAAGCATTAGAAAGGGAGCTTAGTTATAGATTTTGGGCCTTCAATTGGTTGCAAGGTGCTCCTTCCCTCTCTCTCTCTCTCTCTCTCTCTCTCTATATATATATATATATATATATATATATATATATATATATATATATATATATATATATATATATATATATATATATATGCCATTCAAATGAGCAGGGAACTGTTTTGATTGATAACACTACAACAGAGCAGTAGATTAGCGACGACCACCTTTCGTCGCTAATCCGTCGCTAATCCGTCGCTAACCATGTTAGCGACGGATTAGCGACAACGCGGCGACAGTATGCTTACGTCGCGAATATTTCGACGCTAACTGGCGACGGAATTATTCCGTCGCCAAGTCCGTCGCTAATTGCGACGGAATAACGAGCGCTATATTCCGTCGCCAATCCGCCGGTACTAAACGGCGACCACGGCGTGGCGACGGATTTAATTCCGTCGCTAAGCCGTCGCTAGATTAATATGAATAGCAACGGAATCATCCGTCGCTAATCCGTCGCAAAAACGAAAAAAAATCAAAAAAAATTTATTTAAAAATTAATTACGGAGAACTGTACAATTTATATTTCCTGTACAATTTATATTTCCTGTAAATAAAAAACAAACCACACAAAAAAATTCATATAACAAGTATCTATAATAATTAATCGTTCCACCTTAAAACTAAAAAGTTTAATTATTTACAATTCAACAATTACAATTAGGAAAAATAAAAAAAATAGAACTTCTTCAACACAGTCCTCTAATCATCGCCAAGATTTTGTGCGTCTTCTTGTTCATTGTCTTTATCTGTCCCTTCAGCTCCACTACCCTGATTATCGCTAGCAGCCTACACAAGAAAAGAACAGTCAGTATTGATAAACAAAATATAATGAAATAAATTACACACTATATGTGATTCTATCATGTGCTCATGTGTGATCTAAGGCAATAAAAAAACTCTATATGTGATTCTATCATGCTCATATGTGTGCTAAGGCAGTCAAAAAATTGAATATGTGATTATAGCATGTTCATATGTGTTCTAAGGCATATAAAAAAACTCTATATGTGATTCTACCATGCTCAGATGTGCTTTAAGGCAAGCAAAAAACTATATATGTGATTCGATCATGCTCGTATGTGTGCTAAGGCAGTAAAAAAATTGAATATGTGAATATAGCATGCTCATATGTGCTCTAAGGCAGGCAAAGCCAAAAATTTTATATGTGATTCTATCATAAATGATATATAACATGTTCATATGTGTTCTAAGGCAGTTAAAAAACTCTATATGTTATTATAGCATGTTCATATGTGTGCTAAGGCAGTCAAAAAACAGAATATGTGATTATAATATGCTCATATGTGTTCTTAGGCAGTAAAAAAACTGAATATGTGATTATAGCATGCTTATGTGTTCTAATGCAATCAAAAAAACTTTATATGTGATTCTATCATGCTCATATGTGCTCTAAGACAGACAAAAAGTTAAATATATATATATATGTGATTCTATCATGCTCATATGTGTGCTAAGGCAGTAAAAAAATTGAATATGTGATTATAGCATGTTCATATGTGTTCTAAGGCATCTAGAAAAACTCTATATGTGATTCTACCATGCTCAGATGTGCTTTAAGATAGTCAAAAAAACTATATATGTGATTATACCTGAGAGGGACCTGGAATCGAAGATCCCCTATCCTGAACAGCGGCCTTGATCTCATTTCGGAGAAAGGGGGCGACGGTGTATTGGAAGTAGTTATTCAGTGATTCATTAATGATCTCGCGTACATCATCACCGGAAAGAATAGTCGGCTGCTTGGAGCTTATGTCGGCGCAAGAAGTTGGTGAGCCGTAACTGGAAGAACCAATAACTGGTGAAGTGTTCATATTACTCCCAAACCCGAACACGCGACCTTTTTTGGGTTCACCTGCTGCAGTCACCCATGCTGTAGGATCAAATGATGGATGCTGAGTAGCGTCTTCACCATATCGCTCTACCATTTGTTGCTCATATGCCTCCTACAAAATAATGTTTAAAGTATTCATTAATAATTAATGATAACATTATGATGACTTGCATATATATTGCAATGATTATTAATAGAATTAATACATACCGTTGTCGTTCTCGCCTTCTCTGATACGAAGACTCCCGTGGTCTTCCGTTTATGTGTTTCTACAAACACATCCTTATATGGTACACTGCCTCCTTTTTCTGCTTCCTGCGAAGTTAAATGACAAAAGATTTAGTACACAAATTTGCAACTATACTTATAAAATTAATATTATATATTGATGAGTTACCATTTTCTTTAGGTGGCTCCCAAATGTCTTAGATCCACCTGTGTGTAGATGGGCTTCGGGCATCTTCGATCGATTTTGTGAAGCCTTCGCAGAGCGATTTTTAAATGCATCTCCCGCCCACATATCGCACATTTCATCCCAGTAATCTCTCCTGATAGTAATAGGACCATGGCCCTTCCACAGTAATGGATCATCTACTACGCCAGATGCTTTTTTTGCTGCAGTCTTCATAGTGTGCAGCATGTCTGCAAATCGATTGGCAGCCACCTTCTGCCACACCTTCCTTGCATCATTTTCTTCCACCGTAGTTGCAAAGCGATTCGAAGCCTACAAATATTTTCAGAAAGTTAGTAGACATTGCTTAAATAAATTAAATATGAAACACATTAACTATGAGGAACAACTGTATACCATGAATGAGGACCACAATCTGTCTAATACCTCCTTTGGGTACTCTTTCCATTGAGCAACTGGTCCTGGTAGATGTTGAAGAAGTGAATTCCTAATCTCCCGTACTACTTCTTGTGGCTCAAACCTCGTGCTGCACATGAATTGTTACACAGTAAATATCAATATAAAATATTTAAAAGATATGCAATAATTGAAAACAAAATACTTACGGTCGATTATCGATATACACTATTCGAATGAGTCTTCTTGTGCCAGCCTGTGAAGACCCTGTTTCCTGTGTTGGCTGTTGACTTGTGCGATCAACTGGTGTAGGTGGGTCGTATACAGGCGCAACATCATCTGTAAAAAAATACACACCAAGTTCTCAGAATGTGCATTTGAACTAATCAAGCATCTAATTAGTTATATGATATACCTATCACAGGAGCCCGTGAAGATGAAGGTTGAGCCTGGCTACTACTGGATGAGCGACCACTATAACCTCCACGAACCATATTCTAACAAATAACATATGTCATACAATACATTCAAATAATTCACATCAAGTATTACAATGCATTCAAGTCATTCACATCAAGCATTGCAATGCATTCAAATAATTCAAATCATTGACATCAAGTATTGCACTAATTCAAATCATTCGTTAATTGCATAAATTATAATACATTCAGATAAATTACAATGCATTCGAATCATTCGTATCAAGTATTACAATACATTGAAATAAAATTTTTAATCATTCACACCAAGTATTGCAATACAACTCACATCAAGTATTACAATGCATTTAAATAGAGGTTTGTAGTATAAGATTTTTTTCACTAGCTTGAGAATTCTTCCTCGTCACTAGTTTGACTTTCTTCTTCTTCTTCTTCTTCTTCTTCTTCTTCTTCTTCATTGTTTGCCCATCCACTTGGTACATCATTTGGATCACATTCCTCTATGAATGTTTCATCAGCCAATGGAGATATGACATGCATATCATGCGCAACATCGTGACCATAAGCGAAGTCACAGACATCATCTGATTGATAGTAATCACTGTCTTCAGCTAACTCATCTTCTTGTAACTGATCATACTCGGGGTATAGTTTGGATTTCACCTTGCAAACTGCCCACCATTCATTTCTATCTGACTTTTTTATACTCGGATATGAAGTATAATAAACTTGTTGAGCTTGCGAGGCTAATATGAATGGTTCATATGTTCCAAACCTGGATTTATGATTCACCTCCACAATGCCTGAAGCTTTGTCGAGTCTTGTTGCAGTTGGATCAAACCAATGACACTTGAATACCGTAACCCTGTTATTCATGCCTAAGTAAGTCAACTCCATTATTTCCTCTATAACACCGTAGTAATCATGTTCATTTTCACCGTAGCTGCTACCCTTGACACACACGCCACTATTTATCGTTGATTTGTTTATACCGTAGTCTTTTGTATGGAATCGATAACCATTTACGATATACCCGTTGTAGCATTGCACAACTTTGGTCGGACCATTTTCTAAATCACATATTCCTTGATCTTTAACATCACCATGGCGAACCTACGCACAGACATAAACAATTATTGTGATCACGATCAATTAAGTAACTTAGTGTTGTTTATAAGTACAAAATTTATGTTAGCTTCTTTACCAACTGTTTCAACCACTCCACAAACTTAGTTTCACGTTCTTTTTGTACTTCTGCATTAGTGAGATGTGAAACTTTGCTTTGCAACTCCAGATCAAATCGTCTGCAAACCACAAATACTTATATTACCGAGCCATGTATCCACATATAGAACATAAAAGGATTTATAATTGAGTTGCATATACATATACTTACTCGATGTATGGGTCGATCGCTGAACAATTAAAAAGAATATAGATGTGTGCTGCATCTTGCTCTCGATCTGTCAATAGCCTTGATCGGCAACTACCAAATGCATGCCCAAGTCGTTGAAATATCGACAGCTTGTCAGCTACAGTTACTTGTTCTCCATCATCGTTACGGGGCGGGCATGTGTAACGTGTTGAAATATGAGGTTCGAAGTACATAGATGAGAAATTTGAAATCTCTTCTAAAGTGTACGCCTCACAAATAGAGCCTTCTACTCTTGCTTTATTACGAACCTTTTTTTTTAGGTCGAACATGCATCTGACAAGAATATACATTTCAAATTTTAAATATCTGTCATTAAAGAGACAAATATAAAAAAACATATACCTTTCAAATGGGTACATCCATCGATATTGCACAGGGCCACCAACCCTTAGTTCATATGGCAGATGTATGATCAAATGTTCCATAACATCGAAAAATGCTGACGTAAATATCTTTTCTAACAGACAAACAGTGGTGATGACAGAGTCCTCGAGATTCTTTACATCTGATACAATGACCTCCGATGCGCACAATGTTCTGAAAAATCCGCTCAACTCAGACAATACCCCCATATAGGTTTGTCTAACATATCATGGAATGCTAGGGGTATCAATCGTTGCATAAAGATATGACAATCATGGCTCTTCAACCCATATAACTGTCCATCGTCAATCTTCACAGCCCGAGCAATGTTAGAGACATATCCATCTGGAAATCTCAGTTGTCTCAACCATTGACATACATGTTTTATTTGATCAGGTTCGAGCACGTACTTCGCCTTTGGTTTCAGTACTTTGCCATTATACTCTTTGAGTTCCAATTCTGGTCTTTTACATATTAATTTTAAATCCATACGGGCCTTCGGATTATCCTTCGTTTTTCCTTTAATATTCATTACTGTATTGAACACATTATCAAACACATTTTTCTCTACATGCATCACATCCAAATTATGTCGTATCAATAGGGTCGGCCAATACGGTAGTTCCCAAAAAATAGATTTTTTCGTCCAATTGTGTTCCTTCCCAAATCCACGGAAGGGTGTAGGACTGCGGGCATCTGTTAATACATCTGGAAAGTATCGCAATCTTCTTAAAATCTCTATGCCAGACAATCTTGAGGATGGACCTTCCATTTCAGTTGTGCCTGCTGTAAATGCATTCTTTTGACGTCGGAACGGATGATCGCTGGGTAGAAATCAACGATGGCAATCAAACCAGCAAGGCTTCCTTCCATGCCTCAATCTAAAAGCTTTGGAATCCTCCATGCAGTACGGACAAGCCAACCTCCCATGTGTGCTCCAACCAGATAACATACCATATGCAGGGAAGTCACTGATTGTCCATAGAACAGCGGCCTTCATGTTGAAATTTTGTTTTTTGTGGGCATCATACGTGGTAACACCGTCATCCCACAGTACTTTTAATTCATCAATCAATGGCCTTAGATATACATCAAGATTTTGGCCAGGTGAGGTCGGACCAGGGATCAACAGAGACAAGAAAAGATTTGGACGTTTCATACACAAGCTTGGTGGAAGGTTGTATGGAGTTACAAATACTGGCCAGCATGAGTATGGAGTTGATCTACCCCCAAATGGATTAAATCCATCTGTACATAGACCGAGTCTAACATTTCGCACTTCCATTGCGAAGTTCTGATGAGTACGATCAAAGTGCTTCCAAGCTTCAGCGTCAACAGGATGCGTGATCTTGTTTTCATCGTGTCGAACTTTATTTGCATGCCATCTCATGTGTTTAGCTGTCTTTGAAGACATATACAATCGCTGCAATCTAGGAGTGATAGGAAAGTAGCGGAGCGACTTGTATGAAACTTCCTTTGATCTCGTGCTACCATTGCCTCTTGTCTTTGGCTTGAACCGAGGATGCCCACATGACGGGCATGATATGTCATTTTCCTGCTCCTTGAAATACAACATGCAGTGATTTGGACAAGCATCAATCTTTTTGTAACCCATACCTAGAGCGTTGACCATAACTTTCGCACGATAGAAATTTTGTGGCAATTTCTCATCTTTAGGCAACATACTCTTCACAATCATGCACAAACGGTCAAAACATGATTGACTCAAATTATACTCGGACTTCAAATTCATTAGTTGAAGAACTGCAGACAAGATAGTGTGACTCTCACAACCGTTCCAAAGTGGCTCATCAGCATCTCTAAGTAAATCATAAAATCTACTAGCTGCATCGTTTGGTGATTCTTCATCTACGACAGTTCTTACATCACTAGAACTCATAGCAGAACCCAGTTCTGTTCCTGCAGCATCAAATATCAAATTCGTATATGGATTATCGTGCACCACATTCACCCGTGCATCAAAATCGTTTCTAAATTCTTCTCCATGAAACGTCAAGTTCTGATAATCACTCACAAAACCCTTCCTGTATAGGTGATGTCTAACGCCATGAGGTTCTACAAATCGATTATTCTTACAAATCTTGCAGGGACACCTAATCCGACCTGTGGGATCTACCGTACTGACACTTGCCATTGCAAATTCAATAAAACTGTCGACACCATCCATATATTCATGCGATAACTCATTGTCTACTATCCTACGGTACATCCATTCACGGTTTGCAGTCATTCTGTCGTATGATGTTACGAATAGTATCCTAACCAGTTAAAAGAGAACCATCAGAATACTATGATGAAGAAAATATCAAATTTATCATGCAATATATGATGTCATACAATCACAAGAATTATGATGCATGCATTGATAACTTAATATTTTCATGTGCAAACTATTCATGACACGATACATTCATTTGAAGCATGCTTTCAGTATACAATTTCACATGGAAGACATAATCAAATTGAAAGTAACTACATGTAAGCATGGATACAATCACATCAAACATTGCAATACATCGAAATAATTCATATCAAACAAATATCAAACATGTACCTGCAGCAAACACACTTCAATATCCCACTAACTACTACCATGCATAGCATGGACTCCGTACTCCAAAAATAAGAACACTTCCATATTCATACATTAAAATCATGCTCAGCATGATCTCCGAACTCCAACAAAGTAGTCATAGATATCAACAACTAAGTGAGTGTGTGAACAATAAAGTGTTATATTCAATAAATTAAATAACATGTGATGCGCTTGCATCACTTACTCACCACGGGTATTTACCCGATTTGCATTGTTTTTGTCACTTACTTACCACGGGTGGCGGGGCACAAGCAAGTTCTGTTGAGAAATCTGCAAAAAAAAATGATGTTTTAAAATGAAGTCACCATGAAATTATTCGACCATATTAAATCATAAAACCTTAAAATACAAGAAAATAAATTATAAATAAACCAAAACATCATAAACTATAAGAAAAATAAACCATAAAATTAAATAAAAAAGCCACAATTTAAACCTTAATCAAACAAGGAAAAAACCTGCCAAAATCAAATACAAAAAAATCCTTCATCAAATTAACTAAAAAGTATTAATTAAAAAAATGTGATTTAAATCCCTAATTATAGAAAATAAAAATAAAAACTCTAAATAAATAAAAAAAACCTAATCAAATTAACTATAAAAGCCTTAATTAAAAAATTTTGATTTAAAGTCCTAACCAAATTAACTAAAAATCCTTAATTAAAAAAATTATGATTCAAATCCCTAATCATAGAAAATAAAAATAAAAGCTCTAATCAAATCCAAGAAAACCCTAATCAAATTAACTATAAAATGCCCTAATTTTTAAATTTTGATTCAAAGCCCTAATAAAACAAAATCAAATAAAAAACCCTAATTAAATTAACTACAAATAGCCTTAATTTAAGAAATTTGATTCAATTGCTTAATAAATGAAAATCAAAATAAAAAATCCTAATCAATGAAAATCAAAGAAAACTAAACAATAAAAATAAAATAAAAACCCTAATTTCTGAAAAAAGAAAAAAAAGAGCAAGAAACCAGGGGGTCGACCCCCGGCCGGACATCAAAAGGGGTTGACCCCCTGCCGGACAAGGCAGGGGGTTGACCCCTGGCCGGAGACGGCAAGGGGGTCGACCCCGGCCGGACAAGGCAGGGGGTTGACCCCCTGCCGGACATCAAAAGGGGTTGACCCCCTGCCGGGGTTGACCCCCTGCCGGACACGGCGGGGGGTCGACCCCCGGCCGGACATGGCGGGGGGTCGACCCCCCCCCCCCCCCCGGCCGGACACGGCAGGGGGTCGACCCCCTACCAGGGTTGACCCCCGGCCGGACACGGCAGAGGGTCGACCACCTACCGGGGTCGACCGCCTGGCAGAGTCGACCCCCTGCCGGAAAACGCAGGGGGTCGACCGCCTGGCAGAGTCGACCCCCTGCCGGAAAACGCAGGGGGTCGACCGCCTGGCAGAGTCGACCCCCTGCCGGAAAAAGCAGGGGGTCGACCTCCAATCCATTTACGTACCTGCGGTTGCTCCGGGCAGCGACGGCGGCAGCGGAAGGTTGACGGAAGGAAGAGGGCGGCAGGAGGGAGAGGGCGGCGGGCGGGAGCAGCGAAAGGAGAAAGGAAAAAGAGGGCTGGGATTAGGGGTAATGCGACATATAGCGACGACTTAGCGACGGATTAATTCCGTCGCTAAGCCATCGTAATTCAAAAAACAAAAAAGGCGACAGAAAATATTTCGTCGCCTAGGCCGTCGCTATGTTGCGACGGAATCTTAGCCGTCGCAATTCCGTCGCTAACTGTCGTATTTATTGCGACAAAACATTCTCTCGCAAAATCCGTCGCTACTTAGCGACGGATTTTGCGAGGGAATGTTTTCTGTCGCTAGTTTCGTAAAATTCTACAAATATAGCGATGGATTCATTTCTCTCGTTAATCTGTCGCTAAGTAGCGACGATATAACTCCGTCGCTAAATTCCGTCGCTAATCAACTATTTTTTTGTAGTGTAAGCAAAGTTTTGTTGAGGCGTAATTGTCACTTGAACAAGTATCACTTTTGTTGTTGCTCAAAGAGGTATAAGGTCACAAAACCAGTATGAGCGAGAAAGGATTAGAAGGCTAATATGTCAACTGATAAAAGAGGTTTAAACTAGGGTTGCACATGAGCGGGGCTTAGGCTCAAAAAGCTTGGCTCATTCAAAAAAATAGTATGTTCAAGCTCAATTCGGGCGCGAACACCTAATGTATAAACTAGGCTAGGCTCGAACAGAGTTTACTTATTTTTAATTTTTTTTTTTAAACGGGTGTGTGAAGGGCTGGATTCGAACCCCGCTACTCACACTAACTCATGACATCCTAACCAATTGGGCTAAATCACCTTAGGAACCTTTTTGAGAAACAAAAATTATACATATACTAAAACTCAAAGCTTGATCAAGCTAGGCTTTTTTATGTTTAACGAGCTCGAGCTTTTGTAAAAGCTCAGCTTGTTTACTTACCTGGATTGTGCACCCCTAGTTTAAACACATGATTCATATATGGGGATTGCACACAACCTCCATCCATATACCGGAAATTTTCAAAAACCACACCTAAAGTTTGGGTATTAATAAAAAACACAATTAAGTTTTGCAAAATTTTAAAAAGGCACCTAAATTTTTGCATCATTAATCAAAAACAAAGTTTCGACCATTTAACTTAGGTTATCACTAAACCAAGATGAATTAATAGAGTTAATTTACTAGTTTACCCTAGGTAAAATGATAATTTTACAATACATTTGACAACAAACTTCATGGTAATAAACTTTTAAGGCTTTTAATTAACTATGATATTTTTAGGTGTATTTTAAAAAAATTAATTAAACTTAGGTGCCTTTTTTGAAAAATTTCCTAAAAATTTACCGTGGTGATAAGTTGAAACATAGAGTCGTGAGAGAAGTTGGTGAGATGGCCTGTGACAGTGACGCACCTTATCTACTATATCAAGTATAGTCGGCCTTTTATAACAAACCACCATAAAATTGGTAGGTAGGCTTGTCAATATGGGATTGGATCATTTCTATGGACGAGAAAGGGGGTGGTCCTAACTTTTTTTTTATTAGGTTCAGTTAGAGCTCTTTAAAATTCATCTTTTAAGTACTTTTTTGCATAATTTAGACCGCCCATTATTAAACATGGTATGACTGTCACAAATTATTTTTGCAAATATGTACGTCATCAAATATAATACGATTTTTGCAAATCATGTTTGTGAATATCCAAAAAAATATGCGAACATACTTTAACTAAACAATCATCATGTAAGTCCCCAAATATAATATGATCTTTGCAAATTGTGATTGTGAATATCACCAAAATGTGCGAACCTTCTTTAAGCATATTTCATAAAGTATATCTGCAAATACAATACGACCTTTGCCAATCATGTTTGTGAATGTCTCAAAAAATGTGTGAACATCTTTTAATTATATTTCATAAAGCACGTTGGCAAATATCGGACAACATTCACAAATAATGTTTAAGAATATTTTTAAAATATATAATTTTTTTTTAAAATAAATACTTATGCTCACAAATATTGTACGACCTTCACAAATCATATTTATGAATGTCCCCAAAATATGCGAACCTCTTTTTATTAAATACTTATGTTTATAAATATTGTATGACATTCACAAATCATTTTTATGAATGTCTCCAAAATATGTGATCCTCTAGAAAATGTAATAAGGGCGTGTCATGTTTAAGGAGAATCTACGAATTAAAGTTTTCTGCTATATTAGATATTAAACACACACACACACATATATATATATATACATATATTAAAAAATGAGATATAACCCAAAACTATGGCTCCACATTAATAACAATATATGGTTGTATATTGCTCTCAGATTTTTTTAAGAAAATATGTGCACTATGATTTCGTGACTACTCGAATTGCACATAACCAAAGTGCAATGAGTGTAAAACCAAATTTCTTACAACAACAAACAACAACGACTACGCCTTCATCCCAAAACAATTGGGGTCGGCGATATGAACCAAAAAAGAAAATCAATCTGGGTCTTCCATATGAATCCTTCTCCTCCAATCATTTCTATCCAATGCTATGTCCTCGGTGAGGTTCAAAGCATTCATATCCTTTCCTATCATCTCCATCCAAGTCTTCTTAGGCCTACCCCGACCTCTTTTAACTAATATATTTTCTCATTTCTTCATCCTTCTAACTGGAGCATTATTAGGCCTTCACCGAATATGTCCAAACCATCGTAAACAATCCTCTCTCATCTTATTTTCAATGGATGCAACGCCTACCTTCTTACGTATCTTCTCGTTTCGAATCTTATCTTTTATTGTATTTTCACACATCCATCTAAGCATACACATCTCAGCTACACTCATTTTTTTGGATATAATGTCTCTTGGCAGCCGAACATTCTGTAAGATTACTGTGATAACGATTACTGTGATAGCGATTACTATGTATAGCGATTACCGTAATAGCGATTAGTACATATAGTGATTACTTTGATATCGATTATTGTGTATACGATTACAGTAATAACAAGTGTATAATGATTATTATATATAACGATTTCTGTGTACAACGACATGTAGAAGTACAAATGAGACTAATTGTGATTTGATATGAATAATATGCTATTTTGTGTTACAGGGAGGTCAGAAGAGAAGTAGAGGACCAGATGAAAAGCTCAGAGGGCGGTATCAGTGGCCTGTACTTCTGTCGTGGTATGGGCAATTGAGTGAGGACTTGTTTCTTTGCGAGCTGTTTGCAAAACAACAACCCAATTTTTACACAAAGGAACCCTTTTAGAGAGAACTTCGACGGAAGCCCGTTTCCTTTTGTGGCCCTCAATTTTTCATTTTGGCCACCCCCTTCACAGAGGATCCTCTTCTAGGAAGAGTGTGATGGACTCGTTCCTCTGTGATACTTTTTCAACCTCATTTTCGGTCATCTTTCCATAAGAGAAGCCTAGAGATATAGAGTTTTGACGAAAACTTAATTTCTCTTTGAAAGTTTCGTTTTGCAAACACCTCATTTTTAGAGAAGAGAGGAGTATTTCCTATTTTTCACAGGCAACGCGTCGCTCAGTAGGGAAGACCCAATGAAATTCTCATATTGGTTCATATTCATAGGGTGTGACTAAGTTTTTATGCTGGCTGTCACTGGCCTACCGCAACCCTCCTCCTTTATCCGGGCTTGGGATCGACAGTATATAACTAAACAGTTATACACAGGCGGAGTTTAAAACCACATTTCTTAATAAAGTTATTTGTCAAGTGCTTTATGCAATGTCCGTCATGACTTCTACGCAATGTCTAAATGCTTTAGGTTATTGTGCATGCATTTGCGAATAACAATATAAAAGTGCTTTATGCAATGTTCAACATGACCTATATGCAATGTCTAAATGCTTTAGGTTATTGTGCATGCATTTGCAAATAACACCTACAATTTATGCGAAAGATACTTTTTTCACTCAAAGGTTGCTTAGTTAAGCTTACCCCATTACACTAATCGAATGCTTGTGCACAATCTACCCGAACCTCAAAACAAAACTATTAAATATTAAATAAAAAATAAGCAATCAAACATAATCATCTATGTTTAATTCATTTTGGTGTTTTGTTAAAAGAGGTTAACACATTTTGTTGACATTCTCAAATATGATTTGCAAATATCGTACTATATTTGCAGACATTCTTTAGGAGTGTTTTAGTGAAAAAAGGTTTGCATATGTTAAAGACATTCATAAACATAAAGAGTTTCACACATTTTAGATGACATTCACAAAAATGATTTGTGATGATTGTAACATATTTATAGAAGGGCAAAAATATATTTAAATTGCCAAAAATCAAAGATTTTGGATATGAGAGAGATTTAAGCAAATTAAGAGGCATTTCGGGTTACAGGTTTATGAACCAAATGAGCAAAAGAATCTAAACAAATTCCACAAGTCTCAATCTGAATCCAGGTCTGTATTAACGTGGTGTGGCAAATCTGGATCCTTTTATTAAAATTTAAAACTTAGATAGAATATAATGACAAGATGAAAACAATGGGTTGACATGTAAAAATTGCAAAAAGAATTAGATTTTATCCGGATCCGGGTATATATTCTATGGAAATACCATTCAAAATTAGAAAGTCTGATCGTGTGACTCCGGCTTCAGGTCTTATTTTAAGATCCCTATCGAAGAACAATTAATGTGTTGGATTTGGATCAAAGATCTGACCAAATTCGATCCACTTGCACAACTATACCGTAGACCCAGCAATTTATTTTGCAAAACCCATCAGTCAGATCTGGATTTAGGTGCTGGACTTGTGAAGTATGTGGACCCAGGTCTTGTTTGAAAAAATATAAATCAGACTCATGACTGACCCAAGACCGGATTAAGATCTGGAATTTTGCAAAAGAATTTTGAAAATGGAGATTTTGCAGGATCTGCTCTTGACATCTGAACTGCCTAAGGCGGTTCACCTGACACCTGCACCTCAAAGTCAGAATGGGTCTCACCATCTGGATCTGGATCAGATCCGACCAGTGTACAGCCCCAAGATCCTGGCATCTGACTCAATTGGAGCCTTAACTAATTAAACCTAGATTAGTTTATGCTTGGTTCCAATTTGAACAACCACTTGATGAAAATGGCTCCTGATCAGGCTGGCCTTCCGACTTTTGGATATGGTTCACTTATCATATTCAAATTTATTTGATCGGCTTGTATTGAATTCAGGAGTCGGATCAATGTTTTATATGATCTTCAATTTTGGATCTGGATAGGATTTGAGTTTCTTTTTTAGCTTTTTCCTGGACATTGATCTCAGACATCTTTTGTGTATTAACATGCAAAATTGGATCCGGACTGAAGCTCACAACTTCTGATCTAAGATTATATGAATTAGGATTCATATCCAAAATCTGAATTAGACCCAGGTCAACCATGAGTGGTAGATCTGATCCGTTTTAACCTTTAACCTGGCCTTACAAACGGATCCAAGTTGTGTTCCCTTCCCCACTGTTCTAATAAGCAATAAGATAGCAGAGCTTAAAAATCAGGGGCGTACGGACCTGGTGCGGGCAGCATCATGCTTGATCCAAATTTTAAACAAGATCCAATGATGCGAGGTTAAATCTGGATTCATAATGCATATGATAATACAGGATCCGGTGAAAGAAGATTACGACTGAGCATTTCACATGTAAAAGTTCAATGGATCAGATTTGACCAAAAATCTTGAACACATATCCAACATAAAATATTGCACTGAATCCAATAAGTACTAAGTAAGAAAATCCATATCCAATTGGAATACATGCTTGGATCTTATTTAAAAGTCCATATCCAAGAATATGAAGTTGGACCCAGTTTGGATACACAACCAAACCATATCCATTTTCACCTACTGATAAGGCACATTTTCCCCCATGCAGCTAAGATCATGCTGGCCCAGATTATCTGGACCATAGTCTGCTATACCCAAACTGGGACAAGGTATATGTGGGTTATATACCGACTTCATTTTACAAACATACCAGATCCACTATGATGGACCCAGATCCGGCTGGATCAAACTCAAATTCACCATCAAATCTACTTGTTACTAGCGAGGCACACAGGCCGGAGTCTGGTCAGACCTAGGCATTACCAAATCTCACCTTATTGGATCCAGCCTAATGGAATTCAGATTGGATGTGAAAAAAGAAATATTGAATCTGATTAGCTACTAGCATATATTTTATATGCAATCAGGTTGGATTTGGATATGGATGGGGCTGAGATTCGGATTCATATGTAAATCTGAATATTTGAATCCTAATCCAATTATTAATTGAATCCTATTTGCTTTACCGAATCTGACTAATCGGACTGTGATTCCGTCAACTATCCAACTAATGGGTTATGATTCAGTCAGCTATCCTACTAATCCATACTTAGGGCCTATGTTGCAAATAGGGATGCCAACCGGTCGGGTGAGACAGACACCCGACCTGAATCTGAGTCCATTAGGCGGGTTTGGTAGCCAAATGTATATTCGATTAATATTCGGATCCGGATGTGGTATTAAGTTTTCCATTCAAACCCGAACTTGAATCCGACTAGAAACCCAATCTGATTAGTGTAAATACTGAGTTTTAAGCTAATCAGACCGGGTTTGGTTTTATCTTTTTCCATCAGAATCTGAATCCGATTAGGCCAAACCCGACTAAGTTGGACTTGGTAATGCCTTGATCCGACCAATTATACATCCCTAGTTGCAAAGATACAGGTACCACCGGCATGCGACTCAGGTTCTCGATGCGAGTTTGAAATGTTTACATGAATATTTTATTTAAAAAAAAAACCATTTTTGATATTTTAATTTGTGAAAATGCATTTTTATTAAAATATTATTAAATTTTATTAAAATATTATTAACGAAACATGACACATACCCGCATAAAGCCAGTCACTTCCTTCCGTCATTACCAGGACATGACGCCACACCTCATTAATCACCGATGTCCATACGTGTCAGAACGTGTCACGTGTCAGAACCGTGTATCCACGGATTGATTAAGTGATTACATAAGGTTGACATGACAGCATTTCACGGGGCCCACAATAACATAATGCAGGGTTTCACTGAAAAAGTTTCTTATCAAAAAAGTATATATATATTTTTAGAAAAACTCTCTTAGAAAAAAGTCTCTCTCGTTTGGAAGAATCCTATTTTCTATTTTGCATCACTTTTCTTACATTATTCTCGCTTCCAAACGCCCTTAAGCTGTGCTTAGATGTGAGAGTATGACGTACCGGACACATTTAGTGGAGATTCGAGGATAGCTTAAGCGATCCCTTGTTGGCTCCACTCAAAATACTGTCATCTGATTGGCTTGTGTCGCATAAAGGTATCACTTCAACGGAAGCAGATCAGGTCATGCTGAACATGAGCGTTTTTTCTCATGCGGACATCGTGGCCCGTCTGTTTGCATTTTGGATGAATGCCACGTGGTTTTGTTGACTTTTGAGTTTTTTAAAAATGCAAATCGGATGGCCACGATGTCAGCATGAGCAAAAACGCTCATGTTCAGCATGACCTGATCGGCTTCTCACTTTAACACACGACGTAGCTTGGCAGCCTACCGTAAACTAGGTCGCAAACCACAATCAAGATGGCCCCCACTTCTCACATGATCATATTTGTCCATTTTCACGTCTCCCGAAACGACCTTTTTTTCGAATCTTCACGTTTGACTTTTTCAACATCCCCACACACCCCCATTCCCTTTTTTTAGGCTCAAAACCAACCCAACAGCACAAAAACTATAAGCATTTCCTTAAACCAAAAAATTAACGAAAAATAAAAAAAAAGGACAAAAAAACTTTGAGAGAGAAAAAGAGAGAGCGAGAGAGATGGTCGCTGCACCCTCTCTCATATTCCTCCTCTTCCTTTTCCTCCGGCCGGACGCCGGCAACGCATCCCCGGAATCCGCCGCCCTCTTCCAGCTGAAGAAGTCCATCCAGAATCCCGCCCCCTTGTCGTCGTGGGCGGAGGGCGGAGAGCCCTGCTCGGCGGCCTTGCCATGGCGGGGCGTCGTCTGCTTCCACGGCACCGTCGTCGGGCTGCGCCTCAGTGGCCTCGGCCTCTCCGGAACCGTCGACGTAGACGCCCTCAGCCGTCTTCCCGGCCTCCGCTCCGTCAGCTTCCAGGGAAACGACTTCTCCGGCCCGTTTCCGGCCATCGGCCGCGTCGGCAACCTCAGATCCGTCTTCCTCCACGACAACCGCTTCTTCGGCGACATCCCGGCCGACGCGTTCGCCTCTATAAACCTCCTCAAGAAGGTCTGGCTCGCCGGCAACAACTTCTCGGGTCCGATCCCTGACTCCTTGGCGTCACTTCCCCACCTGATCGAGATCCGCCTCGAGAACAATGCCTTCTCGGGGAATATTCCGGCGTTCAATCAGCCCACTCTTATGTCGTTCAACGTGTCAAACAACCGCCTTGAGGGGAATATTCCGGCTCAATTGACGTCCAGATTCGACGGCAAGTGCTTCAGTGGGAATTCGGGCCTTTGTAAGGGCAGCAGCAACTGCACCGACACGAGCAGCCTGACGTCGTTAGGAGGAGGGAGCACTCCTCCGGCGGAGCCGCTGCAAAACACTAAGTCGGGGCGGACGGTGATGGTGGTGGTGGTGGTGATGTTGTGCCTCATGGTGTTGGCGGTGGTGATACAAGGAGGCTCCAGAGGTTCGACCCACAAAATATTCGCGGGCGACAGCGTGCACATGAAGCAGATCCCGCCGTCGCCCCAATTCGAGGCGAAGAAGCCGACGTTGCCGATAAACACGGCCGATCTTGTGTTCGTGCAGGAGGGGCGGGGCGGCTTCGCCCTGATGGATCTCATGAGGGCGGCCGCCGAGGTGCTCGGCAGCGACCAGCTCGGGTCGTCGTACAAGGCAGTGATCACGAGTGGATCGACGGTGGTGGTGAAGAGGATGAAGGAGATGAATCAGGAGGGGAAAGATGGGTTCCATGAGAGGATGCACAAGCTCGGAGATATTCAGCACCAGAATATTTTGCCGCCGATGGCCTACCACTACAGGCGGGAGGAGAAGCTGTTGGTGTTTGACTACGCACCAAAGGGCAACTTGCTTTTCCTCTTGCATGGTACGAAAGAGGAGGAAGTGATCAATCTTCTTGAGTTGTGGCATCTTGGGTTATGTTGTATTGTACCGTATATCATATCGTCTTAGTAGATTTGGACTTTGAATTGCATTTGATGGAGTTGCTTGAGTCTCTCTTGACTTGGCTTCTCAAGTTTGCTCCCAAGCTGATTTCGTCTATGTATAGAAAAGCCTTTGACAAGCCAACGTCAATCCCAATCATCCAATAGATTAGATTGGAGATGGTCAGCTGATTACCAAGCCTAGGCTAGTCATGGTTTATAACTAGGGTTTGTAGAAGAGAAGTTGGGGATCTTCACATAGACTGCTGCTCCCTTTTCTCCGTTCCCATCATTTGACATAGGACGTGTTTCATCCTACATTCAATCCTAGCCATCCAACAGCAAGGATTGGTCTAAATTCTCACCTGAATGTGTACTGATCCGAGCCATCCAGATGAATCAGCTGGATGGCTAGGATGGACATAGGATGGATCCCTTCTTATGTCAAATTAGGATGGGATCCTTTTTGTCTACAGAACTGAAGTTTAGTGGTTGTGAATGTGATCCTACGCTAACAAGACAATCATTATGGCCTCTTTAACATTTTAAATGTTTGCAGTTTGGCCAGGAGGAGTGACAGGCTTCTTTCTCTAATGGGTTATTTGTCAAAGTTGCATGGTTTTGTTCCCAATATATAGTAGTAGAGCCATACCTTATCCTTGCTTGGGAAAATGAGAGAAAACCACCTTACTCACTTGCCTGTTCATTCGTGTAAAAAAACCTACTCCCCTCTGGCCCACCAGGGAGTACACCCAACTTTAGCTTCATAAAAAGGGACGCAGATGAGTGGAGCTCACATGGGTCTCTATTTGTAACGTATTGACACAAATCGGGTCATCTAAAAATGTTAAATAAAAAGTGACAAGACGCTTGTTTAGTTGTTAACCTTCATGAACATGATGAGAAAGAAAACAATCATTTAAATAGGGCATAGAAGGTTTAGTGCATGCTTCCAGCAGTACAAGGAGGGACGATCAGGTGCAATGCGATTGCACACTTTTAATATGCTGCTGCACCTGATCACCCACCATCTGCTGTTGGGCACCGTAGTTGACAGGCTGTATCTCAAACATGGTGTGTGATCATCGGATGCAGCAACACACTAAAAGTTCTGTTTCCAAGACAGGTTACAATTCACTCTTTTGTGCATGCATGCTTGCCTGTATGTGTTTTTCCTGCACTTGCACCACACAAAATATAGCACCGTAATAGGGCCTCTGTTTTATTGGACTGGTGCCTTTGTATTTAAAGCCACTAGGTAAGTCATTTCAGTAATGTCTGCAACAAGGAGAATTTGTGTTTCATTATGCCAATGTGCTACTTGCTTAATTAATCACTATAGTGACAATACAAAGCACTTGAGTGAAATCTTAAGTTCTTAATGAATGCTAAGCACCATAAGGACATATATGTGTACATACTCAAAAGCTTGCTTGTGTGTGTGTGTGCTTGCATGCTTTTGTTCTTATTGCTTACTGCATGTATTTTCTTGATAGGTGATCGAGGACCGCACAGGCCGATCCTAGAATGGCCGACTCGCCTACGAATTGCTCAAGGGATCACTCACGGGCTCGCTCACCTCCACAAAGAACTTGAAGATATGGACCTTCCCCATGGAAACCTGAAATCTACCAATGTGCTATTCAGTGACGATTGTGAGCCCCTTATAGCTGATTTTGGCTTCTCAAACTTGATCAACCATTCTCTTGCATCACAAAACATGGTCGCCTACCGATCTCCAGAATACTCGGAAACTTGCCAAGTTTGTCACAAATCTGATGTATGGTCTCTGGGCTTGATCATACTTGAGATCGTCACAGGAAAGTTTCCATCCCAATATCTCAACCATGGCAAGGGTGGTATAGACTTGCCAGAGTGGGTAAGGTCTGCAATTGCTGAGGGGCGTGAGAAAGATGTATATGATCCTGAGATAGCTCAGGATTTGAAGAGTGTGCCTAGTGAAATGAGGCAGTTGCTACAAGTTGGGCTAGCTTGTACAGAGCCATGCTTGGACAAGAGGCTTGATATGGCCACTGCCCATAAGAAGGTAAACCAAATCAAGATAAATGAAGGGAATGCACATACATCACCATCTCTCAGAGATGGCGTTGGGAGCTTGTCATCGTCGGCCCGGGCAAACACGATGGCGGTGTTTTCGTCGCGCTGGTCCGGAAAGGAAAATATTAGTTCATTGTCGTCCCGGCATGATGATAGCTTCACCTTCGCACCATGACTGTTAACGGTTTTCACTGACTTGCCATGAGCATAAACACTGAGGTTTGCCTAATTTTTTAACTTTCATTTCTCATTTCACATTATTTGATTGAAAAAAAATGAAAAAATGATCATTGTTATAGTGTGCTTATTCTTTTCTTTTCCTCTTTTTGTTCTTTGTCAATACAATTTTTTTCTTAAGTTAGGCATTGTCTAAACTTTCATGTATCTATTGTTTATATGTTTATTCATGACCAACAATTTATCATGGAGTCAATCATGTTACTCCCAGATGATGTTCTCTTGGAAAGGTTAATGGATTTCTTAAAAAGATTATTCTAAAGGACTGTTGCACATGTCCATTTAATCCTACTACTTTAGGTCTTGATATAATTTCTTGGTTTGGATATTTAATTTGAGTCCTAATGATCCATTCAAGTTTTGAGTTTAGTTGTTGAGATTAATGTTGGAGTTTGGGTCTAGCTAAGAGTCCATTAAGGTAATTAGGGTTAAAAGAATCTACTAATGTTGGAGGATCGCATATATGCGTGCGTGCAAGGTGTGTATGTCGTGTGTGTGACTCATCTCTCTCTCTCTCTCATCCTTCCCCTCACTTTCTTTCCTTTTCCCCTCTTAAATTATTTTTTCTTCTTATTGGGATGCAGCCACTTTTGTTGACTCCCTCACCTTAAGCTTGGACTCTCTCTCTCTCTCTCTCTCTCTCTATATATATATATATATATATATATTACTAAGAACTACATTGTGAACTAAGCATTTCTAACAGTTTTTTTTTTTGCAAATCTGACCATGAAGTTTTATTCGGCATGGTCCATTTGGTAGAAATCGACTGTTGGTTCATACTTTTTCAATAAAAAAATATATGATTTTTGAATGCTAGAATATTTATGAGAATTTTCAACCATCGATTTTTAAGTCCTAAAAATCCTGCTTATACATTGCAATCTCAGTTCACACTTTAGTTCTTGCATTCTAGTATATATAAGGAAATGTTCTAGTTAGGACCTATTTTTCTTAAGTCCTTCATTAGGTTCCAGCAAAAAAATATGTTGCAAAATTTCCTTTTTTTATAGTCCCAACGGGTTTGGCGCAGTGGAAGGGGGGCCTTGGCCACTAGGCGGGTGGTCAAGGTTCCATTCCCGTAGGTGTCACCCCTTGCATGTCAATGCAAGGTGATTCCCTGGGGGCGAGGGGTGCACCGCAGACAACCGAGATAGCAATCGTAAAGTACGGCAAACATAGCCAATGCGACTAGGTCTCTGTTCTAAAGAGTGGCTCCCCCGTTCCACATGGAAAAAATAATTTCCTTTTGTCAAATCTGAACTTATATGTGTGTTTCCATTGTTTATTACTAAGGAACATATGGATCAAATTAATTTACCAAAAAATTTACAATCTTCTATTGTCAAATTTTAGTGCAATTTGAGCCATTGATTTTTTCACCTCTCTAAAATACATGTATGCATGGAAAATAGCTAATGTAATGCATGTCTCTATTGGGTGAAAAGTTCACTTGCAATCATGATTTTTTTTGGGGCTTAACACGGAACCTAACAAAATTTGGTCTTCACTAAAACGTTTCCCATATGTGTATGTGTGTGTTCTGCTGCAACCTTAAGAAGGGAGAGGGTGTTGCGTGTGCACCCCCCGGAACATGCACTGTAGCTGCTGATTTACGGCTCCTCCATACACTCCATTGAGTGCCACGCGCCGCTCAGTGGAGACCCCGAAACATGCACTGTAGCTATAGTGTGTTCCTGGGGAGAACATATAACCTGCCCGCTTAAGAAGGTGTAGCAGGCCTAGGGTATGCTGCAAGTCATGACACACTAAGCTTGGTTTATCGAGCCAGGCTTAGTGTTGAGGTGCACTGAACGACTTTCTCTTGCTAGCCACAAACTTCCTAAACCCTGCGTTTTTGGTGGTGATCAGGTCTGATCATGATTGCAGATTGCAACAATGGCTACTTACTATACATAAGGTTAACATCATGGCCATGTCTGAATGTCTTACTTTGGAAAGCAAATGCACAAGATGTGAGGTGAAGAAACTGGATCAGCCACGACCACTTTGCCAATTGGGGACGTGGAGCTATGTCACACATATACTCCAATTTACCCCCGTGTCGTGTCTTATATATTATTTCTATTAGAAACTTACACAAGAAGGGTGTCTTTTGTATTGTATTGGCAGTATCCTTGTGACATACATCCGGAGCTTAGACCAGAAGCATATTAATGCATGGATAAACCTTCAAACATTCTCACAAATAAATGAAAATAATTGGAGCATTGGAATATATTTTTTCATCGAAAAATGAATGACCGTACTGCACGCAAAAACTGATGCATTAATTTCCTAAAAAAACCTATAATTTTTAAAAATCCACCCAATGTCCCAAACCACAAATGTCTGAGGCTTAAATAACCATTTTAATCTTCACATAATGAATTTTCTCCAAATATGCGAATTTCCTCCCAAATATTTGCTCAAGTATTGCATCAAAGATTTGTGACATACTTTGTCACTTATTTTTGACCCCAAAAATGAAGAATTTTGGAAAACATAAAAAAAAGAACAAAAAAATGAGCCAAAAAAATCTTTCTAACTGTATTACTCGCAAATTTCTTATAATTTTTTATAGATAAAAAGAATTCTTTTGGTAATTATTTAAGATTAAATAATATTTATTTGTTACTTTTTAGTAATTAATATATTTTAATTGATTATATTATCAATTAATCATTGGTAATATTTAATTTATCAAATATTAATTAATGTGGGGATTTATCCAACCCAACCTAAACCCCCCATGAATTTCACCCTTTTTTCATCCAATGGTTTTCACCCCATGTTTTTTTTTTCATCCCATGGTTTTTCACCCTTTATTTTCCCCTCCCCCCCCTCCTATAAAATGGCTCTCACCCTATCTCTTTTTCATATCTCACTTTCTCATCTCTCATTGTACCACTCTCGCCTCTTTTTTTCTGAAAGCCACCGTCGACGACTCTCGCTGATACAACCTCACCAACACCACCATCCCTGACACTTGTCCTCCTTTCATCAGTGACATCACCACCTGCTTGATGAAGGAGCTGCCTCCTCTTCCACCTAAACTGCCACTTCCTTTGCCACCGCTATCATCAAACATGCATATCAGTGCATTATCGAACTCACACACATTTCTATGCTTGTGACACAAAACTTGAGGTGCATGCACAAGCCCACGCTTGCTTTCAGATCTTTTGCGAGCACGACCCACATTGTGTAGTTTAAAAGAAAAATCTCCAAAGGTATTTTTGGGATTTTTGTACATTGTAAAACTTTATGAATTTCGAGGGAGGATAAACTTACACTAACTCTGGTGTTTGTCTAATGCTAATGCACGCATGTATTATATTGAAACTGCATATTTCTTAATTGAGTTCGTATATTGTTGTATACATATATTGCATGCATAAAATGCCCAATACTTTGAAAAATATATGTATGACTTGAATTGCATGATCATGACTTGAACAATGTACGTAGAAATTATGTATGCTCGGGGTTTAAATATTTCATATTATGCGTATGTTCATGTACATATGCATGGAATTACATGTTTGATATATGCATGTTGGGATTTACATTCATATATTTTGAATTATGAAATACAATTGATTTGATGTATCAAACACACATGCTTCATGTTTAAATTATGAATACTTGGATATTCACTAGTGTTTATGCATGCTTTAAAGTTCAAATAATGCGATAAACATTTCGAGATATTTCAAGTCTTTTGGACTATTTACGAATATGTAATTTCTGAAATATGCAATTGGGAGATATTAACCCCGCTATTGCATAACCTCATATATGTGAACTTTGATTACACAAATATCAAGTTCTTTCAATATGCATTCAAAAAATTTGTAACCATGTCAAGATTTGGGTGTTGTTTATATTAAATTTCTGATTTGACCATGTTGACTTTATGATTTTTCCATATTAGTTTTCAAACATGAATACAAAATGCTTATAGAAAGCCAAGAATTATATATATTAAGGGTCCGATAAGTAGATGTGGATCATGTACATATACTTAGTAAAGTGGGCGTACTACGATAGAGCACTTATGCAAAAACATTGTTGCACCTTGGATTTTGGATTTTTGTAATGCTTGTGGATT
This sequence comes from Nuphar pumila, assembly GCF_984573655.1. Lineage (NCBI taxonomy): Eukaryota > Viridiplantae > Streptophyta > Magnoliopsida > Nymphaeales > Nymphaeaceae > Nuphar > Nuphar pumila. The sequence continues at coordinate 20,585,659 of NC_143254.1, read as the reverse complement.
ACTGTCATGTTATGTACTCGTGTATAGCCTGATAGATAAAGCCCTGAGTGATCTCAGACTGATTCAACTAGTGGCTCTGCAATGATTATAAATATAGAAATAAAGACTTGATGTTCATACAATGATTTGAAAAACATGTCCTGATAATACTAACTTTTAGTTGGTCATTTGCAAATATGAAATGATGACAATAACATTACATGTGTTCATAAATGTCTGATTGATGTGTACCATGATTATATAATTGGATGCAAGAGTTATTTATCATGTATGTCTTACTTCATTACAACTTTATGATGTTATTGTACCTACCAGACTGTATGAGTTTCACTTATAACTTAAGTAGCGTTGGATGCGATTGTAAAATGGCGCGGTGGAGTCATGTAATCACACTATCTCGTTTTCATTCTTGGACTTATTTTGATATGTCAACCTTTGATGTTGAACAATTTCAATTCATTTATATATGGGTTAAAGTTTTGGTTGAAATAAATCATTTATGGATTCTAGATTCTCTGTTTTAATCAATGTGTATGGGTTCAGACCCAAATCTATTAAGATTGTGATCCAATTCTTCTTATGATATATTTTGCCTGTAACCCGCCCAAGGTTTGCTAACTTAGATTAATTAAATAATTTTTGATGTACTAACAATTTGATTTCAAAATGACCAATTATAACAAAAGTTTTAATTTTCTTAAATTTTTTAAGTTAAAAATTTTGGGGCATTACACCAACAACACATGATTCGCTGAAAAATGATGAATGAACGCTGAGATACAGCTCCAATAGCATTCCTAAAAGAAGAGATGAATATGCGTGGCTATACCAATCTCAATTATTCTATGCTATTTTTTGGATACTGACACTGAAATTGAAAAAAAATAATAAAAAAGAAAGAGAGATCAATGTGCTAACTTTCCATCACCACCAAAATTACGTTGATTTGATGAGCGATTGGGAAGAAATGTTATATGAAAGATAGACTATTTAGTTCTTTCATTTTGCCGAATATATATATATATATATATATATATATATATATATATATATATATATTACAGTTTGAAATTCATAAACAAAAACCCTAGAGGGGTTTTCGGTTCTGATTCAAAACAAAAAAGTTACGGGCTAATTACTCAGCTTTTCAGTGATTATAAAAATGTAGGTTTTTGATGTCGAATTAGAGAGATACAAATATAAAAACAAAGATTGTTTTTATAGAAAATATGCAAATATATGAGCTTTCTCCTAAATATATGTGAATTTTCTCATAAACATGTGATTTTTCTCTTATATATGCACTTTTTCTCCTAAATATATGTGAATTTCTTCCTTAATAACTGATTTTTTCTCAAATATGTGAAACTCGCACAATCTAAGCATTATCAAGCTTGCACGTTGGATTTACATCGATTTAAACTTGTGTTGATATCACTTATTTACTTCCGGTTGCACTTCACATTGCTTTCTATATGTTCCTTTTCATTTTCCATGTGAACATAATAGCTTCACAACTGGTTCCCTCTTTTGGATTCACACTACTTTTTAACACTCTCCTCCCCCCTGCTTCTGCTTTTAGTATCTATTTTGTTTCCTTATAACTATGCTATAAATTTTCCTCCCTCTACCATTTGGGGTAGTTTGTCATTGGCGTCAACCCTGCAGTACACTCTAGATATCGAACTCACAACTTTCTCTTACTTGAACACCTTGAGCAAACCTACTTGGCCTTGTATGCGAAATGGGACCATATATAGTTCAATTCAAAGATTTCTGCATCCGAACATATTTAGTTAAGAGTTTCTAAGTTCAATTGCCTATTTATGGTCCTAATGAGTTATAGCATGTTGTGTAATTTCATCTAAAGTATAAACAACAAAATTTGAATAGCACGTGTAGTTTCTGAACAAATTTGGGAAGCAAATTTAAGGGTTTCTTTATGTCTTTTTTTTTTTTGCATTTTTAACATGTTAGGAGTAGCCTAAAATCATGGTTCTTGTAACCGAATTGGGATCCAATGAACACTCATTCTTATGTCGGCAATACATGGGCCCCACTCAATAATGCTACCACGTGATTGGCGTTGCATGCGAACTCAAGTGTGGGACCCAAAACGATGCTTCAAGCCTCCAACATTTTCCTTCTCTTTTCCTTCTCTTTTTCTGTCTTTTCCCTCATTTTATGGATCAACAAAGAAGTCATAATACCTACTAATTGCAACCAAGGGGGCATCTAAAGCAGTTTACTTTATCAAAACCTAAAAGGATAAAGAAATCCTAATTATCCTATTATTTTATGCAAAAATGAAATGGGTCCATCCACGGAATAATCCTTTATTCCATTTGGACTTTATGGGTTTTGCTAAAAGTTTCAATAGTAGGGATGGCAGTGATGTCCGCCATCGATTTTAACCTTCATCCCCGCCTCCATCCCCGTTTCATGTCTTCTATCCCCAATCCAAACGGGGCAAGGCGGAGCCTCATTTTCCCTCGGTCCACAGTCATCCCTAAAGAGTATTGTAGTATTTTTATTAACGGGGATTGGGGATGGGGTGCGACGGAGCAAGACTTAAGTTCATCCCTGCATGGGTTTTGATTTTAACCTCCGTCCCTGCCTTCATCCCATTTTATGTCCCCCATCCCCGGTCCAAATAGGTCAGGGCTCCGTTTTTCCCTCAGTCCACTGTCATCCTTAAATAGTATTTTAGCATTTTAGTAATGGGGATTGGGGATGGGACGAGGCAAGGCAGGGCAGAGAAAATCGTAAGTCCATCCCCGCCTTCGTCCCCACAAGGGTTTTGATTTTAACCTCCATCCTCATTTCATGTCCTCCATCTCCTGTCCAAACAAAGAGAGGCAGGGTGGGACTCTATTTTCTCCAAGTCCACTGCTATCCCTATTCAAAAGGAAACTCAAAGTTTTTCTAGAGGCATCTTAAGACCCAACTTTTCGTTGAAAAATAGAGGCCTTAGTTGTAACTCAGTTTAGTTGTAACTCAGTTTAACGGTGAGTTATGTATAATAAAATCAGTAAACTGCTCCTATCGCACAATAAAATATAGGCAAAAAATCATTTTTCAAAACAAAGGTTAAAAATGATATTTTATATGAATCTTAATCATGAAGTTAACGTCTCGTCTTTATTTGGCAGTTTTAGAGAAAACTTGGATCTTAAATTGTCTTTTCTGAGAACGACTCCTTTTGAAATGTCAAGCAAAAACTGGGTTTTTAAACAGAAACTTTCTTAATTAATAATGTGCAGCTTGAACCTTTGAATAGGGATGGAAAAGGATATAGATGGATATGGTTAGGTCACACTAGGTTTGAGGTTCGAATCTCACAAGGATCATTCTCCAGCATGTATTATAAAAAGATTAGAAAAAAAAAAACTTGAACCTTCAGATCCTTAAGATGGATCTGACCTTCCACTCCTGATTTGGAAACGGGATCTAACATTTCTAAAAGTCATCCCTATGGTCATATTACCCTTGGAGACCATAAATATTACCCTTGGAGACCTTATGGTTGCAAATTGTTTTGAACAAATCTGACCCCATAAATGGATTCAGTGTGGTCGATATGATGGGAAATTGACCGGTTTTTTTTTTTTTTATATGATGAAGTTTTCTGCCATGTAATTTCCGGGACCAACACTCGAGCCCATACGGAGCCCACCAGTGCAAAGGCACTCGCACACCCAGTCAAAAATTGACGTTTGAATGAAAATGAGACTATTATGATAAGGATTTCTCTTCAATGGCATAGGTTTCCGTTTTCTTTTGGAAAAACGTAGATTTCCATTTATTAATCAATTCTATCATAATGCTTATGTACACATGCTACCGCACGATAAAATATTGCTTGGTTAGTATCTGTTTGAATATCGTAATGATCATCAATGACTATCTGCTACAACGCGAGATATACAAATAATATTCTAGAATATATATATATATATATATATATATATATATATATATATATATATATATATATATATATATAAGAACTGAACATATTAGGCTCCGTTTTTAGTTTGCCCTGTCCTGCTCTATAGGTTTTAAAGTGTTTTATGCTAGATCTGAACAGTTAGATGTGTTTAGCATGCTTGATTTAGTGGGAATAGACTCTTGGATCATGTTTTTTGATAAAAAAAACATGTTTTTCTAAGCCAAAAAAATTAGTACCTTCATAGCTAGGGGCGTAGCTAGGATTCATGTGAGGGGGGGGGGGGCAAACAGGGGTGTAGAAAAAAAAATTATTTGTGTGATAGTTGGGGGTTCGGGGGCAGCGCCCCCGATTTTTTTTTTTGAGATAAAATAAAAAATGGCTACAATTATTAATAAAAATCTATTTCATATGGACAAATCAAACTATTTGCTGCAGTAAGGGCTGGGCTCGGCTAAAAAATGGATAAAAATCTATTTCATATGGAATCAGGGCAAGGCTAGGACTGGGCTTTTAAATTTTTTTTTTTAACTGTTTGGGGAGGCAGGACTGGGCTACAGCCCAGTCCTGCCCCCCCTAGCTACGCCCCTGTTCATAGCCATTGATTTTGGATCGCCAAAAAAACCTGTATACAGGTCAGATTTCGACGATCGAAAACCAATTCCCACTAAACAAAACCTATAGATCACATCTTCAATGTTAGATGTGAGAAAAAATACTTAAAACTACTATTTTTTAAAGGGCCTAATAATACCTAATGAAAAAGAGGGCCTAATAATACCTAATGAAAAAGAGTTCCTATGGAACATATTACTCTCTCTCTCTCTCTCTCTCTCTCTCTATATATATATATATATATATATATATATATATATATATATATATATATATATATATATATATATATATATAGAGAGAGAGAGAGAGAGAGAGAGAGAGAGAGAGAGAGAGATACCCTCACCACACCTAAGCAAGGAAAACCTCTGGTGAGACCCACAAGTACCCTGACTTACGCGGCACACCTGTGAACACTACTAACACAAAAAATATTCCAAAAGCATGATAGGGTAGTGAATGGTGTGCAAAAAGTAGACTTTTCTTGATCTTTTGGTAGATCATACCCTTGGACCACGATGAACACAATTTGTTTAATCAAAAATATGTTTTGGGTCATTCGATCGTGCTACGCACGCAAGTTTCAAACAAAATGTTAAATACATCTGTGGGGTCAGATTGATCATATACATTTTTTTGGCTATATATGTGTCTGGAGGTCTCATTAATAAAGGTTTGAATCATTAAATTCAAAATTTTGAATCTAAGATGACCCATTGATTGGGTCTAGATTCTATCTATTGGGCCAGAATGAGGTGGGTCATTTTTCATTAGACCCAGGAGCGGCAACCACTATTAGTTCAATGGGTGGAGGACCTATCTCACGTTATACCTATTGGGCAGCACACACCCACCTCATTATGGACTAACAGCTGGAATCTAGACCGAACCACCTCTTTCTTGCCAATGGGTCTCTTCGGATCTAGAAATTTGAATTTAAAAAATTCATACCCCATTAAAGAAGATCCAAACCCAAATAAAAAGGATTTATGTCAAATAAAAAATAAAACTACTCAAAATACTTTATACACTTTCCAATAGCGTTAAAGAGGTCTTAACGGGCTATCGGACTTAGATTTGAATCCAATTATTTAATCGAATTCAAAAAATCCTAAAAACAAAAATCAAAATAATTCTTACATTCTAATAAATCATATTTTCAGATAAAATCCTTAATGCTATAAATTCTGAAAACTAAAAAATGTCATATTGTCTATTGGATGTCCTTGATGGACGAAGTTTGCGCGTTCAGGTCCGATAAAATATTTTCTCCCAAATACAACCTCCGCGTGCACTGCATTAGAGAGAGAGAGAGAGGAAGATAGAGAGAGTTGATTGGTTCCTCCTATCTGAGTAAGAGGGAATGAATGTTTTGATTTCTTTTCTTTTTTTGTGATTTTTTTTAGTTCTCACTCTATATGAATGTCATTAATTAACTTTTAGATCACATGTAAACAACTTTTTATAAGTTTTTAAAAAATAAGGATGAATAATTTTCATAAATTTCAAAGCTTATACAATCATTATTTTTCAAAAAATCTGATTATTTTAATAGTTGATTCATAGCAAATAAAACATGCTTAATACATTTGTGAGGCTTGATTTGCAAAAAAATTGCTTAGAATATTGAAAATCAGCATTATCCATTATGTATGAACGGTAGGAGGAAAGAGAGAGAGAGGTGGTAGTTGCTAACCACTTTTCTAGCTAATTGGACTTTTGAAGGGTTTTTTAAGTATACTTTTATAAGGTTTAAAAATTGATGGTCTAAGATTTTTCTAAAATATTCAAGTCTTAAAAAAATCAGAATTTTTATTGAGAAAACTGCCGTTTCCTAGTAAATGGACAATGCCAAATGCATTTATACTATCAAATTTATGTAAAACATAGGAAAACCCCTTGAAAAGTAAGCTCCCTTTTTCATTAGGTCTGCGTTAGGCCCTTTCAAAAATCATAAGCATTTCGGTGCTCTAAATTCAAGTTGTGTTTGATTTCTGGTTTTCTTTCTTGGTAAGCCTCTTTTTTTTTCAATGATTTAGTTTTTTTTGCATGCGATTCTAGAGTTAGGATGGTGGAGAGTTGGAGTGTTGCGGGTTAGGGTTGAGATGCTGCTGACATAGGAAAAGAGATGAAGTTTTAGTCAACAATTTTATCCCTCGTTCAGAATTAAACATCATCTCATATCATATTCAAAGTAGGCTAGCATGCGGCAAGATTGACATTATCTCTTACCAAGAGAGAGGAAAAAAAAGAACATAAACAAAGAGTTACGGGATTCGGCTATGTTAGCCTACGCCCACGAGAGAAGAGGAGCCACTCTCAAGAAGTTTATTCATGTTCTCCATGATTACAATCACCAAATAAATAGAACGAGGAAGAGAAATCAAATCCCAAAAATATAGAAACGTCCTCAACTTCTTAACAAAAAGATAAGCATTAATATTGACAAGATATCCTTCATCAAGAATAGAAGCTCCTATAATCATGCTCTTATACAGCTCAACACTCTCCCTCAAGCTGGGGCCGATATATGTTCATAGCTCCTAGCATGTTTAGGATATATAATTAAGGCGTGATCCAACAACTGTCTTTGTAAAGATATCTGCAACTTGATCTTCATTTTTGGTGTAAACTGTTAAAATTTCAGTGCTTTGCATTTTTTTCCGGATATAATGACAATCAACTTCAACATATTTTGTCCGCTTATGAAAAATAGGATTCGCTGATATATGTATAGCAACTTGATTATTGCAATGCAACTTGATTGATTGCCTAATTTCGAACCCCATACCCTTGAAACCTGCTTTAGTGCACATAATTTCTAATGTCACTGTAGACATGGCTCTGTATTCGGCCTCTGCGCTGGAACGAGATACAACCTTTTGTTTTTTACTCCGCCACGAAACTAGGTTGCCTCCAACTGTAGCACAAAAACCTGTTGTAGACCTTCTATCTGTGCTATCCCCTACCCAATTAACATATGCAAATGCTTCAATATTACAATGACCATTTCTTCTCATACAGATACCTTGGCTAGGAGTTTGTTTAATGTATTTGAGAATTCAATTTAATACATTTAAATATAACAACCGTGGAGCTTGCATGTATTTGCTAACAACATAGGTGATATATGAATGAGTAACGGTTAGATAAATCAATTTTCCAACCAGTCTTTTGTATTGCTTCACATCTTCTATCAATTTATCGGTAGCCTTATCTAAATTATGATTTATTTTAATTGGTAAACTGACGGCCTTGACTCCAATTTTTTCTGTTTCACGTAACAAATCAAGGGCATATTTTCTTTGCGAAAAATATACCCCCTTTTTGGAATGCCCCACTTCAATTCTCAAAAAATATGGAAGAATACCTAAATCCTTAATATCAAAGGTTTTTCGAAGATAGGTCTTAAGATGTATAATCTTTTCTGCAGTATTGCCCGTTATAATAATATCATCTACATATATTAATATAAGATCCATCTTATTTTCTTTTTTTCATGTAAATAATGAATTATCATATTGACTTCTGTAAAAACCATATTTTAGAAGTATTGAACTCAACTTTTCATACCACGCACGAAGTGACTGCTTCAATCCATAAATAGACTTTTCAAGCTTGCAAACCAATGTTGGATCTTCTTTGTTGTCATGACCCGGCGACAACTGCATATATACTTCTTCTGTAAAATCACCATGCAAAAATGCATTTTTCACATCTAATTGAAACATATCCCAATCAAGATTACTAGCCAAAGATTTCTTAAGGTATTCATCTTTGCCACAGGTGCAAATGTCTCTGTATAATCAATTCCTTGGGTTTGAGTGAATCCTCTGGCTACCAAACGGGCTTTATGGTGTTCCAACAAGCCATCACTATTATACTTAAGTTTGTACACCCATTTGTAACTTACCGGTTTCTTACCTGGAGGTAAAGAAATAATCGTCCATATTTTGTTCTTTACTAGAGCTTGAAGCTCTTCCTCCATAGCTTTTCTTCACTCAAGGGACTTGTTAGCTTCTTCAAAAGATTCCGACTCTTTATCTTGTGAAATGCTTGATAGGAACGTGACATATTTATTTGGAAGATGCTTATAGGAAACATGTGCTTGAATTGGATATTGAGTTGCCTGGAATAGCACATAATCTTGGAGCCGACATGGAGGATGAACTTCAAGAGTGGATCATCATTGAACAATCCTCTATGACAGATTCTTTTTCTGTAAATTTTGTTAAGCCAGAATCAAACCACATAATAGGCAAAACACTAATAGATATGAAAGTTGAGATTGACAGATTTTGACTCTTATCAAAGTAAGGTCGATCCTCTATAAACTTTACATCACGTGAAATGTACATCCACTTGGTCGTATAGTCATAGCATTTATACCCTTTTTGGGAGGGAGAATATCCCAAGAAAATGCATTTGATGGACCTATGATCAAGTTTATATCTGTTATGAGGATGTTGCCAAACAAAAACTGTGCTCCCAAACACCCTCAAATGCTTGAAGGAGTGTTTTGTCCCTTTGAGAATTTCGATAGGTGATTTATGATTTAAAATGTTAGTGGGGAGCCGATTTATAAGATAACTAGTTATGCAAACCACTTCATTCCAAAATTCATTAGGGACATGGCTTTGAAAAAGGAGAGCATGAGTAACTTTAAGTAGGTGACGATTCTTGCGTTTGGCCCCATTTTGTTGTGAAGTACTTACATAAGTTGTCTCATGTTTGATCCCTTGGGTATGACGAAAAACAAAAAAATGTTGATTCACATACTCTTTACCGTTATCGGTCCTCAAAACCTTTATTTTAGTTTCAAACTGAGTGAGCACCATATTATAGAACTTTTGAAATTGAGAAAAAACCTCATCCTTTGACTTGAGAAGATATACCCAAGTAGTTTTGGAAAAATCATCGATAAATATCATAAAATACTTGAAGCCATTGTAGGAAGTGACAGGTGCAGGACCCCAAACATCGAAATGCACCAAATCAAAAGCATGGAGTGACTTAGTTTCAGAAGATTCAAATGGCAGTCTAGTAAACTTGGAGAATTGACAAACTTCACACTGATCACAATCAAAATGCAAATAAGAAAACATCTTAGACAATGTTCGACTTGAGGGATGACCTAAACGAGTATGCCATTTTTCTCCAGATTCCTTCAATAAAGCACCAAGTGTCATTGAAGATTGATGCAACACATATAAACCATTGCGCTCAACTCATTCACCAATCGTCTACCTGGTTGCCCGATTATGAAAAATTAACTTAGATGGAGAAAAACTAACATCACAATTGTGAGTTCTGGTTATCTGACTAACTGATAAAAGATTGGAGGCGAGTTGAGACATGAAAAGAGCTTTGCTTCTATAGGCTGAATGAAAAAAAGAAACAAGACCCTCCCCTTCAACATTAACTTTAGTACCATTAGCAATAGTCACAGTTTTATTAGTAGAACACTGCAAATTTATCATGCCAAGTGTTGAACCTGACATGTGGTCAAACGACTCTGTATCTACAATCCAACATGACTAATCAGTTAAAGAAAAAAAGTCCAAGGAGGAAGTACCTGAGGTATCATCTTTCATGGCTGTAACAACAACATTACGTTTTGTAAACTCATTTAGAATTTGAGTTAACTTCTCAATGGTGAATGGCAGTTCTTCTTCAACACCTTTCATAGCCACATGAGCATTCTTGGATTTGACATTCTGATACTGTTTTTTTTTATTCAACTTTTAGCATTTATCTTTGGTATGGTTCTCTTTTTTGCAGTAAGTGCAAAACATTCGAGTGAGCATGTTGGCCTTGTTAACCTTACGCTGTGAATCACTAGTTGAAGAGGAATTGATATCATCTTTAAAGCTTGCCAACAGAGTAGATTGATTATGACCTTCTTTAGAGAATATGTTCATGACTTTCTGTCTACATTCTTCTCTCGTAACAATAGAGCATGCAGTGCTTAAGGAGGGCAACTCAGGTGTCATCAGAATTTGACTGCGTAAATGTTCATGTTCTGGGTGTAAACCTGCAAGCATTTAAAATAATTTTTCTTGTTCTCGCCACTTGTTGATAGTCGTTAGATCAATTGCAGTAGGCGTATGTGAGTCCAATTTATCCCACATCACTCTTAAAGATCCAATGTATTCACTAAATGACTTATCCTTCTGTTTATGATCTTTAATTTGTATGGCTAACTGATAACGTCGAGCTGCATTGAACTGCTTACCATAAATATCTTTGGCTGCATCCCAAACAACCTTGGCTGATTTTAAAAACAAGAACCCATCTGAAATTTTTGGGTCCATTGAATTCAAAACCCATTCCATGATCATGTGATCTGTTGATATCCATTCACTTAACTTTGGGTCATTGGCAGATGGTTGTGGAGTTTGGCCAGTTATTTGACCTAACTTAGATTTTCCAATAAAAAATAACATGGCAGATTTAGAACAGGAAAGATAATTAAATCCATTCAAAGGTATTGTAGTAATCTTCATGGCAGGATTGGAACGATCATGAAAATGGTGCATACCTGACGTGTTGTTACTATTGGAGTGTTGTGAGGGGCCACTATTACCAGCAGCTGCATCAACCATGACAATACCGCAGGATACGTTAAAGCTCTAATACCATGTTACGAAGAGAGAGGAAAAATAAGAAGAACAAAAATAAAGAGTTACGTGGTTCGACTATGTTAGCCTACGTCCATGAGAATAAAAGCCACTCTCGAGAAGTTTATTCATGTTCTCCATGGTTACAATCACCAAATAAATAGGAGGGAGAGAAATAAAAACAAGAATCAAATCCCAAAAATATAGAAACGTCCCCAACTTCTTATAAAAAAGATAAGCATTAATATTGACAAGATATCCTTCATGAAGAATAGAAGCTCCTATAATCACACTCTTATACTGCTCAATAGTGTCACTATTTCTCAAAGGTGCTGAACATTTCAAAATTGATGCTTCACTTCTAATTTGAAATGATAGTTAGTGGGTGTTAGAGAACACAACATTGTTCGATGGCTCTTCTGTTATAAACTTTTAGTTGGGAGTATATTTTGTAGAGTTTTTCTTGTTACCTTGTGTTATAGTGGCCGTTTTTGGTTGGTTGAGAAGCTATGTGTCATTTTTCTATGACCATGATTTGTTCGTTGTAAATTTTATAGTGACTACTATATTTTTTTGTCCAATGAATAGAATAATATACAACACTAAATGAAATAAGTGGGTATAGACTTCCACATTTAGATCTTCCTACATGGCAACCAACATTGGATTGGATTCAGGTGCACCCTAATGGAGCTACTGAATGAGGCCGAGTGTTGGATCACATCATGAATGCTTAATTAAGTTTTTAGAGTTTTTGTGTTTTTTTAATTAACATTTGGCATGTAATAAATGTTTGATTTTCATTAAATATCAAGAAATTTTTAATTAGCTTAAATATATGATTTTTTAAGGATTTAGGGTATTGATTTGGATTTTTGCAAATAACATGAATGTTTAATTAGGTTTTTTTTTTACGTTCTTTTTGTTTTTAATTATCATTAAGCATGAATTTATTAATGAATGTTTGATTTTAGTTATCATTTATTAAATTTTTTATTTTTTTAGGATTTTATTTTGATTTTTCAAATGACAATATTTAAATAGGTATTTTTTGTGTTTTTTTAATCAACATTAAACATGGTTCCATGAATTCACACTTGATTTTAGTTAGAATTTTAAGGGTTTTATTATTTTAATTAGTATATCTATGAGTGATGTTTGTTAGGATTTAGGGATTTGATTTTTTTTAATGACGTAAATGTTGAGGTATGGTTTTAGGATTTTTTTTTTGTGTTTTGTTAATTATTATTTGGCATGAATTCATGAATAATGAATGCTTGATTTAGTTAAAATATCAGGGGTCTTTTTATCAATTAATATAAATGCATAATTTATGATGTTTGTAAGAATTAGGTTTTTTATTTAATTTATTATATCAACATAAATGTTTAGTTATGGTTTCAAGGTTTTTATGTGTTTTTATTTTTCAATTAGCATTAAGCGATTTTGATTAGAATATTAATGACTTTTTTGTTTAATCAGTTGTCATAAATGATCTCTCTCCCTCTCTTTCCAGGTTCCACCTCAACACCCTTATCAACCGGACGACGAATCCTTTTTACTATGTGTTTGTGCCTACCCTGCCCCTATATATATATATATATATATATATAGAGAGAGAGAGAGAGAGAGAGAGAGAGAGAGAGAGAGAGAGAGATGCTAGGGTGCTCCAATAGCACCTACTAGGAATCATAGTTGTAGGTTGCATCTTCTCAGTCAGACCTTATAAATGTATTCAAAACAGTTTATTTGATAGCAATAATGTATTTAATCATATTTTTGAATATAAAAATAAGATTTTTTAAGTCATAAAATTTTAGTATATTGTGAGCCATCAAATTTTGAAGATCTTAAGAAATCTACATGTATGTCATAATCATGTGATCCAAAACTTGTTTTGGGTTAAATAATAATTGTAGATCATATCTATATGGCTTGATAAAAAAAAGTTCAAAATTATTAAAAAATTTAACGTTTCTATTAGATGAGAGTAGGTGCTTCCGGAGCATTATATATATATATATATATATATATATATATATATATATATATATATATATATATATATATATATATATTCAAAGATCCAATAAAATTGGCTTCTTCCGGTCTCGAAACTTAAAGCACTGTAAAAAATATGGGCGTCTTTTCTTTGAAAGTGAAATTTTGGATGACTTTAAAAAACGAAAAAGTTTGCTTTTGAAAGGAAATCATTAAGATCGTATCAACGTGTATAAAATTTAGAAAATGTAAAATAGAAAAAACTAGAATTGTATTGGCTCTCTAAAATATCATGATTTTATGGCTGACTTCATTATTATGACTTTAAGATCTCTCGCTTCTCATAAAGAAAAAGATCTCTCTCTTTGTTGGGGGCAGCGTGGTTGGAGTCCACACAGGAGAGATGCTTCTAGTGTCGTTGGACTTGGACTGGTGATCGACAGGGACTGGATAGCTTCTATCACAAGGAAATATTTTTCAATTAACTAGGGTTTTCTTCCACTTGATTCATCTTTTTTTTTTTATAGGTAAGCTGCAGTTAGGCAGACCCCACCGGTTATATATACAACCAAACCATTGAAATTTGAACTTACAACGTCCCAACACAAGTTGACGTACATTCAATTCTCCTACCACATTCAGCTCTATGTAAAAAGATAAGACTCGGTTTTGATAAAAAATTTACAAGATGAAACAAAGATTTTACTAAAACCGAGTTCTACCAAAAGTTTAAAGTCAAGTAAAAAATAACACTGGTGGGACGTGGCTCGCACACACATGGGGCCTTGTGTCCACAATTGCGTAGTTCCACACTCGAGCCAGCATCTCATAGTCTACAAATAACTCTCTCTCTCTCTGACACTTTGTTAAAAAAGCTCTCTCTCACTCTATCTCTTAAGAAAATTTCCCAGTAGTTTCTCGCGAAATTCAGCGCAGGAAGAATCTCACGACCAACTCTTGACGGAGAGTTAACGGCGTCAACTCGCCTCTATAAACTTCTACCCTCGGCTCGCCTCGATACCCACCTCTCTCTCTCTCGATGGCGGGAGCCGAGGAGTCCGACGGAGGCGTCAAGGACGGTCCGTACCGGCTGGCCGAGCTGCTCTCCACCGAGGATAGAGATTTCCTCGTCAGAAGGAACGGCGATCAGGTGCGCGCGATTAATTCCCGTTATTTTCTGTTCTTGTCTTCTGCTTAGTTCGCGTCGTCCCCGTTAAACTTGGATGTTTTCCCTGCATGCGTGCTTACGATCGGGATCCGAAAATCGCGATTTTGGAAGAAATCGATCCGACTTTTCACGTTCATTTTTCTTTTCTCCACTCGTTTCGTTTTTTTTCTCCGGGAATTTCCGGGGAGAAGACGCACTCCGGGTTTTGTTAGATTTACGTGAAAATCAAGCCTGCAGTGTTTTATCCACATGCGGATTTAAAGAGAAATGAGGACTATACGTGGCCGTTGGTTTTTATGAGAGCTTGTCTTTTAAGCTCAACTGGTCGACGAACTATTTAAAGGGAACAAACATAAGAGTGAAAGGACAGTCAAATATTTTCCTAGTTTTTTTTGCTTGAGGGCGAAGCAAAGTTCGAAACGGAAAATGACGGAATACATTCGCTAGCTTTGGTTCTCGTGTTTGCTTTTCCTCTTTTTTCTTTTTGGGAAATTCTCAAATAATCAAACTTTTTAGTCTAATTCAGTGAACACCAAACTTTTAAGATTTTCAAATTGCCCCCAAAGCTTTTAGTTTTAGCAATTAACTTGAGATGCAATCAAAGAAAAGGTGGAAGCATAATCTCTTTTGTTGAAGGCCAATGGCTGACCTGCAATATATGCAACTATTATTTAAGTTTCTTTAGAGGATTTTTATATCATTTTTTCTGTTTTAGTTTTAATAAAAGGAATGACAAATTTATGAATATACTTTTGTCATGAGTGACTAACTTAATCAATCCAGCAAAGGCATATACAATTAGCTCCAACACATTCAATGAGGTTGATATTAAATATGGATAAATGATCCAAACTAGTAAAAGTTTTTTTCATCAACGTCCAAATTGGCTTTGGGTCCTGCAGATTTTGGGGAATGCCTACAAAAACCTATTTTTTTTTATGTGAAACATAATAGATTTTACTAATTTTCGTCCGATCTTGTGTAATCGAAGCTTTAGATCCTATAGAAATCCATAACTTTATTGCAGTATTCAAGTTGAATCTTGATCTAAATTTAAGTCCATTTTTATGAATACAAATTAGTATTGGGTCAAGACTGACCCATGCCTCCTAATTTAAAGGGCACGTTGTAAGGGCAAAAAAGTGCTTTTAATATTCATGCGTGCAAGAAAATACCACATTCATTTGTTATAAGGGTAAAATAGTAAATTTAAGCCCAAAGGGGTTAATCATAAGGTCAAACTGTTTACGTGCACTTCTATTATTACAAGGGTAAAACAGTAATTGTAAGACTTGAGTTAGTGCTAACTAGGTGTGTCAACGGGTCGGGTTTGGTTCGGAATTAGGTGAAACCAGACCTGACTTCAATTTTCGGGTATGGTATCAGGTTTGGATCTGGGTTTAATCCAACCCATCATAAGAGAAACTATACCCGAACCTGATCAGAACTACATGAACCAGACTTGGGCCATACTCAATAAAATACTATTTTTTATCATTTAAAAAAATTAAGGGTTTTAATCGATCCGAACTCGGGTTGAGTCTGGGTCTAAGTATAAAATTTGACAAACTATACTCAAATCCATATATTGATCGGATCTTTGAGTCCAGACCAGGATCTTAATCGGGTCTTATTATTATCACCATATCCGAACCTTATAGGGTTTGGTGCGGGTCGGATTCAGGTAAACCCAACCCATTGACACCCCTAGTGCTAGCCCACAGGTAACCTAGCTAGGGACAGTTTATGATTTGGGAAATAAAAGTGAGCAAATCTTTGGCGGTAATTTGAAAACCCTCAAAAATTTGGTGGGTATTTAAAAATGTTCCTTCCCTTTTTTTTTTAGCTTCGGTGAAATAACAATATTGGAGATTGGGGAAGAAGACGAGAGCGGACCTTGTCAACCCCTGACCCTGAGCGTTTGAGAGGATCCACTCTCGAAGAAGATAGGATCTGAATTTTTGGTAGTTAATGGTAGGGTGATAAAATAGCGGACCTAGAAATCAAGCCCGCAGTTTAGATGGGACCGAGCAATCCACGTTGCAGATGATACTTCCGGAGCTTATGTTTCATCATCGTCACTGGCCAATGATCAGGGGCGGCTGGCTTCTTTGATATTTGAGGCTTCAAATAAAAAAAAAATAACGCTTATATTTTACATGCTGAGGGCCTTCAATGAAACATGGCACATGCATGTGCCTCATGCTGATGACCTCCAATGAAAAAAAAATTGGAAAAAATATGGGCCTCCAATGGAAAAAAATGGAAAAAATATGGGCCTCCAATGAAATATGCCTAGACCCTCAACTTCTCTTGAGCCAATCCTGCCTACGGGTGGCAATCGTGTCGGGTTGGCGGGTCAGCATAACTCAACCCGACCCGTTTAATAAACGGGTAACCCGACACGACCCGCCAACCCATTTAATAAATGGGTTGGGTCGGGTAAACGGGTTCTCAGGTTCGCGGGTCAGGTTGGCGGGTCGACGGGTTGGGTTGACGGGTTGATGGGTCGGGTTGGCAGACGGGTTGACCCACCCGCCTAACCCGTTTATTAAACGGGTCAGCCGAGTTGGCGGGTTGGCATACCCCCAACCCGAACCCGACCTGTTTAATAAACGGGTTACGCGGGTCGACCCGTTTATTAAATGGGTTGGCTTAAGCCCAACCCGAACCCGCCTAAGAGGCGGGTTGGCGGGTCGGGTCAGGTTTTGCCACCCCTAATCCTGCCTATGAAGGGTATTTTCGTAATTTGATTATTACAACTTGAGTTTGCCAACGAGCCGAAGTAGCAGAGCTCGAGCTGTTCGGGCTTGGCTTATGACCTTGTTACAGGTCGGGCTCTACAAGCCAACCATGAGCTAGCTCATTTAAAAAAAAAATGTTTTTTAAGTTTTTTTAATTTGATAATATATATAATGTATATAATTATAATATATATATATATATATATATATATATCATACATGAAAAAACATCTATAATGTGTTTAAAATATAAAATATATCAATATACATAAAAGGAGCTTAAGAAGCTGAGCTGAGTAGAGTCGAGCCAAGCTGAGCTTAGCCCAACAACGAGCAGCTAGACTTGTTTCCATGCCCTATTTGTGATTTCCACTATGAATGAGATAGATGCGTCAATGGGTCGGACCTTCACCAGACTTGAGTGGGCCGGGGTCTAGACTTGACTCTGAGGTGTTGGTATCAGGTCCAGACTTGGGTTTTATTGGACATAGTATAGGAAAATTATATGTGGGCCATGTAAGGATTATATATACCAAACCCAGTCGTTACCCAATAAAATTATATTTTTACTTTTTTTACATTAAAAAATTATAGATCTCCAAGACAAGGTATTGTAACTTGTAAGTGGGTCAGGTCGCATTTAGTTTTGTGGACCTATCTTAAATTGGTTTTAGAAATTAGACCTAAACTTGAACCGACATGAGCCGGGTTTGGGATTGGTTACGCGCATAACATTTTTGTCATATCCATATAGAGTGGAGCCTGTATGCTTAGAGTTGGGAATATTTGGATCAAAAGCGAGCTTTGGATCCATAATAGCTGTTATTTTTCCCAAAAAATTCTGCGGGTATGCTTGAAATTATCCGGGAAACTTCATAGTTTCGCAAAAATAACTTTGAATAAGGGGACATTGCGTGTCACAGAAAAAGCCCCCTTTCGTATTCGTGGTAAGGGGGGGCTTTTCCTGTCGGGCCCACACACACAAAAGGCACCCCCAAAGGATATTCAGATGGACTTGACTAAGTACATAAAATTAGGGTTATGTCTAGAATAGCAAATATTTGGTATTATTGAAGGTACATAACTATTGATTTGGAAGTCTTAAGTGCAGGTCCAATCAGCTCAATCTGACCACATATATGTGTTATGGATGGAAATATTTAGATTATATTTTTCGTAAGTAAAAAACAAGTTTTTTGAGTTCTTAAGTTTTGGCACAGTTGATTTTTGAAGCTCTTGATAAACCTACTTACTTTCTCTGTGACAAATAGACAAATATGGGGAGACTTATAAAAATCTTGCTGATATATCTCGAGAAATTGCCTGAAAGTTTAAAATAGCAATTTCTTGCAAGATTTTCAAATCGTGACAAATATCATGATATTTTATATTTTTAAAAGATATTTATCATGAAAACCCTTGCGATTTTTATTTTTAAATGTGTTTTATTTATATTTTCTTATAAAAATTATTTTATATATATTTAAAATTATTTTTTATTCCTGAGATTTTGCCGAAAAAATGCGAGATTTATGAAAATTTTCAAAATCTCCTAAGTTTTTTGCCTGCCGTGATTTTACGGTTTTCAACTTTTGTCACTATGCTTACATGTCACAACCACAATATTCAAAACCCATTTCTTAGCCAACATACCTTGTAGATTACATCACTATAATGAAATAAAGGCTATTTATACTCGATAGTTTTTATACCTTCATTAGTACCAAATATCTACTTCATATATAAAGCTGAGACATTGTTATATGATAATAAATAATTGCTAAAAGACAAGGGAAAGTTAATGAATGATTTGGACTCTTTCTCGTTTTCCATATATAGGCCTGCTAAGAAACCCATGAAATTTGAAGGCAAGACCCCTTAGAGATGATATTTAAACCGTGCTACCACATCTAGTTAGTATACAGACGATCACCAACATCTTTGGCTTGAGGCTAGCTATGTTTTGGATTGTTTATTTGAACTAATAGTAGCATCCTGCCCAAAACTGTATTCAGCCCAATTGGGTTTGACTGTATGACAGCCCAATGTAACAACCATTCTTGACCTAAACCAAACATGGATCAGATTAAGTGCATTTCAATTACGTACTTCCTGAATCTATAGAGATGAAAGTTACTATGCTATATAAGAACCATGTAATTGCACCTGGGAAAGTTTTTTCTCCCATTAAGCAAAGTTGCTTAAGTATGCCATTGATTTTTCAAGTTTTGAAAAATATGTCTAGACTCTAAATGTTGTAGAATTTTGATGTAAAGCAGATTTTTTATTAAATAAATTATAAATAATACATATATAAGATCAGATTGGTGAAACTGGAGGAGAGCCATTCTATCATTATTGATTTTGGATATAACACATTTGCATAGTCAGGTTTAAGAAATTACAGAAAAAATCCTTCAAATGCTCGGTAGGCACAGATCAGAGTATTCTCTCTTTCTCTCTCTCTCTCTCTCTCTCTCTCCATATATATTAGTAATTATGCGGCCTACTCCCTCTTATAAACTGTTGGATCATTTTAAATTAAATGGTAAAGATGAGGGTTAAATGTTTGGTGTCTTTCCATAATTATTAAAAAATAAATGAGTTAAGCCTTAAAGAAGAAATATTTTCAAAGTTTTGACAGTAAATCAATTTGATTTTGCTCTCTCTCTCTCCTAATGTATGTGGAGTGTGGACTATTCTATTATTGTCAACCATACTCCACCTCCATTATAGCGGCATGCACATGACATGCATGTGTAAAGACATTTCACATGTCATGCATGTGTAAGCATCATCCATACATGTATGCATGCAGGGCCTGTGTTTTATGGGGCCTGAGGCGGATGGAAAAAATGGGCCCCTTATTAATAGTAAGAGTTCGGGGGTAGGGCTTCAAATTTTTTTGAGCTCCTATTAAAAATGAGCTCCCTAAAAATAGGCCTCCTATTAATAGTAGGAGTTCGGGGGCAGCGCCTCAAAATTTTTTGAGCCCCCTATTAATAGTAGGAGTTCGAAGGTAGCACCTCCAATTTTTTTGGGTTCCCTATTGAAAATGGAATCCCTATTAAAAATGTGCCCCTAAAATTTTTTTTGGCCTATGGGCCCTGAGGCCCAAGTTTCATTGGCGTCTTGACGGGTTCGGCTCTGTATGCATGAGAGAGAAAGAGAGAGATATGCATACATGTATAATCATGCCATACATTTGTGTTCACCATCCATTCATTATGCATGAAAGAGAGAAAGAGGCATGCACATTTAACTCTCTATCTAAACGGTTGGAAACCGTCCCTCCCAACTCATTTACTCTTTGAGTATCCAATAATAGTCGAAAGACATGGACATTTAACTCTCTATTTAAACTGTTGGATTGAAAATGATCAACTGTTTATAAGAGGGAGTATGTAGTGGGGAGCACCATACCATTAATACACACATATATATATATATATATATATATATATATATATATATATATATATATATAAGTAATGTGGTAGCACCTACTCCCACATACTAGAAATCATAGTTGTAGGTTTAATCTTCTCAATAGTTTATTTGATAGGAAACATGTTTTGGATAATGTTTTTGAACATAAAAATAGGTTTTTTAAGTCATGAAATTTTGGTACATTGTGAGCAGTTGATTAAGATCTTAAAAAACTTACATGCATGACATAATCACATGATAGAAAACTTATTTTCAACTAAATAATGATTGTAGATCATAACTATAGGGTCAGATCAATGTAAAAAACTGATTTTTTTGAAAATTTGAAGCTTCAGGTGGGAGTAGGTGCTCTAGGAGAGCCTTATCATTACTATCTATATAAGTTTTTGATCTTATATAAGCAAAATAGAAGATTCAGAGAATCTTTTTTTTATTATGAGGAACCCTCGCCGAATTCGGGTGGGGGCCCCACAACCACCCTGCCTTATGTAGCCCACCACTTAGAGCCACAGACACGCGTGCCAGCGGGTTTTGATCGGTGCCTTCATCTCATACCTTCACCAGAGAATTATACTTTTTGTTTTCAAGAATTAATGACGGAAGACAATAAAAAAAACATTAATGAGAGAAAAATAACAGGTATCGAAGAAGCACATATAAGAAAAATCTAATTCCCATGGCGTAGCGTAGGCCCGGGGTCCTAGCCTCGGAGTTTTACGCCATCGGCACGACGATGGTAGGCATGGCAGGCTGAGCCAGCAGGACAAGGTCTTTGTGCTGAGTGAGGTTTCTTCGGGTTATAAAAAAAAAAACGTTCATAATATAGCTGCATTTTTTTTAGCTTACTAGTTTTAAATGTGTTTCTTGTGGAAAACCCATTTTAGTAGGCCATTGATATTGGAAGATATACTTACCTGGTTTACCATAATAAAATCACGGCTGGTTAAGGTAAGATATAAGGGCAACATCAAATGCTGTTGGAAATTAGCTGTGAAGGTGGTAGATTAGCTGGGAAACTCAAGATTCATCTCGTTGGAGTGCCCTCATTTGTAGGAGTCAGCATGTTGTGTAGATTATCTGTTTCCTTTCTTGTAAATTGAATTATATAAATTCACACAGAATGTCATGAATCGAATATACAATTCTTTCCAAAATTTCTATCTTTTCACGTTTCATCAGTTAATGGCTAACAGTTATACTAATAGCATCTGAAAAATCATGTGTTAATGCTGATGTACAAAACAGGTGAAAGCCAGTGATCTTGAAGGGAAGGTTGTGGGACTCTACTTTTCAGCATCTTGGTGTGGCCCATGCCATCAATTCACCCCGGACCTCGTTAGTGTATATGAACAGCTTGCCTCAAGAGGTGATTTTGAGATTGTATTCTTATCGGCTGATGAAGACCAAGAATCGTTTGACAAGTACTTATCACTGATGCCATGGTTGGCCATCCCATTCTCTGATTTGGCTACTCGATCCTCCCTTGATGAGCTCTTTGAGGTGTCAGGGATCCCACACCTTGTCTTCCTTGATGGCAATGGTAAACTGTTAACGGATGAGGGTGTCATGATCGTCGGGGAATATGGTGCTGAGGGTTATCCGTTCACCGAGGACAGGCTCCAAGAGTTGAAGGCAGAGGAGGAAGCTTCTCGAGGGAATCAGAGTCTCAAGTCAATTTTGGTTCATGGGTTACGAGATTTCCTTGTCTACAATGACGGCAGAAAGGTAACTTCTTGTGTCACCTTGTCATTCTTGAAATGGGCATTGTTGTTTTCATTCTGTCTTTTTTGTTTCCCCCTTTTTTTGATAGCCAACGTAGGACATTTAATATTACAGACTATATCATGAAACCATAGCCACAAAAATAATGCTGATATTTTGAAAATGTCGGTATATTTACTGAGAAATAAGGTCATCCGATATGAAAGGATATATATCGTGATATTTTCAAAATGCCAGCTATACTTATCACGATAATTAAAAAGTCTTACTTTATATACTTAAAAAAATGTTTTCCTGATTTTTTTGTTTATTTTATTTTTTTAAAACTTTTTCTAATTGTTTTTCATGTTTTCATGAAAAAAAATACTGCTAAAACATATTATTTTTTACCCTTTCAAAATTTCCTTTAATTCTTGAATTTCTGAAAGCATCCAAGATTTTTCCAAATAAAGCCACTTATTGAAAAAAAAATTCTCCAAAAAAACCTCACGGAGAAAATACCTTGAAGAGGGCGGATAAGGTGCAATCACATTGCACAAATGCAATGTACTGCTGCACCTGATCACCCTCCACCTTCTGTTGTGCAATCTTTCAGAGTGGGGGCCAACAGCAAATGGATGTTGATCAGGTGCAGTGGCACATGGCATTTGTGCAATATGATTGCACCTGATCCCATCACTCATCCTGTGGGGCCCAACAGAAGATGGAGGGCGGATAGGCACACTAAGGTGTGCAATGTGATTGCACCTGATCTGCAGTCATGCATGAAACATAGGTAACACATAGGGCACAAGGAATGTATCTATGTGAACGTTACCAAATTGCTACCATAGTTGCCCTTCATGCTGCTTTTGTATGCCTTGAGAGAAATATCTACAACTGATTATGAGTTGCTCGTCAACTGAGTTCCCAGTTCCCCTTCAAACTTCTGTAATCCTAAATTTCAATTTGTCTCTACTGGGTGACAAACAGAATTTGACTTTTATATTATTTAAGTTCCCATTCTGAATCACTGGAATTGGACAGCTCACGCGAAGATGTGATATCACTCTGCTAAGTAGTTGGTGTGGGCATTGTTTGCTACAGAGTTACTGGAAGCTTTTTAGATAGGTGGGAAGCCCGCTTTTCAGAAACTCGCTTCGGAAACACGATACTCCTCGCTTCTGAAACTTGATGAGAACCTCGATTCCCCCACACTTCTATGCTTTCCACACGCTTCATCTATTCTTTTTATATGTTCTCTTAGTCAACATTTCATGTTTTTTATGTGTTTTCGGTCACTCTTCTCTCACTTTCATGTGCTTTCTCTAAATTGGTAGTAATCATTTTTAGATTTTGTTAAAAATTTAATTCTTGCGCTAAAAAATCATGAAATTTAAGAATAGTCACATTTGTTTTAGTTTTTATTTGTGCTTCATTTTGATTCACATACAATTTTTATATTTCTTTTTTTTATTCCTCGCTTTCCGCCTCTTATACATTTTAAAATGCATCGCTTTTTGCTTCCCGTATCGTTTTCCGCTTCCCACTTCCTAGTCTGGCAACCTTTGTTTATTATCATGCACAACATTAGCTGACTGCCTCTTTACCTGTTTACGAAACACATACAATTTAAAAAAGACTGTGAGGTCCCTCTCTTTGTTGCAGATATATGTTTTTCTAACACCAGCATGCTTTTTAAATTTCTGTGTAGTGTTTTAATTATGTTGCAACTTCTCAGGAAAAAAACCCCAAGGGGTTTGGCGCAGTGAAGGGGGCCTTGGCCACTGAGAGGGTGATCAGGTTTCCATTGCCATGAGCGTCAGCCCCTTGCATTAATGAGTAATGAGGACAAGGGATACGCCCTTGCTCAGCCGAAGCTTGGGACTCCCTGGAGACAAGGGGTGCGCTAGCAGTTTACAATGCCGGGACAGAGACCATCGGTAGGCTTAGCCAGCCCAACTAGGTCTCTGATACCCGAGGGTGGTTTCCCCCAAACTTAGTGGAAAAAAAAACTTCAGGATAAAAACTAAGTTGTGCTTTTCTGTGTGCATGTGCATATTAATCAAACAGTTTCCTTTCCTTTTTTTCCTGTTATCAGGTCCCCGTGTCTGACTTTGAAGGAAAGACTGTTGGCCTGTTATTTTCAGCATATTCTTACCACCCATGTAAGAAATTCATCCCAAGGCTAGTGGAGGTTTACAACAAGTTAAAAGAGATGAATTTTGAGATAGTATTGATCTCCCTGGACACTGACTCCGAGTCCTTTGATGAGGGACTTGCAACTATGCCTTGGCCTGCTTTGCCTGTCAATGACAAGTATTGTATGAAGTTGCCTCGCTACTTTGAGATTCAGGGGCTTCCAACACTTGTTATAATTGGACCAAATGGCAAGACACTGCAGTCAGATGTTGCTGAACTCATAGAGGAGCATGGTGCCCAGGCTTACCCATTCACTCCAGAGAAGTTGGCAGAGCTTGCGGAATTAGAGAAAGCTAGGCTTGAGTCACAAACATTGGAGTCACTTCTAGTGTCGGATGAAAGGGACTTTGTCATTGGTAATGGTGGTGTAAAGGTGAGTGATTTGATTATTGCTTGAATCAGATTACCTTAGTTGGACAGTCTCCTACTTTATGCACCAATACTCTTTTGGATTGAGCCATTTGATTCTGCTGATTTATTTTATTCCATGAACCAATCACATTTTAGATTGTGTTTTTGATAGTCAATCTAGGGGCTATGTCACATGGATACGGCTGAAGATATGGGGATACAGCCATTTTTATGAAGTTTTTCAATGTAACTAATATACAAGGGGATATGGAACACAGTTAAAATGGAGTATCCTTGAAACATAGTCTAGGGGTTTCCCCAGATAGCATACCCAATGGGATCCAATTGAGATAGGAGTTGATCACATCCAACTCAATGGGATCAGGTTCAGATGCTTGGTTCATGCAACTCTTATGCTAGGCTGTTTGAATCTGGACTTGCTTATGAAAATACCCTATTTTGACAACTCTTAAACTCTATATAAGTAACCGAAGTTGATACATTTTAGGGACTTCATTGTCATAATCATCATTAATTTTTTTATTTTTTTTGAAAGAACATAATCATCATTATTACTCATGCATATGTACGAGGTTCTGTAGTCAAGGCATATCAAAGCGGTTTCAGTCAATAGAACAGTAACATGAGCCTCAATGAGTTCAAAGCTACGATAAAAAATGATAGTATATTTTAACTATTAAAAAATTGTAAGCTAACTAGAAAGTATAAGTAGAAGGGATTTATGTAATAAATGCAGTAAACATGAAATGTAGTCTATATGAATGTTGTTTTTCTTATCCTTAGAATAAATTGGCCAAATATTTTCTGGTCTTTCCTTCAGATATAAAACAGACATAAGAAGAGACAAAAATAACAGAACATAGAAAATGGAAATAATAAAAAAACGAGGGAAATCATAAAATATTAAAAATTGGACAATCATAAATGTGAGTAAAGGTCTGCAATGAATTGCATCTAATCATACCGCCAGACCAATATGAGTAAGTAAAAAAGACGATAGAGTAAAAGAGAGCATGATGGGAAAAACACTTCATATTAATAGGAACAGTAAATAAAGAGAGCGCTTCTAGAGAAAACGCCATAAAAATTTATTTGTAACCTGTTTAAAAGTGAAAAGAAGTTGGGAAGAAAAAAACCCGAACAGAGCAGAACAAATAAAAATTCTAAAAACAACATGCAGAAGTATACCTCTGCTTCAGTTCATTTCTCCTTGCATGCAAAATATATGGAAAATATCACAGGTTTAATTATCTTCTAATTTTCTTCACTATTTCTGGACGTGAACTGGAAGGTAGAAAAATTGCCACGAATTTAGGAGGTTTATGCCTCTCATGCAGTTGTATACCTTCTGGCATGAGAGGATGTAATCCTCATATTTGTTGAATGAGGCTGAAGCCTTGAATCTCTTTTCCTAGTGAAGCAGAAAGGCAAGGCATACAACTAAATGCATGTCTTTGAAAACTATGCTTGTTCTTGGCTGTTAATGAGCCAAGCTTGAGCTTCTGATGAGAAGCTTCACTTGTTGCCCACCTTGAGGGCAATCTATTTTTTCAAAACTATTTCTAAGTGACTGTTTGATTGTGGCCAACTGAAGCGTTTTGCCTATAAGCCCTTGCCAATCACTAATGCAAGGGGTTTGACACTCATAAGAATGGAACCCTGACCACCTATCTAGTGGTGAAGGGCCCTTCCACTTCACCAAACCCCTTGGGGCTAGCATGATTGTTATACTTATAGCTATCCTTACTCCAAGCAGACAATCTTTTACTGTTTTTCTGCCTGTAAAATGATCAACACATTTTTGTTTCTTGGCAGGTCCCAGTTTCTGATCTAGTCGGCAAGACTGTCCTCCTCTACTTCTCAGCACACTGGTGCCCTCCATGCCGCGGATTCACTCCTAAGCTTATTGAGACGTACCACGAGATCAAAGCGAAGCATGCTGCCTTTGAGATAATCTTCATCTCAAGTGACCGCGATCAAGTTGCATTTGAAGAGTACTTTGGTACAATGCCATTTTTAGCTCTCCCTTATGGCGACAAGACAAAGAATTCGCTATCGAAAACGTTCAAGGTCTCAGGCATCCCAACTCTCATCGCTATCGGGCCGAACGGCAGGATGATCACAAAGGAAGCTAGGAACCTAGTGGCTGTTCATGGTGCTGCAGCCTATCCCTTCACAGAGGAGCGACTGAAGGAGATAAAACAGGAGCTGGAGGACATGGAAAAGCAGCAATCAGCCAAAAACAATGATGCTCATGATGAACTGGGCCATCATAAGCAAGATAAACCATCCAATGAAGGTTTCATTTGTGATGGTGAGACCTGTCGCAGAGCATGACAGGAATCTCTTTCCCTTTTTCAAACCAAATAAACTTCCTAGTGTGTGCAGTATAGACGCCCCTTATTTGTACTGTTTACTATGTTAAATATATTAATGCGACTCCTTGCTTTTGTGTGTACGTATTGTGCATCATATATACTAGAAAGACGGCCCATCCTAACAGACGGGTCATAAATTTCAAGTACAAATTGCCACATTTGAAAGACTAATCAGATTACAAATTTTAGATTGATAACCAAAGATGAATCATAGGTCCTTGCAGAAGTCGATTCCCTACATATTGAATGTGAATACATGTTTCACAAGTTTTCAATGTATCCAGTACCTCAAGTTCTCATATTATAACTGGATCTTGGACTCTATTAACTTAGATAAGACACGCTCGAGTGAAATAGATTTGGATTAGGATCCAAATTTTGTATAGCACTCTCATATCCTGTGAAAACAGGTCGATACATGGAAAAGTACAAATAGATCATATTTGATTCAAATCCGACAGAATAGATCACTAATTGGAGCTCCAGTCTGAAAGTTTACATACTGTCAGGCGAGTCCTTTGCATACAGAGATTATGAGCCAAATCGGTATGATTGGGTTGCTTCCGATTGACTGCAGAACTGCTTGCAATTTCATGTGTGGAGATTAGAAATCTCAGCATTCCATTCATTAGAGAAGCATGCTGCAGAACTGCATGCGGGTTGGAAGATCGTCTTAAATGAATGAAATCTCTGCAAACAGTAAAAGAAAAATTCAGCTGAAAGTGATTCACTGTGGGAAATGTGAAAAGGTTTGTCCAACATCGTTCTGTTTCACAAAAAAAGAACAAAACAGCGGCTTAATTTTTTTTTAATCCGAGTCACTACTCAGTAGGGCCCCATATTAAGCAGCCAACTTGGAGTGACGTATTCACAAAACCTGCCAATTTTTGTTAGGTACACGACTGAGGTTTCTCTTGGCAGCAAGGCATAAAGAAAATGATAAGTGTAGACTTTTCATAGGTAAAATCTTTGGTGTCAGCATCTAAAAATATAAAGTTTAGATTCAAATCAGATTTGGACTTGCTGCACAATAGATTTGGGTCTACCATGATCCAGCCTGTATATGATCCACTTGCACGCTAAAAGCATATCACTTTGAGTCAAGATTGCAATTATATTTTTGTGAATCACACACACACACACATCTGCACACATAAAAATTGAGACAGAAAGATGAAAAGAATTCAGCATTTAATAAGGCGTAAAAAATATACCTCATAGTGTTACAAACATAAGCATGCGTGTGTTAGCATCAAAGGAGGATGAAGAGTTGAACACTTCCACTGTAAGACCAACATTGCATGTTAAAGTTCTTAACTTGGTATTGAGATATCAGCAAACATCTTGGCCAGCCTCTTGGACCGTCACTTCAATTCCTTTAGAAGGAGCACTTTGGATTTCCACCGTCACCTGGTGGGGTTCTAAAGAGTCAACAATATCCCTCATTGACGGCCATGCCCATCGGGTTCTGATTCAAACAATGGTAGGCCAGCATTGCTGCCTTATGCATGCCTCTGATTCGATAGTCCCCTTCCAATCTTGTTCTATGATGCTAAGTAAGACGCCTTTTCTCTTTTGAGAGAGGCCGGGCCTAATCAGCTAGATTTTGCTCTCGGTTGGGCTGGCCCTTACTGAGTGAATGCCGGCCAGTGAGCAGTTCCAACAGAACAAGAAGCTGTAAACATCTGTTCTGGGTACAAGGGGACCTATACAAGATATTCTAGCAAAAGTAATCCCAAGCATTAAGATGGCTTGATAGCAATTCTGAAGTTAGTTGGAGGAAAAGTATGCGGACATGAATGATAATGAAAATTTGAAACCATTCCAACTGACCTCACTTAAGAAGATGGACTCAGGTTAAACATGAGTTGCTAACAGCTTGTCCCGAGTTATATGAGCATCGTAGTTTGCAGGAGCTAAAAGCCAAGTTTCAATGTTCAGAACTTCGGAAAACTGTTACATGGATCTTGCAACATCGTTTTGTGTCTTTTTTATGTTTGTTACACAAAGGAATCAGCATCGGGTTTGATTGTCTGAGCCATGGCTGCTCGCTTGACCATGTAAAACCTCGAGAGCACCCCCTTGGCCACCATGGAGCTTGTTGCAGTGGCAAAGGTTTGATTGTGTTGATAGTGTGATTATGTTTTTTGTTGGATACAAATTTATTGTCCATAGAGTAGGGCTGGGAAATTGATGAGTTGAATTGTTCGTGACTCTGCGCGTAGAGAGCTCGTTAAATAGGCTCAGCAATCTGAGCATGAACAGTGGGTGTTTGGCTTGGCTTCACTCATATAAGTTCGTTAACTAATAATAAATATTATATATTTATATTTTATGTCAGAGAGTGTATGGTTGAAGTGTTTAGCTTGCAAGTGAAATAAGTAAAAATCTTATTACTTACAACATTAAAACATTGTAATTATTCTGTAATGAATCGGTTTGAGCTTGGTTTAGTAGTTTAGAAGCCAAATTTTAATTAAATAAGTTTTCCCAAAGCAAGCCAGCTGGAACTCAGCTCTTTTAACTTTAGCTTGCCATGAGCTCAAGTTCGCTCAACTGGCTACTAAAGCAAGTCAAGATTGAACACCCTCTGCTGCGTTCATTCAGCTTGTTTACTAGCCCTACAATAGAGCCTTAAACAAGTCCTACCGTGAGTCCATGACCCGCCAAAAATATTTTTAAATGACAAAAAATACCTTTTACTCCTCTCCCCTCATTGTCAAAACGGGCAATCGTGTCTTCTCAGTGGGAGTAAAATAGAAACTTTACAAAACCTTTCCCACCGTTTTATAAGGTTAACCTAGGGACCCAATTTGGCACCCTCAATATGGATTGAAATTATTGACAAGTTGGTATTTGACATGGAATTTCAAGTAAATTGGGGATTTGAATATGGCCTGTAAAATGCTTGAGAGAGAGAGAGAGAGAGAATGGGTTCAAAGAGGGCTTCAGAGGTGGCAGCTCTTCTTCATCTCCAACCCCATCCACAAGGTGGATATTACAAAGAAACGCTCAGGGATTCTTCGATGCACCTCCACAAATCTCAGCTTCCACCTCACTGTAAGAATCTCTCTTTTAGCTTTTTTGACATGGATATATGCTTGTCTGTTGCTTTCGTGGTTGTTTTCATACCAAAAATGCAAGTTTCTTAGAAGCACAGAAAATTAACGAGCACCCAACAGTCCATTTCGCCATTTCAAGCAATAAATGGCACAAAAGAACTGAAAAGATGATATTGGTGCAACCCAGTTCAGATTGAAGCCAACCTTATCTCTCTCTCTCTCTTATGGTGGTATTTGCACAATGTTGCTTGCCGGTTGCCTTTTCTCAATTGTGGCATAAGTTGGGGAAATAGTGTCATGCTAATGCTTTCTCAGTCACAATATGTGGCATAAGTTGGGGATATAGTGTCATGCTAGTGCTTTGTCAGTCATACAATGTGTCATAAGTTGGGGATATAGTGTCATGCTAATGCTTTCTCAGTCGCACAATGGTTAAGCATCTTTTGGGGCAGCTGTGTAAAGCTAATATTCTACATCAGATTTGTAACTATTTGAAAATTGTAATATGTAAGCTAATATTCTACAGCAGATTTGTGACTATTGGAAAGCTGTAAGGTTTTTCATTTCACTTGCCTGATTCAACATGGTAGGCATTGGCTCAAGTGACACTCGAGCATATATAAGCACATATGGTTGATTACATGTGCCAGTGCACATTCAGCTTGCTTCAATGCCCATCATCTTGAATAGTCAAGATTTTTTCATAGCCATATGTTTCATAAAGAAATATGGTCAACAAAGTTGGTTTTTTGTTGAGAACCATGTTTTCTTACTTCCATATTTTCCATAGGCCTTGGGCTCTGCAAGCCCTGCGGGCACGGACACACACACACAACATTTGTTTTTTTTTTTTTGAAAAAAACGTCTCTTGTCTTAATAAGAGAGGAGGTGGTAACGAATTTTAGTAAAACTAATCATATTAAATCAGCAATTAATTAGCCTAAAAATATTCATATTACTTAATACATCTTAACTAATTCTGATTTCTGAAAACGGTCAGCTGTTGTGGATCCCCAAAGTTTGAAAACCAAAAGTAGGGTTATCCGAAAAATAGGTTGGATTCGAAGACATATCTGAATATTAGAAACAAGAGATGTGAGATATGCTCTTGAAGTTGCACGCCTTTCCTCCTCCGCCTAGCAGGGATCAACAATCTAACTTAATTGATTTTATTCCTCCAATTCTTCTGGATCTGAGTGAAAAAACAACCTACGAGGCTTTCACTCTTCCAAACTCATTGATTTCAGAAATTTCCTATGAATCTTTCACTTTGGAAAATGAGTTTGATGAACTCTTTTCCAATGAAAATCCTTCTTTGAAAACCGAAGCTTCCTATGAAACATTTGTCTTTCTAAGCCTAATCCAGTCAGAAGCTTCTCAGGAACTTTTTATTTTCCTTAGCCAAGCCACTGTCACCGCGATTCCCGAATATAAGAGTTTTGCTCATAATACAATTCCTATAAAACTGCCTGCTACCCAATGTGACCAAGAATAGTTTGTTCCAAAAAGGACCCAAACTCCAGTCACACAAGAAGGACCTAACCCTCAACCCATATTTTCAAGTACTCCCAATACCAAGTCTACTCTATGCAGTAAGAAAGAAAAACCAGAATACAGTGAAGAAAAATCACTAGAATTAGGAAAAGCAGACTGTTGGGAGGAACCAAAGTTTCTTGAAAATAAGGATCAAGAGGAGGGTCCAGAACTTGAAGAATCTTTAATGAGTTCAAACCAAGAGGTTACTGAATTGGAAAAATCCAGATTTTAAAAAGTCAGGATACATAGGAAGATCAAGGGTATGCTAGGGGCAGGGAAGAAGAGAGGATCTCAATTGGGCAAAAATCCAAAACAAGTGAGGAAGGAGACTTGCAAGTGGCAGTGACAGAAAAAATAAGTAATCTTGAGAATCTTGAGACCTTTGAAAAGGAAGGTGAAATAGAAAATCTAAGCTCAGTGGAATCATCACCATGTTGCATCAAAGCACCTCCCAAGTTAGGGGCAAAGTGCCTCAGAATTATCAAGTCAGTTGCAAAAAATAAGTTCAAGATGCCAATTCTGGTATGCAAAAGAAGGAAGAAGAAATGCCTCAAGCAAACCCAAGACAAAACGAAGTATATGAAGAAAGGAAAAGAATTTAGGAAATTGAAAAACTCCTAGGAGAAAAGAGAATACAAAATCCTTAAGCCAGAGGGTCTGAGCACTTAAGGCGGGCAATGAAATTACTTTCTCTTCTTTGGGATAAAAAATGGGGAAACCTAGTAAATTTTACTTCATGAATTCTGTATATCTGATGGTGAATATTGTTTCCTTGATAAATATTGCTTGCATGGTGATTTTCTGTTTAACAGATACTCCTTGATTAATCGACTTTTCCTTTTGATCTAGGAGGATCCATCAAGGCCATTACTTGACCCCCTTTCCCTAATTGGGGAAAGCGATGTAAATATGTAAATAGCCTAACCCCAAAAAACCAAAAAAATAATAAAAAATATTAAAAGTTAAAAAAAATCAAAATTCCAAAAGAAAATTGAAATTTTTTCAAAATTCTAAAAAAATGAAAAAATCCCAAAAATATTTCTTTTGTACTTTCATTAGTCAAAAAAATTAAAAATTCAAACCAACACCCCCCCCTCCAAAAAAAAAAAAAGAAAAAGAAAAGAAAGGAAAAGAAAAGAAAAGAAAAAGAAAAGGGTTTTAAAAAAATAAGAGAAGTTTTGAAATTCTTCATAATGAAAAATACAAGGCCCAGTATCGAATTGTGTATTGATATTGGATATTGCACAGATGCACTTTCCATGTTTCCATTGTTGTATCAAGAAGAGCAAATCATGGTTACTTGTTGCGTGCCTTTGTGGTTTAAGGGCTTGTTTTTTGTCATTTAATCACCTTACAACTTTTGGCATGCCAATTGGGTATTTAATGCTTTATACCAGAGAAAACACCACATCACAAGTTGAAATTGAGAGTGGTTGATCTGGGGAGGTATAAGAGAGAAATGCCAATTTTAGAGACACCACAAAGTGGGCAGCTAGAGAGCATGGTCATCTGTTAGGATGCCTATTAGAATCCAAACTCACACGGAGGACGATTCTATGGATCCTGCACGCAAAATGAAGCATGACACGAAAGATGGGCATGCATTGCGTGAAAGAGGGGCATGCAACGATGAGAGAGAGAGAGAGAGAGAGAGAGAGAGAGAGAGAGAGAGAGATGTCTCTCCTGTGGGATGCGTGTGGTAGATGGAGGGTCAACGTCAAGGGAGAGAAAAAAGGCGTTTCTTTCGGATTGATGACAGACGTAGAAGAAGAGGAATACATTTCTTCAGTGAATCAAGAAGTGAACTAAGAATGAAGTTTAGAAAAATCTTTGAATATACTTCATTAATAATAAATTAAGTAGCGTATATCTATTTATAGATTTATAAGAGAACAAAAGGATTAAAATATATGCAGTTCTCACCTTAGAGAGGATTGTAGGAGGGCATCCCACCAAAGTCACAGGTTGGACAGGTTTCTCTAAGAGTCCTGAGAGAAAAGAAAACACCCTCTGCACAATCCCAGCTAGGCAGGTCTTGGCTGTGGCAAATCTAGCTGGTTGGACTTGGAGAAAGAAAGGGTATGTAACAATGCTTTAAAAACCTAGCTTTCTAAGGCTTACCCAACCTAGTTCCTCTATGTATTTGTTAGTCTTGACAAGGGCAAGGAGTCATGAAGGATTAGGTGCAATGTAATTGCACACTTAGTGTGTTGGCCAGGTGGAGCAGCACACTAAAAGTATGCAATCACATTGCACTTGATTTTTTCTTAAGGGAAATAAAAACATGTAATTTAGAGGTACTGGGGTTTATAGTTGCAAAAATTTCACTTTCATTGACTTTTCTATACATAGAACAAAAAAATGACTGTATTGTATGACACAAATGATGTGTTTCTTGAAATATCTTACAAATTTTGAAATCTTCTTGATGTCCAAAATGACAAATATTTAGATGTAAAAGGACTATTCTAACCTTCACATGAGTGAATTTCTTTCATATATGTGAATTCCTCCCAAATATGTGCCCAAGTATTGCATTCAAGATCTATCACAAACTTTGCTACTAATTTTTTACCTCAAAAATAAAAGATTTTAAAAAAATACAGAAAAAATAAAGAAATTAGACAAATACATTTTCAACGACACCTAATTCATTGAAAATAATAAATAAACACTAAGATACAACCTCGACAATGTTCCTAAAACAAGAAATGAACAAGCATGATTATACCTATCCTGATTATTGTATATGATTTTTCAGCCATCTGTACCAAAAATCTGGAAAAATATAAAAAGGGCAGACAAATGGGGGCGTTAGCCTTCTAATGCCACCAAGATCAGCTCGATCTAATGAGCGATTAGAAAGAAACGTCCTCTGAAAGATAAACTGTTCAGTTGTTCTTGTCGGTAGAGCATGTTTTTGTTTCAGTCTTAGAATTAAAAAATGAGAATCTTAGAGAGGTTTTCGATCCTGACTTAATAAAGTTATAAGCATGTGTCTCAGATTTCTAACGATTGTAAAAATATAGGTTTTTAGTATCGGATAACTGAGATACAAATATGAGAACTAAGACTATTTCACATAAAATATGCAAATTTTCTCATATATATACATATTTTCTCATATATATATATATATAGTTCCTCGTATATCTAGAGAAATTTTGCATATGAAAAGGTTAAAATGGTCCTTTTACATTTGAATGCTTGTGGTTTTGGACATCGAAAGGATTTCAAAAATTATAGGGTCTTTTAGAAAACATATCATTTTGTTATACAATAAAGTCATTTTTGTACATAGAATTGCACTTGCACACTAATGAGAATTATGTGCATGCTAGGTGCCTAACTAATATGCTGAAAAGTGTAAAGCAAGCCCAATCCAACTTAGCATTAACCTTGAATAGGTTGCTCTCTCTCTCTCTCTCTCTCTCTATATATATATATATATATATATATATATATATATATATATATATATATATAGAATATGTATATCAACAAAATATGTTGAAATCAACTATTGGATCAATGTAATCAGATCAAGAAATGTGATTTTGTATGCTTGAATATTTACAAAAATTTTGAATAGTTGATTTTCAAGCCTTAAAAGATTCTTCTTATACATTATAATTAGAGGATCTAAGAGTTTGCCTCTCCCTCTCTCTCTCCCTCTTGTTTTCCACCTCCATCGGATGCCTTCATTTCCCCACCCCTAAGGCAAGCACTGTTAAAGGAGTCGAGCACAACCCTCATGGGTAGCTGAGAAACACTGCTAGATGCCTTCTCTTTCTCTGCACTGTAACGACCTCAACTCATCCCCGTTGAAAAGTAAATTTTTTTTTTAAAACAATTGTGGAAACAAATCCAGAGACCCGGGGCATTAGAGTTAACATATTCAAAAGCCACAAGGGATCTTACACCACCATCAATCCAACAAAATAAGAAAAATAAAATTACAAAAAAAAAGTCTAACCTAAAAACTAGTTGTTTCTAGAAACAACTTATGTTAAAAGACTAAAATATCTCTATCGGGTATTCTAGACAAGACTATATATATATATATATATATATTTAACAAGTATCTATATAATAACTTTATAAACTTACTTTACACAAGTTTATACTAATTTATATTACATATACTTTCAATAGCACTCAATAGCTGGGAATTGGGACAGAAAATCATTTGGCATGGTAGTCCCCTGTGTATTGGAAGGAGGCTGATTTTATGTTCAAGTGAAACAGATACTAGGTGGATTTTATTATCATCAAGCACCTATATTGCTTCTAACAGTTTCACATAAATCCTTTTTGAACAAATTGTTTACAATCTTATAATGTCAATATTTCTGCCTGCATTTTCTATGCATCAAAAAGTAACGTTTAGAAAAAATTCCTTTGGTGAACCCTATACTGGGTTTGGAGCACAAAAACGATCTAATTTGCTGCCTTGTGCATCTCTCTCTCTCTCTCTCTCTCTCTCTGCAAGTGTCATGGTAGCTGATGATCAAATGTTACTTGTTTTATTTCCATTTCAGGAAGTAGGTTTGAGGGCTTGACAGGGAAAAGGCATATGAAAATAATTTTGAGATGGATGAGGGAAAGGCAGAAGCTAAGACTCATCTGCAACCATGTTGGTTTACAAAGCCTAAATGTGGGTATGATAGCCTTGTGGCCCACTCTCCAAAAGTTCCTGGTGGATGCCCAATTATGAAATCGCCTACATGGTCTCCAGAGCCTTAGCTGTTTCAACTGTGTACACATTTTGTGCTTCTAAATCTTTAAATTCTCCAAAACTGGAAATGCTGGAAAAGCATTGATTATAACATGTTTTTTAAGCTTAACTTATAGAATTTGAGCGTGGCGTCATTATTTGATATTTAAAATAAGTAATATATATATATATATATATATATACATATATATATATATATATATATATATATATATATATATATATATATGTATCAGTGTTGTGAAAAGTGTTGAGGCTTAAGAGACGCTTCACCAAAAACCAAGGCGAGGCATAAGCCTCAAGGTGTAAAGCGTAACCTTCAATTTTTTTTTAAACTTTAAAAAAATTATAAAAAAATTATAAAAAAATTATAAAAAAAATCTAAAAATACAAATAAATAAAGAAATACTTTATTGATGAAATAACAACTAATAAGAAATAAAAAATCTCAAATAAGTACTAAAAAATATGAAATTAACATATAAAAGTAACTAAAAACTGATTACATAACTCAAAAATACATGAGATTAACTAACAAAAGTTAAAATATACTAAGAAACTAATTACATAACTGAAATAACTGAAAGATATATGAAATTAACCTACAAAAGTTAAAATATATGAGATTATTATAAAAAAAATGAGATTAACATATAAAAGTAAGTTACTTTTATACGTTAACGTATAAAAACTGATTACATAACTAGAAAATATATGAGATTAACCAACAAAAGTTAAAATATACTAAGAAATTGATTACATAACTGAAAAATATATGAGATTAACCTACAAAAGTTAAAATATATGAGATTATTCTAAAAAATATGAGATTAACATATAAAAGTAAGTTACTTTAACATATAAAAACTGATTACATAAAATACATGAGATTAACCAACAAAAGTTAAAATATACTAAGAAACTGATTACATAACTAAAATAACAAAAATATATATATGAGATTAACCTACAAAAATCTTGTTGATTATGACTTAGAAATCTTTTTTTTTTTGCGCCTTGAGGCACAGAGGGCCGTGCCTCAAGGCGAGAAGCACCTTTTGCGCCTCAAGGAGCACTGATATGTATCAAATAATAGTTCCATCATTTGGTAATAGGAAAATGAGAAGGTTAAGAAAGGCTTAATTAATCATCACTATTCACCTTTATGTGAATAGGTGCACTTTGCATGACGTCTATTTTTGTTTTTGAAAGAATTTAAAAATAAGTCATTTACTTGGAAGAATCTCAAGAAAATCTTGTAGATTTTTAAATAATGTTTATTTAAAAATAAAAAGCATAACAACTGTATTTCTTAAAAAGATATCGCTGTATTAACATGAACATTTTCATGTTAAGAGGTCTTTTCTCGAATTGCTTGTGATATTTTAGACTTTCTATTGTATTTGAAAAACAAATAAATTAAGAATTTCACAACGTATGAAGAAGAATAAACACTTGGCATTCCGATGAAGAGATACAATTTAAGAACAGCTCTACAATCATATATTGTTTCTTTTTTTTTCTGTTAAAAAAATCACAGGCAGCTTCAGCCAACAGCTTGGCCAAAGAGTCATCATCCTCTTAGCGGAGCTTCTCCGAATGGCTAACGCTGAACGTTGAAACTAAGCAGTTCTAGAAATAGTGTCTACTCCCTCTTATCCTCTTCGAGATCACCATCCTGCGGCAAAGAATCAGATTGTTTCATCTCTGTAAATCCGACACCACATTCATCTTTTCCAGGCGCACGCACCGGCTTAATCAGAGACATGTCGTCCCTGTCGAAGTCCTCGCCCGCATCCTCAGAGTATGCATAACTGAGACAATTTCAAGCACATAGCAGCAACACCCTCAACAAACTTAAAACTAAGCAGGAACAAAGATACGAACCGTCAGCAACTTTTTTTTAAGGTGGTAACACTTACCGCATTGAGTTCTGAGAGGGTGCCCAGAGCACGCAGATGACACAGAGGAGCGAGAAAGAGAGCACTTGCCAGAATGAAGGAATGGTCCAGGCACTCTGCCACCGTTGGTTGTAAATATCGGTTGACTTAAAGTAGAGCTGCAAATATAGTTACTAAAGTAAGAATTGGATATGAGAAGGATGCATGAAGAATGAAGTTAGCAGTGAGTTTTTAAAAAATGCAACATTAAAAAAATGATAAAATCTGTGTTTTTCCTTAAATATAACTTTAAGCCTTTGACTTAAAATACCTAGATTTAACAATAAGAAATAATTTCAAAAAGGAAAAATGTTCTTCAAGAATGAAAGCCCCATTTCCAACATCAACAAATTCAATTTCATATGAGGGGAAGCAAACTTCCTACCTATGTCACAGGGACTCTTCAACTAGGTGCCACACCCGCATCGCACCCGCTCCCGATGCGGTCAACCTGACCCTGGGTGCAGTCAACACACCCAGGGTCATTTATGTCCAACTTTTGGACTTTATATATATATATATTTATATTTTTGCCGCACCCCGCACCCATGTTTTTTGAAAGAGCCACCCGCACCCGCACCCATGTGACATAGCTTCCTACAAAGCTTTAGATGCATGATGAAACTAGCTTCAGATGTTCTTAGAAGCTTCCGGTAACTGCGATTGCATGCATCGAGTAATGCCTAGAACTTGTTTGGAATGGAGCAGTAGCTTCTTCATGACAGTGTTACCTGTCACCCGTTGGCTGACAATGACAGTCACGATAATCCTACTCTGAGAATCCCCAATGTGTTTGGAATTGTGGAATTGGATGGAACTGATGTGTTTCCCTTTTTTATGGAAGGATTTCAATGGGATTTTGTATTCCAATTCCACAAATCTAAACATAAAAGCCCGACACACAACAGGAAATTTCCTGTTGTGATAGAAGATCATGTATGATTAGTATCAAATGGGTCAATGTTGGATACCTCATAACCAATCCAGCCAACTGACACAAGCACAGCAACCGCCAGAGCATTGGTGAATTTCCTGTAGATGTCCAACTTTGCCGTCATCCTTCTTGTCTGCTCTAGCACATCCAGAAGACAGTTAGTAACCTGGCTACTTTGTTCCAGACACAAAAATTGACAACTGCGCTTTTATATAATGTTTTTGAACCATAGACCCTCTGGCAAATTTGAACTGCACTCAGTTTAGGCTAAGTTCCAAGAGGTACAATGATCAAAGTAGGTTACACAAAGTGCAGCAACTATTCAGTTCAAGGCGAGTTAGGAAACTAACTACAGTATCAACTACCAAGATATATAAATCCCAGAAAAACGTGCAGTCCGGATCAGAATGAGTCAGGTTGATACAAAGATTTGATGTCCCAACAGCCCCAAATATTGAGTAAAAGTTAAGCAACAAGCCCTGAACCAAAATAACAGCTTAATCCAATGGATTATGACTTCAGATTTAGTTTTCATCAATTTAAATAGGCCTAGCAGTGCAAAAATTTGAAAAAGGAAAAAGAAAATAGACAACAAAAGGAAATAGGTTCACATGTTGCCACCGTACCTGAAGCTTCTCAAGTGTCTTGGAGAGAGAACTGAATATCCAGAGAATGAAGAACGCATCAAGAAGGGCAACTGGAAGGACAAGAAACAATCTTGCCTTCCCAGAGAAATCACTCACTGAACCAACATTCTCTACCAATTCAAGAACTTCCGAGGCCAAGAAAAATGTGGTTCCTAGCAGAAGCACCTTTGATGTGAGACCTCCAAGGGTTGGCCTGACAACCCCATAACCCATAGAAACCACAAGTATGATCACACGAGAAACGGTTCTTTTAACAGTGCCAAATGTTACTGCCCATATTGTAAGTCCTGAAGGTCGGACTCCGGTTCTATTGAAAGCAGCATACTCAAAATACCATAGTGCCATTTCAAACATTCCCAACCCGATGACTAAGGTTATGCAATTCTGGAGCTGCAGAACTTCCCTCCAGAATCTGGCATACTGAGAGAACCAGATGATTCCGAGCAATACAAATGCTAGGGACATGAACCCATAGAAATTCATAAGGGGAGCCATCCTTCCAGGAAGATAACCAGTGGGGTTTTTCCATATAGTCTTGCCATCTACAACAAGTCCCCTGAGATTTGGATCACAGTGAAAGAAATATAGGTTGTACATTCCAGTGCTTGTGATTTGTATAGTCCTTGATTCCATAGTTGTGTAAACATTGTCTCCTTGAAAGTTTATAGAGAACACTTTCGGCCAGTCAGGATTTTTCACAGAGGGGCGGTAAATAACCTCCCCTTGTGTACAGGCACCAAGCTTACCAAGATCTCGTGTACAGCACACAGCTCTTTGACCACCGTAAGCAGAACCACCGACTGTTTCTCGATCTTCCACCTCAAAGACAACAGCTTGGACCAACCCAGTGTTGCCAGCTGTATTAGAATGGAGCTTAGCAGAGTCTTTTGTCCGTCTGAATGTGATCTTCTCAAACCTGATTCCGAAGACAGGAGTGAGTATGGAAAGTAGACAATGAAATGAGCAGCGAAAATGCTCAAAAGCAAAGCACTTGATCCATATTGCAACTACGTTCATTATGGACAACAGCTTAGTTACACGAGAATAGATATAACTGACCCAACTAGCATCAATTGGTCAATGTCGTAAGTTCATGGGTGATAGGATCAGAGTTACCGGAAGCTTCTTAGATAGGTGGGAAGCTCGCTTCCCGAAAACTCGCTTCGGAAGCACGATACTCCAGGCTTCCGAAACTTGATGAGAACCTCGATTCCCCCACGCATCTCCTATGCTTTCCACATGCTTCATCTATTCTTCTTATATGTTCTCCTACTCAACTTTTCATGTTTCTTTATGTGTTTTCTCTCTCTTCTCACTCACTTTTATGTGTTTTCTCTAAATTGGTAGTCATCATTTTTAGATTTTGTTAAAATTTTGATTCTCATTCAAT
The DNA here is from genome assembly GCF_984573655.1 of Nuphar pumila. Lineage (NCBI taxonomy): Eukaryota > Viridiplantae > Streptophyta > Magnoliopsida > Nymphaeales > Nymphaeaceae > Nuphar > Nuphar pumila. The sequence continues at coordinate 20,544,212 of NC_143254.1, read as the reverse complement.
TCTTATATTTCTTTTTTAATATTCCTCGCTTCCCGCTTCCTATACATTTTAAAATACATCGCTTCTCGCTTCCGCTTCCCGTATTGTTTTCCGCTTTCGCTTCCTAATCTGTCAACCTTGGATAGGATACTGATCACAAGAATAAATGGGAGACACACCTAAATCATAACTTCACTCCATGGTAGCCAAGAAATCAATGAAAATCAAATGTCTCATTGAGTAACAACTTTTGTCATTTTCTCTAGCTGTATTAGGCACCAGATAGAATTAACCAAGGGTGAGGAAATTAAATATTTAGGACATGGAAAACTAATCAGCAGACAAGCACTCTATGTGTCTTCTGGTAGGCGGTCTTCAGATAGCCACTTAATGTCTGTGGGAGGTTGCATTCAAAACTTTCTAAATGATTACATATATCAGACCAGCCTCATCTGATTCAGATCCTTAATGGTGTTGTTTCTTTCATAGTTGGCAAACTCGTGACTCAGAGTCAGATTGACCAACCCTTGACTTGCGAGTCTGTGAGTCGACTCGGTAACTTGGACGAGTTAGGACTATGCATCTTCTAGTGTTAAGATATGGAAAAAATCAAAATTCATATTGTATAATCATTAAATTTAGCACGACATCAATGACTAAGCTATATAAGTATTCAACTATACATAATTGCTAATATTTATGATTTAAAAACATATAATTTTTATAACAAGTATTCTTTTATGGGAATTATGCATTAAAATCACAAAATGCATGAGAAAAAACACATCAGAGGCATTTGGATTGGCAGTCCTGAATCGGTGACCCAGTTGGGGTTCGATCCAGGTCGACTCGGGTGATTCCCGAGTCGATTCACAGGTTTGCCAACTATGGTTTCTTTTATTCTTATCTAGGCTAGAAACCCCTTACTAGATCTGGCTTGTCATCCCATTGGACCTGGATGGATCTAGCTGACCAACTAAATAGAGTTGGACCAGGCACTTATTATTCACCTTTCTTATAACTCCCATCTAATAGAATCACTAAATTCAAAAAAGAGAAGGGCAAGCTGGGGCATTCAATGCTTCTAAGCGTACAGCGTACATTGTTTAAAGAACTCATGTTCTAGATCCTTCAAGATAGCTGAATCTGAAGGATAGCTTCAGCAATGGAACAATGCTTAACGGCTGCTAACAGAAAGATACGGAAAAGAAAATCAACTAGAGGAGTATGGCACAATCATATATGAAGTACAAACAAAACCAGTAATTCCAGATATCACCAACTATAATAGATCTATTATTAACAAAAAAAAAATCAACAACCTTTCTAAGTTCTCAAGCCACTCGCCATTTAGAGAAAACATAAGCACTAGAAAAACAAACTCTTAAACCATGACAGAAAAGAAGAGGACCAACTAAGCCACTCCACACCCTCAAATTAAACAAAGACGATTTTTCATAATGACGTATTTTGCAGCAAAGAAAGCCGTTCCCTGAATACTTTACTTCAAGCATGAAGAGCATCCAAGAGAGAGAACCAGACCATCAAAAAAAGAACCAGAGATGAGAATGAATAGAACATTATTTGTACTGTTAAACCTCAACAATTTGCAACAGATTCAGACATTTTGTGTAGTAGCACAGAACTGGCAAGGAAGATTCCTCTTCCAAGCAATCTATCACCAAAACACAAGATGTCAAGACCCAAGAGGTCTAGAAATGACTCCAAGTAAATGAAGAAAAGAGAATCTTCAAACCACTCTAGAGCCTAGAAACCCTAACTGCCAATAGCACTTACATTTTCTAGCTAAGCACCCCTTTCTTCCAATCAAATAACGCATGGTATACATAAAACTTTGAAGATCCAGAAATATGAAATAAACACCAAACAATTAACTCAACAACCTCGAGAGAAATGCAATACTCTAAATAATACACATAATAATTTTCACACTAAAATAAATTACAATTAGGAAGAAGATAAAAGATCCAACTAAAAAGAGAAAGAAAACTTTCTGAAAAAAAAAGCCCTAGAAATCCACACTGACAGCAAATTCTCGAACACAGTAAGCACCTCACTCGATCACATTTTCAGCAGAAATTCAAGTCGATTCGAACAATCTAAAAATGGAAAGAAATCCATTCGTAAAAATTTCCGCTCAAATCAAGGGATCTCAGGTTTAGAGTACGGAAATGCAATAGATCTAAGCATTACCGGATATACGACTCGCCGTTCGCGATCGCAGACGCGTTCTTGTCGGGAAGAGACGCATAGAGGCCCTCGCTGCCGCCGTGGAGGACGAAGGCATTGCCTTTCAGGAACAATTCCGACTGGACGTATTCGTGAACGGAGGCATCACCGAAGAGGAAGAAGCAAGAAATGGTGCAGAAAATAAGGAATCGACCTGAAATCGTTGACATCCTCTCTGGCTTCTTCTCTTCTCCTCCGAAGGAAACGCAAAGAAGAAGAAGATCCCGATCTTCCCTGTGACCGAGTGAGCTCAGAGAGTGAACGCCGCGCTTTTACAGCGGTCTCGTGGTTAGCCTAACCTTTGTCGGTGGTCTAAAGTATCCGGTTTTTATCGCGATATTTTAGGAATATGATACGTTGTCAAAACTCAAAAGTGTATCGCGCTTTTATTGCAACGTTAACACGACGTGAACAGCTTTTATAACGTTCTTATTTTCCTTTATTTTTATATACAGTTTGCACAGTTTTACGTGTGACGATATTTTCCCGTGATTTTCAGAAAACATTATCAAGAACGGGATTTGTGACTTTTAAGAAAGGGAAATCTCGGGTTGGGTTATAAATCTTAACCCGTAGTTAAGAAGGGCAGGGAGGGGTTGATCTCGTGAGAACTGGGAAGGGTAACTGCCTCCTTAACCATAGTTAGTTAACCGTGGCGTTTTATGTAATCACCAGTTTTTCTCTTCCTCTTTTTTGTTCTTTCCCTTTCTCTAATTAATGGCTACTTGAAATGACCGTTTTGTCCTTTTGAATCCAGTAAAATTGAATTGGACCTGGATCCAACAACAATTTTTTGTCAGACAGAGAGACCAGGTGCCATTTCACGTTCTGGTTGGATTTGGGTCTATCTGGTTGGGAGCGAATTCTATGTTCAGAATTTATGGAAGATATGAGTCGGATATGTATCGGGTCATGCTTAATCCAACACTTCATGGACCAAATCAGAATTGGGAGCATAAAGCACCAGACGTGTGGGGCCCACGGAAAACATCACCGTTTTCGCACCACACAAAATGCTTACTGAACTAAATATATATATAAAAGTTACCAAGTTTCTCATAACTTCTGTATTTGACACACTCGGGTTTGAGGAGATTCGCGGATTTGCGATTCGAAGATCTAAGAACAGACCCGACTCCATCTGTCCTCACATGTAGGATTTCCTCCACCTCCTCTAATCCACATCAGCATGTCCCGTGCCACCTCAGATCATCGGGTATGAGATCCGAGGCTGACGAGAAGATCTTTGCAAATTAATGTCTAACACACGTAAATATGTACATGTAAATTTTCTTTGTTCCCTAGAATTACAATATGCGGCCTGCATTTGGCTTTGCTCAAAAAAATTCTCTTAAGATGACTATCTCTGATCAATCAAGTGATTCTAAGCTGACTAGAGGGGCATCGTTTATGTGCATTAACTCTGAACATGTGCAGCATTGGAAGCAAAACCATATCACGTGATGAGCAGAAGTAAACTATACCAACTTCATGTTATTCAAGTTTTATTGACAGATTATTTGGGTAGCGTCAGATCTAAAATGCCTTGGATCACATGCCCCCCAAAGTGGTTCAACGCCATTCATCCTCACCATGAATGACGTCGGTGCCTGAAAAACTGAGACCAGTGGTGAGGTTTACTGTTCTTAAGGGATAGCATTTGCTACCCCGGTGAGTAAGAAACCCCTTAATTGGAACTCATCTAGGGAGGTTGTTGTGACCAAATCTGCCCTCGTGGATGCGTTCAACATGATCAAATAGTAATAATAAACCTTTGGATCATAGTTTTTCGACATGAAAATATGTTTTTTTCAATGTTTGAAAATTTGATACATTGTAGGCTGTTGCTTTTTCAACTCTCATAAAATCTGACATATAAGTCAGAAAAAACATCATCCAAAGCTCAATTTCTACTAAACTTAACATGTAGATCACATCTGATGCGTCCGATGTGCAGAAAAACTGAGAAAAAATACAAACATTACAAATTTTCACTAAGGGTTCCTTACCCACGAGGGTGATCAACATTACCCCTTTTAAAAATATTATGATTTTTTATTATAATATTGTAAGCAAGCATGGACACACACACACATGATCCTCCTAAAGAGGGGTCGAACTTAAAGAATGATTAGGCAAACTTGAGGATGAATTTAGGTAGGTCAAAATTGGCTGTGTTGGCTCTTTTATTTAGGTAGGTCAAAAATGTAGACAATACAACTCTCTCTCTCTCTCTCTGACAAAAGCTGTTCATTACACCCTGAACCAAATACAGGTATGCACTTTAAAGGAGGGACAAATTCCATCAAACAAAGGTGGATGAACTATATGAACAAGAAAGATCCACCATCCATAAACAGCGGTCCCACCAAGAATATGTGGAATCTACCAAACAATTTGGACAATCCATCTTAATGCAAACAATAAATCAAATATAAGCCCTGCACATAGCAATGTATAAGCACCAAATCTTAGGTAAAAGATTCATTAGCTAATCCTCAAAATATTGAGGAAACATTCAATGTTACAATCAGAGAAATGAGACAGGACAGAATGGTGCAGTGTAGATCAATCAAAACCAACTTCAGCCAATGTATCGGACACATTTGGGAAGCAAACAATAAAAAGAGCTCCCCACAAGCAGCTAGATTCCAGACTTCAGCATTCATAAAAAAAAAAAATACAAGTGAAGAAATTTTCTAATCGTCTATTCCAGCAAAGACCTGTAAACCAAATTCCAAAGGAAAAGAAATAGAAAAACTTGAGCCTACACAAATCCTTCACACTCCCCTTATGATAAATGAACTCAGCAAGAGATTGCAAGGATATGTAACCAATGTTGACCATTATTGTTGAAACAGAAAATTCTTGGAACCAAACCCTGAAGGATCATTGCAGGCTTGACGATGTCATGATAAACTGAGGAAAAGCTGGAAACCTTTCTTGTGCACAGTAAAAGGAATCTCTGTATGCATCAAGATGTATTACCCAAATTGGCAGCGTGTTACTGCAACTATGACTCTCAATCCAAATCTAGAAATTCCATTCTCTTTCTCATAGAACCTTTGAGATCTGTAGCATCTTTTTCAGCCTTTTGAGCCTGTACAACAGATCAAATCAAACATTAGAAAAAAATACTACATGCACCAGAAGATACAGATGCCACGTTTGCAACCAATCTAGAGACTGGCCGATGCCTACCCCTTTCAATGTATTTTTCAACTTGAGTAATAAGAAAACTTCATTAGGGAATTGGTCAAATTCTAGCATGTATTAGGCCAATGTCAGTTCAATTCCATTGGACCCACATAGGGTAGTCTTTAAAATCCCTTGTAGAAAACTAACATTCACCTAGAAAATAAAATAAATAAGGTAAACGGAGCGAGGTTTAGCAGGTTGCTCAGTTTTGGTTCATACAGAAGATCAAGCTCAAGCCCAAGATCTCAAGCCAGCCAACCAAGTCTGAGTTCACTTGGTATCATTTGGAAGCTTTATCTTGGGTTCTAGTCTGGGTAGGAGCTAAGGTTTACAATGGTAGATACAAATTGGCACATCTGTGAACTGGAACTCTGACCACCCCTTCATGATTCTCCACATTCTTTCTTTCCCAATCCGCAAGATTGTGACACCAGTAAATGATGCATGATCGGCTTTATGGTTTCATTTTATTTCAAGAGATGTTAATATATAATATCATTATAAATACCAGAATACTACATGCACGTATACATACTCTGTGTGTGTGTGTGTGCTGGTAAGCTTGACTTCAAACAGGCTTTTAGCAAGCTGGGTTCAAGAACTTGATTAATTTGATACAATAAATGTAGGCCCTACGACATACTAACATTGAAATAGCAGTGGGTAGCAGGATGCACTATGACTGAACCAAGTCCACTGATGATCCAGTGAGTGACTACAGCAAAGTTGCTGGAATTGATCACAGATCTGAGATCACCTAGTCTCACAAACTCCCAACCATAGTCACAAACATCGTTCCCAGGAATTTCTCAGCAGTGAGATATCTCGGGAGATTTTGAAAATTTTAGTTTTTCTTGGAAAAATCTCTGGAAAACGTCGTTTTGTTAAAAAGTATTATGAATCATATGTAAAAAGAAAAATATTAGCAAAGATTTACAATAAATACATGTGGGCAGGTGAGATACAGCCATAATAGGAATAGGTATTGCAAATGTGAAAAAAATACACCAAAAAAATAGTCCTATCATCCAGGACAGCGAAAGTGGGCGGCTGGGGATTCTATTTAAGAGGCACGTTACCGCTCTCTTTGTTAAGCATGAACGCGGCCCTGCCACGGAGCTGCCATGCACATGGGTAACCGTAGGCAGGCCCACGTGGACTCCTCCACATGGGCAACTGCTATTGGTTGCAGGTTGCTCTTTCCAAAAAGTGGGGCTTCTGCCTTCTTTTAAGGTAGGCCTCTTTACTTTTTTGTTGGCATTTAAAAGGTAGCGATAGTATCACAACTTTTTCAAGTCAAGCAAGATTTTTAAAATCTCGCGATAATATTGGGTTTATTACGGTTTGCTAATAAATCGTGATAATATCGAGAGATTTTCAAAATCTTGGTGATATTTGTGACTATGCTCCCAACTCAGATACCACCACTTCATATACAGTCATACACAGGATGTTGATCGGATCTTACACTTTTTATCTCCAAAGCTGATACACGAGTCATGTGAGCTGGAAGCTCCTCCTTCTCAAGATCCTGGATGACAACACGGTCAATATTGGAGATAAAGATCATAAGAATGAGTAGTTTTATAGTATCATCACATGCAAAAAGAATCAGTCAATATTGGAGATAAAGATCATAAGAATGAGTATCTTCATAGTATCATCACATGCAAAAAGATAATCAGATAATTAAAATACATGATAAATATACCAGCTCGCCAATCAAGACAACATTTTCTCCTCGAATAACATAAAGACCAAGAGGAATATCACAGTATAGGTCTCCCACAATTACACGCTCACATGCACCTTCAAGTACAACATTTGCTGTTTGATAAATAAAGGCAGAGTTAGCTAGTGGATTCTGAGACAGTTCTAAAGAAGCAGTTCTTCAGAAGAAAGACATCTTTACCAAACTGATCAAAGGAACGAAGTACCCCAAGTAGCTTGTGCCCATCTCTAAGCAACACAAGAAGTTTTTCTGAAATAGTGAGCAGATTCTCAGTACAAACTCAATGACTTAAAATGAGATGAATACCTTCATTAGAATGTAAAACTAAATCAAGAACACAATTTAAAAACAATGATCACATGATTTTGAAAATAGCCAAAGCACAATATGTAGAGAAATGTGAAATACATCAAACATTGAAAATAGCCAAAATAATGCTGAGAAGTTCAATTTAACAAGCAAACTCTAGGGTAGTAGAAACATAATAGCAGAGGACCCATGTAAAATTTGCCCTCAATTACTGGGAAGATTGCCATCAATTATGTGAGACAGTAGTCCTGCATACCCAGGGAGAAAAATATAAAAGGCAAAAAAAAAACTCAAGCCATTTCATGATCTTACAAATCATGAGATCTAACCTATCCAATTACATTCTCACCTATCCTTCCAATCAGTGTTATCAAAAACGCGCCTTGAGGCGCAAAAGGCGTGCCTCGCCTTGAGGCGCGGCCCTCTGTGCCTCAAGGTGCAAATATATATATATATATATATATTTTTTTTTTACAACAAGATTTCTGAGACATAATCAAAAAGATTTTTGTAGGTTAATCTCATATATTTTCCAGTTATTTCAGTTATGTAATAAGTTTCTTAGTATATTACTAGATTTTAACTTTTGTTGGTTAATCTCGTATATTTTTCAGTTATTTCAGTCATGTAATTAGTTTCTTAATATATTTTAATTTTTGTTGGTTAATTTCATATATTTTTCAGTTATGTAATCAGTTTTTTAGTTACTTTTATATGTTAATCTCATATATTTTAACTTTTGTAGATTAATCTTATATATTTTTCAGTTATTTCAGTTATGTAATCAGTTTCTTAGTATATTTTAACTTTTGTTGGTTAATCTCATATATTTTCCAGTTATGTAATCAGTTTTTAGTTACTTTTATATGTTAATCTCATATTTTTTAGAATAATCTCATATATTTTAACTTTTGTAGGTTAATCTCATATATTTTCCAGTTATTTCAGTTATGTAATCAGTTTCTTAGTATATTTTAACTTTTGTTGGTTAATCTCAAATATTTTCCAGTTATGTAATCAGTTTTTTAGTTACTTTTATATGTTAATCTCATACTCATATATTTTCCAGTTATGTAATCAGTTTTTAGTTACTTTTATATGTTAATCTCATATTTTTTAGAATAATCTCATATATTTTAACTTTTGTAGGTTAATCTCATATATTTTCCAGTTATTTCAGTTATGTAATCAGTTTCTTAGTATATTTTAACTTTTGTTGGTTAATCTCAAATATTTTCCAGTTATGTAATCAGTTTTTTAGTTACTTTTATATGTTAATCTCATACTCATATATTTTCCAGTTATGTAATCATTTTTTTAGTTACTTTTATATGTTAATCTCATATTTTTTAGAATAATCTCATATATTTTAACTTTTGTAGGTTAATCTCATATATTTTCCAGTCATTTCAGTTATGTAATAAGTTTCTTAGTATATTTTAACTTTTTTTTGTTAATCTCATATATTTTCCAATTATATAATCAGTTTTTAGTTACTTTTATATGTTAATCTCATATTTTTTAGTACTTATTTGAGATTTTCTATTTCTTATTGGTTGTTATTTCATCAATAAAGCATTTCTTTATTTATTTGTATTTTTAGATATTTTTTATAATTTTTTAAAAGTTTTCAAAAAAAAAATTTGAGGCTTACGCCTCGCCTTGGTTTTTGGTGGAGCGCCTCGCTACGCCTCAACGCTTTTCACAACACTGCTTCGAATAGTTCTATTACACCTCATCTTGCTGTTTCAGGCAATAAACCCAGAAGCACAACATGTTGGGATGTTCATTCAAAGATTAATCCAGGATAGAACCTGGATGCGGCAAAACTCATGTGAAGGAGGGCCTTAGCATGCTTCATGTTAATCATCCTCCAAGCATAAGCAACAAGAAGGATACAGTTATAAATACCTTGGAGTTACTTCCAACCATACAAATAAAGATAGAGAAGCTATGGGAAACAAGATTATAACCATCTAAATGCAGAACATGAGAAACACACAGAGTAAGATATATTAGAAGCTAATCTAGTTTGCAGTTATTGAAAACTCTACAATAAGATGGTTTTGATAGCAAAATATCCCATGTACCCATAACACTTAGTAGTTCAAAACCAACCAAAGCATGATACACCTTTCATCATGCCAGTCATATTGAAGGCATTTTTGGAAGTGATACAGCCTAAATATATAAAATGAGAACCTGCTAAAGTTGCACATTACTTAACAACTAGGCACATTTCGCATACCCAATGCATTTGGAATTACACAACTATGTGCAAATAATCAACTTGAAAGTCATAAATATGTATAGTCTCTTTTGCCTAAGATTCACTGAATCATCAATTAAATAATTCAGAGGGTCCAATCTCCAATGTGCACATGGATCAATTCATTTGGATGATAAATATTTATTAGAACAATTTATGGTTTGACTTTGAACAATCAAATGAAGTATTCAGGCTCCATTTTAGAATCAGATCTCTGCATAGTTATGAAATGATCTGCTTGTCAATACAAAAATTGATATTAACAAAACTTCATGGCAACTCTGTCAGACCATGATGAATTGTGAAACTGCTCTTACCTCATAATTTCTTTATCCAATGCACATTCAGCCCAATCCTATGCACATATAATTCACTAGGAATATCATACAAGCCAGTTATCGTTCTCATTTCTAAACTTGGCATTATGATGAAACAAACCCGTATTTTCTTAAGAATGTAGCAACGTTCCTTCAGCTCTCTACTTGGCTAAACCTAGTTGAAGACAACAATTTGAACTTATTAGACCAATTTGTCACTGTCCTTCTAACATTGGCCTCCCCAGTTGTACATGTCAATATAAGCAAATCCATGCTTCACTTCGAAAAGGGAATTTTTTGGGCAGTAATGGGCACAAGAAATGCAAAAATTCATGTGGGCAATGAGCACATGCAAAAGAGGTATCAAATTTATCCTTTGAAAGTTTGCATGATTTACAAACTGAACGTGTGTGCGCGGGCGGCAACATCCATTGGAACCAGACAAAAACCTTATGAACTAACAACTCCAAAGCAAAAAATGGTAAGCAACACTCTGAAATTACTGATCTAATATCAAAACCATTTGTGAACTTAACAAAAATGCAAGAGTTAAGCATATCAGCCAAACCATGTTCTACACTACAAACATTCATAACATGAAAAGCGTGAAATTGGGCACTTTGCAAAGTAAAATTATAAAGAAATGGTATCAATAAATAAAAAATAAACACCTTGGTTGGGAGAGAGGAACATGAATAACAAACACTACAAGCAAAAAGGTTTGATTATATGTGAGGAAAGAACATACTATCAAGATAGCTCGCAAGCGAGGTGGGGAGGAATATTTCGTCCGCGCTCGCCAACGACATCTCTCCGGTTCAATTCAGAACTCCTCTCGCCAACAAATCCCTCCCCAATTTCAGTACCAACCAGAACCCTAACAAATGGCATTGGCAGACCTCTCTACAAGTGCACCACCCACCTCAACCCTAACCCTAAAGATCTGCCGAAGCAATTAAACGGGTAAACACTAAAAGAAATCATAAACCCCAAAAATATCACGCATCAAAAGCATGATCCTCCCAAAAAAAATCAAGCATCAAAAGCATGATCTTCCCAGTGTATGTCAAAGGATCAGAGATGATCTCTCAAAAAACAGGAAAAAAATCACCAAAAAAACTGTTTTTTCTCTGTTGGGGCTGACCCAAAATCTTGTTTTTGCTAAGAAGGGAACACCAAAAATACGATCTCTTCTTACATGGGTGGTATGATATCGAGTTGAGGGATTCACCCACAGCCCAAAATCGAAGTTCCTAAACCCTAAACCCAGTTCCCTGCCCAAAGAAAGCCCAGGGGCCAAAACCGAGAGGACGATCCGAGATAGAAGAGATCGGAACCGACCTCGATGCGTTTCCCGAAAGAAGGACTCTCTCTCTCTCTTTTATTTACTCCCGCTGTCTTAGCCGGAAAGGAAAACGTCTCTCCCCCTTTTATCAAAAAATTGAGTACTGACAGTCAAGAGACGTCCAAACCATAGTGTTGGTTTCTTCAGGCTAATAAAAAAATACTGTGATATTTACATATTTATCGGCTATATATTGAGAACAATGATCTTTTTATTCTAGTTTTTATTTTTTACTTTTATTCCTTTTTGCACATGTTTTGTGGGTGTTCAGTTTTTACTAAATTTTGTCGCCAAAAATAGGATAAAAATACAAATATTCAATTTCTTGCAAGAATTTGGATGCCATTATTTTGGTGTTTTAAACTTTTGTCACTGTCATCACGGAGCTTGTTCAACATAAATAGAACCATAAAAGATGTAAACGCTTTAAGCCAGCTTGAATATAAATGTTAAACAACACGAGCCTCTCATTGTTCAGCTTGACTTGGCTGGTATAAGCTCATTAATTAGTAATAAATATATTTGACAAAAAACATAAATGCTCAAAGTGTTTGGCATGCAAACTATGGGTTTATAGATACATGGTATTGCTTTTAGTTTTGAAATTATATATATATATATATATATATATATATATATATATATATATATATATATATATATATAGAGAGAGAGAGAGAGAGAGAGAGAGAGAGAGAGAGAGAGTAACGGGTCCGTGCTAAATGAAATATGTTAAATGAAATGTACTAAATGAGGTTTTTCAGATTTTTTAGTTTTTTATTTAAATTCTGATATGTGATTTATGTACTTGATTTTATAGGAACATGAATGGATTTTTATAACGTTCAAAAAATAACGGTCCAAAATTGTTGTAAATTTTTGAGGCTCGAAGTATCATTTTTTTTCATAGAAAACACATGATCCAGGTGTGGATTCTTTATAAATCGACCATGCCCAACACATTTATGGGGTAGAAACTGCGGAAAAAATAACAGAAAAGAAGAAAAATCTTTTTAGCACGATTCATTTTAGCATAAACCCATTACTATATATATATATATAATCTTGGCTCGATAGGCCTGGGGTTCAACCCGTGGCGCTTCCTACTTTGGAATAACGTTTGCTTTTTTTAGTGAGTCAGTTTATGATTAACTCATTTACTCAAGCTTGTTACGAACTGAAGCTCTGATGGACTTGTCACAAAACTTAACCAAGTTTGAAGACCTCAAGTTCGCTTGCCAACCCTTTGTGAAATATACAATTTAGGCAACCTACTTGTTTGGATGATCCAACAATAAATAGAGACTTTCTGTTAAGAATATAGAGTTTTTAATAGACAACTTTGCTTTATTGGTGTCACAGGTGTGTTCGGCATAGCTTTCAGAAGTGGGCCACGTAAGGTAGCGTGATCGTGGGCCCCAATTGAAAACTTCCGTCCTAAAAACAACTTTGCTTTATCGGGTGTCTTTTCTCTATTAATAATTGTCATCAACATCATCCCTATCATATCATCAACATTATCCACATACCACTCATACACGCATGCATATACAAGGTTGTCAAAGGCTCGGGTTTACTCGGACCCGACCCGAACAAAACCCTATAGGGTTCGAGTCTAGGTATGGTGATAAATAAAAAGACCCAAGTCCAGACTCGAAGGTCCGGTTAATACGTGAACTTGGGTATAGTTCTGATTAAGATCAGCATTTTTTTTCAATGTAAAAATGATAAAAAATATGGTTTTACCGAGTATGGAAAGGGTTTGATTCATCTAGTTCTTATCGGGTCCAAGTTTGGTTTCTCTTATGGTGAATCCGATTAGACTTGACTCTGGACCACCGATACCATACCCAAAAATTAGGACCAAGTCTAGTTCTACCTGGGTCTGAACCAAACCCGACCCATTGACACCCCTATATATATATATAAATATATATATATATATATATATATATATATATATATATATATATATATATAGAGAGAGAGAGAGAGAGAGAGGTGTTTTTAGCTTAATCTGCAGTAAAAAGTTGCATGTTGTTCGTCTATTTAATCTAACTAAATATCCTATTCGGAGAAGTTTTTTTTTATAGATATATAGTCCAAGGAAAAAATCCCTCCATCACACATTGGCTGGCCTCTTGTTAGTAAAATCCTTGAGATCTCCCCTTCCCACTGAGGAGTACGCCTAGCTTCGGCCTTGTGGCAAGGGATGCCACGCATGGGTTTCAAACTTGTGATGTCCCATCAACTTGATGACATTCACAAGGTGGATCACGTTAGGAGTTAACCTACTGCACCAGACTCCAAATAAAACAAGTTGTGTTTTGGTTAAAGGATGAGTTCTAGAAAAAGATCAACAAAGAAAATATGATAAGATCTCCAATGTGAGATTTATCCAGTTATCTACTCCAAATGAGGATCACGTCCATTCATCTACTCCAAATGAGGATGATCATGACCTACTCACGAGTCATCCTAGCCGTCCAATCCAAAATGATAAACCATTAAAGAATCCCACTAATGTAAACAATTTTATTGCTCACGTGACTCAAGAGGTCACCAAAAGTTGTGTAACCTGGATTCTATAAATTGAACCTTTCATCTTGGTAGATTAGCAGAGAAATAGAGAGAAGAATATTAGTGGTGGATGTAGACCCTCTCTGGTCGAACCACGTTAACTTGTGTGCCTCTTTGTTCATGTGTGTTTATTTTGCATGGTATCATAGGTTGTTGATCTAGCGATTCACTAAAGTCGTGTTCATGTTCTCTTGGTCTCTTGTGGTTGGTGCTAGATTTTGGTCTCTCTTGAAGATGTAAAAAACAACACTGTTATTATTGGTACAACATGTTCTAATTGTTCTTTTTTTTTAGTTCCTGCTCCTAATACTTTACAACATTTTCTATAAGTAAAGTTGTCTACAGACAACTTTTTGATGTGGGAATCTCAATTTATTTCCCTACTGAAAAGCTATAATCTCATGGGTTTTGTTGATGGAACAAACCCACGTCCAAATTAGTATCATAGTGAATCGGGGAAAGAAACAGAGAAAAACCTAAGTATATTAAGTAGGAAAAGATGGATCCTATCCTCACTGAGGATAGGACACAATCCATTGTCAGGTGGTAGGTCTAACCACTTCATATATCTATGGAACATGCTAAGGAAAACATATGCTGCTCATTTAAAAGCACGAGTTCAACAACTCATGTCACCTTTTCAAAATTTAAAAAAGAGATTGAACAACATATCATCATATTTTAATAGAACCAAGAACATAACTAATCAGCTGGCTATGGTTGAAAAGCCAATATCAGATGAAAATTTGTTTATGCATATATTTGCTGGTTTGCCCATGAATGAATATGGTTCACTTCAAACTGTATTAAATACTAGAGAAGATAATATCTTATGTGAAGATTTGTTGGACATGTTATTAATTTATGAAGCACAACTACATGAAGGAGAAAACTTCGAATCACACATGGCCAATTTTGTTTATAAACCAAATCATCAAGGTTCTACATCGGCTAGCTGGTCCTCTCATAGTAGGTTTAACTTCCCTAGAGGAAGAGGAGGAGGTCGACAATCAAGTAGATTAGGGCCAAATAGAGGAGGTCGACAATCTACACCTATTATATGTCATGCTTAAGGGCATCAAGGTCATGTTGCTGCACACTGTCATACCACATATCAGGCATGCAAAAAGCAAGGTCATGGTGCACTACAGTGCAAGACGTTCAAATTTTAGAAAGACTTTATAGAGCCCGAAGTTCAT
Organism: Nuphar pumila; assembly: GCF_984573655.1. Taxonomy (NCBI): domain Eukaryota; kingdom Viridiplantae; phylum Streptophyta; class Magnoliopsida; order Nymphaeales; family Nymphaeaceae; genus Nuphar; species Nuphar pumila. Next base: position 20,529,034 of record NC_143254.1, on the reverse strand, counting down.
CATGCTACATTAGAAAAAGGAACTTAGTTCCCTGAGTCTGGAGCATCTCACCATGCCATAGCTGGCCTGAACAATCTCACTCCCGTCAAAATATAAGGGAAGTGATCACAGTCAAAATTTGTAATGGTTCTTACTTACAAATTAAACATATTGGTGAATCGGTTTTTAAAGGTTCCAATTCTAAATTTGCTATGAATAATATTCTGCATGTTCCTAATATTACACATAATCTTTTGTGTGTTCAAAGGTTTACAAAATATAATAATGTCTATTTTGAATTTTATCATGATCGGTATTGTGTTAAGGATTTAGACATGCATAAAGAAGGACAAACACAAGCACATCATAGAGGATCAACCTATATTGGAGAACATACATCTATTGATCAGTGGCATATATAGACAGATGAGACATCCATCATTTCGTATTGTTCATTCTATTTTACAAAAATATCATTTGTATGTTATTCATAAACAATATAACTTTAGATGTGAAGCATGCCAAATGGGTAAAAGTCACACCTTGCCTTTTGAATAGTCAACACATAAGGTTGATGGACCACTTGATTTGTTTTATTCTGATATTTTGAGCCCTGCATCAATTGTTAGCATTAGAAGATATGTCTATTATGTTAGTTTTGTAGATGCTTTTTCAAGATTTACATAGATGTTTTTAATTGAGAAAAAATCTAAGTCTTGGTTGTGTTTCAAAACTTTCAAAAATTTGTGAAAAACAAATATGGGAGAAAAATAAAGTCTCTCCAAACATATTGGGGAGGAGAATATAGGATTGTTTCTAAAAAAATTGAAAATTTATGGTATTAAACACAAAATTTCTTGCCCACACACACACATAAACAAAATAATTGTGTCAAAAGAAAACATCAACAGATTGTGAAAATTGGTCTTACTTTATTAACCCAATCTGGCCTACATAAAAAATACTAGGAATATGCGTTTGTGACTGTTTATTTAATTAATAGATTACCATCCAATGTCATAAACCAAAAATCACCTTTCCAAATACTTTTTCAAACTATTCCAGATTACAAGTTCTTGAAAGTATTTGGTTGTGCATGTTATCATTGTCTTCGCCCGTTTAACAATTATAAACTTCAGTTTAGAAAAAAAAATAGGATACAATACCCAACACAAGGGATATTTTTGTCTTGATCTTGGAATCGGTATAGTCATTGTTTGTAGAAATGTTCAATTTGATGAGAATTACTTTTCTTTTAAAAGCATTCCACAATCACAATAGTCTCCCTTGCCAGCCACATCTCCTATTCACGTACCTCTCCCTCTCCCTCTCTTAAATAAACTAGAACCATCCGTGAGTCCTACATAAACCTCACTAGCTATCCCAATCAACCCTCCCCCCCTACTACACATCTTTTTGCACCACCACCTTTTCTAGAACAAACTCCTATATCCCAAGACACGAGTCAATTAATTGAGCCTCCCCCACCCGCTCGATCTTACCTCATAGTTATATGTTCCCAGACAGGATCACTTAAACCCAAGTCTTTATGTGTTTTTCATTATCCTATTCTTGTTGTTCTTCTTACTAAGTTATCTAGAGACTCTGAATCTACCTGCTTTACCTAAGCCCAAGAAAACCCTCAATGGTGCAAGGCAATACAACTCTATAGTTTGAAAGAGGCACCTAGAGCCTAGTACCAACGACTCAACAATTTTCTTCTTTCTATGGGTTTTGTCAGCTCCATGGTAGACACCTCTCTGTTTATTTTTCATGAAGCTCATCTTATGGTGTTTATTCTCGTTTATGTGGATGACATTGTTATTATGAGTATTTATCTTTCCTATGTGCTAAATATATATTATTACTAAATTGGGCAATGAATTTGCCATCAAAGACTTGAGCTCCTTACATTATATTCTGGGAATTGAAGCTACCTATACTTCATTGAGACTTTGTTTGTCCCAACAGAAGTACATGTTGGACTTATTGGAATGAACAAATATGACTGGCATCAAACCGGTTATTACTCCTATGGCATCTTTCACAAAATTGTCTCTTGATGATGGTGACCCTTTTCCTGATCCAACCCAGTATTGTTAGGTTGTAGGAGCTCTTTAATACCTAACTCTCATCATACCAGACCTTTTGTTTATAGCTAACAAGGTCTGCCAATTTATGCACCAACCCACTATTGTTCATTGGATGACTATTAAAAGGATTTTCTGTTATGTCAAGCATACCCTTCAACTTTCTCTTCATGACTAAATGTTCCACTTTGCACATCTTTGCCTTCTTTAATGCTGATTGGACATATAACATTGATGATAAAAAATCAACAAGAGGTTTTGTTGTGTTCCTGGGACAATCCCTAATTTCCTGATATATTAGAAAGCAACACATTGTGTATCGGTCTAGTACAAAAGTGTAATACTGGGCGCTGCCCAACATAGCTTCCAAGGTTATCTGGCTTCAATACTTGTTAACAAGTCTTAATGTTCCTCGTTCATTTATTCCTATTTTGTGGTGTAATAATATTAGTGCTTCTTATCTTATTGCTAATCTTGTTATGCATAATTGTACCAACGACATCAACATTGATGTTCATTTCATTAGAAATCATGTGACTCAAGCATATTCAAATCAAATATGTTTCTTCCGCAGAATAATTAACTGACATTATGTCAAAGCCCCTGTCCACCACCAGATTTAATCTACTTTGGTCCAAGCTCAATAGGCCACTGAGTTTGCGGGGGGCTGTTAAGGAGGAATCAGTTCAAGATCTACTAAGCAGGTAACATCCAAGTGTGGATCACATTGGGAGTTATCCTAGTGCTGACCAGACTCCAAATGAAACAACTCATATTTCAATTAAAGGTCGAGTTCTAATCAACAAAGAGAATATGTTAAGATCTCCAATGTGAGAATCATCCAATTATCTACTCCAAATGAGCATGATCACGACCCACTCAGGAGTTATCCTAGCCGCCTAATCCAAAAGGATAAACCATTGAAGAATCCCACTAATGTAAATAATGTAGAGATCTTGGAACCTGTGCATAGTAAAATCAGAGTAGAGGGGTACCTAAAGAAGCCATTGAGAACCGACAACGGCTGATGGCATTTTGCAGAGCAGAAGAAGCAAGGAAAAACTTTCTCTCCTCAGCCGGATTGCATCCCTCCAATGAGCGCAGGCACCTTCAGCAATCGGTGACTAGGATCCCTCTTCCCTCTCTTTATGAAAAATGCTTAGAAAAGGTAATTTATATCTTAACTTTTTTTTTGTGTTTTTCTCTTGATCTCACTTGATCGGGTTTCTCATTAACACCCATTTTATAGTCTTTAGTTAGAAAGTGGTTATCTTAACTGTTTCCACTAATCCCTTATGTTTGTCGGAAGAGACACCTCTTAAGGGGTCCTAAAACGTGGGTAACTACCACGTAAAAGGTGGGTTACTCCAACATTCTCCCACTTGTTCCAACGATAAACCATTAACCACAAAACTATATGAGAATAACTTGATGAATAGATTGGCCTTTACAAATCTATTCTATAGATCCTTAGTTGAATCTTTAATCCTTATGAGATTAACAACAAACAACCATAAGAGAATCAATAAGCTGAATATAATTACTTTATTCATGTGCATATGTCAAAAAGAGTTTAACGAGCTCATCCTCAATACATGTTCAGAATATAATCCTGGTGTTAGCCCTTTAGTAAGAGGATCAACAATTATCTCTTTGGTACCAATATTAACAATATGCACTTGATGATTCTCTGTCATTTCTTTAACAACAAAGTACTTTAATTCCACATGCTTACATGACGTAGTACTTTTATTGTTATTCGAAAAGGATACTGCAACTTCATTATCACAATAGATTTTCAGTGGCTTCTCGATGGAATCAACCACCTTTAACTGTAATATGAAATTCTTCAACTATATGGCCAACGAAGTAGTCTCATACAATGCTATGAATTTTGCCTCCATGGTGTGAGCAACAGTGGTCGTCTGCTTCCCACTCCTCCAAGAGATTGCGCCCCCAGCAAGTAAGAGAACATACCCATTTATAGACTTTCTACTATCAAGACATCCTTCTAAGTCTGCATCTGAGTAGCCAGTGACCTCGAGGTGATCAACTTTATGATACATCAACATATAGTCTTTTGTCCCTTGTAAATATCGCAAGACTTTCTTAGCAACCTTTCAATAGGATATGCTTGGGTTAGACTGGAATTTACCAAGCATCCCTACTGCGAAGAAAATATCTGGACGTGAACAAGTCTGCATGTATTGCAAGCTGCCAACAACTAATGCATATGGATAAACACTCATTTGTGCTTTATCAATTTTGTTCTGTGGACAATCCTTTAGGCTCAATTTGTCACATTTTGATATGGGTGTTAACAATTATCCATCTTATATCACTTTAATACCTTATTTACGTAAGATCTTTGGGAGAGGCCTAAAAAGCCTTTTGCCCTGTCTTGACGAATCTCTATGCCAAGTACATAAGTAGCCTCACACATATCTTTCATATCAAAATGTGATGCAAAAAACTGTTTTGTCTCTGTAAGTAACTTTATATTGTTGGTTGTCAACAAAATGTCATCCACATACAACATCAATATAATAAACTTACTCTCACTTTTCTTAAGGTATATACATTGATCAATAATATTTTCTATAAACTCGAAAGTTACAATGACTTGGAAAAATTTAATATACCATTGTCGGGAGGTTTGTTTAAGTCCATATATTGATTTGTTAAACTTGCAAACCAAATGATCATTTTCAAAGAAACCAAGATGTTGTTCCATATATACCTTTTCATTCAGATCCCCGTTGATGAACACTATTTTCACATTCATCTGATTTAGCTCTAAGTCATAATGAGCTACAATGGCCAAAATTATCCTCATTGACTCCTTAGTTGAGACGGGAGAAAATGTCTTATTATAGTCAATGTCATCTATCTGGGTGAACCCTTTAGCAACCAATCTTGCCTTATGTCTCTCTATGTTACCTTTGGATTCCTTTTTTGTCTTAAAGACACATTTACATCCTACGGGTTTTACTCTCTTAGTAACTCAACAAGATTCTACACTTGATTCTTAGCCATAGAATCCAACTCTTCTTTCATAGCTTTTATCCAGTGCGAAGATTGTTTGCTTTTAACAACTTCTATAAAAGTCAACGGGTCATCATCTATATCTATGAAATTATTAGGCTCCTAAAGGTACACCACATAATCAGAATATATGGCAGATTTCCTAACTCTTGTGGATCTCCAAATAGCTCATTCTTCAGGCTCAAATTGAAGTTATTCATCTTGTTCATGTTTTCATGCATTGTCCACAATAGGTTCACTTTGGATTTGTGCATCAACAACCGGGTGATCAACCACATCATCATTAGGGATAACAATGTGGTATCTTTCGGTATTTTCCTTAACAGATGGTGAGACTGGATCCTGTATTTCCTCAAAATTAAGGTTTTGAAGTGTACTTAATCTTACTGAATCATCTTTAAGAAATTTTGCCTTATCCGTTTCAACAATCTGTGGTGAATGAGATGGACAGTAAAACCCGTATCCTTTTGATCTATCTGGATAACCAATGAAATATCCACTGGTTGTTCTTATATCAAAAGTTTTAATGTGAGGGGTATACAGCTTAGCCTCTGCAGGATATCCTCATATGTGCATATAAGACAGTGATGGTTTTCTATCTGTCTACAACTCGTAGGGAGTTTTAGGCACAGATTTCGTAAAAACCTTATTCAAAATATGTACAACAGTCTCTAAGGCTTCACCCCACAAGTTCATGAGAAGTGTTGAATAATTCAGCATGACCCTGACAATTTCTTTAAGCATATAATTTCTTCTTTCAGCTATACCATTATGGTAGGTACTACCAGGCATGGTATATTGAGGCACAATGCATTCCGCTTTGAGAAATCGTGCTAATGCTCCTTTCCTTTGCCCCATCTCAGTAAACCTACTATAATATTCGTCACCTCTATCAGACCTGACTATCTTAATAACTTTATCGATTTGTTTCTCTGCTTCTTTTTTAAATTTCTTAAACATTTGAAAAATATCAGATTTTTTATAAATCAAGTAGAGATACATATGCCATGAATAGTCATCAATAAAGGTGACAAAACATTTTTTTCCCTGTGTAACATGGGATAAACGATCCACATACATTCGTATGGACTATCTTCAATATCTCACTACTACGTTTGACACCCTCTTTATATGTGTTTGTTTGCTTAGCCTTTACGCAACAACACACGGGTCATTATTGGTAAAATCTAGAGATTTTAAGATCCCTTCATTTATAAGTCTCTTTATTCTCTTTTCAGAGATATGACCCAACCTTTGATGCCAAAGCATGTAGGATTTATCATTAACCATGCTATGTTTATTTCCAACCAATGTGTATTCAAAAGTCAAAGACTCCTGAGTTTGGATCTTCACATTTAATTTGTAGAAATCATCATAAACTAATGCAGAACCAATTTCAATAGAATTTCTGTAAATGAATAACTTAGAATTTTCAAATTTAAAGCAATATCCAAAATTATCCAATCTTGAAATTGAAATTAAGTTTCTACTATATGATGAAACATAAAAGATATTTTGAAGATTCAAATCTACGTCTGTATCTAAAGTGATCTTGCAGGTCCCAATACCCTTCACATGCAAATACATCTTGTTCCTCGAATAGATGCTCTTCTCATGCATTGTTGGTTCTCTGCTATTGAGAAACATCTATAGTTAGTTGAAAATATGAACAATAACACCAGAGTTAATCCACCAGTTATTTTCAGAAATTTGTAATAAATTACATTCATGAGAAACAAATGACAAATTACATTTCTTTTCCAACCACTTCGTGTACTTTATGCAATCTGTCTTCCTATGTCCCTTCTTCTTGCAACAGAAGCACTTTATGTGAGCATAGTCGGATTGCTTGCCTTGAGATGTTTTATCCCCTACTAGCTTCTTCCTAGCATTTTTCTTGAATGCATTCTTCTTTGGTTCTACCTTAGAGCCATGAGAAGTCATATGTGCACTTTGTACCTTCTCTCCTTTTAATTTTTCTTCAACTTTAACACACTTGGACATAAGTTCATTGAATGTACATTCATCATTATGCATGTTGTAAGAGATTTTGAAAGGTCTGTACTCAAAGGGTAAGGATGCTAGAACTAAATGCACTAGGAAAGAATCAGAAATGGTCAGCTTCATGTTATTCAACTGAGACGCTATGTTCCTCATTTCCAAAATATGCTGGCGAATATTCCCCCTCCAGTATATTTCATAGATATGAGCTTTGACATCATGGTACTAGCTCTGACCTTATTTGAACTCACGAATTGTGCTTCAATAGCACACAAAAATTCTCTCATTGTCCTGTATTGTGGGATAGCACTGCAAATATTTTTAGTCACTTTAGACTGCAAAAGCAACAAGCTAAGCCTATTTGAGTGCTTCCACTTCTTAAAATCACTCTTTTGATCAGCAATACTTTGATCAGTCTGGGCAGCAGGTTCATCTATCCTTATGGCCAGGTCTAAATCTATATACTCTAATGTAAAGATAACAGTTTTTTTCTAATCACTAAAGTTTGATCCATCTAGAAAGAAAATAGAACTTGAGCCATCTAAAATCACAGAACTAGAAACTGCATGACAAAAGACATGTATCAAAAGAAAGCATATACGAGACAAACCTGATGGAAAAAGCAATAAATAAAAGGCCCTAAATATGCTTATTTCTGGGCGAGTGTAGGGGGTCATCGGAGTCCTACTTTGGTAAGAGCTTCGACATATGTAATCACTCCGCCTACCGACCATAGTTAGTAAAACTAAGGTTCATGTGAAGCTAGACCATCATCACAAGGTACCTTTGGATACACACGTGCGATGTATCATAATACATTTGCCTTATTTTACCCTACCTAAATTCTAAACATAATAAAACTTCCTTTGGATCGTCTATCGTTTCATGAATTTAAGTACAACATTGATATCGACTAAAGCTATATGATAGAACAAAAAAATTGACAACATATGTGTATTCAGTTACTTTGGTGACATGAATTCACTAAGTCATCTAACTATCCTTCATGTTAATATTATACATTCATTTATGCATGCATAATTATAAATAAAATGCATAAACAATAGCAAAAGTCAAGCTTAAATGGGGTAAAACCCGGGGTCCTCAAGCAAGAATCGATTTGAAAATACTCTGAACCGGTCTGAAATAGCCCGAAACCGGCCATCCAAGGGTCTAAACCGGTTTTGAACCTTATAAACTGGTGTCAAGTATGAACAAGAGTTCATAAAACTCTATAACCATATGCCAAAATCCTTGCATCTTCTTATATTTATGAAAACATGGTCTAAGCATCTCAAAATCAGTGAGAAACTGAAAAGAACCGGTCAAAAATAGCTCCAAACCAATCTCGAAAAGGGTTGAATCAATCCCTAATCCAGTTCAGGTCAAATAGTGCCTAAAACCTTACTGGATCTGGGTTTGACCCAATACTAACCGAATTCGGGTCTGACCTGGCATGAACCAGATCTGGGTCTAACCCAGTATTAACTAAATCCAAGTATGAACCGGATTCGGGTCTGTCCTGGTACTAACTGGATCTAGGTCTGACCCGGTATAAACCAGATCCAGGTTTGACTCAGTATGAAGCGGATCTGGGTCTGACCCGACATGAACCAGATTCAGATCCAACCCGGTATGAATCAGATTCGGGTCTGACCCGACATGAACTGGATCCGGGTCTAACCTGGTATGAACCGAATCTGGTCCGACCTGGTATGAACCAGGTCTGATACTACTATATACCTTCTTGAAGTTGCCACTGTTTGATATTTTCTTTTAATGCCATTATTTAAATGTAAAATCAAAATTTTACTGAAAGACATGATAGAAACAGAAAGAAATGATTGCTCTAGGTGTGTATTCTTCAGCTAAGGTCTAACATTATCTTGGAGATAAATGTTGTTTGTAGCATTGCTGTATATCAACGTAATTATGTGGTTTACGAATTTACAATTGTAATGAGTTCCTCATCATGGTGATAGGTTTCAGGACCCCCTATCTCATTCCATTCCATTGGTAAAAAACAGCACTTAACCTTTTTATTATGCACGTCTCCAGTTGATCGATCAGCATGTATGGAGTTCACTCACCTTGTTTATATTAACCTGGACAAGATGATCTTGGCCTGAGTTCATTCCTGAGCCAGCTAAATGGAAGCAAGCAGTCACTGCTGGTTACATCCCATACGTAGACCTCCATACAATTGCTTATATGAAAATACGCTGCATGCCCCTCTTGCTTGCTCACCGGATCCAGTTCAGGAGCTGCTTACAGGATTTCCCTAAACTTAAGCGCAGGTATCATGGAGACAGCCCCAAGGGGGGTTGGCATAGTGGGGTGGAGCCTTGGCTGCTAGACGGGCAGTCAAGGTTCCATTTCTATGGGCCCACCCCTCTATGCAAGCTAATGCGTAGCATAGGCCCCGGGGGACAGGGATCCTAGCCTCGAGTTTTACGCTGCCGGCAAAACGATCGTTGGTATAGCAGGCTGAGCCAGCGTGATCAGGTCTTCGTGTCGAGTGTGGTTGCTTCAGGTTATAAATAAATAAATAAAATGTATCATGGAGACGGGAGTAGCCTGCCACGAGCGGCATACCATCCCTCATGCCACGGATCAAGAGAAAAAGCCATTCCATAGAACTTAGGCTCTGTTGAGAGCTTTGAATCGATGGTATGTGGTGATTTCTGCCAGTACTCTCATGCTCTTTGCTGTTTGGAAGCAGTGCTGTTGCCAAAACACTGCATTGGAAATGGAGTTGGCAGCCCCCATGAGGATGATTTTAGCAACACGTGAAAATGGTGTTTTCATTTCAATGCAAGGCCTCCAAACAGAGCCTTAATGAAGTTGTCATCATCTACTACTACTAGTATAAGCTGTCACATCAATTTGCTTGATATTAACTCACATGCATAAATTGCCATGGCTTAATCCACTGATACGGGGAATGGATTTGCAGAGAGTAATTGGGAGGAAGCCCTCAAATTCATTCTGTTATATATTCCTTTTGTGAATTCCAAAACATTGTAAAAAATTCTTACAACTCAACAATTTCACATCCATCGAATATAAGTATGCATAACTTACCTCTTCCCACCTCTACATCTCTAAGACAATAACTGCAAAAGAAGAGAGATCCTTAGATTAATAACAAATTTTCCATACACAACATAAGGGCATTTTAATCAAATCATCCATGAACCAATCCCATCAAACTGCATAAATGGCTTAGTTTGCACACAATCTTTTCACACCGGACTCCGAGAGTCACGTTTGCTTTGGTCACTGGGATGAGATCACAGCAGAGAATCCAAAAGCTACGATTGTTGGTGACAAGGACAGTCTTGTGGCCAATTTTCACGGGATTCAAGGGAGAAGCATTCGCAAGTGAGAGTCAGAATCACAACTTGCACTTCCTCATGTTTCACTAAACTTGTGAAAGTAGGTCGTCGTGATTTGCAATCACAGTAAGCTGAGAAAATCCAAGAATCACAGGGTGTTGTAAAGGAGTCCTCATTGGCCTATGCAACTCACAAGTGGGTCAGTATGGATCCTTGCTTTGCATGGACTCACTAGCACCCAACTTTAGAGGATGTGCCCAGTCTAAGAAATTTCTAGAGAGCCAATTGACCAAGTTCTTTCAGACTCGGATAGGTCATTTGAGTCTGGTGGACCATTGACGCGGACCAAACTGATCTATAAACATTTGTTCAAGCCAGTTACAGCTGGTTCAAAACTTCAGACCATCAGTTGGTGCGCGGCTAGTTTGACTTGGTTCATGTTTGGTTTGATGACAATGAGCTTATTAAAAGAACAAGAAAGCTTACATTCAGAGTCTGTCTTAACCCATTTACATTTTTCGCTCTCCTTCGGATCACTCTTTGCATCTGTCTCATCATCTGGGCCCATTTTGGCCGTTGATTTGCTCCGGATGAACTTCTTGCCTGATGCAGCATTTTGGGGATATATCTTACGGTGGAGGATAGCTCTGATCAGCTACAAACACAAATGAAACAACTGTAAAGTTCAAACAAGAATTTTTCAAAAGGTATGACAAGTCCCCTTTGAGCTGAAACTACTCAGAATGTGAGTCCTGTAGAACTTAGTTGCAGAACCTCCAACTTGATCCTACTCGAATTGTCTTCCGGCTGGAGAGTTGTGTCAACCTACACATAGGTTAACCGTTTAGCCGCATCGGCAACTTGTTCCTAGTCCTAGGACCTCGTGCAGTGTGCATACAAGATCTCAATTTGTGCCCCCTAAAACAGTTTGATTTGTGAAGTTCATTAGAACCTGACTGCAGTTCAGCTTCATTAAGGTTTCTTGATTTGGTGTGTGAACATGACTAAGACCCAGCTTAGTCTTGTATTTGACTAATTATTCAGTCTAACCCTTAATGGCCAAGGGTAAAGCCCAAAGATGAAGACTAACTAGATAAAAACTTGGTCCAATTCAAATCGCCGAGTTAGATGGTAAATCAAAAGTCAACTTGGTTCAGTCTAGCCATGCCAGAGTTCACCATGCAAAGAAAGAGTTGATCTACTAGAATTCCCTGGTTCCATGAGGTTCCTAGGCTTGAATCAATTGTCAAGGTTTAGGCTTTGATTTAAGTAAATGGGGCAACTGAACTTAAGTTTTAGGTCCCAGCAACCATATAGGCCAATATTGATCATGAAAGGAAGAAAGAGCGGTAGTGTTAGTCTGCAGTACAATGCTTACCTTCTCCATTCTTGACTCAAATAATGGTTGTTCTCTTAGGCTTGGAACCGATCCGAACCCTCCTCGACACGTGAACATCTTCTTCAATAAGAATGAGACTGGTCTTTGACTGATCCCAGTGTCCGAGCTACCAACACAGCCAGCATCCTTTGCCTTACTTGCAACGACAGAGTAATTATCTGGATTTTCATCTTCCATAGATTCTCGAGCGAGTTGTTGGCAACTAGTCCTTTCAACCTCCTCTAGGCTCAAAGGGCAATTAAAGAATTTGTTCAGAGAGCAGTCATTCTTGTGTCCTCCCTTTGACCGCGGATCCTGGCCAGTGGTTAGACTAGAGTGCTTAAGCACTAAGTATTTTGTTAGCTCATGTGTAAGCTTCCCAACCTCTTCCCATGTAAACTCTGTTGAATCTTCAATTGAGGATGATAAATTCTGATGGAGTTCACAGTTTTCTTTGCTTCTCTCACCGATCTCTGGATTCCCGAAGGTTCCTATTGTCAGTAGCCCATGATGTTGATCTTCGATCCCGCCATGCTTCAAAGATTTTGTTTCAGATTCATTGTCTTTGCTGGCTTTGTGATTGGTAATACCTGGATAAAAGAAAGATATTAGGGAGAAGAAAAGAAGAAGCCCAATTAAGAGAACTCCCATTACATCTAATGATGTCTTTTGCTTTTATTCTATGAAGTTGAATAAAGGATTTAACTATGTAATTCAAGGTTTAGTTGTACTCAATTGTCCAAATTATAATTACCTTAGTATTAAAGTTAGACAGAAAATGATCATACTAGACATCACTTAGAAGATAGGTGTTGGAACAAAACACTTGTTTTTTATACCGAATCTAGGAATCTAGGGGATGATGGCCTCTGATGGGATATGGTAGGTCTGAGTCTCAAATCCAAATTTTAAACTGCATGTGTGAATTTGAATCATCTGATGTAGTACACATGAATTTGGATTCGAATTTTAATTGGTAATATTGGTGTCATGGACATAAATTTTTTTGCAAACCCGCAACATGCCAAACTGCAGCCTAACGGTCAAAGGCCATGCACCAACACTTTTTTATGTGTTAAATCATATTCATTGGCCCTACATACCACCTCGTGCACAATTGCCTAGCGAAAGTTGATCAAGCACATCTTCAAATGCAAATTTCATCTAGTTCATGTTGCTTAGTACATAGTTGTCCCATACCAGCTATCACTTCCGAAAAAGGCACAAACTTGTCTTAGCCCTGCATGCCATGAAGCGTATTGCGGCTCAATGAGCATGACACGATAAAACCTCATCACTGAAGAAACAATACCTTGTGGCCCTTAGTGCGAAGAGCAGTTGATGATTGAATATCATAACGAAAAGCACCACCCAAACTTATTCGTTGGTATCTAGGCATTCACTCTCCTAGCCCCGAGTCACCATACTCGGTTGGAACCATCTAAGGTGATCCCTAGAAAAATTAGCCCTAACCCTCACACACACACCTTTGTGTGTCCAACCACTACGTGTGAAAAACTCTTACAAGCTGAGAGATCTTTAACCAAATCTTCAAAGGCAACATCCTCTGATCCGCTGGCACTGCTTAATCAAACATGGCTCTACGTTCAAGCCACCACACAACGATGCACTAATGTTGATATCATTGCTTATCGTGTGTGGCGCTATCACCGATTAAGCCAACACATACCACACACTCCTACACTCGATACATTTTCTACTGAGTAGAGTTCTGCATTGCACATGCCTCATTCCGAAGGCTCGGTCCAGGACATTCTTCCCCACCCAAACCACTGTCATCCTCGACAATGTCGGTGCAAGTAAGAATATAGTCTTAACTGATATGTCAGTTTATCTTTAGATTCATCTTTGGTTTACTTCTTTACTTTACCCTACTCAAATTGTTTTAGTTTTCATTCACCATTGCCGTAACTTTTAATACGCCAAGTCACATTCCTTAACACATCTCTGATCACTTAGACAACGGTCTTCCGCTTCATCAACATTGAACATCATTTGCTCGTGGGACATCAATGCAGTATCAAACACAAGCAGGTCATCCTTGCCCGCACGACAAACTTGTCATCTTCGTGCACATGGTTGGGATGCCTTCCAACCTCAGCAAGGGCAATTTTAAGCTCTTTGTGGTCCTCGCAGAGAAAGATAACTACCAACGCGTGTCACAGAAATAACAACTCCCTTAAGCACCAACTTGCAGTTTTTCAACTATCCAAACTAGTCCTCAAATGGGGGGTGCATATTTGAATCTCACCCTAAAGGTCTTTTTCAAAGCATTTTCTTGGGCACTCATCCACACAAGGGGCAACACGACCCAATGCTGCAACTCTGATCCGGAGCCAGCACACTGCAACTCTCATCCAGAGCCAGCAAAACGTTCTCGCAGGAACCAAATCGATGAGCCACGAACAATAACTTTTTTTGCACACATAATCCATAGAGGAACCGTCAATTCAAGGGACCAAAACAATGAGCATTCGGCTCAAAATGAGCATTCCGCTAACCCACAATCTTGAGAGAGAATCTAGAAGTTTAGTTGAGTATCACATACCCAAAGATGAAAATTCATTCAACGTGCATTCTCTACATGCACAAGGCAAACATCATGCTCTGATATCAATTTGTCACGAGCATAGAATTTTTCACAAACTCGTAATGCACTAGACTGCCCAGCTCAACGGCCAAAGGTTGTGCACCAATACTTTTCCATGTGTTGAATCATATTCATTGGCCCTGCGCATCACCCCATGCTCAATTGTTTAGCGAAAGTTGATCATGCACATCTTTAAATGTGAATTTCATCTAGTCTATACCGTTTAGTGCATAATCGTCCCATACCAGCTATCACTTTCGAAAGAGGTAAAAACTTGCCTTAGTCTTGCATGCTATGGAGCGTATTGTGACTCCATGCGCACGACACAAAGAAACCTCACCACTGAAGAAACAAGACCTTGCAACCCCTAGTCCGAAGACCAGTTGATGATTGAACACCATAGCGAAGAACACCACCTAGACTCATTCATCAGTGCCTAGGCATTCACTAGCTTAGCCCAGAGTCACCATACTCGGTTGGATCCACCTAAGGTGATCCCTGAAGGAATTAGCCCTAGTTCACACGCACCCTCGTGCATCCAACCGCTACGCGTGAGAAACTCTTGCAAGTCGAGAAGTCCTTAACCAAATCCCCAAAGGCAACATCTTTTGATCTGCTGGCACTTCTTAATCAAATAAGACTCTACGTTTGAGCCACCACACAGTGATGCACTAACGTCGATATTATTGCATATCGTGTGTGGCGCTATCACTGTGCATCACTGATCAAGCCAACGCATACCACACGCTCCTACACTTGATGCATTTTCTACTCAGTAGAGCTCCGCACTGCATATGCCCCATTCCAAAGGCTCAGTCCAGGACAATTGGATTCAGTAAAAAAAGTTGAGAGCAAGAATTTTGCATGTAAAAAGTGTAAATATATAAGTCCAAATCTCATTCAAATCGAAGTTACCAAAAGCGTCATAGGGCACAGGAAAGTATGCTTCCATGAGGCACGTTTTAGAAGTGTGAAACGTGATGCTTTTAAAATGTGTTGGAAAGCACTAAAAAAAATTGAGAAGCGCTTCCCATTTTAGGGGAAGTTTGCTTCCCTCTCGCTTCCTCTTCTTTTTTTTATATTTTCATATTTTTATTTTTTATTTTTTATTTTTTTCATTTTTTGCTCGCTTCCTAAGTTGCTTTCGGTTCGCTTCCTAAGTAACTTCCGAGATGATTTCTGCTTTACTTCTAAGTCGTTATGCACTTCCTGCTTCCTAAAATCTTAAAAGTACCTCGCTTAACTCTTTTGTTTCCTGAATCGCTTCTCACTCCTGCTTTCTCGACTGACAACTCTGATTCAAACACAATTCTGGTCCTATTTTGATATCTGTGAACTAAATCTGATCCATTTTCACCCCTAGTGCGACTTCTTCATTGTGATAGTACAACTCTAATAGATTTTACATGAGTACAAAAAATCTCCCACATAAATTGGCAATTAATTGGCAAGAAATTAGATACCCCTTTGGAAGAGACATGGTTGATTGTCTCAGTGTTGACTTGTGCAAAGTGATCCCCAAAAGGTATGGCCGGGGATATGTGAAATTTCATGAAAAGGAATGAATTCCTTTTCTTGCTTCTAACATTAGAATACATACTACAAATGTAGGGTGTCAACAGGTCGGGTATGACCTGATCTCAACCCATGCTGGGTCCGATTAGGCTCCCAGTTTAGTATGAAAGAAGGAGGTCTGATTAAGAAATTAGCTTGAACTTATAGGGTCCCATTAATACTTGGACAATTATGGTTTATGAATTTTTTACTCAGATCTGACCCAAGTTCTGATTAAGATCTGCAATTTTTTAATATATATATATATTTTACTGAGTATGGGTCTGATCTAGTTTATCTAATTCTAATCGGATCTGGATATAGTTTTACCTATGGTAGATCCGGTCATACCCGGTTCCAAATATGGTACCGATGCCTCTTAGTCAGATTTGGATTTGGATACACCCATTTCTGTTCAGGTTGAACCCGTTGTGCGTGAACAGTTCGTTTAGCTTATTTTTATACTGACAAACTAGACCCTACTAGTGATCTTTACTGTGTGAGCATGTGAGGAGGAATCCTTATTGAGAACCGGGTCATTTAATGGGCCCCAACTCTGGTCAAGTAGGTCATCGAGGTCCAAGCCCTTACAAAGCCCACCAATTAAAGGCACCCCACACCCCCCCCCCCCCCCCCCACTTGTGATAGTCGAACTTGGGACAAAGACGTCAGCTGCTTTTCATTTCCTTTCAACCAACAGGGGCTCCGCTTGTCTGGCCGGGGTAGTTAGTGCTGGTAACCTTGTATTAGGATGTTGCAAGTTCGAACCCCAAATGTA
Organism: Nuphar pumila; assembly: GCF_984573655.1. Lineage (NCBI taxonomy): Eukaryota > Viridiplantae > Streptophyta > Magnoliopsida > Nymphaeales > Nymphaeaceae > Nuphar > Nuphar pumila. The sequence continues at coordinate 20,512,260 of NC_143254.1, read as the reverse complement.
TGGTTGTATAACTGGTAGGAGTCTATCTAACCTAGGGGTGACAAATTCTGACACGACCCGCCAACCCGCTTCTTAGCCAGGTTCGGGTTTGGCTTAAATGGGTTCATGTCGTAAACGGGCCGACCCGCCTAACCCGTTTATTAAACGGGTCGGGTTCGTGTTAAGGGTATGCCAACCCGCCAACCCGTTTAACTCGTATATTATGTATTTGCTTCCCTCTCCCTCCTTCCTCTTCATCTCGGTCGTCCATCGATGGCCTCCGCCTCGTCATCTCCTGATCTCTTCTCCCTCCTCGCCTCCATCTCCAGAAACTCTAAGTCGTCGTCGCCCAGGTCGCACTCCGCATTGCTCCCGGCTGGGAAGCACCTTGAGGCCTTGGGCCCTCGTCGAGTCTCTGCCGGATGGCACGAACACGGAATTGGCCCTGCCTGTGTGCAATGGATGTGTCCATCTCCGAGCAGTAGGGCGATGAGCCGTCGTCTGTCGCCGGTGACGGCCAGAAGTGAATTTTGGTGGTTCCGCTTGCTACGCTGCCTAAGGGGGAGAGGAGGGTCATCATCCAGAACGGGGAAACAATCATGTTCTTGTGGTACAAAGACGAGATCTTTGCGATTGAGAACCGGTCGCCAGTCGAGGGCGCCTACAACGAGCGAGGGCCTCCTCAATGCGAAGCTCACGCAGGTTTTTTACCCGTTTACCTGAACCCGACCCGCCAACCCGCCAACTCGTTTACCCTACCCGACCATTTTACTAAACGGGTTAACCATGTCGTGTCGGGTTACCCGTTTAATAAATGGGTTGGGTTCGTGTTTGCCACAGCCGACCCGTTTAATAAACGGGTTGAGTTGGTGTTGAGGTATGCTGACCCACCAACCCACCGACATGACCCGCTAACCCACCAACCGGACCCGATTGTCACCCTTAATCTAACCCCAGCTTTCTCTATCAAAAAAAAAAGTTTTCCTTTCAAGGAAAATGATATCTTTGAAGGATTCGAATTGACCGGCCATTTTAAAGGTTAATAGTCATAGAGTGGAATATAAATTTCAATAATAATATTAATAATTCCAAATAGATACCCCTTTGTAGATCTTAAAGAGTGTTGATAAGAACCATCTGACACCCGGTTTTAAACAATCATTAGGAGAAATTTCTGTCGGTTCAACGCCCCTGACTCTGCATTTTAAAGGATATTACTGTATTTTTTTTTAGAAAATTTCTCTCTTTCTTACAAACTTTAGGAAACAAAAATTGACATAGAAGGATAATGGATTGACATAGAAGGATAATGGAACTAAACTAATTAACTTGGCAAAAGTGCTTTCAAAGAACCAAAGTTCAGAATAATCACACCAAGAAAATAAAAGCAGAGAAAAACTCAAAAATCATCTCACATGCATCTTGAGCCGAAGATTTCTTGTTGGTATGTCTTGCATTGAGCTTTTGGTGCATCCAATTTAGGATCTGAAAGGGAAAAAAAATTATAATAAAATTCTCTAACATATATATAGAAACAAATTACACAAATTCCTCTCTCTCTCTCTCTCTCTCTATATATATATATATATATTCATGCTAAATGAAATATGTTAAACTAAACATGCTAAATGGGGTTTTTGGTAATTTTTTTTGCTGTTTCAACCTCATAAATGTGTTGGGCATGGTTGATTTACTTGGAATCCATGCCTGGATCATGTGTTTTTGATGAAAATTTTGATATTTACAGCCTCAAATTTTATAAAAATTTGGGACAGTTGATTTTTAGAACCTTACAAAAATTCATCTATATGTCGGAATCAAATGTTGCAAGAGTTATGCTTATAAAATCAGGTACATAGATCACATCTTTATGGTCAGAATTTAAAAATAATACAAAAAGCCTAAAAAACCCCATTTAGCATGTTTCATCCAACATATATCATTTAGCACATATTTATTACCATATATATAATGTAAATATTTTATCATCAAATTTTAATACAATATCAATGATAAAAAAAACTTAATCAAATACAAGCTCCTTATAGAATAAACAATGATAAAGACATCTAATTGTTCAGATCGAGCAAAAAAAATACTTGCAAGTATGCTTTTTAAAGGTCCCTAACGAGACCTACTGAAAGAAAAAAGGAACCAGGATTAGGTGCCACTTTGAGTGTGCCTCTTTACCTTGCTGCCCTTCATCTTTGGCCGACAGTCTGTCACTTGTGGGGCCCAAAAGTAGATGGAAGGCAGCCAGGTGCATAGGCACACTCAAAGTGTGCTATGGCACCTGATCCTAGCTGGGAAAAAAGGGATAAGACTATCTGCTTACGACCTGCATTTCTTTTTTACAGTTAAGACGTAAATACAAAGGTAGTGAAATTATATGATAACTATTACTATACAATCTGTAGAATGTCATGACAGGAATAACATCAACAAAACTGAAAACATCTTTTCATTTCTTGATGATTAAATCATCCACAGAAACTGTTTAATTACATCTATAAAAAAAAACCTGGATTAAGATCCACCCATCAACTTCCACTCCATGAGGCCGTCTTATGACATGATCACAGGCAGAATCTAACGTACTTAAGAAAAATGAAGTCATCATATCTTTAACTAAAAGAGGAAAAAGAAGAAAAGAATGCCCTTCCCAAATGAAGACTCCTAGCTTTACTTACAAAGACAAAAAAATGTTGAATCATGCATTCAAGAAGGATGTTTGCAGAGTGGAACAAGGCAGATAGCTGATTGCCACCCATCTAAAAGATGAAGAGCTACATATCGTTTTTTTGGGAAATCTGAATCGTTGGTCATTCTCAATACTCAGAATTGGATCAGGAAAAGGCTTCATGACTTACCCTCATTTTGGCAAGGTCTGGCTCGATATCGAAAAGTTTGAACCACTTGTAAGTGATGAGGAACCCCTGATTGCCAAGTGAGCAGGCAAGGAATACGATGGTGGTGAAGAAGTAGAAGAAAGGATGATCTCTTTGTTTTTTATATTGTTGGTATGAAAGAGAAAGGTATGCTGGAAATGCAAATACATAGGGGGCATGGTGATGCATAATTTCATGACAAGAGGCTGTCTCTCTCCATAGATTGGTACAGTTTCCCACACGTCTCTCTCTCTCTGAAAACTATGTACGTTCTTTTGTGATGGTCCATGGAGAAGAGTTGAGTCATGGACATAAATAGCCTGTAACTTGTGTGTTCATGGACAACTTTTAGAGGTGAGGATGGGGCCGAGTCTTTGACGGGTTTCCGGGTACCCCTTTTTGGTAATCCCAAGGGATGCAACAATCCCCGACACGTCGGCAACTTTGTTTTGTCGCGTAGTGTGAAAGCACCCAGTTCAACAGAATTTCTGAAGACACAAGATGTCACTTTTACTCCTCTTAGAGAGAGAGAGACTAAGTGCAAATATTGCGAGGAAATCACAAAATTAAAGAAAAAGAGAGAAATATCATGACATTTAAAGTTAGTGATGTGAATGGTTAAGATTGATATGGTGCGAATTGATGGCAACCATGCACCACTTGCATCTGCATTTTTAAAGCATAGTGACAAATATCGGTGATATTTTGAAAAATATTGCAAAAAAAAATGCAATATATTATTTTGCCATTTTTAATCTTAAAATCTCATGATATTTTTGACAAAACCTAAATATCATGTTTTTTTGTCACGATATTTATGTTTTTATCTTGAGATTTAAAATAAAAAAAGAGATCCTTACTTGTTTTAAATTTATTTAAAATGCATTGAACAACATTTTTTCAAGTTTATAAATTATCATTAAACTATCTTTTAATTCATCTATCTCTCTGGTTTAATAGCAATAAAACTTCCTCTCATCCACCAAAAACATAAAGCACACGTTTGGGAGTGAGAAAATGAAAGAAAAATGCAAGTAGAAAAAAAAATGATAACTTTTCCAACCATTCCAAACAAGCGAAAATTTTTGGAAAAAAAGTTTTTCCTAAAAACTGCGATATTTGATATGAAAAATTCCTCCAGCTACGGGGTGGGTAATTTTTTTTTAATCAAAAAATCATTTTGATTATGGCAACCATTCATCCACGACGCATCTCATCCCATGGGCTGCCACAAGAACTTATTCATCTTCATTTTCCTTTCACCCACCACCATTTCCTCTCTCTCTCTCTCTCTCTCTCTCTCTGGGTGTGGTCGACTACCTCTCTTGCTCTACCCTCTCAACTATATATGCTCGAACCACCTCTGTCTCTCATTTTTTCAGATTTTTCATTCAAGTGAAAAAAAATGTATTTATAAAAGTTAGCCTATCAAAACTTCTCATAGGCAATTTTTTTTCCTGCTAGAATTTTTCTTGCTTCTAAATGTGCCCAAAATGAGTTTCTCAACAAGGCAACTTTGGAAAGTGTTGTCCTCCTAAAGCCCAAAGTCGTGTAAATTAAACCCATATTTTGAAGTTTTAAATGATTTTATTTAGAAGTTTCAATTTCAGACAAGACCTTAAACCTATATCATTTTCTAAAATTTTTATTTTTCCATATTTATTAAATATTAATTTATTCATTTTTAACCGATATTTTTTTTTCTGAAAAATCTCAAGATAAATAAAAAAATTCAAAATCTCACAACAAAAATCTTGACGATAACTTGCCATTTTAAACTTTGTCCATGTGTTATAAAGGAGCCGATCAGTTGCCATCACATGGCACACTTTGAGTGTGCCTATGCACATGGCTACCCTTCATCTGCATTTTTTCTTGAAAGGCAAGCTCGGGTTAGGCAGACCTCACCGGTTTTTATTACCACCACTGGGGTTTGAACCTGCAACGTGTCAACGCAAGGAGATGTGCATTGACAGCTCCTACCAACCACATGTAGTCTTTGGGCCTCACAACTGACAAACTGTCAGACAAAGGTGGAAGGCATCAGGTGCAGCGGCACACTTCAAGCATGTGATAGGCACCTGATCTTGGCTCTAGTTCTAAAGGCAACCCTCTCTTTCAAGAAGATGGACGAAAATGGTAAGGGTTATGAGTCGACAGTGGATTCAATATTTGAAAAATGGGAACAGTTCTAGATCCAATTTGAGTAAAACTAACCCTAACGTGATCCGACCCAAAATTTGAATATATACTGCCCACATCTGAAAATATCGCACCTTGTTTGCATATTTTCAAAATATAATCCTTTTAATTTTCAAATGTCACAAATTTATTTCTAATTGATGCAATTTTGAATTTTTTTTATCTATTTTAATTTCTACCCTTTTTGTATTTTTTATTTTAAATATCAGTCTCAGCAAGAGATTTTTCTTCACAAAGAAAAGTCTGGTTACTGATATTTTATGAAATTGTGGAGTGTAGGACTCACCAATGCCCACATCCAAACCAAACCTGACCCGTTTAGCTCATGAATTCATGAAGGGACACATTGGTCATATACAAATCCTTGATGGGTACTCCCGTCATGCAATAAAGCGTTGTGATTGGGAGACTTCGGGATCGCTTCCAATCAGAGGGTGGGGGCATTTTGGTAATTAATCCCAGTTGTAGTGCACACACGTACGGACAAGGTCTACGCCCTAGCAGCGAGTAGCGGGCGTGGCCGTGTCTCCTGCTGACCCGACAACGCCACTGCATCCAACGGCTGCGCTGCGCCCTCTGGATCAGATCTGACGGCCCCTGAGTCTGACAGAACTGGACCCAGAGATGCCAATAATCCAACCCATCTCCACGTAGAAAGTACCGGGTCTGGAGTTGCCTACTTGGTCCGGTAGGCTTCACCAATTAGCTTTAATAATGTCCAGTGATGTGGACCCGGCAGGATCTGTCACACTATAGCGATGCCAAACAGATCGGATGTTGGGTCAGCTGTCCAACTCAATAAGAATCCATACAGTCAGCTTCAACAAGGGGAGACGACATCGATCCGGTTAACAATCACATCTGGATTCAGTTTAGAGATTTGCGTACGAATATAAAATCCAAATCTTACAGATCGAAATTTAATTACATGTAACAGGCATGTTTCATCAGCTGTTAAAGCTAATCAGGTCCAGATTCGATATTAGCTTTTCCCATCCGGAATCTGATTCCGGTACCCAATCCAATTAGGAAATATCTGATTAGGTGCACTTATCCTAACTGAATGCTGAGATGAAGGCACCGGATCGAACCCCACTGTCCCACATGTGTGTCAGTAGCTTTCACAGGTAAGGCAGGGTGGTCGTGGGGGCCCACCCGGGGTTTTCCTCACTTCAACGAGGATTCCTCGTCATAAATTTTCCGGGAATAGGAAATTTAATCTCTCCTAGTGGGTGTTTAAGCCGCTTTCTCATGAAAGAGACACCTAAAAGGGAAATTGCTTCCCCGTGGGAGGAGGTGAGAAGTTCATTTTGATAGAAAATATTTTTTCTGCACTTATTATGTAGATCTCGCCACATATTTCTCAGGAAGATGTTTGTTTCACCTCTCCCAAAGAGCACTCTTTCCTATCAAAAAGGTATGCTTTCATAGGAAAGGGTATGAAACAAGCACACGGGTACAATCCAAACAAGGTGGGGACCAGCAATATAGTATTCAGGTATGATTCTCTCCAGGGGGGGGGGGGGGGGGGCTCTCCTTGTTTGGTAGGAGTTAGGGGTGTCAATGGGCTGGGTTTACCCGGATCTGACCCGTAGCAAACCCTATAAGGTTCAGGCATGGTGATAAATAATAAGACCCAAGTCGGGGCCCAAAGGTCTGATTAATTAATTAATACATGGATCCGGGTATAGTTTGTGAAATTTTATCCCAGAACCAGGCCTGACCCGAGTTCCGAATAAGACCCACAAATTTTCAATGTAAAAATGATAAAAAAAAGTATTATTTTATCGATTATGGGCCGGGTCTAGTTCATGTAGTTCTTATCGGGTCCGGGTATGGTTTCTCTTATGATGGGTCCAGTTAGACTTGAGTCAGGACCCGATACCATACCCGAAAATCGGGGTCAGGTCTTGTTCCACCTGAGTCCAAACCAAACCCGCCCCGTTGACACCCCTGGTAGGAGCTGTTAGTGCATGTTACCTTGTGTTGGGAAGTTGCAAGTTCAAAACCCAATGGTTGTATATATAATCAGTGAGGGTCTGCCTAACCCAGCTTGCCTAAAAAGAAGAAAAGGGGATTCTCTCCATCTGATCCTGTCGACACTAAACTGCCGGACAGGAGCTCTTTGTGGGCCCATATACATGGGCTGGGAAAAAGTTAAACCGAACCAAGACAAACCCAACTGGCTGAGGGAAAGGTGGTCACAGGTCCATGGTCCTTCCCGGTGGATCGAAGTCCCAACTCTTCGTACGAGACAACCCTTGGGATCAAAACCCACAATTCTCCATTATCAATATTATCTTTTAGACTTATATTATGATATGAAATGCATAATGTTGCTATCCATGTGCGTCAAAGATAACGTTTATTATGAAGATAGTACACGTACATAATTCCAAGACTACAACTCGCACAATTTCATATTGGGAGTCAGCACTTTGGGGACCACCCCTGCATGTGAAATTGTCCAACCCATGTTGATCCATTCTATGCCAGCTCCAATCGGATGGACACAAGTTATTGGACCCATAAAAAACCCTGCAAATTGCAACCCTGCGTACGTGCTCCTTTGGTCATGCACAAGATATGAAAACTGGAATATTCTCACTTTATATTTTCATGTTTCAATGCCACGTGATTCTTACATTTTCTCAAGATCTTGCGATTGCAATCACAGTACTTTCTCAAACATGAGAAAAGTACAACTGTAACTGTGGTTGCCAACTGTAATTATTCTTGCTTGGAATCTTGCGAAAGTTGGTCACAAGATCGACTTTGTGACAAATCTACTTTGTCAGCTGTGACTGTTCACCCCCACCTGTGACCAAACCAAACATGCTATGTGTTCGACATGCTTAACCCAATTCACGAGTGGACTTATTTGCTAGCCAAACATGAGACAAATCACAAGCAACTCATCTCGTTTTTCATCTCCCTCTCTCTCTCTCTCTCACACACACACAATGCTTGGCTAATAGGTCTGAGTGCAATAGCCGGAAAGGTACACATAATCAATGGGCAGTCGAGTAGTCCGACAATTTTGCTATGTGATCGTCCTAACATAGTTAGCAAAACCATCTCGTTGACAATAAATGATAGGACAAATGATTACCCCATCATATTCTTTTTTTAACTTGAAGACTAACGCGGTAACGACAAAGACATCAACTTATCCTCCGTGGTACTTGCCAGAGATGACAAGGATATAGTTGCTCAATCTCATCATATTGAGGAAGTCCCTCTAGAAAGAGGGTCATTTAGGAGCACTACAAGAAACTTGTGGATTAACGATGACCTAAATCCATCGCAAGGCCGTCGTTACTATACGACGATTTTGGTGTTGCGACGAATTTATAGTCGTCGCTAATCTATCGCTATATTCAACGCTAATAGTAATTAGCGACAGATATATCTGTCGCTAATCCATCACAAACAAGGAAAAAAATAAAAAAAAATATTGGAAAATTAAATATCGAGAAAAAATTTCTCGTGATACAATTTATATTTCTTGTACAATTTATATTTCCTATGAATAAAAAACAAAGTACACATCAAAATACATATAAAAGGAAACTAAAACAATTAATCGTTCCACTTTAAAATTTGCAAGTTCTAATTATTTACACATTTACGTTTTTAAAACAAAAAGAAGGTAGAACAAATTCAACACATGAATCTAATCATCGCCAAGATTTTGTGGGTCCTCTTGTTCATTGTCTTGATATGTCCCTTCAGCTCTACTACGCTGATTATCGCCAGCAACCTACACGAGAAAAGAAATGTTGGTATTGATAAACAAAATATGCTGAAATAAATTATACTCTATATGTGATTCTATCATACTCATATGTGTTCTAAGGCAGTAAAAAAACTGTATATGTGATTTTATCATGCTCATATGTGTTCTTAAGGCAGTAAAAAAAGCTTATATATGATTCAATCATTATCATACATGCTCTAAGGCAGTCAAAAAAATGTATATGTGATTCTACCATGCTCATATGTGTTCTAAGGCAGTAAAAAAACTTTATATGTGATTCAATCATGCTTATATGTGTTCTAAAGACCGTAAAAAAACTGTTTTTGTGATTCTAGCATACTCATATATATGTGCTCTAAGGCAGTAAAAAAACTATATATCTGATTCTATCATGCTCATATGTGTTCTAAGGCAGACAAAAAACTGTATATGTGATTATATCATGCTCATATGTGTTCTAAGGCAATTAAAAAACTTTATATGTGATTCAATCATGCTCATATGTGTTCTAAAGGCAGTAAAAAAACTTTATATGTGATTCTACCATGCTCATATGTGCTCTAAGGCAGTAAAAAAACTGTATATGTGATTCTACCATGCTCATATGTATTCTAAGGCAGTAAAAAAACTTTATATGTGATTCTACCATACTCATATATGCTCTAAGGCAGTAAAAAATTTATATATGTGATTCTACCATGCTCATATGTGTTCTAAGGCAGTAAAAAAACTTTATATGTGATTTTATCATGCTCATATGTATTCTAAGGCAGGCAAAAAACTGTATATGTGATTATATCATGCTCATATGTGCTCTAAGGCAGTCAAAAAAACTGTATATGTGATTCTACCATGCTCATATGTGCTCTAAGGCAGTCAAAAAACTGTATATGTGATTCTACCATGCTCATATGTGTTCTAAGGCAGTAAAAAAATTATATATGTGATTCTAACGTGCTCATATTTGTTCAAAGGCAGTAAAAAAATTGTATATGTGATTCTATCATGTTCATATGTGTTCTAAGATAGTAAAAATATTATACTGAAATATTATATAAAAGGCCAGTATTGATAAACAAAATATACTAAAATAAATTATATGCAATGCACCTAAGTTAAGGCAATCAAAGTTATATGAAATCTAACGACATGCAATACATCACATGAAACTTTCATACCTGAGAGGCACCTGCAAACGAAGCTCCCATGTTTTGTAAAAAACTGTTGAACTCATCTCGAAGAACGTCGACAATTGTTTCATGGAAGTAGTTACGCATTGTGTCCTTAATGATCTGACGTACATCATCCTAAGAATTCAAATCGTTCACATCAAGTATTGCAATACATTAAAAACATTGGAATACATTCAAATAGAGGTTTGTATTACAAGATTTTGCTCACTAGCTCGAGAATTCTTCCTCATCACTTGTTTGACTTTTATATTATTCTTCTTCTTCTTTTTCATCTCCTTCTTCATTGTTTGCCCATCCACTTGGTATATCATTTGGATCACATTCTTCTATAATTGTTTCATCGACCAATGGAGATATGACATTTATATCATACACAACATCTTGACCATAAGAGAAGTCATAGATATCATCTGATTGATTGATAGTAATCACTCTCTTCAGTTAACTTGTCTTCCTGTAACTGATCATACTCAGGGTATAGTTTGGACTTCACCTTGCAAACTGCCCACCATTCATTTCTATCTTACTTTTTTGTACTCGGATATAAAGTATAATAAACTTGTTGAGCTTGCGAGGCTAATATGAATGATTCATATGTTCCAAACCTTGATTTATGATTCACCTCCACAATGCCTGAGGCTTTGTCGACTTTTGTTGCAGTTGGATCAAACCAATGACACTTGAATAAAGTTACCCTATTATTTATGCTTAAGTAAGTTAACTCCATTATTTCCTCTATAACACCGTAGTAATTATGTTCATTTTCACCGTAACTGCTACCCTTGACACACACCACTATTCATCATTGATTTGTTTATACTGTAGTCTTTTGTATGCAATCAATAACCATTTATGATATACCCGTTGTAACATTGCACAACTTTGGTCGAACCATTTTGTAAATCACACATTCCTTGATCTTTAACATCACCATGACAGACCTACAAACATAAACAATGATTGTGATCACGACCAATTAAGTAACCTAGTGTTGTTTACAAGTACCCAATTTATGTGAGCATCCTTATCAACTCTTTCAACCACTCCACAAACTTAGTTTTATGTTCTTTTTGTACTTCTGCATCAGTGAGATGTGAAAGTTCTCTTCACAACTCTAGATCAAATCGTCTGCAAACCACAAATACTTATATTACCGAACCATGTATGCACGTATAGAACATAAAAGGATTTAGAATTATGTTGCGTCTACATATACTTACTCGATGTATGGGTCGATCACTGAGCAATTAAAAATAATATAGATGTGTGTTATGTCTTGCTCTCGATCTGCCAAGAGTCTTGATCGACAACTACTAAATACATGCTCAAGTGGTTGAAATATCGATAATTTTTCAGCTACAGTTACTTATTTTCTATCATCATTACGAGACGGACATGTGTAACATGTTTGAATGCGAGGTTCAAAGTACATAGATGAGAAATTTGAAATCTCTTCTAAAGTGTACGGCTCACAAATAGAGCCTTCTACTCTTGCTTTATTACGAACCTTTTTTTTTGAGGTCAAACATGTATCTATCAAAAATATACATTTCAAATTTGAAAAATCTGTCATTGATGAGACAAATATAAGAAAACATATACCTTTCAAATGGGTACATCCACCGATATTGCACAGGACTACTAACCCTTAGTTCATATGGCAAATGTATGATCAAATGTTCTATAACATCGAAAAATGTTAGCGGAAAAATCTTTTCTAGCAGACAAACAATAGTAATGACAGAGTCCTCGGGATTCTTTACATCAGATACTACGACTTCCGATACACACAATGTTCTAAAAAATCCACTCAACTCAAACAATACCCCCCATATAGGTTTGTCTAACATATCATGGAATGCTAGGGGTATCAATTATTACATAAAGATATGACAATTATGGCTCTTCAACCCATATAATTGTCCATCGTCAATCTTCACAGCCTGAGCAATGTTAGAGACATATCCATCTGAAAATATCAATTGTCTTAACCATTGACATACAACAACAACAACAACTACTACTACGCCTTCATCCCAAAACAATTGGGGTCGGCGATATGAACCAACAAAGAAAATCATTCTGGGTCTTCTACATGAATCATTCTCCTCCAATCATTTCTATCCAATGCCATGTCCTTGGTGAGGTTCAAAGCCTTCATATCATTTCCTATCAAGTCTTTCTAGGCCTACTCCGACCTCTTTTAACTAATATATTTTTTCATTTCTCCATCCTTCTAACTGGAGCATCATTAGGCCTTCGCCGAATATGTCCAAACCACCGTAAACGATTCTCTCTCATCTTATTTTCAATGGGTGCAACGCCTACCTTCTTACGTATCTTCTCGTTCTGAATCTTATCTTTTATTGTATTTCCACACATCCATCTAAGCATACACATCTCAGCTACACTCATTTTTTGAATATGATGTCTCTTGGCAGCCCAACATTCTGTACCATTGACATACCTGCTTTATTTGATCAGGTCCAAGCACGTACCTTGCCTTTGGTTTCAATACTTTGCCATTATACTCTTTGAGTTCCAATTCTGGTTATTTACATATTACTTTTAAATTCATATAGGCCTTCGAATTATCTTTCGTTTTCCCTTTAACATTCATTATTGTATTGAATACATTATCAAACACATTTTTCTCCACATGCATCACATCCAATTTATGCCGTATCAATAGGATCGACCAATATGGTAGTTCCCAAAAAATAGATTTTTTTGTCCAATTGTGATCCTTCCCAAATTCAAGGAAGGGCGTCGGACTACAGGCATCTGTTAATACATCTAGAAAGTATCACAATCTTCTTAAAATCTCTATGCCAGACAATCTTGTGGGTGGACCTTCCATTTCAGTTGTGCCTGCTTGAAACACATTCCTTTATCGTCGGAATGGATGGTCGTTGAGTAGAAATCGACGATGACACTCAAACCAGCAAGGCTTCCTTCCATGCATCAATCTAAAATTTTTTGTATCCCCCATGCAGTACGAACATGCCAACTTTCTATGTGTGTTCCAACCAGATAACATACCATATGCAGGGAAGTCACTTATTATCCATAGAACAGTGGTCTTTATATTGAAATTTTGTTTTTTGTGGGCATCATACGTGGTAACACCGTCATCCCACAATACTTTTAGTTCATCAATCAATGACCTTAAATATACATCAAGATTTTGGTCAGGTGAGGTCGGACTAGGGATCAATAGAGACAAGAAAAGATTTGGACGCTTCATACACAAGCTTGGTGGAAGGTTGTATGGAGTTACAAATACTGGCTAGCATGAGTATGGAGTTGATCTACCCCCAAATGGATAAAATTCATCTGTACATAGACCAAGTCTAACATTTTTCACTTCCATTGTGAAGTTCTGATGAGTACGATCAAAGTGCTTCCAAGCTTTCGCGTCAATAGGATGCGTGATCTTGTCTTCATCATGTCGAAATTTATTTGCATGTCATCTCATGTGTTTAGCTGTCTTTGAAGACATATACAATCATTGCAATCTAGAAGTGATATGAAAGTAGCAGATTGACTTGTATGAAACTTCTTTTGATCTCGTGCTACCATTGCCGCTTGTCTTTGGCTTGAACCGAGGATACCCACATGATGGGCATGATATGTTGTTTTCTTGATCCTTAAAATGCAACATGCAGTGATTTGGATAAGCATCTATCTTTTTATACCCCATACCTAGAGCGTTGACCATAACCTTCGTACGATAAAAATTTTGTGGTAATTTCTCATCTTTGGGCAACATACTCTTCACAATTATGCATAAACGATCAAAACATGATTGACTCAAATTATACTCAAACTTCAAATTCATTAGTTGAAGAACTGCAGACAAGATAGTGTGACTCTCGCAACCGTTCCAAAGTGGCTCATTATCATCTCTAAGTAAATCATAAAATCTACTAGCTGCATCATTTGGTGATTCTTTATCTACTGCAGTTGTTACATCACTAGGACCCATAGCAGAACCCAGTTTTGTTCCTGCAACATCAAATATCAAATTCATATATGGATTATCGTGCACCACATTCACATGTGTATCAAAATTGTTTCTAAATTCTTCACCATGAAACATTCAATTCTGATAATCACTCATAAAACCCTTCTTGTATAGGTGATGTCTAACGCCATGAGGTTCTACAAATTGATTGTTCTTACAAATCTTGCAGGGAAACCTAATCTGACATATGGGATCCACTGTACTGACACTTGCCATTGTAAATTCAATAAAACTTTCAACACCATCCATATATTCATGCGATAACTCATTGTCAACTATCCTACGATACATTCATTCATGGTTTGCAGTCATTTTATCGTATGATGTTACGAATAGTATCCTAACCAGTTAAAAGAGAATCATCAAAATGTGATGATGAAGAAAATATCAAATTTATCATGCAATATATGATGTCATACAATCATAAGAATTATGATGCATGCATTGATAACTTAATATTTTCATGTGCAAACTATTCATAACACGATGCATTCATTTGAAGAAAGCTTTCATTATACAATTTCACATGTAAGTCATAATCAAATTGAAAGTAACTACATACAAGCATGAATATAATTACATCAAACATTGCGATACATTGAAAACATTCATATCAAAAAAATGGCAAACATGTACCTGCAACAAACACACTCCAATATCCCGCTAACTACTACCATGCCTAGCATGAAATCCGTACTCCAAAAATAAGAACACTTTTATTCTCATACATTAAAATCATGCTCAGCATGATCTCCAAACTCCAACAAAACAGTCCTAGATATCAACAACTAAGTGAGTGTGTAAACAATAAAATGTTGCATCCAATAAATTAAATAACATATGATACGCTTGCATCACTTACTCACCACGGGTATTTACCCGATTTGCATTATTTTTGTCACTTACTTACCACGGGTGGCGGGACACAAGCGGGATCCGTTGAGAAATCTGCAAGAGACACTGTGTTAAAATGAAGTCACCCTCTGCCAAAAGGAAAAAAATTAGAATAAAAATCGAAGTCGGACGAGATTCCGGTAAGGCAGAATGCCTCCCAAGCCTCGACCACCTCTCCGTTCGGCCCAACAGGTTTTCGAGTTTGGCCAGTCAGTCAGTAGGCCAGCGATGTACGACAGCGACATGAGGTCTCTGGAGACAGTGATCGTCCCCCGAAGCGGCAGGCACAGGGTGATGCCGTGGTTTAGGAACCCATCGATCGTCGAGCGCCCCTCGGCCCATCGCCCCCCCTGCCAAAAAAATGAGGCAGGAGGAGCGACCCCCTACCGAAAAAAAAAATGAGGCAGGGGGTCGTCCCCCTGATCGAAAAAAAAAAATAAGCCAAGGTGGGCGACCCCCTTTCGAAAAAAAAAGAGGCAGGGGGTTGCCCCCCCTCCCCCCTGCCAGAAAAAAAAGAGGCAGGGGCAACCCCTTGCCAGAAATAAAAAATGAGGTAGGGGGGCGACCCCCTACCGAAAAAAAAATGAGGCAGGCGCCCCCCTGTCGGAAAAAAAGAACGAGGCAGGGGGGCGACCCCCTACCAAAAAAAAATGCCCCACTTACCTGGGAGACACCGGGCAGGGGCGACGGGCGACAGAACGGGGGCGACGACCGGAGGAGTGCGTCAGGCGGGAGAGACGAAACATGAAAGAGAAAGAAGGGTTCTGATTAGGGATTTACGGGAAACTTAGCGACGAATTTGGTGACGGCCTACTTCGATCGCAAATTTACTTGACCAGTTAGCGACGAAATATTTCTGTCGCTAACATCGTCGCTACGTAGTGACGGAAAAACCTTCATCGCTAAATCTGTCGCTAAATGTCGCGGGTATTGCGACAAAAACCTGACATCGCTAATTAGCAACAGATTTGGCAACTGAAGTTTTCTTGTCGCTATTTTCGTAAATATTACAAATTTTAGCGACGGATTTGTTTCTCTCGTTAATCCGCCGCAAAGTTGCGATGAAAAAAATTCATCGCAAACTTACGTCGCTAATGGCCATTTTTCTTATAGTGGAGGAGGAGGAGGAACATGGGCGGATGAGTCAAAAGCACATAAAGAATGCAGGTAGAGCATATGCAGAGTTGACTCTTGCATATGATGAAATCAACGTGCTTATGGATATGCTTGTTGTAAAGGAGTTTATTATGCGAAATCAAGTTGAGCTTATCGATAACTATGCTAAGGTCATCGATGAGCTACGAGCGTACCTAAGGCATTTATAAAAGTAAATAGTGTTTTGTAATTATAAATCATTTAATTAAGTGAGCAATGCTTTATAAATGTCTATAAATACAATTTTAATTGAATTTGTATTTCACGGTTTAACTTTGAGTACCTATAACAATTTAAATGTATGTTGTGAATGAATGTATATAGTTTTGAATATTATATCTGAATTGTATATAGTTTAAATTTGAATGTAAATGTTTGTTGAATTATAAAAAAAAATGTCTATTGAATTATAATAGGAAATGTCTGTTGAATTGTAAAATGTTTGTTGAATTATAACATGTGAATTATAATAGAAAATGATGGATTTTTTATTTTAAGAAACTCCATAAATAATTGTTGTGAATAACAATCAAGAGTTGCAATTTTTTGAGAAATTTGTAATAAATAAAATACTAACATCAGTCACATTCTCAGCAAACGATATAAGATCATGCAGAACTGTACAAAAAAATATTGCAAACAATGATGAATATATGTGATTTAAAAAAAAGTTTGGGACATTCACAACATAAAATAAATGTCTTTTCTCTTATTCTATTTGAATACAAGACATGTGATTTTAACCAAAATGTTTCATAACAAAGAGTTGCGAGGATGCAGAACTCCGCAAAAATATTTTGTAAACATAAGAAATTTCAGGACTTTTGTAAAACAGTTTTACAAATAAAGAATTGTGATCATGCAAAACTTTGCAAAAAATTATTGCAAACAATGACAAATATACGCAGTTTAAAAGAAATTCAAAACTTTCACAACAAAAAATAAGTGTTTCCCCCATATGCGATTTCAACACAAGATATATGATTTTAACATAAATGTTTCGCAACAAAGAGTTATGAGGATGTAGAAATTTGCAAAAAATTATTGTAAACAATGATGAATATTTGTGATTTAAAAAAAAAATGGGACTTTCACAATACAAAATAAGCATTTTTTCTCATATGCGATTTTAACCTAAATGTTTTGCAATAAAGAGTTGCACAGATGTAGAACTCCAAAAAAAAAAATTGTGAACATAAGAAATTTTAGGAGTTTCGCAAAACAATTTTGTGAACAAAGAGTTGCAATCATGCAAAACTCTATAAAAAATTAATGCAAATAGTGACGAATATATGTGATTTTAACATAATTATGCTAATTTCATATATTTTACATGTCCATTTTAAACATACAAAATTTGCATAACATTAAACCTTAAATATTTAAAGAACATTGACGAAACTCATAATTTACATTCATAAAGTTTGATAATTCATAAAGTTTAACAAATTTAAACTCATTAAACAAAAAAATTAATCAACTATATGCTTTGTGCCAATTAAATATAAAATATTTAAAGAACAAATTTAAGCTTATAATTTATACCTTTAAAGTTTGACAATTCATAAATTACAATATTAATCAACATATAGTCCCCTGAATTGTCCGCATCACTGCAATATCCGTCTCCACAGCCTTTGTCTATCTCTGTAGCTTCTGCCTTTTTGGTTTTCGTTGTTTTCTACTTCAATCTTTTTTAGTTTTTTGCCTCATTATCAGCAACCTTCCTTATTTTTCTTATAGAATGAGATCATATGATTCTTGCACTTTGTGACACCATTCTTAAAAAAAAATTTTATTGTCGAACAACTAATATAGCTTACTCCCATAAACATCACAACCAAGGACATATAAACACGTACTTGGGTGAACGTCAATTTCTCATTTCTGCCCAAGTATTTTATGTACAAAATGACAAATATACTGTAGTCAAACCTGTAACAATCATATTTTAAGTCAACATATATAGAACATTAATTGAATTAAAGAACATATAAGCAAAGTAATTACTCATTTTCTTGCTGAGGAATATCATTCACAAGTGAGATCATCTACTCAGAGTAATAGTCGTAGCCCATCCACACCACAAAAAATTCTTGATGCAACAATACATTAAACCCACCGAGTATGAGTGAGCAATAAGATCATGCTTAAATAAGTAATATTAAGTTATTATGATGTTGACATTCTTATCTGCGTAAGTTGTGATACGATTTGAATTGTACAACTTGAACCTCTTCGCCCTCAGGTCCATTTTTTAAAGAACCTAGTGTCAGTTGCCTCAGTTGATAGAAAATAAGATTTGCAACATAAATCGAGTTTAAGGTCATTTTGGGCACCCAAAATTTATATTTGCCACGTATGCAATATTGTCCAACAAATACCTTGTCAGTGTGAAACTAAAAATACGAGATGTCATCAACATTTATGCATACATAAGTCGCTTCTTGTTGCCCTTTAGTTGTGAGCATTTGTTGTGACCAGTCAATGTTTGCAAGTTACTTTTTGTTAGTCGGTAGTAAAACAATAGAAACATTGGTTTTCAGACTTACAAAGAAAAAATGGGGTAAGATAAATGGTCATCGGCAGATTATATCATTTTTTTATGTCTCGATTGTGAGATTTTTTGAGTCTTTTTATGAATCTTGCTAATTGCTACATATGTGGCACATTCATGTTAAATTCATTTGACTATACATATAAACATAACAAAAGAACAAATAAACAAACATGCAAACCTAACACTTACATCACTTGCCATCAAAGTATCTTCGTAAAATTTATATTCTTTCGGCTCATTTTGACTTTCCTCACCGACATATTCTCATCAACAATTAAAATTGAATATAAACACATAAATGTCAAAACCACTACTTAAAATTGAATATAAACACATAAACATGACTCGAGACATTTACAAGTACCTCATGCACTACAATTTATTTCTTGTTTGGGGTTGGGGGTTTGAATGACTTTTTGCTACCACATTTTCTTTTTTGTTAATAAGTATTTATTGTGAACTACCTAAGATATACAGAAAAGATATAAGACATTGGATCAATTCATTAAAAAATATTACATAAATATAAAGAAGGAATTGATTAAACAATTCATAACAAATACAAATTTTACAAACCATCAGTACTCTAACATATTGTTATTTGTACCTCCTTCCACCAATTTTAGGAACAATAATGAATATATACAATTTTAACCTAATTATGCTAATTTTTTATGTCTTTTTTAAACATATAAAATTTACAGAACATTAAACCTGAAATATTTAAAGAACAATGACAAAACTCATAATTTATATCCTTAAAGTTTGATAATTCATAAAGTTTGATGAAAGCTAATATTTTTGGGAACCATTAAAGATCTTCAATTACTATCATCAACGAGACAATAGTGTAGTTTAACAAATATTGAGGTCATTGTTAACTACCTACGTAGAAAACAAATATGTATTACACTAACACAGTCGACCCTAGCCTCATTACACCAACACAAAAACACAACAAATTAAATAAAGTACACACAAACACACATAAATCATCTACAACACACACACACACACACACACACACACACACACACACACACACACATATATATATATATATATATATATATATATATATATATATATATATATATATATATAAACCACAAACATCATAGAACATCGCATTCTATAGGTACAAGATATATACAAATTTCACCGCCCTGAGGTATTTGCGAAGTTACAATCATAAATAGGTTCACAAAACTTGTTTTTGCGTGCTTCGTAAAGATTGCAAAAAAATATGTACAAACATACATTTAAGATACGGGTAAAGAAAGAAGTAAGGATGTTTGCATGGTTTTTCACAACTTTAATATAAAATATATGATTTTACGAAGGTATTTATAATTTTATATATGATTAACAGAAAAGATCGTATAAATAACATAATTTTGTGTACACTTCTGGAAGACCATAAAAAAATGTGCAGACCCCCTCTTAAATGAGAGTCTGTGATACCCGAGGAGTGGAGCAATATATCATGTGAACTTCGTGAGTTTCACACATGAAAAGGTAAAAAGATCCTAACAAAGTTGACTATTTGCAGTTTTGGTCATCAAGCTGATTTTGACAAATTATGACATTTTTAAGAAAATGCATCATTTTTACTGCACAATACAATCATTTTTCGATTGTTTGCACAGCCATTTACACAACCAAAACATGCATTGGTTTGTGTATCTAAGTTTGAATGAAGCAATCTACACTCTTGAAGGGATGAGATAGATGTCTAAGAGTAAATAGGTAAAACAGAAACATAATTAGTCCGTGATATAGTGAAGTGTTCTGCCCCACAGGGCGGAGTTAGGGGGTGGCAATCGTGTCGGGTTGGCGGGTCGACCCGACGGGTTGGCGAGTCAGCATACCTCAACCCGAACCTGACCCGTTTATTAAACGGGTCGGCTGTGGCAAACACGAACCCGACCCGTTTAATAAACGGGTAACCCGACACGACCCGCCAACCCATTTAATAAATGGGTTGGGTCGGGTAAACGGGTTCTCAGGTTCGCGGGTCAGGTTGACGGGTCGGGTTGATGGGTTGACGGGTCGACGGGTTGGCGGGTCGGGTTGGTGGGTTGGCAGACGGGTTGGCGGGTTGACCCACCCGCCTAACCCGTTTATTAAACGGGTCAGCCGGGTTGGCGGGTTGGCATACCCCCAACCCGAACCCGACCTGTTTAATAAACGGGTTACGCGGGTCGACCCATTTATTAAACGGGTTGGCTTAAGCCCAACCCGAACCCGCCTAAGAGGCGGGTTGGCGGGTCGGGTCAGAAATTGCCACCCCTAGGCGGAGTCCCATAGTGGTTGTATATATATATATATAAAAGAAGGCAGTATGATGTGATTGCACACTTTTAGTATGCCACTGCATCCGATCGCCGACAGGACCCATAACCATACCACTACTCGTGCTTAGGGGGAATAAAATATTCAAAAGACCACCAAAGAAGCACTCTCTTAATTCATACCCTACAGCCAAAATTAAAAGAGTCTGAACATGAAAGCCATAACAAAATAATTCCTAGCAAACTCTACAAAAGAGAGAGAGAGAGAGAGAGAGAGAGAGAGAGAGAGAGGTCCCATGGTGATCAATAGTGTTATCATGAACAATGGTCCCATGGCCATCAATTTTCAAATAGCAATTGGAAACGAATTTGGTCATGGTCCTCACCCTAAAGGCATCATGCACCTATAGCTTCATCTTATCATCAAAGAGCCAACTAGAAGGGACACAATGCGTTGAACCAATCAATGTTCCCATTGCATATTGGTGATTAACTTCATTGATGGATACATTTCTCTGTGTGAGCGTGCACCTGTCTGCGCCCACAAAAAATAAAAGACAGTTCTCTGTGTGTGCACGCAAGTGTGTCTGCGCTCACAAAAAAGAAAAGAGAAATTTTTAAAAACACATCTAAATTTTTGACATTAATAAAAAACACACCTAAGTTGACATTTTAAAAAATGCACCTAAATTTTTGCACCATTAATCAAAACAAATTTTCACCTGTTTAACGTAAGTTATCACTAATCCAAGTTGAGTTAAAATAATAAATTACTAATTTGCCCTTAAAACTCTCCATTTGCTTTCTTTCATGAACTTTCGACTTTCATAAGTTCCACCTACCCAAGGCCCTCACAAAATTGTTGTGATGCATCCCTCCATTTCTATTGCAATCAGCAAATCTTCTGAGTAGACCTCTCTCTCTCTCTCTCTCTATCTATCTATCTATCTCTCTATCTATCTATCTATCTATATATATATATATATATATATAGGGGTCATAGGCAGATATCGGACTTCTTCAAAGCCAATTTTTTTGTTATCCTCAACAGGTCCACCATCCATTGGCATCTTATTGTTACATCTATGAATGTTGGTTTGTGTCAAATCCAATCCATGACATTTGTTGGTGTCAAATTAGGTACCACAGAAACAAAGACTATTAGACCCTATTGCAAAACGAGTTCTTTCTGAACTTGTTTTTGAAGAAACTCAAGAGGATGGGTTTAAAACAAATTGACACCATGCGAGACTGAAAAAAAAAACTTTGAGCAATAACAAATACATGAGAAATTGGAACCCTATTGACTGTTTGCTAAGGTACAACATACATGATGTCTTCCAATCCTATATATCCCATCAACATAAAACTTAATAGTTCTTATTTTAAACAAATGATAGATGATGAATTTCCACTATATTCATTAGCTTGAGGGTAAAATGACATTTAATGAAAAAATTGATGGAACTAAACTCTGGGTCTTTTCAATTAATGGCAAAATTATTTAGGTGTATTTTTTAAAAATATCCAAAATTTAGGTGTTTTTTTTATTAATGCTAAAACCTTAAGTGCGGTTTTTGAAAATTTCCCAAAAGAGAAAAAAACAGAACTCTATGAGAGAGAGAGATGGTCCCATGGCCATCGATTTTCTAATACTGATTGGAAACAAAATTGGTTGTTCCAGGTCTCAGGCCTTTAATTCCTGTCAGATCCCAGCATAGGTTAGGAACACCCAAATCAGTTCCATGTCTGCCAAGTATGAGTACCTAGCTGACATAATTACAAGCTTACTAGGTGTAGTTTGATGAGACAAAGTGCAAATTAGGGTATTCTGCGTGGCTTGCTACTTGTGAGTGAGTGTTAGATTGAAAGAGTTAAGAGAAAATTTTTAAATATATAAACTTTGTATGGTGTATCAAAAACTAAACTTAGATTAGGAGCTTAGAGCCCACTACAGTTTTAAGTTAAAGTCATTTATTGCTTACTGAGTTGTAGACTCACTTTCTGATTACACTAGCATAGGCAAGACGTGATAAGCTACTTTAACTATGCAGAAGAATTATTTGTTAGTTTTATTTCTTATCATTGAGCATTCATGTAACCTTTATTTTTGTGTGTTATGATTGATGAACCATGTTAAAGAATTTGAATCTATTAAAGAAAAAAATTTAGCTATGTTTTTTCTATACAAACTATATATATTTTTCCTCTGAAAAGTAATACCAACCGGACCTGGACTCTAGAGGTCCCAGATCGAGGTGTTACAATCCTTACTCACCACCACAAAATATGAGACAACAGTCTGGTGTAGTTTCAAGAACATACAAACTACATTATGGTTTGTGACTTTCACTGAGATGAGTACAAAAGTGGCTCATGTATTGTTAACCTCAATTATCACCAAGGCACCAAAAAAGATTGCTGGACAAAAACAATCAACCTCCACATGTTGGGAATGTATAAAGACAGAGAAAGCATATACAATCAACCAGTAGGTGTGTGGTGATTCTAACTAAAACATGGTTCCTACTTGATGTTTGTCAGTTAAAGTTGTTAAACCAGCTCCCTTAATACTTGATAACTGGCGAGACATGATCACTTTAGCACAAGACTATCATATGGTGAGTACCCCGAGTATGATTATTCCAAATATCTTTTAGAAGAGCAAAAAATTTAGGAAGTGGAGTTGTATCATCATTAGTATGACAAGTGTTAATACAAAGGGTGTACCACTTCTAGGTGAAGGATATTTGAGATAACTTTTGGTACCAAGTGCTCTTGAAAGTATATTCAAATTAGGGGTGAAACTAAGGTTCTCAACCAAATCATGTTAATCCAACGGTCCAACCTAATATGACTTCACTTGTGCTGAATTAAAAGTTCCCCAATTTCTTTATTTTTTTCTTGTAAACCCTATTTTTTGTCAAGGTCTGAAAAGCTAACTTTCAAACTTCTAGTAAGGTTCTAGTCCTAGCTTGAGTTACCAAAGATTGAATGATATAAAAGTTGTAATTGAATCATAAACAGAAGTGTCAGGATGCCGGAAAATTCAAATCAAAATAAAAAAAAAAAACACAAATCGTAAATGAATTTTAAAATTTATTTGCATGTGTGCATGGAGAGAGAGAGTTTAATAGTCTAGTGTTCTCAACTCTGTAGCTTGCTTAAGTCTTTTTTAGGTGGTTGATTTCATTATGTCATTTATGTTCAAGTGTTGTCAAAGAGCCCCCTCATGAGTATCAGTATGTTTTCACACACATTTTGATTCCAAATTTTAAAGGGACAAATTATCTTCCAAAAGCAAGTAAGCATCTCTTACATATGATGCAAAAGAAAAATGCTATCAATGTTATGACCCATGCAAGCACTGTTTATGGGTGAGTACATAGGCACCTTTCTTTCAATACCCTTTTTCTGCATCAGCTCCCACATTTTAAGAACCATAATTTGTCATTATCCTCCAAAGCTGCCATCTGATTTTGGTCTTTCCCTGCAAGTCCCACACTATCCTACAACAAACTACAATGATAGATCTCAGATATAGCTAGCTCTTCACATGCATATGCAACAAAGCAATGAGCACAAGATGATTCATCTCCTATGACTCTTCATGCTCTCAATTCTAGAGATGCACTAAAGCAAATGCAACCACTGAACCTTTACCTCTACTAATAAACTCTGTTTGCAAAAGGGTTTGTGTCTAGCTTGAAACCAAGGTCAAGCATTTTAGAGAATAAATTTGTTGAAAGAATGCGCATAGACCAATGAAGAATAAAAAGATGTTTTTTTATTATTATTCACTTGTTTGATACACTTTACATTTTATACAATATAGAGAAGATGAGAAAACCGTGTGAGACAGTTAGGATATTATCTCAAAGAATAAGGAGATCGAGCTTACCTATTCTCCATTTGATATTATCCAATCCAGATGTGATCTCCATTTAGGAAATCGCCTAGATAGGATAACTGTATCATAACCAACAACCTCCTTATCCTATCTAAATGGCTGAATAGGATAATTTTTAACACTCCCTCTAAGGTGGGACATGTGGGTTCAACAACCCCAATTTACTCTTGAGTCGATGAAAAGGATCACATACCAGTGGTTTTGTGAAGATATCCACACATTGTAAAAAGACGAAACAAATTGGGTACATAAATCACCACACTGGATCTTGTCATGAATGATGTGACAGTCAATCTCAATGTGTTTCGTTCGCTCATGGAACACTGGATTGACTGCAATACATAGAGCAACTTGATTATCACAATATAGCATCATGGGCTATGAATAACGAATGCCAAGACCAGTAAATAGTGATTTTAGTTAGGTTAATTCACAACACGCCAAGGCCATGACCCGATACTCTGCTTCAGCTGAGGATCGAGCGACTGTGGTTTGCTTGTTCGTTTTCCATAAGATGAGATTTTCTCCAAGAAAGATGAAATAGCCTGATGTGGAGCGTCGGGTTATTGGACAGGAGGCCCAATCTGAATCACAGTAATCGGTCAAATGAATTTGTGAAAAAGAAGAAAAGATTATACCTTGGCCAGGTGTCCCTTTAAGGTATTTTAACACACGGAGGGCTACTTGTATATACGAGACTGTGGGTCGATTCATGAATTGGCTAAGAATATGCACTGAGTAAACAATATCGGGTCTGGTGATGGTGAGACAAATAAGTCGTCCAACAAGCCGCCAATATGTGGTGACATCATGCAGAACATCGCCATGCTCATTTTCGAGTTTAGTATATAGATCCATTGGTGTGGCTAGTGGTTTTGCTCCAAGATAACCACTATCAATGAGGATATCTAAAAGATATTTTTATTGAGAGAGAGAAATACCCAGTTTGGACTGTATCACCTCAAGTCCCATAAAGTATTTTACCTTTCCAAGATCCTTAATGCAGAATAAATTGTTCTAGGTTGCTTTGAGGCTCTTAATATACGCAATATCATCTTTGACGATAATGATAGCGTCGACATAAACAAGGATGAACGGGCGGACAACTTGGGTGTTTCTGAAAAACAATGAGTAGCTTACCTTTTATTGTGTAAAACCAAGATTTTTAAGAGATGATGAAAACTTTGCAAACCAATTGTGTGAAGATTGCTTGAATTCATAGATAGACTTATTTAAGCCACAAACTTTTGACTCTCCCGGACTCAAAAGTTCTGGAGAAAGACTCATATATACTTTCTCCTCTAAATCACTATGCATGATTGCATTATTGATATCAAATTGGTAGATAGCCCATTTGAAGATGGTGGCAAGAGCTAGGAAGCATCGTATAGTGACAAGTTTAGCAACTGGTTTAAAAGTCTCATTGTAATCAAGCCTTTCAATTTGAGTGTAACCTTTGATGACTAAGAGGGCTTTATATCACTCAAGATCCATCTGAATGATATTTGACTTTATAAACCCATTTACAGCCAATGGACTTTTTATCAACAAGCAAGGGAACAAGCGTCCAAGTGTTATTAGCTTCTAATGCCTGAATTTCAATGGACATCACATCTTTCTACTTCAGATCTTGAATCACTTGAAGGAAAGATCTAGGTTCAATGGTTTGGGTGATGGTTGCTAAGAAAACTTTGTGATAATCCAAAAAATTATCATAAGACAATAAATGGGTGAGAGGATACCGAGTTCCTCTGGACGTGTTCGTCCCAGACGAAAGGACTTGTATGACGATGTATTATCTATAATCCTTGAGATACCCAGATTGAGATCTTGGACTGGACAAACACCTTGGTTTCAGATCTGAATCGGTATGTGGCTCTTGGATTGGGTCATGATGTGAGTCTTGCACAGGGGCTTGGTCAGGTAGCATGATGTTGTTTGGATCTGAAGTTGGATTGTGGTGAGGGATCATGGTGTCAATTAATGAAATTTGGTCTTTATTGGGTTCTTGAGATACATAAAAAAATGGCATAGGTAAAACCACACTCCTATCATCTTTTGGTGCATCAAGTATTTTTCGGAAAGAAAAAATATTTTCATGAAAAATCATATCCCTACTAGTGAAAATGGTTTGATTGTCAAGATTATATACTCGATAAACATTTTGTCCATAAGGATATCCAATGAACACAAATCGTTTTGCATGAAGGTCAAACCTATGCAAATGATGAATGTTGTGAGCATAACATAAACATCTGAATACACGTAAATGCTTGTAACTAAGATTTTTGCCAAAAAGTACCTCATAAGGAGTTTTACCAAGTAGGACTTTGGTAGGAACTCAGTTAAGTAAATATGCAGTCATGATAATGCATTCTCCCCAAATTTTATGGAAAGATTATCTTGGAAACGTAAGGCACATGCCACATTCAAGACATTATGATGCTTGTGTTCTATCACTCAATTTTGTTGGGGTGTATAGATGCAACTATGTTGATGTATTGCCCTTGTTTATGAAGGAAAGACTGCATGTTGTTAGAAAAGAATCTAGTTCCATTATCACTTCGAAGGTGTTGTATTTGAATACCAAATTGGGTTTTGATCATAGAAGAAATCTTGCATAAGCTACAAGGTTTCAGATTTATATCTCATTAGATAAACTCAAGTGCTTCTAAAAAAATCATCAACAATGGTTAAAAAATAATGAGCACCCAAAGTAGAAGGGGTTTGGTATCCTTTCCGCAAATCATAATCTACCAATTGAAAAGAGGCACTAGTTGAGGTGGACCTTATGAGAAATGGTAAACAAGATTGTTTGGCAAAATGATAAATATCACAATGATCATTAAATAAACAAGCATCTATTTTATTGGAATTAATGAGAGTTTACAAACATTTATTAGAAATGTGACCAAGTCTGAAATGTCAAATGTGGGCAGATGTTAGGGTAGCCAAGGCTATCTCACTGGTATTCTAAAAATTATAAAGACCATTATGACTCCTACCCGCTCCAATCATCAGTTTCGAGACACAGTCCTGCAATAAACAACAGTCATTGTCAAATATAGGTATACAATCTAGGTCTTGAGTGAGTTTGCTTGTGGAGATTAGGTTGAACTTAAATTCAGAAATATGCATAACATTTGAAAGATTGATTTTGAAAGATATTGTGGCATTTTTGATATGGGAGACATGGATTAGGATCCCATTTGAAAGGTTAACAGGGGGCAAGACACTGGTATTGGTGAGGTGAGATTATAAAAAAATCCGATCATATGATCAATTGCATTGGTGTC
The DNA here is from genome assembly GCF_984573655.1 of Nuphar pumila. Taxonomy (NCBI): domain Eukaryota; kingdom Viridiplantae; phylum Streptophyta; class Magnoliopsida; order Nymphaeales; family Nymphaeaceae; genus Nuphar; species Nuphar pumila. The sequence goes on along the minus strand of NC_143254.1, from coordinate 20,484,102 downwards.
AAGAATCCATTGTTGTGAAAGTGAGGTGACAACAGTGAAGTTCGAAATATTACCTGCCAAGTGCACTTGTGGACTTGCTCGATTACCTTGATTGATAAAAGTAAAAAACTGTTTGACCTAATCTTTGGTGAATCTCGGGTTTGGTATGGTTTCATTAACTATGCTTGCATATGCCAAGGATTTCTATTTTGCATTGGGTGTCCCATCACTTGATTTCAATTGATTTGTGCCTTTCTCATTTTGCTGATTAGGAAAATCGTGTAAGTGGAAACATTAGCCTTGATGTGACCAACTTTTTTGCAGTGATCGTAGTGCGGTCAAGACCGGCCATGATGTGATTTTTCCTGTGTCTCGACTGCCGCAACAAGAGGGGTTTCAATAACATCATTAGGAATGATGTGCATGCCATGTTGTCTCTCTTCCTATATGACTAGAGAATAAGTCTTTGATATAGTTGGGGGCGGTTAAATGAGGACTCGACTACGAATCATGCCATAATTTTCATTCAGTCTCATTAGAAACTAGATGAGGTGATCCAATTATTGACAGTCATGCACAGTCTTCATGGCACCGCAAGCACATTCAGGAATGGGGGGCGTGTAAATCAAGTTTGTCCCATAGGCCCTTTAATTTTGTGAAGTATTCTGCCACTAAAGATTGTATTTGCTTCGTGTTGATTATTTGATGTTGGATCTGATAGATCCTTGGAGCGTCTGACTGAGAGAACTGATCCTCCAGGTCCTTCCATACCTAGATGGCGCTTTGAGCATATATAATACTTTTCGATAAATCTTTATGAATCCAAGAGAGGACCATATAGTTACACCTCTCCCAGGTGGCTACCAGTTTGGGTGGGTTCGTGGGTTTTATGATAACGCCATCGACAAAGCCCATCTTGTTCTTGGCACTGAGTGCCATAGACATCACCCACTTCTACATCAAATAATTTTCTCTCGTAAGAACTTGCAATACAAGCAACACTCTTGGATTATCGGAATGATGTATATAGAAGGGATTAGAATTTGTTGCATCTTTATCCTTCTGCAATTGATCGCTAGAAGCCATGAATGACGAGCCTCAAGTTCTCGCAGATTAAATCTTGATGTGGTAGAAAAAAAACTGATGTGATATGATTGATGTGCATGATGCAATGCTTATGAAAAAAAATGGATATGGCTCCCGCTTTGATACCATGAAAGAATGTGCATAGACCAGGAAAGAAGAAAAAGATGTTTTTTATTATTATTCACTTGTTTGATATGCTATACATTTTATACAATACTGAGAAGATTAGAAAACTATGTAAGACGGTTAGGATATTATCTCAAAGAATAAGGAGATCGACCTTACCTATTCTCCATTTGATATTATCCTATCCAGACGTAATCTCCATTTGGGAAATCGTCTGGATAGGACAATTGTATCATAACCATTAACCTCTTTATCCTATCCAAACGGGTAGATAGGATAATTTCTAACATTTGTCTACATTTTCTTACAGTCAAGCAGTTGAATATTGAGATATGGGTATGTGATGACCACCTCTTTAAACCCTACTTATGCAAATAGTTGGTGGATAAGATATCTCACCATTACAAAAAGTAGCAATAGCTCATGCCATGCATTCTATCAATTAATTTGAGGACCAATCTACTTCAGCCCACAGGGCAACTGTGTAACATATTACTAGGTATGAGCAATGTTACTTGCCAAGGCCTTCTTCTATCCTCTTCTTTGCTTGAGCCATTTTCTTAAGTTCCTTGGGAACTCTCTTAAATCATGGTGCAAAGAACAAATGTGTGCATCTCTCTTCAATCTATAAAGATTTCTTCCACCCATTTTGAAACCATTTGGCTTCTCCATCCTTCAGCTAATTGGGTGTTTGCCTACCTGGTCCTCCTCCACTCTTCTATGACAACAAGTGTTGCATTTTCAGTAAGCAAATGTTTTATGAGAAGCAACTTGAGATGGACTATCATTGTTCTACCATACATTTCCTCTATCACGTTAAGTTACAAATTCTTTATAAGCTATTTGCTTCTTGTTCATTTTGTATGGATGCTTGCTAATCTCAATATGAGTTTCAGAAGTTGGCATGGAGGATGTTATAAAAAATACTTTTTATATTGCAAATTTTCATTTTCTTTTTTCTGGCTACGCCAAGGGAAAACCCACTCATCGTTGACCACACATTGGCTGGCAACCGATTGGTGAAAATCTTGAGGTACCCTCTGCCCACTGAGGAGCACACCTAGTTGAAAAGCTTGTGGCTAAGGACTCACCCTGTGGGTTTTCAACTTGTGATGTCCTGTCAACTTGGTGACGTTCACAAGTCACCCCTACCAGATGAGCAAAGCCCTTGTGGGCTTGCAATTTTTTATTTTCTTCATAGTGATTTTTCAGCTTTTACTCCTTTTCTTTTTATTCATTGGTTGTTATGCTTGAGCTACTTTGGTTCTTCTTGTGCTTCCCTTGTAGATTTTATGTCGTTTTATAAAATTATTTTTGAGAAATAGTAATTAAATAAGGATCAACTTTTCTCTCCATTATATTTTGCAGATCATACTAGAATAAACACAGAAAATCCTGACACAATAGAAAACAGAAAAATGCCAATCAACAACTTACATAAAAGGATGCTTTAGTATGTATTGCCTTTATGGAGCAAGTTGATAGGAGGTACTTGAAGAAATAGAGCGGGTGAAAATCTAGCATCAAACAAAAATGGTTGTGCTCAAGCTCCCATGTGGTCCCCTTTGGCCCATATGTAGGTGAGACAAACCCTGTATATATGAGAAAAGGAATGATAATGATGGTGGTGGTGACTTTTAATGTCATGATAATCAACATTCAAATATGTGAGGTCTATGTTTCAAAATATTGTTCATTCTTTGAGACGAGTTTTCCATTTCTTTCCTAATGACTTCCAATGAATTGGGTCATATCCCTAAACATTCAAGCAACCCAAAATAAGGAAATAAGAAACATACACATGTATAATAGAACTTCAACACTAATCAGAATCAATCATATGCAACTTCCTCCATCCAAGTCCATAAATAAGAGTTCACAAAGCCAAAGATGCAATGATCTTCTCATAAAAAAATAAATAAGATCCATGAAAGAGAAATACAAAAGCTCAATGGCAACTCCATATGATAATTCATATCAATCAAAAGAGGGTGGGGGGGGGGGAGCAAAGGGATACTTTCTGTGAATTTTTAACTGAAACTTACTAAAAAGATCATGAATTCGATGAAAAAGAAGCTCCAAAATAACAAACAATGATGACAAGAAACTCTTCAAACCCAGAATTTCAGCTCTGAAGATAAAAAATAAAACTGATAAGAGTATCGAAGAGTGAGAGAGAGAGCTGAAATTCTCGCAATTTCCTTCCCTCCTTTTGTTGGCTTATCTCTGGAATTTCGAAGGGAAGAGGGCAGGAGCAAGAATTTTCCCCCTTTTATTTAATCAACATTGTAGGGATACAAATGGGTTGGATACAAGTAAGATCATGCCCAACTTGCTATATATTCGTATACAGGTCTTTAATTAGCCAGGAAACCTTTTTGATGAATGAGAGCCAATATTTGAATCAGGATCTAAGCTCTCATATGACACTTGATAGTGTTTGCTTAGGGATGTAAATGGTTTGGTATTGGATTGGATGTGACCAATACCATGCTTGACTAATCAGATATTGGCTAAACAGAAAACCAACCTCAAATCTCATATGTATCAACCCAAATTGCTCCAAATGCATACCTAAACCTCTCAAGTTATACCCAAACCCAATGTTTCCATTCCAATCCACCAAATCAGTTTAGTACACCTATCTGGCCCATCAAGCCTTGATTTGGACCTATACCCACTTCAACAATCAACTACACTGACCCAATATGATCCAAATCCCTATTGTAACCTAGATCACTACTCAAGCCAAGCGGGTCAAAACCAAATCCAAAATTTCAGTCCTAACTCCACCAATTCTGAATCTTATTGGACCCAAATAGAACCTCAATTTCAATATGAACATGGTCAAGGCCAGACTCAACAATAGTATGGGTCTAGATCAAGTTTAAACCAAGATTATTATTCTCAAACCATAATCCATATCCAGTCAATTAAATATGAATCCAATTGCATGTTATTATTCAAATCATGTCACGATCCAATCTGACTCTATCCATGCCCAATCAACATCCTATACAACCCAATCAGATCATGACTATATCCAACAACCTTAATACTCAATCTAAATGAACCCTACCCAATCTCATCTTTCTATCAATTCAAGCTACAACCTCACCCAAGATCAACAATTGATTCAAATCCATCATCTTATCCAAAATAGCCCACATGTCCCAAGATTCAATCTCACATCCTTAAATCAAGTTATCAAATATGTATTGGATATTGAAGCAGAGTTGAGACAAGAAAAAGAGAGACCCCTACATGTCCTTAAAACTAACCATACACATGTAGTTGAGACCCATGTAAAGTCTAGTTCTAAGGAGCCTACCTTAAAACCTCTCCTAGAGCTCATTTAAAGCCTAGATCCAATTAAAGAAGATTTGGATCTAAAATCATGTGATGAGTTCAAATTCATTTTGTTGTATCTTCCTAAATGTATCTTGGACCTTCATATCCTCATATCCAAAAATCCTATCATGAAATTAGATCTGAGTCCATTTGATTCAATTCCAAAATAACCATTACATGCATTACCTCTTATCTAGATCCAAACTTTACTCGTACCCACCTCTCCTAAGCCAAACCTGCCTAAAACTTGACCTTGTTTGGAGTGCATCAACAACATGTGGGGTGCACGATGATGAAGCAAGAGATCCAGGTTATCTCATGTACTTCTTCACACTGGATCAAACTGAAAGTAGATCTATTTGATCTAGATCAACAAAAAAAAATGCAACTAAAGACTATGAATGGTTCAAGAATAATATTTCAAGCTTTCATATACATAGTGGAGCAGATCCTATTTGGTCCACACAGATTTTGGAGCAGAAAAGCTATCCAGTTTCATATTGTTGACCCATAACCCACAAAGTAGAATGAAACTGGAAGAAGCACAAGCAGGATTCAGACTTGAGGGCAAGTCTTCTCCAACCTGAGGAGAATGATGCAGGAGCAAAGCAGCTACAATCTGAGTCTATAAGAGATTCATTTGGATCTAGTTCAGTTTAGGGTGATTTGAGTTTTTTTTATTTAGATATTTTTATCATGTATTGGATCCATCTAAGATCCAATTAAGATTAGGGTTTCTTGTATTTTCTATAAATATTTAATATAGGAATTGTTAGGAGGAGGCTTAATTGATTGATATCACATTTATTTCTTTAATTTATGAATTCATTTATTGTTGAAATTTCATTGTTCTTGTTTTTCGTACTTCAATTTTGCAAAGGTGTAAGGTAACTTGCATTTTTTCTGCATCCTTGAATTTGAGGATATATCAAGAGGCAAACATAAGGATGTCAATGAATCATATTTTATCCAATATTCGACTGAATTCGATTCCATTTTGTTGCATTTGGTAAGGCAAAACCATATTGGATTATAATTGGACGTGGATATGGTTTGGATATTTTGCTATCTTCTCCACTCTCTTAATAAACCAGAATATCCATAAAAATAATTACAAAAAGATCTATAAATGGCCAAAATATTATGTTTATCAAATCCAAAAAGGTCGTTGGTGCATTGGGCAAAGCAAAAGGCATCACCAAAACCTCGTAGTGACCATAACGAGTTTGGAAAGCTGTCTTCTGAACATCAGACTCTTTAATTCTCAATTGATGGTAACCCAAGTATCGAGTTTGGCAAAAAAATATTTAGGGTTCAATGAGAGTATCGAGTTTGGCCAAATAAAAAATATTTAGGGTTAAGTTTGACTATCCCATGTTTAGCCTGAGTAACCATGGTAAGACTATTGGTGGGTCCAAGACCATTGGCAACGCAATTATCACTTGAGTGTGCATCAGATAATACATCTTGGAGATTACCTGTATTGGATCCATTGTTAGGCTGGCTGTAGATTTGGTGACTACTTGGATTCTGATCGAATTGATTTGTATCAGGTCTAGTACTGAAATCATGATCAAAGCAACTCATGTGATGCATATGGTCATGGTTATCAATTTTTGGAGTGTCTCATCATTGAAGGAGTCTTGTTCATTGGGGAACCAGATATGCAGGTCAGTGGTGCATTTCTTATTGCTGCCAATATCACGAAATAGATAAACACCTTCATAAAAAATAACATGCATGCAGACATATACACGGTTAGATTCCACATGGAGGCAACAACATCCTTTGTAGCTTTCACTACGGCCTAAGAACACAAGGGGAAGAGACTCTGGTGAGAACTTATTTTTGTTAGTCTCTTAAACGTAGAAAGCAATGACTTAAAAATGCGAAGATATGAGTAATTAAGTTGCATATGATGTTTTTTTGGAAAGGTAATATCATCTCTAAATTAGAAGTGGGTAGTCTATTCAAAAGCCAAACAACAATGTTGAAAGCTACAACCCAATATTTTTGGGTGACTTGAGCATAAAACATCATGACAAGTCCCAATTCAACAATGTTGCGATGTTTTCTCCCAACACGATCATTTGTTCAGTTGTGTAAGGACAAGAAATCGTGTGATGAATGTTATGTTCTTTCAGATAATCTTAAAATTGATTGCTCATGAACTCACCTCCTCCATAGAACTAGAATATTTTGATGTTCTCTTGAAAGTGATTTGTGGCCAATTTGTGAAATTCATGAAAATGATCAAAAATATCAGATTTTGCCTTTAATGGAAAAAACCAGACATATCTATTGTAATTGTCAACTAGAATAACATAATATTTAAACCCTTAGTTTGAAACTACAGGTGTTGGCTCCCAAAGATCACAATGATTTTTTTCAAAAACATCACTACAAACTGAAATAGAAATATATAGAGAATGGAAGATGATTGGACTTTGTCATATAGCACAACTATTACATATGACATTATCATTACTGCCAGAAAATGAAATAAAATTGTTTTTGCGCAAAAAGTCAATAAGATCCATGTTTGGATGTCTTAATCGTTGGTGCCAAGTGTCCTTGCTCATCACATGTTGCTTGTTGGAGAAGAAGACTTCCTTATTCCTTGGCTCGAGCATATATAGATATCCACTTCTATGACCTGTTGTTGTCACATTCTTTGTTTGTTTGTCTTTAATCACAAAATGATTATCATAAAATTCAAAAACCAAAGATTGATCAATCATTACTTGATTAACAAAAATCAGGTTCTTTTTTACTTCAGGTACCACAAGGACATTATCAAGTGTTAATTTGCTTTCCCCAACAACTATTGTTGTTGACCCGATATGAGCAATTTCAAGTCTATTCCCATTTTCAACCATGATATAATCTTTTCATGTCTAATATTTTAAAAGGTTTTTGGAGTTTACTTGAGTCAGCAGTTATATATGAGGTAGCTCTTGTATTGAGAAACTAAGCATAATCCTGATTATTAGATTAGAGATGTTCATAGTTGCAAGGGCCTGGAAAATATCATTAGCTTGATACATCTGATTAAACATGTGATAACACTTGAATACAATGTGGTTTGGTTTAAAACATATCTAACACACCTCGTTCTTATCCTTTTGTTGACTTATCAAGTTTTCTATTTGTTGTTCTGCCTATTCTGTTCTGGTTGGATGCCTGATTCATCTGTCATGAGGAATGTTGTTTCATTTAAGCAAAATCATGTCCCCTTGAGAAAAATTTATTCTGAAACCCTCCTTTTCTATTTTAATATAAGTCTTGGTGTTGACAAAAAAATGTCATATTCTGTTTTGGATGGTTATCCTCATTAGAGATTTGGAGGTTTTTATATGGTCCCATGACCCTAAGGATGAGAGACATGTTTTTTTGTATGTCGGGACTGAAGGCATCATCACAGTAGCAACAAAGGCCTCATAACTTGGTCCTAGACCATTCAACAGTGAGAAGACCTTATCTCAATCGTCAAGTGACTTGCCGATGGCGGCTAACTTGTTATAGACAATTTTAAAAGCAGCAATATGTTCAGATATTGACTGGTTACATTTTCGAAAAGTTCAGAGCTTTTGTTGCAGGTAGCATTCACACTCTTGAGTGTCTAATGTGAAGGCCTCCTTTAGAGTGGATCAAACTTTAGCTGCAGCAACCAACCCTACCACAAATCTGAGTACATCCTTGGACAGTGTTCCTATGATCCAACCTCGAAGTTGTCTTTCAGATTTCCTTCATGAGGTGTAATCCGAATTCTCCTTCTGTGAACCATCACTGCCAAGGATGAACTGGTTCAGAACAGTTAGCTCTCCATCCATGAAGATTTGAAGATCCAGACTTTTGATCAGTCCTAGAATTTGTGTTTTCCACAGTAAATAATTCATGTGTGACAGCTTATTCGGCACGAAATTATCCACATTTAACATTGCAGGACGTAGGAACTTAACCGAGGTGGGAGAAGCTGATGAAAAAGCCATAAAAACGAAGAAGGAGAAGAACTGATATCGGATTCAGTTCATGCTTTGATACCATAAATGAAAGGCCAGTTGCACACAATAGGAAAGATGATACAAAGGTCACACACTATCAATTATCTCCTACACTGCTTACATTTTATAGACTTACACGAGTTTTGGTAAGTCTCTTGATTTTACAAGTTTGAAGTTATATTTTCTGTGTGAAGATTGACAGGAGGATAAATGAGAGCCTTACTTGTCATCTTGCCCTTGTGGGTAAGTTTTCCTGAGGAGGTGGATCTCCTCATCAACTTTCCCTTGTGGATGGATCGACCTGTTGCTGCAGGATTTGGCAGCTTGTCACTTATCCACAATATCGATTTGCATGGGTCGTGATCCGAGCCAGGATTAGGTGATGGCACAATTTGAAGTGTGTCGCTGCACCTGTTGCCCTCCATCTTTGACTGACAGTATGTCAGCTGTGGGGCCCAAAAGCAGATGGAGGGCAGCCAGGTGTGATCCAGCGTGATCAGACCTGGTTCCGGCAATAAAAGGGACTCCCTCGAACTTAGGGATGGCAGTGGACCGGGGGACAACCGGGCTCCGCCCGCCTCGCCCTGTTTGGACCGGGGATGAAGGGCATGAAACAGGGATGGAGGCAGAGATGAAGGTTAAAATTTATCTTTGTGTGGGGATGGAGGCGGGGATAGACTTAAGCTTTTCCCCGCCCCACCCCGTCCCCAATCCTTTAAGGGATGACTATAGACTAATTAAGGGGAAACGGGCCTCGCCCCGCCTCGCCCTCATTTGGACCGAGGATGGAGGACATGAAACGAGGATGGAGGAAGGGGTGGAGGTTGAAATCCATCTCTATGCGGGGATGGAGGCAGAGCGGGGGTGGAGACCTTGTCCCCCGCCCCCGCCCCGGTCCACTGCCATCCCTACTCGAACTGACATTTTATTGTTAGGGGGCAATGTTGTATGGTTGTTAATTGGCTTGAATTGGTCGATTCATATCATATTGGCTCAAAATTGACAGGAAACAAGACTGAATTGACTTATTTTTCAAAAATGCTTAAAAATCATTAAAACCCGCTTTTAAAATAATTTTAATATTATTTACATATTTTACTAACATGTGTCGTCTCCTCCTTGAAAACTGGCCGTTTCAGATCAGAATCAGAATCGGCCGAATTCCCTGAATCGTTTTGAAAATCAATTCTGGGCCGATACAGACAATATTGCGTTAGGGGTACCCTGACCTGATCCACACTCGCTTATACTAGACTCACTTACTGTGCCTAATCTGCACTTTGAATTAATCTTGGTGAATTAAGCTAAGGACAAAAGCCTAGTTGTTAGATGTGGGCTAGATGATATATAGTGCATCGAATAGAAAATGTGCCCGTCCGCATAAAGTTGAAGGTGGGCTGACCCACATGTGAGTTTGATAAGCATAATGCTATGAGGCAGATCAGCAAATATCAGACTTGTCCTTGGACTTGCACATGATGTACAAGTAGCGGCATCAACAAGGGAACTGGCCGTTGCTTAATTGGACCTGTATCTGGATCCATTACACCATATCAGAAAAAAGTCCATACTCCTTATGTTCCATAGTGTGTTCTCAAAATCTATTTGAATTGGTCGATTCAGATCAAATGGGTCATTTTGTCGAAACGGTGCAGATGTTGACTTCACCACCGTTAAAAAAAAGGTCAGTGTTTTGCCCAAATCAAGCTGATCTTACCCTGAATTGATTCACTTAAATGTTTAAAAATCTATATATCTATAAAAAAAACTAAACAATATTTGAAATAATTTGATTAAAAAGCGATCTGATTTGATTCAATTCAATTATATGAAAAAAGAAATTAGATAAAAAATCAATATTTGAAACAATTAGATAAAAAATGATCTGATTCGATTTAAATCGATTTTATTGTTAAAAAAGAAAACAATTAGCTTAAGGAACCAATTTTGACAAAATTGGTTTATAGGACTTCTTCTCACGGTGCCCATTTATCACTGTTATCATCATCACAGACTCGTTCCACACAAATAGGAAGGGACCCTTAATATATATATATATATATATATATATATATATATATAGAGAGAGAGAGAGAGAGAGAGAGAGAGAGAGCAATGGATTCGTGATGAACCACATTGGTGTTAAATCAGAGCTAAAGTGCACTGACCATCCATCACCCACGTTGATGGATGGTCAGTGCACAAAAATTGCATCAAAAATATGATTTTGGGGTAAAAAAACCTTTAGTGGTGCATTAAAAGCGTTAGTAAAAGTCTCACAAAAGATATGGAATCTTAATTACGCATTTTAAAAAAGGGCTTTAGTTGTGCATTAAAAGTGCCAGTAAAAGTTTCAGACCTTTAACGGGACCTTTACTAGTGTTTTTAGTGCACCATGATTCTTTTTTTTTGCGTGTAGACCATCCACTAATGCGCGCAATGGATGGTCAATGCACTTTATCTCCGATTTTGCACCAAATAGGTTTAGCACGGCCATTATATATATATAATGCGGTTAGAAGGGGTCCTGTGTCAAGATCAAATTCTGTTTGCGCACAAGGGCTGCAGTGGCTTTATCACTTTTGGAGAACGTCAGGTTGAGTGGTTGTGTCCTGGATGTTTATTTTGTGGGAAGGCGGACCCATTACGTAGCTCGGTTTTTTGTAGAGATATAAACGGTTTAGATTCGGGTGGGATCTATGCATTACCAAATCTGACTTAATCGGGTTTTGCTTAATGAATTCAGCTTCGGATAGAAAAAGATGAAACAAAACCTAGATTCAACTAGCTTATAACCAGGTATTTACAATTAATCGGGTCAGTTTTTTTAGTAAGATTCAGGTTTTAATTGGATTTGGGTTTGGATGTAAAACTTAATACCAAACCTGAATCAGATCTAAATTTGGCTACCAAATCTACTTAATGAACTGGCATTCAGGTCTGGTATCAGGTTGCACCCGAACCGTTTGAGGGTTTTTCCTTCATCATGAAAAAAAAAATGTAGCTATTTTTTTTATGAGAAGGCTTATGGGGATGAAAAAATGTAGCTAATTTTTTTTTTATGAGGAGAGGTAGGTTATCAAATAGAGATATTCATTAATAATTTTATATTCAATCCTCAACAGAATGTCTTGCCCTTGAGACGAATGCAATACAATCAGAATAAATTGTTGTGTCTTTTCGGGACTTGCAAAAGAGTGTTATTTGTTTAATTAACCAGTCTCTCTCTCTCTCTCCGGTTAGGGTCCAGTTCAGGTTGTCTCAAGGATTCTTCACATCCTTATATGGGTTCCTGGTCCACGGCTTGCGTCGACGAGTGCTTGATTTAGGGGACGTTCGGTGGTTTGTCAAGTCTCTTCACAGGGAAGCTCTGGAGTACCACGAGATTCAGGGTTCACTCAATGCTCCTTTTTTTTGGTCGTGCTCTAACAAGGATGTATTAGAGGGGTGAAATCTGGTTAGGCTGGCATGGCAACCTTCTTTCTGCAACCTTAGGCGACGGGCGGATGTGTGTCGGGCGAAGCCGGGGGACTGGTGGTGTATTGTTTGTTTTAATCGCAATTTCCGTTCAAGAGTTTTCTGTCACAGGTGTGGCTCGGATCATTCAAGAATTCAACGTATTGTTTGTCTCTCCAGCAAGTCTCATATGCCGAAACCTTCACCACAGGCCAGGCATCGGGTCCCTGCTCCTCGTCGACCTATTGTATCTTTCGATGATGCGGCACAGGTGTGTACCTTGGAGGCAGGTACCACTCTGCTTTCGGTGGTAAAGATAAGATCGCTCTGGGTACTGTTGAAGATATCTGGTGCCATCTGTTTGTCCCATGAGGTCGGTCGTTCGTTAGAGTTCTACCTCTCGTATCCCGGAGTGGGCATCAGGAAGCGTCCTTCTAAGCCGACAAGTTGTCGCATTCGCCCTGACGAGTTAATAAGTACGATTGTTCTCGAGATGGAGTGTGGGTCCACTTGCGTTGAGAATTCTTCAGGATCTATACGTTCATCCCATTTGCCTCTTCGACTATTGGGCCGCCAGCACGATCATGCTTCTTGGAGTTGTGCTGCATTTATCGCCCATGATGGATCTTGGGCCCATTCATTTTTTTATGATCGTGGGATCTTTTGTTCTGTCGATTCTACACTTTGTATTCTGGCGATATTCCTACTGTGCGACGGCGTCCTGGTGTGCATGGGGTCCGCCCCAACGTGTTTTTTGGGTTTTACCTGCATGGTCTCGTTTTCACCTTGCATGTCGTAACAAACCCACTTTTTGTGTTCGGCGGACTGTCTGCCCGATCAAGACAGGGGATGTCCCGTGGAGGTTCTTGGAGCATCTATTTAGGGGGCCTCGGGGGTCTCCTGCTTGTAACCCATGCATCCACAACCTTGCCCAGATTCGTTAGGTTCGAGGGGTGGGTCGTGGGGGGTCGATGACATGTTCAACATATGGGGTATGTCATTCGTCGCGGCTGCGCGGGCACTAGGAGTGCAGATTTCACCCGGAAAACTTTCTTCGATCCAGCAATAGATTGTTCTTCGGGCACGATCGGCGGCAAGGGTCACAAATAGTCTTTGTAGAGCTAAATCATTGGCCGGTTCGCAAACCCAGCTTCAAGAAGATGGCTCCAGCTTAGTTCGATGCTCAGTCAGGCAAAGGCGTACTAGGGTGCTGCCTGATTATTTATCATGAAGATGTGTATTTGGAATATTAGGGGCATGAATTGCCCCCGTAAGCGCTTGTTTTTAGCTAATTGAATTAGGTATGAAAGTCTGAACGTCATTGCAATTTGTGAAACCAAAATAGAGGGTATTTTGTTATCAGTGGTATCTTATGGAGAGGTGCGACATATGCTTTTAAACCGGCCATTGGGTTTGCTGGGAGCATCTTGGTTCTTTGAAAAGCTTCTCTTAAGGTGGTGATAGTGGATATTGGTCATTATTCCATCTCTCTTTCTGCAAACTTGTTGTCGTCGCTACAAGATGTCGTCTTTGCCTTTATGTATGGCCCTATCGCGTCTGCCTCGTGACCAACGTTCTGGGCTGATTTGGACCGAGTTTTGGTTATATTTGGATCTCTTCAGTGTTTAGGAGGGGATTTCAATTGCTTGTTGTCCATGCAGGATTCTAGTCTACCTGTTCTTCTCAACCCCTCCATTAGGGGGTTTCAAGAGTTTGTTCGGCAGAATCAGCTTTACTCGGTACCTCATGTGGGGGAGCAATTCTCGTGGTCAAATATGAGGTCTCGCCCTTGTTTGCGGATACTTGATCGTGTTTTTCTTTCCCCAAAACTATTTCACGCAGTCTCAGATGTCACTGCATGCCTGCTGCCGCGGACACTGGCCGATCATGGACAACTAACTATTTCTTGGGGCACAGGCTTCAAAGCATGTCGTAGGTTCTTCTTTGAGGAGTGGTGGCTTCGTGTGCTAGAGTTTCAACAGCTGGTTGGACAATCGTAGGCTCAACCTACTACAGGATCTTGGGCGGCTATCCGCATCCATGCAAAGCTTCTTAGTCTTCGGCAACATATTAAGGAATGACTCAACTTTAATAACCTGAACAAGTTTAGGTTCATCGGACAGTGGAAAGCTGAGCTCTCCTATCTAGCCCAACGTCAAGTCGATCTTGTTGGTGTGTCGGAGGGTCAAGTGCTTCAGTTGCAGGAGCATATCATCGTCCTCTCTACCCTCGTTACAGAATGAAGAGCACAAAATGAGCTTAGATGGAAGTTGAGGGCCAGAGTTGCATGGTTGGCTAATGGCGATGATAATACATTATTTTTTTACATGAATGCATCAAATAAATACAGTAAGAACCGGTTAATCTCTGTCGAGATCGATGGATGTCAGTTTGGTAAGCAAAATTACCTGCCAGCTATTACTTCTTATTTTTTTAGGTTGTATTCGACCGACTTAGGCATTGGGGAGGGGGGGTCATCGGCGATATGGGCTATAAGCGTTTAGCGGCAAACCAATCTGTTCCTCTGTAGGCTCGATTCACCAAAGTTGAGATTTCTAATGCTATTGGCGGACTCTCGGGATGGAAGGTTCCAGGCTTTGATGGTTTTCCACGTCGACTTCTTCAAAGCTTTTTGGTCAATTGTTAAAACTGACCTGCTCCACTTGTTCAATGATTCTATTGTAATGCAAGGCTGCCTAAACCATATCATGTGACAGTCATCTCTTTGATTTCTAAGAAGCAAGGGGTGTCAGACATATCCAACTTCAGGCCGATTTCGGTGATGAGTGCTCTGTATCGCATTATATCTAAGGTGTTGGCTAATCGGTTGCACGCTGTCATTGATTAACTTGTCTCTCAGAACCAGGTTTTTTTTTATTTTAGGTCGAAGTTTGCAAGGATCTTTTATTTGTGCAACTGAGCTTCTTTATTCTTTACAGTCGACTGGAGCACCATACTTCTTGCTAAAATTGGATTTTCATAAGGCTTATGACACTCTGACATGGGATTTTCTGATTGAATATCTAACAAACATGAGGTTTGACAACCGGTTTATAGCATGGGTTAAGGAGTTGGTCACAAAATCCGTATCGTCAGTTTGTATCAATGGACTGAGAGGGGAAGAATTCAAGTTGGCTAGAGGTATACAACAGGGTTGTTCCCTGACCCCTATCCTTTTTAATATCGCGACAGATGGTTTACCTATTCTCATGAAAAGGGCAGAACAAATAGGCTTATTGGATTCCTTGGGCATCCCTGGTTTTGTTGGTCGCACAATTCAATATGCAGGCGATACTATAAAATTTGGTCATGCGAATGTTAATCAAATGTCTAGGTTGTGCTTCATTATTAAATTCCTCACTGCAATTTCAGGCCTTCTCCTGAACGAGAGTAAGTGCACTCTAGTCTTACTCAATGATGACCCTTTTCTCCAATCGGCTGCTGCAAGGATCTTCAACTGCCCAATATTCGACCTTCCTGTCAATTTCTTGGGTCTATCGTTGCACTCACTACGTACAGTCGGCAGGAACTTCATCTTGGATGTCTACTATA
Source organism: Nuphar pumila (assembly GCF_984573655.1). NCBI lineage: Eukaryota > Viridiplantae > Streptophyta > Magnoliopsida > Nymphaeales > Nymphaeaceae > Nuphar > Nuphar pumila. The sequence goes on along the minus strand of NC_143254.1, from coordinate 20,468,548 downwards.
GAGTGGGTGCAAGGGAGATTGCAGTCTTGGAAGGCCCAATATTTATCTTTTGCGGGATGATTGACGCTAATTCACCATGTTTTGGCTCGATTACTAGAGTTTCGTATGAGCATATCCATTATACCGCCGACAGTAGAACAAACGATTAACCATTTGCTTTCGCACTTCCTTTGGTCTGGGAATGTGTTTCACAAAAAGTACCCGCTTGTTTCCTGGCAACAGATCGTTCTCCCGAGGCAGCGAAGCGGCTTGGAGATTCCGGCTCTGAGAAAAAGGAGCATTGTTTTAGTCTTAAAGTGGGTCTGGGTAGCTTCAACATCTCAATCTCCATGGGCTACGTTTGTTAGGCAAAAATATGGTAGTCTACCTGACTCCCTTTTTTCGACGCTTAGTTTAGTGTGTCATTCATCCCTATGGTTGGAGTGACGGAAGACACTTCAGTCCTTCAGTGGCAGGGATCTTAGGTCTGTCCTTGGCCGCCCTTGGCTTCACTGAGCCATGGCGAGTGGAGATAAGTTCTCCATTAAGCAACTTTACTATTCTTTGTTGTCATCCGGGATGGACTGGTTTTCCACTGATTGTATGTGGGGTAAGGGGCCCGCTCCAAGGGCAAAAGCTTTGGGGTAGCTAGTGGCTCTAGATCATGTTCAAACCCAGATTAATGTCAGGAAATGGGAGATTCAATTTCCCAGCATGTGTGTTCTTTGCGAGAAGGTAATAGAGGACACGACTCACCTATTTTGGCTCTGCCCAGTCGTTTTAGACTTATTTTTTCAAACTTAGAGTGCACCGTCTGTTCAAACTCGTCCGAGTTCCATTATTCGGGACCTCTTTCTTGGTCCCATGATTTTACGGCAAAAAAATAGAGATTATTATGGCGGGTATGATTGTTTTCAGCATGGTGGGTGATCTGGACTGAAAGAAACAACATCTTCTTCGGGGGTATCAAATTCGATTTCGAAAGGCTTTGCCAACGAGTCATGTCTTATCTGGCTCTTCAATTACATAATAAAGACAGGGTTTTGATTTGCTTGTACTCTAAACAATGCACAATCACCATCTAGATTGTGGCGGTCTTACTCCTATGTTTCTCTCTCATCCAATATTTTGTTGGATGTATTTTGGTAATGTTGAATGGTGAATGTTCTCTCGTAGGTGTGGGTTTGTATTCATATTGGGAAGGCAGCGGAAGCAGATAAGCTGAACCTGAGCATTTTTGCTCATGTGACATCGTGGCCATCCGATTTGCATTTTAAAAAGTTCAAAAGTCAACAAAACCACGTGGCATTCATCCAAAATGCAAACAGACGGCCACGATGTCCGCATAAGCAAAAACGCTCATGTTCAGCATGACCTGATCTGCTTCCAAAGGCAGCTGCCTACCACGAGGCTTCGTCAAAATTGGATGCTCATGACCAAGGTTGTTAAATGCGATGAGGCTAAGCGAGGCGTTGAGCATGTTATGAAGCGAGGCGTTGAAGCGTAAGCTTCATGATCAAAATAATAAAATATATAATATTAATAAAATAGCACTGGTAAATGGTTTTTTAATATAAATATACATATATGAGTTTGTTATATACATATATGAGTTTGTTTGATGGTTGATTTAGTAAATATAAGGTTTTTGAAGGACTTAAAAAATAAATAGCTCCCAATTTTTTTAAATTATAACCTTGAATTTGTTTCCATCAAAAATGGCCTAAACAAAAAAAAAATCTTAGTGATGCATATAAATATTTTTTTCTTGGACATATCAAATGCATACATGCAATAGAACTATCATGAAAATATAGTTTTTCAGCAATGCACTTTTGCGCACATCTCTTACTTATATACAAGTATATGTAAATTTAAGTTAGTTATACTAATGCAAGATTTTTAGTCGTTTACCACCACGCAATTAATCGGGAGCTATTAATGCTATTGAAACTTGCATCAAACATTTAGCTGAAATCATAGTGAGGCAATCCAAACAGTGTTATATTTGAAATTATTTTAGATAATTATGTATTCAAAGCAATTCCAGAACGCTTCAGGTACTGAGTGTGAGCCTCACCGCTCACAACACTGCGCACGACTGAGACTCTGACACAGTGGTTGGTCGGCCCCCTTCTCTCTCTCTTTATTGGGTTGGTCGGGGGAGCTGGGAGTGTCGTCAACTCTTTTTATTGGGAACAAACTACTACTATAAAATTAAAAGTTAAACTACTAACCAATCTGCACACTAACCTTATGAAGAGGTGCAGCTTATGCTTTTAAACCGGCCGTTGGGTTTGCTGGAGGCATCTTGCTTCTTTGGAAAGCTTCTCTTAAGGCGACAATAGTGGATATTGGTCTCTATTCCATCTCTCTTTGTGCAAACGTGTTGCTGTTGCTACAAGATGTCGTCTTCACCTTTGTGTATGGTCCTGTTGTGTCGTCCTCGCGACCAACTTTCTGGGCTGAATTGGACCGAGTTTTGGTTACCTTTGGAGCTCTTCAGTGCTTAGGAGGAGATTTCAATTGCCTATTGTCTACGCAGGATTCTAGTCTACCGGTTCTTCTCAACTCCTCTATTAGGGGGTTTCAGGAGTTTGTTCAGCGGAACCAGCTGTACTCGGTACTTCATGTGGGGGAGCAATTCTCGTGGTCAAATATGAGGTCTCGCCCTTGCTTACGAATACTAGATCGTGTTTTTCTCTCGCCAGATCTATTTCACGCAGTACCGGATGTCACTGCCTGCCTGATGCCGCGGACCATGTCCGATCATGGACAACTAATTGTTTCTTGGGGCACAGGCTTAAAGTGTGTCGCAGGTTCTCCTTTGAGGAATGGTGGGTTCGTGTGCCAGAATTTCAGCAGCTGGTTGGTCAATCGTGGGCTCAACCGGTTTCAGGATCTTGGGTGGCCATCCGCATCCATGCAAAGCTTCTTCGTCTTCGGCATTGTATTAAGGAATGGCTTAGCGTTAACAACCTGAACAAGTTTAGGTTCATCGGTCAGTGGGAAGCTGAGCTCTCCTCCTTAGCCCAACGTCAGGTCGATCTTGTTGGTGTGACGGAGGGTCAAGTGCTTCAATTACAGGAGCATATCGTTTCCCTCTCTGCCCTCGTTGCAGAATGGAGAGCGCGAGATGAGCTTAGATGGAAATTGAGGGCCAGAGTTGCATGGTTGGCAAATGGTGATGATAATACACGATTTTTTCATATGAATGCATCAAATAAGTACAGAAAGAACAGGTTCCTCTCGATCGAGATCGATGGATGCCAGTTTGATCAGCATAATTGCCTGTCAGCTATTACTTCTTATTTCTCCAGGCTGTATTCGACTGACGTAGGCGTTGGGGGGGTCATCGGCGATATGGGGTATAAGCGGTTGGCGGCAAACCAATTTGTTCCTCTGCAGTCTAGATTCACCGAAGCTGAGATTTCAGATGCTATTAGCAGCCTCTCAGGATGGAAGGCCCCAGGCATTGATGGTTTTCACGTAGACTTCTTCAAAGCTTTTTGGCCAATTATTAAAGCCGACCTGGTCCAGTTGTTCGATGAATTTTATCGTAATGCCAGGCTGCCTAAACCATACCATGTGGCAGTCATTTCTTTGATTCCTAAAAGGCAAGGGGTGTCAGACATATCCAACTTCAGGTCGATTTCGGTGATGGGCGCTCTGTATCGCATTATATCTAAGGTGTTGGCTAACCGGTTGCGCGCTGTCATTGATCAACTCGTCTCTCCGAATCAGGGGGCTTTTATTCCAGGTCGAAGTGTGCAAGGGTCATTTATTTGTGCAACTGAGCTTCTTCACTCTTTACAGTCGACTGGAGCACCGTACTTCTTGTTAAAATTGGATTTTCACAAGGCTTATGATAGTCTGGCATGGGATTTTTTGTTTGAATCTCTAACAAATATGGGGTTCGGCAACCGGTTTATTGCATGGGTTAAGGAGCTGGTCACGAAATCAGTGTCGTCGGTGTGCATCAACGGAATGAGAGGGGAAAAATTCAAGTTGGCTAGAGGCGTGCGACAGGGTTGTCCCCTAGCCCCCATCCTTTTTAATATCGCGGCAGAGGGTTTACCTATTCTCATGAAAAGGGCAGAACAAACAGGTTTCTTGAATCCGTTGGGCATTCCTGGTTTTGTTGGTCACACAATTCAATATGCAGATGATACTTTAATTTTTGGTCATGCGAATGTTAATCAAATGTCTAGGTTGTGCTTCATTATTAAAATATTCGCTGCAATTTCTGGCCTTCGCCTGAACGAGAGCAAGTGCGCTCTGGTCTTACTCAATGCTGACCCGCTCCTCCAATCGGCTGCTGCAAGGATCTTCAACTGCCTGATATCCGACCTTCCTGTTAATTTCTTGGGTCTATCATTGCACTCACTGCAGCCGTCGAGAACTTCGTCTTGGACGTCTACTATAGAGCGGGTGCAAGGGAGATTGCAGTCTTGGAAGGCCCGATATTTATCCTTTGCGGGACGATTGACGCTCATTCACCATGTTTTGGCCAGATTACCAGATTTTCGTATGAGCATGTCCATTATATCGACGACAGTAGAACGAACGATTAACCGTTTGCTTTCGCACTTTCTTTGGTCTGGGAATGCGTCTCAAAAAAAGTACCCACTTGTTTCTTGGCAGCAGATCGTTCTCCCGAAGCAGCGAGGCGGCTTGGAGATTCTGGCTCTGAGAAAGAGGAGCATCGTGTTAGTCTTGAAGTGGGCTTGGGTCGCTTCCACATCTTCATCTTCTTGGGCTACGTTTGTTAGGGGAAAATATGGTAGTTTACCTGACTCCCTTCTTTCGACGACCAGTTCAGTGTGTCATTCGTCCATCTGGTTGGAGTGGCGGAAAACACTTCGCTCCTTCAGTGACAGGGATCTTAGGCCTGGCCATGGCCGCCCGTGGCTTCATTGGGCCATGGCAAGCGGAGATAGGTTCTCAATTAAGCAAGTTTACTATTCTTTGCTGCCATCCGGGGTGGATTGGTTTTCCATTGATTGTATATGGGGTAAGGGGCCCGCTCCAAGGGCAAAGGCATTGGCGTGGTTAGTGGCTCTGGATCGTGTTCAAACCCAGATTAATGTCAGGAAACGAGGGCTTCAGTTTCCAAGCATGTGTGTTCTTTGCGAGAAGGCGGTAGAGGACACGACTCACCTATTTTGGTTTTGCCCGGTAGTATTAGACCTATTCTTTCAAACTTGGGGTGAACCGCCGGTTCAAACGCGTTCAAGTTCTGTTATTCGGGACCTCTTGTTTGGTCCCATGAGTTTACGAAACAAAAAAAAGGGAGATTATTGTGGCAGGTATGGTTATTTTCAGCATGGTGGGTGATATGGACCGAAAGAAACGATATCTTTTTCAGGGGCATCAAATTCAATTTTGGAAGGCTACGTCAGCGGGTTATGTTTGATGTGTATCTGACTCTTAAATTACATAGTAGAGACGGGGGTTTGGATCTACTTGTACTCTGAACTGTGCACAGTCACCATCTAGATGGTGGCTGTCTTACTCTTATGTTCCTCTCTCATCCAATATTCGGTTGGATGTATTTTGGTAATGTTGAATGATAAATGTTCCTCTCTCTCTCTCTCTCTCTCTCTATATATATATATATATATATAGGTGTGACAATGGATGCGGGTGCTAAGGAAGGGAGCAACCACCAAGATGCAGATTCTCTGCAGTCCATTAAGTACACAAGAGGTCACCTTTAGCTTCTCGATCAGGTTTTTTTCTACACAACCATATTCGATATCCGTAGAGAGAAAAGGAATACAAAAAAATACAAGAGAAAGTATTACAGTTGTACAAGTCGATGGTTCCCACATGTTGAGCCTCTGATAAATTTTCGTCTATTGACCGGTGTTCTTAGATATGTTTGAAGCTATAGGAATTGTTGGTATGTCTTGATTCTGTTATTTGAATGCAAATTGCGACCATAATTCAGAAATAGAAGAAAATGGATGGTGATGTTCAGTCCTTCCTAATGGTACACGCCATGCGAGAATATGTAATCGGCAAGTGATTATATGTGTTTGCTCATGATATGGACGCATACCAACCTGCTCTTTTGAAGAGAAACAAGGGCTTGGCTAGTGTTCTTCACCTTAGGAGACTTGGATATGCTTGAAGGATAAAAAATAAAGTGTCGTTTCCTTTTTCCTTCTAGTTGCTTTAGATATATCAGCATGCATGAAATTCAATTGCAAAGGAGTGGATTACCAACCTTGGTTAAACACCATGAAGAATGACATAAAGACTGTCCCCTGCATAAGTGGAATGAGGTAGCTAGCTAGATAATATTGGCGTTATGACATTGCCTAGGTTGGACAACTTCCTGACAATTTTCGACCATGTTAGGATCGATATGCCAAGTGGGAGGGGCAGAGTTAGCCAAGTGGGAGGGGCAGAGTTAACCCTATTCAACAGGTATTGGTGAACCAGATCTGTCACTTGTCTGATATCCCTGAAATTATATTCTCCATCATTGAAGAAAATGGCCGAATGTTTTGTTCCTCCATACTGTAATTATGCAACATTCGGAAAAAAATGAGCAAGAATTGCTGTTTAGTGTTAACCAGATACATGGATGGACTATTACCATATGAGCACTATATTAGAATCATGTGCTTTGCATTTGTGGTTGTCCACACCTTTTATCATGGTCATAATCATCTGGGATTTCTTTCTTGGAACATGTAACCGGATCTAGAAGTGTTTCGCATATCAGTAAGTGGTGCCTACTTCCAGTTAGAACCATGGGTGGTCTCTCTTGTGCATGTGACTTCCAATATGTTGCTATTATGCTCTTCTCTGCAAGCTTCACTTGGTCAATCATTTGGTGTTTTTATCTCTGGTTGGTTATTTTCTCTTGCAGAGAAAGCTTCCTCTTGAAATGGTTTACTTGGATATAAAGGATTCCAAGGATGGATGTTATGTATGTTTCTCTTGCCAGTTGATCCATTTGATATGCCATTGGTTCAGTAGGTCTATGAATATTACTAGAAGTTTCTTAGAAAGGAAGTTAGTGTTTGTCCATAATTATTTTTTTATGCACATGTCGACTCTGCATTGGTTGCTAAGGCATCAATGGGTGTTCTCTTCAATGTAATGTAAAGGATTGATATTTTTACGTCTTCTAAGACATTCAATGTTTTGGTGACCAAATTATATACTGCATGAAGAATTCAAGCGCTTAGCACAATTTAAATGAGACGCAAATATCCAATTTGCCCACTCATTCCTGAAATTCTGATCATTAACTGAAATAAGAAGTGTGCCACGTGCAATCCTTCAAACCCAAAGAAAACTTGCAGCTTTATCCTAAAACTTTCCTTAACTCCGAGAGCAGAACCATTAGTTTCAGATTAACTGTTGAGAAGATGATAATCAAAGGCTACTTTGTAACATCACTTTTTTAAACTCTGGTCCTATGAAATAGAGAATGATCCACAAGTAACACTAAAACATCCAAAACAGCTTAAGAACATAGGTTTTCACTTTATCGCTGTAATCCTCATCAACAAGTGTCTTAAGGAAGCCTTCAACAGAAAATAGAATATTTTGCATCTCTTTTGCATTTCACAAATTTTCTTTGAGAAAGAAGCTCAAATGTCGCCTGTTGTGCAAACATCATTCTGAAACAAAGAGTTGTTTTGGGGCAAGTAATGAGAAAACTACACTTGAACTATGCCTCGAAAGTAAACAGTTATTATTATTGTTATATTAACTATTGTCAAGTTGAGCAGGTTCGGATTAACTCTTGAGTGCACTCTTCTGTCTGTAACATTGTTTAGGATTTTTATTGACTATAGTAACAATTTTGATGCAAAATAAAACACAATTGTTTATTGTGAATAGGAAGTCTCTTGAAGTTTGAATAAGACAATCGTAAATACAATTTATGTTAAATTAACCTACACTGTGGTTGACATTTTGATGCAGGGCAGGACCCGATTGGGCCCATCGTGCCACTCGATCCACCACACAGGGCAGATGAAAGACCCCGTGACTATGACTCACCTGCAGGGACGGAGCCACGACGCAGGGAGGTACCCCTGCGCACCTACGTCAGGCGTGGTGGAGCTCGCGCGCCCCAGAACCAGCTGCAAAGAAGGACTGAACCGGTTCGTGGGTCGGATTCAAATCTGGACTCCCGACTCGGTCCAGTAAACACTTTTTAAAAGGCCTGTCTAGGGTTGCGTGAAGGGGAATTGAAGATTGAAACAGCCCAGCCGACTTCTTTTTTCTGCAACTTTTCCTATTCTCTATTTGATTACTGTTTTCCCTTTAGATTTTCTTTACTGTTTATTGCATATTCCCATTGTTTTGCATATTCCCATTGTTTATTGAACATTTCTGAGTTAATAAAGAAGTTCAGCCACACCGATTCACGGTGGGCCATTAGTTTTCACTCCTCCTCCAACGCAGTTGCATCAAAGTGGTATCAAAGCCGGCGTTCAACCTTCATCAGCGGTATGGCTCTTGAGGCGGGAACCAATCCGGTACAAGGCGAAGCGCGTGAGGAGGCAAGCAGCGAAGACCCAATGCTGCGTGTCATGGAGGTGTTGACGAAAATACAGGAAAACGTGTCGCGTATCAGTCAGGACGTGGCAACCATATCATGGCGACTTGATGGGGTCGAAGGCCGAGTCGCTGCCCTTGAGTCACCGGTGGATCCCTCTGCGACCTCAAGGCAAAGACTGGGGGTTGCGCTGGAGGTCGTAGCAGATGCAGCAGCAGTCCAGCCGACGTCCTGTCAGCCCGACTGTGTTGCTACCCAGCAACCAGCGTTCCCCCCTCCATTCCCAGGTTCGACAGCAACAGTGTCACGCGCAGTAAGTACCCCCCATCTGAACCAGGAAGATAGGGCAGGGCAACCCCACGTCGTGGGTGCAGTTTTGCCCTGGCCTCGAGCCATAGGGCTATGCCGCCGGCAGGGCTGGGCCTGCAGGAACCCAGCGTCACGCCGGGTCCTGCCGCAGGTTTGGGTCCGAGTGCACCCCAGACCAGGGCTCGGTTTCCTGTGGGTCTGCCGCAGGTCGGGTTGGGTCCGCAAGAACCCAGCAGCACGCAGGACCCCGCTGCAAGCCCTAGTGCAGCGACCCGACCCGAGAAAGAACTGTTTCTCTCTCCTGGTCCCGCGCGCAGAGGCATTGCGATGACCAACCAGTGGGTGGAACCTGGCGAACCCGTGTGGATGGGCCCAAACCCGAGAGGGTCCGGGCCGGAACAGTTTTCAGCAGGACCCAGGCCTGGATCTCGGGGACCATCCTTTGGGTCCCTGGGAGCGGGTCCGGGATCCGAAACCCCTTACCCAGCCAATCCAATTGGGTTTGGTGTGCAGTTCATCCCGACTCAAACCCAACCCATTAATTTTGAACCCCAAAATGAATCCAGTACCGACCCAGACCCATATCGGACCCGGACGGAGCTCCAGTTTGGATTTGAGCCGGGTCAGAACCAGACCCATAATCTCTTGGATCGAGGATCGAGTTCAGACCAAGCCTATTATCCCAAAAACTCGAACCTCGATCCTTCCCATCCATATCTGGGTCCGACGAATAGTGTAGGAGTGGGCCCGATTCACATCCCATCGGGCGAGTCAACCCATCCATATACCCATCAAGCCCCATACCCATACCCATACCCAAACCCAAACCAACCGGTTCACCCAAACCTGACCCTAAACCCAACCCAATATCCGACCCAACACCATACTCCTAACCCACAACCATATTATACCCATTCTACCCGTCTGGAACAAGAACCTCAACCGAACCCTCCCCCGAACCTTGGACTTCCCGTCATTCCAGTACCACAATACCGGCCGCAGATGGTACCCGCCCACGGGCAAACCCGACCGAGGCAATGTCAGCAGGAACCGGCGCGCCCCGACCGCCGACCCCCCATCGGGAGAGTTCGACAACACCAGCATCCCGGCGAACAATACCGCCATATGGGCAATGAAGCAGCTTGGAACGACGACATTTTCTGGAACGAGCATCCTGCAGGAATGGTGGAGCCGCGACAACAGAGACCACCAGACCACTCTTCCACCTATGGCGTGAAATTGGATCTTCCGGAGTTTGCGGGGCGATTCGACGCGGAGCAGTTTTTTGACTGGTCTTATGCAGTGCAGTTCTTCTTCGATTATCACACAGTTGCTGAACATCGTCGTGTCTCGTTAGCTTCTACACGATTGAGAGGCCTAGCACAGACATGGTGGGTGGAGCTACAACGATCAAGGGAGCGACAGGGATTAGAGCGCGTACAATCGTGGGAAGAAATGCAAAGACTGATGCAGTCAAAGTTCGTGCCTTCGGATCACGCCGAGCGAGCCTACAAGGAATACCTGACCCTGCGCCAAGGTTCCCGAACGGTAGCAGAGTACACCGCGGAGTTCCATCGTCTTTCCCTACGTGTGCAGATCGAGGAAACAGCTCGTCAGCAGGTCACGAGGTACATTTTGGGTCTCCGCCCTGCTATCTCTGATGATTTTAGTTGTGTCACAGTCGAAACATTAGATCAAGCCAGCAGTTATGCCATGAACATCGAGGACAAGCTGAAGCGGAGGCAGGAATATCGGACGACCCGTAGTGAGCCCCCCAACCGACCCAAGCCGAGTTTCCCAACCAAGGGAGCAAGCTCCCCTAGTGATTCAAAACCTAGGACCGACCTTAGCAAATCTGACCAGTCAGGTCCAGCTTTCCACACCCGGTCCAAGACCAAACCTACTGAGTCGACCCTTCGTTGCTTTAGGTGTCAAGAGTTAGGACATGTCGCGTCCAAGTGTCCGACCGTGAGCAAGAACACCCATTTGGTTGAAGGAATTGTCGAGTCCGCAAGTGAGAGTGATAGTGAGGACAATTCATTAGTTGAGGTTGAGGATGAGCAGGGAGTTATAGAGTTCGACGGCAACGTCGAAAGTTTGTTGTCCATCCGTCATGTGTTGACCACACCCCGAGAATTGACCCCATCGAAATGGCTAAGGAATAACATTTTTAGGACCCGATGCAACTGTGAAGGTCACGCTTGTGATGTCATCATTGACACCGGAGCATGTGAGAACATGGTATCTGAGAGTGTGGTGTCTACCTTGAAACTCAACACCGAAAAGTTGTCCCAACCCTATAAGATGGCCTGGTTCAAGAAAGGAAATGAGGTTCCCATCACTCAGCGTTGCCTAGTCCGGTTTTCCATGGGGGAACACTACCACGATGAGGTGTGGTGTGATGTGGCCCCTATGCATGCGTGTCACATTCTGTTGGGACGTCCCTGGCAGTTTGATCGCCAGACCACTCACGATGGCCGCAAGAACACTTACTCTTTTATCTTTAATGGCCATAAGATCGTCCTTCTACCAATCCGGGAGACAGGTTTCCCCACAGTTGACAAACCCGAACGAGTCCCCCGACTCGCAGGCCTCTCGTACCGGCTTTTCCTGGACCACTGCCAGGAAGATGGCTATTGTTATGCCCTGGTGGCTAAGCCAGTGATGAGTTCACCTGTGTCCATTCCCGCGGATGTTGCCCCTCTTCTCGAGGAATTCTGCGACGTTATGCCGAATGACCTTCCTGATGGATTACCTTCGACAAGGGTGGTTCAGCATGCCATTGATTTTGTGCCCGGGTCGAGTCTACCCAACCTTCCCGCTTATTGCATGAACCCCTCCGAGCACACTGAGTTGTTAAGACAGGTTCAGGAATTACTGCAAAAGGGTTTCATTCGTGAGAGTGTTAGTCCTTGTGTTGTGCCTGCCTTACTCACTCCTAAGAAAGATGGGTCCATGCGCATGTGTGTCGATAGCCGTGCGATCAATCGCATCACAGTCAAATACCGTTTTCCCATTCCTCGTTTAGATGATATGTTTGACATGTTATCCGGTGCCTCCATTTTCTCTAAAATTGATTTAAAAAGCGGATATCATCATATTCGTATACGCGAGGGAGACGAGTGGAAAACGGCATTTAAGACACGTGATGGATTGTATGAGTGGTTAGTCATGCCGTTTGGGTTGTCTAATGCCCCTAGTACCTTCATGAACATGATGACCCAAGTCTTGCGTCCGTGTCTTGGTAAGTTTGTTGTCGTCTACTTTGACGACATCTTGGTCTATAGTTCTTCATTGTCTGATCATTTGAGTCACCTGCGTCAAGTCTTAGATATTTTGAGAAAGGAAAAATTGTATGTCAATGCCAAGAAGTGTGAGTTTATGACATCCAGTGTCGTGTTCTTAGGGTTTATTGTGTCTTCTGATGGCGTCAAGGCCGACCCTGCTAAAGTCCGAGCGATTGTCGATTGGCCTACCCCAAGGACTATAGGAGAGATCCGTAGTTTCCACGGGTTAGCCACCTTTTACCGACGTTTCGTGAGGAATTTTAGTACCCTTATGGCCCCCATCACGGAGTGCCTAAAAGGTACTAGCTTTCAGTGGACGCCAGCGGCTAGCAAAGCCTTTACGATCATCAAGGACAAAATGACCAGTGCCTCTGTCTTAGCCCTCCCCGATTTTAGTGCAGTCTTTGAGGTTGAATGTGATGCCTTTAAAGTGGGGATTGGCGCCGTCTTGAGCCAGAATCGTAGGCTTGTCGCCTTCTTTAGCGAGAAGTTGACTCAGGCTAGGTGCCAATACTCCACTTACGATGTTGAGTTTTATGCCGTTGTACAAGCCCTTCGTTATTGGAGGCATTATCTCATTTATAAGGAATTTGTTTTGTACACGGATCATGAGGCATTGAAGTACCTGAACAGTCAGAAAAAGTTGAGTGTTCATTATGCCAAGTGGGTCAGCTTCTTGCAAGAGTACACATTTTTGCTTCGGCATCAATCGGGTACCCTGAATAAGGTGGTTGACGCTCTTAGTAGGAAGAACAGCCTGTTGATGACTATGTCGGTGCAGGTCATAGGTTTTGAACAATGCAAAGAGTTATACCCTACGGACCCTGATTTTCACAAAGTCTGGGAAGGGTGCACCTCCTCCGCTCGCAACCTTGACCCTTGTTTTTGTATTCATAATGGTTACCTCTTCCGTGGTAACCAATTATGTGTACCCAATTTCTCCCTCAGGCTTCAGTTGATTTCTGAATTACGTGAAGGAGGGTTAGCAGGGCATTTCGGGCATGATAAGACGTTCGCTCTCTTAGATGAACGATACTTTTGGCCCAAGATGCGCAAAGATGTTGTCAAGTTTATCCAAGGTTGTCATGTGTGTCAAGTGTCCAAGGGTCATCGTCAGAATAGTGGTCTGTACACCCCGTTACCCATTCCTGAACGACCGTGGGAGCATGTGTCCATGGATTTTATCGTGGGCCTTCCCCGCACACCACGTCGTTTTGATTCAATTCTAGTAGTTGTTGACCGGTTCTCCAAAATGGCTATCTTTATTCCGTGCAAACGCACCACCGATGCCTCTTTAGTCGCTTCATATTATTTCAAAAATGTTGCCCGTTTCCACGGTCTACCTCACACAATCACTTCCGATCGCGACACGCGTTTTATGAGCCACTTTTTGGAAATCGTTATGGGCCCTGTTGAAAACTAAGCTCCAGTTCAGTAGCGCGTATCACCCCAGACTGATGGCCAAACCGAAGTCGTGAACCGCACCTTAGGAAATTTGTTACGGAGCTTAGTGGGCGAAAATGTCAAAACTTGGGATCTCGTTCTGCCTCAAGCCGAGTTCGCCTATAACAACTCCATTAACCGGTCCACTGGTAAATCTCCGTTCCAAGTAGTGTATGGTCGGTCTCCCACCCATGTCGTTGACCTCGCCCCTGTGTCAGATCTCTCAGCTCCAGCTCCGGATGCCTTTGATGCTGTTGAATATATGTGTGACATTCACAGACAAGTCCGGACCAAACTTGTTAAAAGCTACGAGACCTACAAAGCTTTCGTAGATCAGGGTCGTCGTGATGTCCATTTCGAGGTCGGTCAACTTGTTTGGGTGTACCTGCGTCCAGAGCATTTTCCCGTCGGTACCTATAGCAAATTAAGTCCTAAGAAGTATGGCCCCTTTCGGATCCTCCAGCGGTTAGGTTTGAATGCTTACCTCCTTGAGCTGTCCGATGATTGGCATATTTCCCCTATTTTTAACGTGGCTGATCTATATGCTTACTGTGGCAACAACAAGTCGACAGAGCCGACTTCTTCCCAACCAGGGGAGAATGATGCAGGGCAGAACCCGATTGGGCCCATCGTGCCACTCGATCCACCACACAGGGCAGATGAAAGACCCCGTGACTATGACTCACCTGCAGGGACGGAGCCATGACGCAGGGAGGTACCCCTGCGCACCTACGTCAGGCGTGGTGGAGCTCGCGCGCCCCAGAACCAGCTGCAAAGAAGGACTGAACCGGATCGTGGGTCGGATCCAATTCTGGACCCCCGACCCGGTCCAGTAAACACTCTTTAAAAGGCCTGTCTAGGGTTGTGTGAAGGGGAATTGAAGATTGAAACAGCCCAGCCGACTTCTTTTTTCTGCAACTTTTCCTTTTCTCTATTTGATTATTGTTTTCCCTTTAGATTTTCTTTACTGTTTATTGCATATTCCCATTGTTTATTGAACATTTCTGAGTTAATAAAGAAGTTCAGCCACACCGATTCACGGTGGGCCATTAGTTTTCACTCCTCCTCCAATGCAATTGCATCACATTTGTAATTTGAAAATGGTCCATAAATTTACTGCAACCTCTTATTGCTTTACTTCATGTGTTAAAGGCCACTTGTTTGGAGGTTTTCATCCATATGCATGATACCTTAGAAAGTGAACCCTCTTATATTGTTGCTCATGTTGATTGTTAAAGATCATGAACTCAAGAACATCTTGTGTTCATGGAAAAACTTGAACTCATTATTAAATCAGGGTTCCATTGTGATATTTTGATAGTGCTTCAATGCTTCAAAAAGAGAAAAAAAGAAAGGATAAGAATGTCATTGCAGAATGGCAGCTCACTGACTTTCACTAGCCCATCTGTTTGAAATGCAGGGTTGCAATAAGAGATATGGTGGTCCGTGGTGCACCTGAAATTGCTATAGCAGCAGCCCTTTCCCTTGCTGTGGAGGTGTCCGGGTTGCAATCTTTCAGTGGAACATCTGCAGATGCGGCTTCATATCTGATTGAGAAATTGGACTACCTTGTGTCTAGGTGAAAGTTTCTGAAGACACAATTCTCTTGGATTTTTTTCCCTTGATACATATCATGATAAGCATTGGTGGTTGGATCTATATATATAACTTTGTTATTATTATGACATCCTTCTTCTGTTGATTTTGATGAAGTCTTAATCTAATGGTAATTAAATATGCCTTTGCAGCCGGCCAACTGCAGTGAACCTTTCAGATGTGCAACAAAGCTAAAAAAATGTGGTTTCTGTGGCTGTTGTTACAAGTGAGAAACCCGAATTTGTTTTTCAGGTGGGTAGTATATACAAACTTCCGGTGCCTGAGTTAAAGTATTTGGTATCAATTTTGTCTATGAGTATATGCTTCCAGATCTTGTCACATCTGTTCAGTTTCTTAAGTAAACCTCTTAGCATTGACATTGAATAGAAATTCCTCAGCTTGTAATTTTTTCATAATTAAGGAATAGTTACTTTTTCTGGAAGATCTGGTAATTGAAAAAAGGTAGAAAACATCAAAGAAGGGAAAAGGAAAAACAAGAAAAGGTTGATGTTTCCATAATATAAAAAGTTAAAAAACATAAAAAATATTAGGAAAAACATGGATGTAATAGGTTAGTTATGCTTGAGCTTGAGCTTAGCTTAGCTTAGTTAACCTCAACCCAAGATATGTTTGTGTAGTACATTTCTTAAATGGGGAGGTATTAGGTTTTGAAATTGTAACACCTCGGATTTTTGAACCCTTTATTTATGTGATTATTAAATAATTCTGAGCATTTGCATTGGGATTGGTGTTTAATATTGATGAATAAGGGTTCCTCGTTGAAATTGGATTATAAAATGGTTGAATATAGGTTTGGATGGGATCTGATTTGATCCAAGGGCAAAAACATAATTTTTGGGCAAGGGACTTGCCCAAATATTTTAGAAAAGGTGAAGGGCTATTTTATCAAGGGACAAGTTAGAGTTTTGTTTAAAGGCTCTTGGTTTTATGGGGAATGACAGCTTGGTATGATGGAGGATTTAATTAACATCAAGGGCATTTTGGTATTTTTGATAGGGACAATTGTAGAAAGTGTATTTGGTTTATGTGGGGCTCGAGAGTTGATTCTCTGTAGTGTAAAGAGTAGACTCCTGTATTCTGAGAGTCATCTTCTGAAGACTGAGAGTCGACTCTTGCAGTTCAAGAGTCGATTTCTTGCAAACTGCGAGTTCACTTCTGCAGCCTAAGAGTTGACTCTTGTATCAGGAGAGTTGACTTTTGGGTGTTATTTTCTTCCTGTTTGGTTCAAGAGTTGACTTCTGAACTCAAGAGAGTCGACTCTTGAGTGGTTTATGTGATTGATATTATGGATTTTTATGCGAGTAAGTGTTGTCTAGCTTGGGATTCGGTGAAACCAGCCCAAAGCAGTTGTGTATGGATCAATGAGGCCAATATTTGTTGTTGTTTATTAATCTTTGTGCAATGAGACACTCATTTGCATTCGGTCGGTCCAAGAAGTGACCTGGTTCATGTTAAGATGCACGAGTGATACGCATGCATGCATGTGTGGTGTGATGCATATGGATGTGTTTACGCTCTTTTAGTTAATGTATTGATGATGTAGCAATACATAGATATGAATGCATGAGACATGTTTGAATGAATAACATGATTAATGTTTGAGTTTATGTTCATAGTGAAAGTATGGCATTACATAGTTTGTGTATGCATGAGAATTGGTGTTTGAGGTTTGTATTGCAAGTGTGGAAATACGTAGTTGTGGTGCCTATGTGAGTACGAATTTTTGAGATTTATTGCAAGGCTGCAATAGGTAGATGATTGCATATGACACGAGCATGATGTCAGATTTGGGGTGTTGTTTTGCTCATAATAGTGGCAAAAAACCTTGTGAAAGTTTGGTTTTTAGGGTGTGAAACCGAATGAAGGGTTGTTAGGGGTCGACTCCTACTGCTCAAGAGTTGACATCCTGTTGTTATGGTTGGCCCAGAGAGTCGACCCCTGGGGTTGCTAGGGTCGACTCCTACAAGATGCAGGTAATCCCATTAGGGAGAGTCGACCCCTGCAATGGTTGAGTTGACTCCTGCTGAGTGTGGGCCGACTCCTTCAGTTGGTGGGTTGACACCTGTTTTGCCATGGTCGACTCCTGCAGAGTGAGGGTTGACTTTGCAAGGGGAGGGTCGACTCCTAGGCTCAGGAGGGTCGACTCCTGAGTAGCCTGTGTGCGTTTCAAAGATTTTATGGAACCAGCCCAAGAATGAGGTGTTGATGGACAATGGGATCAATCCTTGTTGAAATATATTGTTTTTGAGCTAAGTGGAACTGATTTGAGATGTGTTGGAACAAGAGGGACTCGGTAGCACTGTTTACATATGAGCATGATTGAATGTGGGATTGGGATGAATGATACATGAGGGATGTTGGCATTGATGATCATGAGCTCAATTTGTCGGGTGTTGACCTGTATGAGTATATGATTTGTGTTGGGTGTTGATCCGTGATACCGAGCGGGTATCTTGAGTTGGCCTATGTTGAGTGTTGTTGTGTATGCCGCGTCTTGGTCCAGACTCAAGTACTGGGATGACACTTTGTGGTGCTTTGTTGTTCATACTTGAGTGTATGTGGATGTTGAATGTTTTGTTCTTGTAGCTCATACTAGAGGGGGGTACTGTGAGCTTTGGCTTTAGGTGCCAGTACCTTGAGGGCACATTGTTTTATTGGTTATATGTCATTTTTCGTGGTGGTAGTTGTGTCTTGGGCAAGATGTTGGTACTATGATGGTACGATACGTAAAGCGTTAGCTCGGATTGCCTTAATCACGAGGATATGATGCATGGATGTATGTTATGCTATAGTTGTGAGCTTTTGGAGATTAGATTGTGCCATCAGATACCAGTGAGCCTTTGTCGGTTTGTCTCTCTCTGAATTGGGATGATTTGTACTCACTTATATGGCTTGAGTTTGAAAGTCTATGTTGAGATTATCCTGAAGCTTATCCTTTGATTGAGATTTGTTGGATCTGGGGTCGACACTAGTGTATGTGAGTCAACTCTCAGCTTGTGATGTGTATCCTGTGGGTCAACCCCTATGTTGGGAGGGTTGACTCCTCTATGTTTCAATTTGTGGTGTAGACTTGAAGGTCGACTCCTGAGAATTAAAGGTTGATTCTTCCATTGTTAGGATTTGAGTTTTGGCCATGATGGGCATTCCAATGCTAGATGCTTGTTATGCTAGTCTTGTAATCCGTGTTGAGTGTTGGATCGTACTGAGACATGTAATATCATCCCACTTTACTTTGATGTTTTCAAGTACTGTAGCAGACAGGCAGATGGTACAACACAGAGGGCTTGATGGTTTCTATGACACTAGACTTGGGACTGCTTTTGGGAGTTTGTTTTGGTTTTGTACTCTCTTGTGTTTTGTAAACTTTTACTAGGAGAAATGAATAAAAAGTATTTTTGTGTCAAAACCTTGTGTATGAGATTTGAAATGTTTTGGGTGTTGACTCAGTGTTGGAATGGTACGTTACGATTGGCTTAAGGCCGGTGCTGGAATGGTACATTAGGGTTGGCTTAAGGTCAGTGCTGAAATGGTACGTGTGAACATGGTAATGTTGACCTATAGCCGGTGTCGTAACAGTACGTAAAGAAAATAGTGATTTTGCAAAGATGTGCAAAGTATTTAAATATTTGAGGTCCTAGTTTTGAAACCGTGTTCGAAAGAGGGTTTTGAAAAAGGAAGTGTCTTCTGCTGTGTATGCCTTTCTTCAAAAGGAAATTTTAAAATGAAAAAAAAAAGATTTTGGAGTCACATAAACTATCAACTCTTGTTGTATGGAGAACAAAATCATCATTATGGTGTTAACTTTTTGAATCTCAAAAGCTTCATACACACACACACACACACACACACACACACATATATATATATATATATATATATATATATATATATATATATATATATATATATATATATATATAATGGGTTAGTTAAGCTTGAGCTTAGCTTAGTTAACCTCAACCCGAGATATGTTTGTGTAGTACATTTCTTAAATGGGGAGGTATTAGGTTTTGAAACCATCAACTCTTGTTGTAAGAAAAAAATCTGGTGTTAATTTTTGAATCTCAAAAGCTTCACACGCACACACATACACAAATATATATATATATATATATATATATATATATATATATATAGGTTAGTTAAGCTTGAGCTTAGCTTAGTTAACCTCAACCTGAGATATGTTTGTGTAGTACATTTCTTAAATGGTGAGGTATTAGGTTTTGAACTATCAGCTCTTGTTGTAAGGAGAACAAAATCATCATTATGGTGTTAATGTTTTGAGTCTCAAAAGCTTCACACACACACACACACACACACACACACACACACACACACACACACACCAAGCATCTTCCAAAGAATAAGCACTTTATATATACTGAGATAGAATCATTAATAAATAAGCCCCTTCTAATGATGCATCTGCTGAGATCATATGATGTGTATCGTTAAAGGTAATTTCTTGGCGAGGGTATTTCTCAGAGAGATTTTCAAATTTTGATAAATCTTGGGAATATCTTGGGAGTTTAAAAATTTAAGAAAAATATGAATAACAACAAAAAAGCTAAGAAAATAATAAGTTTTGTATTATTTTTCTTCCAAAAGTATAAAGAAACATGTTTTAAAGGTTTTAAAATATAAAAGAAACAAAAAAATAGGAAATGCAAACTTAAAATAAATAAATAAATAAAGAGTTTTTCTCAAAAATACCATGATATTATTGTGATATTTTGAAAATATTGCAGGATATTACCTTTAATATCGACTAAATTAAAATATTGGTATTTCTCACGATATTTTCAAAAAATCGCCGATATTGGTGACAGTGATGTATACAAAGATATTCAAGACAAAAATTGCATCATTCAAATCATATTATGCAACACTAAGATGGGACACTCACATGCCCACTCGATCAAACAAATGAGGTAATAAAATAAAGGTCCCTAGAAATGTCATGCCAGAATAGCCTCAAACTCAAAGTTAAATAGCATTCTAACCTGTTCTGCAGACTGAAGAAATCCAGAAATGAAGTTACTCTGATGGAAAGCAGATTGTGACACATATGTTACGTAGAGCAAAAATTTCGAACATAAAGTTTTGACCATGTTTTGATTCCTTAATTTAGGTTTCACTTAAACATTCTGAGTGAAAATAATCATTACATTGGTGCAATTGAACAAAATCACCTCCGCTAAGTTGGTCAAAACTCAAAAGTACCTTGCCACTGATAGTAAACCATTACTGAAACAATTAAAATTAACTAGCTTCAAGTGATATCAGCAAGGGCAGGCAATGAGATGTTCTACCTGTGAGAAGCTTAGCTTTGCTCACCAAAATCTTTCTTTGCTGAAACTCATTCCTCCAACAAGTTTAAACCAGGGTCTAGCCTGAGCTTAAGCTCATCAAGAGCTTGATAGCCTCATTAGAATGACTAGTGTTAGAACATTAATAGTTGTTGCCTTTATCCAAAAAATGGCTCATTTACCAAATAGATGTCAAGAATGCATTTCATAATGGTGAGCTTAATGAAGAATTTATATGGATCCTCCGTTGGAGTTTGATATTGAAAAAGGTAAAACTCTTAAACTAAAAGGGCATTATATGAACTTAAGCAAGCAAAGATATTTTGATAAAGACGGTCCTTAGTCTTATCATCATGACTCTCGCATAGTATCGTAAAATATCATAAATTTTTAATAAAAAATTCTAAAAATTTCAAGAAAATCTAGAAAAAACTAGCAAAAATTCTAAACAAATCATATTACATGAAACAACTATGAATTGCACAAAATACAACCATAAAATCACATATGAAGCCTTTATGTCTCTATGAGCTGCATAAGACATCATCAAACATCAACTATCTCACAAGAACAATGCAAAATATTAAATATCTTGTAATTAAGAACATTATGCAAGACTCATACTTTTATATTACATAAAAAATATTATGGCAATAGTTATACTCGATTTTCAATCGCTTTCCACTCATTACTTGAGTGCCCATTGTCATGTCGGATCATCTTATGCCATCTTTGTTGGAGGAGTGTGGAGCCTGATTTCTACCTTAATATAAATATTTAATTTTCGAGTAGTGGCGGAATTTTTTTGGAGAGTAGCTTTATAATTTTACTCACAATAAAGATTTTTTACCTTAACCCATTTTTTTGAGTGAAAAAATGGTATAAATGCACTTTTTTTACCTTAACCCACTTCTCTGGGTGAAAAAATGGTAGAAATGCACTTCTAATGGCCTCTAGACAAATGGAGAAGTCGGCCCTCAAAAAGTATTTAAAACCCCAAAATGGAAAAAGTAACTTTCGGCCTTTTTAAAGTGCACCAAAGGTGTATCGTACCATACAACATGATACAAGGGTGTATCGTACGATACACCCGATACGGGTATTGTATCACAAAACCCAAGAGTAACTATACGGTATGATACTTACAACACTGCCTTAGAGCATGCAAAATTCATACATCTTGATAAGTTTTATATGTCAGAAATTTTCTTGATGCTCATATTCTTGCTTGCTTATGTGATTAACAATGACATTTTGAGTGTCCCTTTCACAGGCTTACACAGAAGCATCTGAGACTATGCTTATAGATGATGTTGCTGATAACAAAGCTATTGGTTCTCATGGTGCCAGCTTTCTCTGTGACAAACTTAAGAATCCCAAGCGGCTTTCTGTTCTAACACATTGCAATACTGGCAGGTGCTTTGATTTTTCCTTTTTCTTTTTCCCAATACTGACTTAATTTATCAGGGTGCATTGTCTTGTCATATTTAGAAATTCAGTAAATCCTATGGGTGAAAATATTGATCTTTGTTTTAGTCAAAAAAAATATTGATCTTTGTGTTTTTTCTGATAGTCTTGCAACAGCTGGACATGGGACTGCTCTTGGTGTTATTCGTACACTTCATGCTGAAGGAGTTCTAGAGATGGCCTTCTGTACTGAAACACGACCATTTAACCAAGTGAGAATTTCACACTTCTAGTTGTCAGTTTTTGCACCCATATGGTGTTCAAATGAATGATGTTTTATGTAGGCTCTGATATTCATATTGGCAATTTATTGTTCAACAGATTAAAATTTATATTCTGGCAACTCTTGTATATATGGAGTATTTTCTCTACTATTTTAAAATCTATAAATGATTTGCTTATTGCAGCAACATATGGTTATTTATAAGTTCAGATTATTTAATTTTACAGTACAGGATTACTATTTCATACACAGAATGTAGTCTGATATACTGACCAAGTTTCACGTCTTTGTAACATGTATTTTCTTATTGAATTGGATTTAGGCCCTTGTTAGTTTGTGATCTTTTGTATGAAATGGTAGTTTGTCAGAATGTGCTAGTTCTTTCATTAACATAGGTTTTGCAATCCTGGCAAGTATATTATGTCACAAAGTAACAAGGGCCTCAACAAGCGTGACAAGTAACGTACTCTGAATTCTGTGACAGCTCAGTCACGTTTTCCACCATATGTTCAATTTTTTTGGGGAAACAACAATGTTCTAGTTTGGTACTAGATGTAGCAACATTCTTCTAGTTCTTACTTAGACACCTGATTCATACCTTAAAATGTTGTGTTACTACTTAGTACACATCTTGGGGAATTAGAACACTTTATTTGCATATGCAAGGGTGATAAACAGATTAAATGTCCCATAAAAAAACATTCAAGCCTGATTGGGGTTTAATACTGGGTGACCTGGATATATTTAAGGATTTCTTTTGTAAGCTTCAATTTGAGCATCCACTGGAGCATGCATAAACTGAAAACTTGTGTTTACTGCAGAAGAAATATCTTGGGGAGTGAGTGAAAAACATTTTAGTTTGCATCTAACAATAAAGGATTAAAGATAAGTTCAGCATTATTGATGCTACTCTTTTTTCGCAGCTGTTTGAATCCTAAATGGCTTGTAGTTCTTCATTAATGGATTCTCTCTTACATGTATATCATATTTATGATAAATAAAGATGCATATGGTTATTTATCCATCTTGACATTAACAAAATGTTCTAGTGATTGACATACTTTGTCATGTAAAATTTGCCTTGATGCATGATCTGTAATGTTAAGAGTTGTTTGAGCTTTGAAGAATTGGGTTTTTATTAAACTTTTGTGGTTCTATTCCTTGGTACTGTTATGAAAGATTGGAACCACATGCTATAATATTCTTTTGGTAAAAAAGTGTATTTTAAACTTGAAACCATTACCTTTGGTTCCATGTCATGAGATTGAAGTGGTTGTTTTGTGTACAGACTCTTCTGGAGTCTTCTGCAGCGAAAAGCATTTTAAACACAAGCAACAACAGTTGCAATGATACAAATAGTTACAATTTTCATTACAGGATAAGAACTATTTATGATTGAGTCTTCACTGCTGATTGAATCCTTCGCTTCAATCTCCATCATCATCATCTGGAGGCCCTATTCCGTTTATTCTAGCACTTCGCTACTGTCCAACAGTTGTAAATCATTTAGCTGTTCTATCCACATTATATATCTTCTGCACCTGTTGGTATTTAATAGAGTTGCTTCATACCAGCTTGATTGAAATGGCAGCATTTGCTCGTATCTTTTTGTGCTAAATGGCCACAAGGTTAACAAACAATCATGTAGATCTTATGTGCTAAAGAAGTTGCAGAATTTGGTGCCTAAGAGTTTGCTTGGGAGAACATATATGACTATAAGTGGGCTTTTGCCCTTGTGGCAAGTACTATCATTGTAGGCACCCCTGTTCTTCATTACAGAGGATGGCCACCTTTTCAGATTGATATGAAGAATGCTAGGGATGAGACCTACTCTTTAAACCAGTTCTTGTAGGTTGTCTTCAAAAGCATATAAGCAGCTTTTCCCATCAGAAGGAACTTCATAGGCTTATTGATTTTCACAAGCTTGATCATTGAAATTTAGTTCAGCTTGATGGATATCTCTGATTTTCTAAAAGCTAGTATATTATGAAGCTTATTTGTGTTTCTTTTCATAGAATGCAAGTAGTGAATATTGCTATTGTATTTTGACAGCATGGAATTATAAAAGAGGATATTATCCATTCATTTGACTAAAATAAATTAGTAGATTGTTGAGGTGGAAGATGTGTAGGTCACCAGATGCATACGAATTAATGTCTCCCAACTTGGTTTTTCATTCAGATATCAGTTAATAACTTTTTAGAGTTATTTGTTGGTTTTGACTCTTGCTTTATATTTTGTTGTCAAAACCCCAGCAAACTATCAATCTGTACATTTGGTGTTCTTGTCCCGTATATCATAGGCTGCGCTATTGCAAAATTGAGTTTCTATATTCTAGTGCCCATATCCTACCGATTTCCCGGATATTTGACAATGAGGTGATTTTTTATGCAGCTCCCCTACTGCTAACCAGCTATCTCGACATTTCTTGAGATGGGCATGGCACCCATCTCAATAAATGCAAAGGTGGATGGTTGTCAGACAGGTCCCTGCATGCCCACCATGTAGCGACGCTGCATATAATGTGATGTCTTTGACAATAATCACAAATCTCTCTCTCACACGTCATTTCCTTGACTGTTTAGGGATCTAGGCTGACAGCCTTTGAATTAGTCCATGACAATATTCCTGCGACATTAATAGCAGATTCCGCTGCTGCTGCTTTAATGAAAGAAGGGCGTGTGAATGCAGTCATTGTTGGTGCTGATAGGATAGCTGCAAATGGTATGCCACAGAGAGCCAAAACTCTATGTTGGTGCCATGTTCACTTTTGTTTACTGTTGCCAATACTTTTTGGAGTGTATTTTACACAAAATTGTTTGGTTATTTTAGGTGACACAGCTAACAAGATTGGAACCTACTTTCTTGCTTTTTCTGCATCCTTTCATGGCATACCATTTTATGTGGCTGCACCTGCAACTTCTATTTACCTGTCCATTTCATCTGGGAATCAAATTGTTATTGAAGAGAGGACAACAAAGGAGTTGACTCATGCTCGTGGGGGGCAGGGTGAGCAAGTGACAGTATCAGGGATATCTGTGTGGAACCCTGCATTTGATGTCACCCCTGCTAGTCTGATTACCGGCATCATTACTGAAAAGGTCTCTCTCTCTCTCTCTCTCTCTCTCTCTCTCTCTCTCTCTCTCTCTCTCTCTCTCTCTCTCTCTCTCTCTCTTCATAAGTAGTTTTTATTTGCAAAACATCATTCTGGATTTTGATTCTTGTTCATGTAGGGTGTCATTACAAAAGTGAAGGATGATGCTTTTATGATAAAAGATTTCCTGCAACCAGCTCCTACCAACCAAGTTGAGGCTTCTACCTAGGCGGTTACTTGACACTTCATTCTATGTCATGAGCAACATCATCAACTATCAATAGCATTATTTTATGGGTCTGTAACATGGTTGGTGTGGCTGGGTGACTTGGGAGGAACCTTAGTAATAGTTAGTAGGACCTTAAACTTGGTTGGTGATCCCGGAAAGTTATGTAGTTTTCTGGTTGTACAATAGGATGAGGATGGTGCCATGCCATCATAGAGTTCTATATTAGCAATCCTGATTGAAGTTGTAATTCTGATTTTGTTGGATGTTTAAGCAGTTCAAACTCTTATTTATTTATAGCTTGCCATATTCAAGTAGATTTGACTACCTAATTGCGTCCCACTTCTGATCTCTCTCCCTCCTAGATTTGGTTACTGGGAATTCGAACCTGTGACCCTTCGGTTATGATACTGTGACCTAACTATCTAGCTCACATTTGACCCCGAATAAGTCTGGTATAAGTCAATGTGAAAATGTATACAAAGAAAACAAAAGCTTCAATTAACTGCGGTGCCCGTCCTACTAAAATATAATCCGCCCATTTCTGTTTTCTCATCTTTTTTTTCTGGAAAGCTGTTCATAAAATGATCTGAATATTTCAACTATGAAATGAAATAATGTCAGGAATTATCACATGAAATGCAAAAATTATAAGCCACCATGACAACCTTTGTAGTTTATACGTGCCAGGCAACAATGACATGAGAGTTGAAAGCATTTGGTGCAATTGCTGGATCAAACTTGAGCTCAAAAGCAATCTGACATTGTTTCCCTAGGTATTTTCATTCATTTATCAGCTTGATAAAGATCAAATTAAAAGTCATAAAACTTTGAAAAGGATGATTAATAGACAGATCTTAAGAATGCATGACAAATTCATAGACGAAGTGATACACTATATATACACACACACACACACACATACAGAAAGTGGCAGCTGCCTAGCACTTTCTGGCTAACCGCCAGACGCATGCACAAGTCATATTGTAAAAAAGGCCTTTAGCAGCACGCAAAAGCACTGCTGAAGGTCAGCTAAAGGCCTCAGCAACGATCAAAAAGCACCCCTAAAGATCTTTAGCAGTGCCTTTTGTGCCACTAAAAGTGCTCTTACAGAGCCACCCAATATATATATATATATATATATATATATATATATATATATATATATATATATATATATATATATATATATATATATATATATATATATATATATATATATATATATCGCATTTGCTTGGCCCCATTATCTCACTACTGTGAGAGAACAAATTTGTCTCATTTTCTCATGTTGAAGCAAACCTGAGGATATGGAGCACTGAGTAAAGAATCACATAAGGGTTACAATTCATGAGAAAATTGAAATCAAGGGTTCGATTATGTGATTTGGAATCACACGATTTGGAATCATTTGATTTAGAATCACATATAAAAGTGTGAGCAAGTGTGCCCCTAGCGTTGAATGGCCAAAAGTAAGTTGGGTTGCATGGACCATGATAATCGATGCTGCTCTACTGGTTTTCAGCCAATCTAACGATGTCGGTCAAATGGATGAACTTTTATTGCTGAATTTGGGTCTGAAAAACTCGTTTTTATGTCAAGGGTACGTATGTAAGACAATCATTCCATTGTTATTTTGACCATAACAAGGCTGCATATTGATAGAAGGGCAAGTATTTGGCACTATTGAAAGTAGAAAACTATTGTGTAAAAGTCATTTTTTTAAAAAAATTGGATCTTTTTGTAGATCAAACTAGAGATATAATCTACATGGTCTGCTTAGTAGAAAATAAACTTTGAATCATGTGATTGTCATATGTAAGTTTTTCAAGGGTTTCAAAAATCAACAACCTACTGTAGAAGATTTTTTTTTGAAAGGCAAGCAGGGGTTAGGCAGACCCCTAGCAGTTATATAACTATACCATTGGGTTTCAAACTTACAAAGTCCATGACGTGCACTAGCTGCTCCTAACAGACAAGCCAAGGCCCCGTTGGTAGTAGAACAAAATTTTCTTCATGTGGAACCTAACAATTTAGATCAGGAAAATTGTACAGATTTATCAAACCATGTGTGGAGTCCTTCGAATAGGAGCAAGTGACAACAGAATCCGATTTTTCCTAATGTAAAAAGAATTCTATCATTATAATCTAAAAAAGGAGACAGGAATTTTCAAATTATAAGAATTCATTCTCTCTCTCTCTCTCTCTCTCTCTCTCTCTCTCTCTCTCTCTCTCATTTTAAACAGAATTCATCTTTTTTTCTTTGCATTAAACCGGACTTCCTATGCTTCATATCAGAGTTACCTGAAGCGCCTAGGCAAAAAGGGAAGCGCGAAACGTCGCGCTTCCGAAGCGTGAGGGGGAAGCGTTCCTCTTTTTTGGGAAGCATGTTTTTCTTTTATGGGAAACATACTTCCCATTTATGGGAAGTGCGCTTCCCCACGCTTCTCCCTCGCTTCCTCATTTTTTTCATTTTTTCGCTTCGTCCTCGCTTTCGGTTCGCTTCCTAGGTCGCTTCCGAGACGGTTCGGAATTTTCTTCTAAGTGATCCCCCGCTTTCCCGCTTCCTAAATTTTTGAAAGTGCCTCGCTTTCCGCTCCTGCTTCCTCGACTGGTAACTCTGCTTCATATATCCTGTAAATCTTGTAAGGAAATGACCTTTCTTCCAAAATTTTGGAAAGCCCCAGTCAATGATTCTGCACTTTCATTAGTATCAAATCTTTACCCTTGATAGGTTTCGATAGCCAACAAAATGCTAGTGTGTACTGTATAGGCTTTTCCTATGCACTCAAAGTCTTCCATAGGTGAGAAGAAAGAACTTAGCCTGTCAATTCTAAGAAAATGACAAACGTAAGATTCCAAAGGAATGTGGTCAAAATTATCAGAAAATCCTCACGAGGATTGAGGACAAGACAACATCCCCCGGAAAAGATAATGCAGATTTTACAATAAAGAGGGGCTGTCATGTGCTGGCAAAGGCCAAAAAGTTAGTTTTGCAAACACGATCCTTTTTGTTGGTTTTGGAAAAAGTTGAAGAACATAAGCAAAGCAGACAGCAAACAGATCCTTGGCATATCCCATGCGTCATGTCACATTTCTTTCAGATACGTCAGATGTGCCAATGTAGTGTTTGACTTGATCTCCTTTTGATGCAACCACAGGGATAAAAAAAAGATAATAGCTAGTAATTTTTACTCATGTAAAGAGGTGGCCTCCATTAAAAGTGAGCCACATTTTTTTTCTTTTTACTTTTCTTTTTCATTAACTTTTTTTCAAAATTTGCATTTAAAGACCCATATTTCGTGTGATGTTTCAAAGGAAAATTTCCTTTTGGGGCCAACTTTTTACCCTTAATTCTTAATATGAGCCACACATTTTTGATATTTTAAATGAGCCTCTGCTTTTCAAGAAACAGTCAAACAAGGGCCTGCATTTATTGTTGTCTTTTAACTCAGGTTAAATCATAAACCAAATTATAACAGTGACCATCATCATTAACCCTTTGGAATTTGGATCACCTTATAAAATGCTCCTTGTCATTTATGCTTATTTTAAGCAGCAAGTTTGATGTTTGAATCATTTTTATTTTTTTAATCACATTGTATAAGTTTCACACTTTTTTTAAATAAGGAGAGACCTAATTATTATTTTCATAAGTGCTTATTTTTTTTGTTTTACCCCCCATTACCATTTTTTTTATAGGCAAGCTGGGGTTACGCAGACCCGTACCAACGTCTCAACACAAGGTGGCTTTACCCTGTCACCATTACTATCATCATCATCACCGCCATTTCTTCACCATGAGCGTTACCATCGCCATCACCACTACTAACTAATCTTCTTTTCTTGTTCATTAAAATTTAAATAGTTGGTGATCCAACAATTCATTTAATTAAAAACAAGAGCAACTATCTGATCTTTATAAAATATGCTTTAATTATTTTTGTAAGCAATAAATAAAAACAGATCCAAATAAGGTCTAAGAGTTTAAGTTGTTTACTTTTTTTATGAGGATGAATGTGTACTTTTCAATTTTTAAAGGACAATACAAGAAACCAAAAAGGACTCATGTTTTCTAATATGATGAATGTTGACCAGAGGTCCCTATTTAATTGTTTTGGAAAAAGTTTGGCCCATATTTGAAATTTTAGAAAAATGAGGCTCATATTTGAAATTAAGCACAAAAGGTTGGCCCCTAAATAGAATTTTCTCTATTTTAAAAATGTATATTTTTTGAAAGAAAAAACATTTTCATGACCGTATTTTTCACTAAATATGTCTAATACTTAGTTGAAGCAACTCAGGCTAACCGCAAGTTATGTATAATAAAATTGTTCAACTGCCTCTATCGCATAATAAAAAGGTAAATGCTATTTTGAAATCAAGTACTATTTTTAAATCAAATGTTAAAAATGATATTTTATATGTATTTATGAAATTGACTATTTTTTTTCTTGGTTAAGCCAAGGAAAATCCAGTTATCATCCACTACAACCAATACTTTGTGAATACAGCCAGCCCTATTACAGGTTTCCACTGATATAAAAGCTCTTAAGGTCCATGGTGCCTCCCCACTTCAAAACCTTACGTTGAAAACGCACACCCCAAGTATCAATCTCTCAACGTCTTTCAACTTGGATGCAAGGCTGCGTTTGGGAGCCCGTCGTTGAAGAAGATGGGATGACATTGGAGGTAGTTAGTTAGACTGTTTGAAAAAAGGATTTGAGGGAAGAGTGAATTCCGCAAGTTGGGGACAAAGGTGTTATTGTCAAAAGGTTAAAACCGCAAGGTCGGGGATGTAGTTACCCAATAAAAAGACCCACCTGTCATATAATTATTGTATTGAGCGAAAAACCTAAATTCACTTTGTGAAAAATATTTGATTTTCAAAACATTACTTTTTTTAGTTTAGAAAGAATATTGGTAGGTAGATGTGGGACAAAAAATAAATCCACTCGGTTTCAGACAATTGGTACAACCCAAAGTAATCATTCCTTTTGGTTTGCACAACCAAAAAATTATTCTAAAGGTCTCCAAGAAGATGAAAAAAATACTAAAGAATTCTTAATTGGCTAGTTGTAAATAGCCCCAGGGCTACGAAACAACGGATCTACACCTTGACAGTGATTCTCAAATATCAAAGAATAGAATGTCATATGAAGAGATAGAATGCAATAGAAACAAAGACTGGGAACAGGTTTCCTCCAGTAGGATAATGTATAAAGGACGGTCGGGATAGCTCAGTTGGTAGAGTAGAGGACTGAAAATTCGTGTGTCACCAATTTGAATATGGTTCCTGGCATATGATTAATTAATGTATCAAAATGTAATGTATATATACAAAGAGAAAATGAATATGGACCGGGATACAATAATAGTCTATATCCTGTAGTTATTCATTGAGGTATCTAGAACATACAATAGAAGTGATCTGGAAAACGAATTAAGTTCTAAACTAAGTTTTTATGATATAATCTTCTTAAAAGACAGAAAAAATGAAAACAAAAATTATTCATTCTATTTTTTATTCTCCACCCCCGTAACAGAAGAACATGATCTTTGACTGATCTTTTGTATTTGTATCCTCCTTCCTTGATTGAGACATATAAATTGAGAATCCAATGTGCAATTTGGGTGAGATAAAGAGATTGTGCCCAATCCAATTAGTAATTGAGCTTACCTTAACTGATGAGAAATGTGAAATAAGGATCCTTCCCCCGAGAATTAGATCATGCTCTTTGTCTTCCCCTTTCATTGTCATAACCTAAATTTTTCATGGGTTCATAAAAAATCAAACTATTTAAACCATGATCAACCTCTATGGTGCCATATTTGGTAATTCTCAAACTGCTTCTTTTGTATTATGGATTGTCAAAATAAGCAAGAATAATATTTTGATGTAGTACACCATTTGCAGGTATTACAACCAACTGATTAAAAGTTCTCAGGTGATGTACTAGCAGTGCATCAAAGATGCAGTCATCGATTCTCTTGAGAGGCGACAATTACAACGAGCAAGCATATTAATGTTAATGTAATGTAATGCCGAGGAATGAATTTCATTATGGATCCAGCAATACAAAGATTGAATTGTTTAGTTTTATAGATGAAAGAAAAGATGATTTGAGATCTTAATTGCTTGCATATTACATATCATATGTATGCACATATTGATATATGCAAATAACATGAGCCTCATTCTTTACTTGGTTCGGCTCAATCCTTTTATTTCGATGAGGCGCTCGCCATCTATTTTCATTGTTCTATTTTTTACAACATGAAAAAACCAAAAGCTATGCCCTACGTCTCTATCTATCCAAAGGATTGAGGGGCAGATGGAGGTTCCCTTTAGTGTCCCTCATGATGAATCTATTTCAATCTCTTTCATGTTCTACTTTTTTATTGTTATTGTTTTTTACGAGATTGATTTCTTCTAAAAATGTTTGAACTTTTCAAAACTCTATAGACATGCAGAAGAAAAATGCTATCCTACTCGTATAAGACATAACTTTTACCAAAAGTTTATTGGATAAGGGATCAAAGGGAAAAATTGGGTCTATGTCCAACGGACCATACTTATCAAGAAAAACCCAATATTTTGTAAAGGGTATTATATGGGGAATCATCTATAGACTCTATTGGTGAAATAGTATCTCTCTCCAAAAAATATATTTTTCTACCGACGCACAAAGAAATTATCTTGTTGCAGATTAACGAGATATGGAGGAATTGTCCATATACATTTGGAACATAGTCTATTTTGAGAGATTTGAAAAAGCACTATCTCATTGAAAGGCTCTATACATTTGTTCTTTCTCAACACATTTCTTTAGACAAAGATTCACGACTCATACTCCTACAAAAGGCAGCAGTGGGAAATTTTTTGCAATGGGCAAAAGCCTGACAGAGCAATTTTGTGTGGAGGTAAAAGGCCTATGGGTCATAAACTTTTTTTTCTAGAGAAGTAATGATAGTATTTGAGGAATAAGCATTGACTAACTCTATGACAGCAGTCGTGGTAAGACAAAGGCAACAAGCGTTGTTCAGAATGATTGGACGTAAAGCATTTGTAGGTTTCTTTTCAAGCCCACATCTAGGGCTCATGGACCAACCAACCCTGTTCAATAAGTGAAACACATTAGTTGTTCGCTCTCTTGTTTAGCAGTAAGGGTCAGAAAAGGGCAATTAGTCATTTTTAAAACTAGCATTTTTAAGACAAGACCAAAGAGGCTGGCAAAAAAAGAGGGAGATCTCCCCGGTCCTGGTTCTCCTGTAGTTGGATATATATATATATATATATATATATATATATATATATATATATATATATATATATATATATATATATATATAGTGCAAGTGGTGAAAAAAGTGATGGTATCGTTACATAAAGTGTATTTTTGGTATGAAATCTCTACTTCATAATGTTCGATTATAGGATACTTTAACATACCTTCTTTTTTATCCAGAGCTTGAATCTATATGTAATCTATGTCTAGAACATCTATGGCTATTAGATCTACACGAAAAAAAAATGAAAACACAAAATGATATTTTGGAAGATCGGTTTTGAGAAAATGATTTGGAAATGACTAGTTTCAAAACCCTAAAAAACAAAAATCATATAAATAGATAAATATGTATTTTATTGTATTGATCAACATGTATAATGAGTATAGAAGCATGTTTTTGAGTGTTTTTTCATAGATCTTAATGTTGTAAATATGTATCCTGCATAGATCTTAGTTAAAAATGCACAAAAATTATTTTAAAAAAGGTTTTGCCAAAAATATTTTAGAATTTTGATGTTTTATGTTAAAGAAAGTTGATCTGAGCATATATAGTAGATTAATACATGTTTAACAT
The DNA here is from genome assembly GCF_984573655.1 of Nuphar pumila. NCBI lineage: Eukaryota > Viridiplantae > Streptophyta > Magnoliopsida > Nymphaeales > Nymphaeaceae > Nuphar > Nuphar pumila. The sequence goes on along the minus strand of NC_143254.1, from coordinate 20,435,198 downwards.
GATTAAACAACATGTTATTGCATAAATAAATCATGATTTCATATTGTTTAATGATTCTTGTGATTCTTGCATAGATGAAATTATATTTAAGATATCTCATGAAGGTTTTCTAATTCTTGAATAATGGATGTTAATGTTTTCGCAATATTAGCATAAACATAATCAAAGATGTATTGTATGATGTTGTAAATATATTTAAAGCATAAAAAATCTTGATTGTATGAATTTCATCATGATTCTTATTCTTGATTAATAGATCTTTCATGAGTTTGAATCTTCGCTATTCGGTCATCATTTTTTGTTTCGCCCAATTTCAGAAACAAATCAATATCTCTATGAAAATAAGGTTTATAAATAAAAAAGAAAATACTGGAGTATTCTACACATCTAGGGCTTGAATTTAAAATCTTATTTCGTCCTATTTAGTTTAATTTTTAAGGTCGACATGTCTATTGCAACAGAGCATAGGGTTCCTGCCCTATCAACAGAACTGTTCTGACTAAAGATTTTGAAAGTTCTATAATCATAATCAAAACTGATCAAAATAAATTATGAAAAATCTTGGTGAAAGGTAACATATATAATAATATTCTATAAAAAATTTGTTAAAATATTTTTTTTAATCTTGAAAAATTCCTCAAACTAGAATAAATTTCTATAGCTGACATGATCTATCTAATATTTTTCCTAAGCAGTGTTCAGTCCCAAAATTTCCTTGATTTTATTACAACAAATTTTGTAGTTTTATTTCTTAGACCGTGTTTCTAAAATGATGGGGACAATCCCAATAAAATATTGAGAGTTAAATTCAGTGCCTGTAATTTTGGTGGGTTTTTCAAATTCAGGTTAACATGAATTCAAACTATATAGTACGACATGTGTTGATGCTAGATTTTTTATTTATTTTGTGTAGTATGTTTGTTGATGCTTAAATAGGATATTGGACTGATATGCATGTTAACTTAATATATTTCATTATTGATTGAATTGAGCATGCATAAATATAAATGATTAGTCTACCTTGATTGTGTAAATGCATAATGATTGCATTACTGTATTAATCTTATGATAGAGACTAATCAAGAGTATGCATAGAATATCATGAATATTGCTGCATATAAACCCTAAATATGGTTGCATGTTTGCATTGACATGATTAATAAGAGGGTTAATTAAGAAATCAAAATAAAATTAATTATCTTAGTACTTATCGAGAGAGTAAACATGATACTGATGGTTCTGTGGGATATTTGACTTAGCATGGAAGGTTGATTTTGTTCCCTATCCATAGGACCAGTAACCAGGAAAACTACTATGATTTAAGAGTTAGAAACTCTCTCTATAAAATTTTATTCTTTCTTTGAAGTATGCACAGTTGAGAGCGTCATGCAGATTAATAAGGCACAATTATTTAAAAAATACAAACCTGGGTCATATCTCCATTTAGGAGAGTTTGTGTTGTACCTATAGACACATATTGGCAAGTGAAAAAAGATTGTGAATTGCATATAGATAGAACATGGCATGCATCATTTAAGCAAGAAAATAATAAGTAAAGATAAGAAATTATTCATGCGTAAAAGATTCACAGCACTAAAGTGGTAAGTTCATGCATATTGTATATATTCATGCATATACATAATCTATTGTATTGATGCAAATCTTAGCATGAATGGATGTACATAAAATTGATATATTATTTTAATTGTTAGCATAATTTTATGTTATTGTTTGCTAATATATGTGTTACACGATTGATATATAAGAATGTATTTTGATATCGTGCATTTATTGCAAGTGTATTATTTTCTACTAGGCTTTCACGAGTCAAACTCATTTTTTGGGGTTTAAGGTAAATTATGATGTACAACTACGAAGCATATGCGAAATGCTTAGGCGGTATCGAGAGATATTCTTTTTCTTTCTTAAGGATAGTTTTGAAAAAATAATTATACTCTGATATGATATGTATTTTAAAATATTGAAACTGAATTAAATCTTAATGTTTATATTTTAATTTAGTTATAATAATTGATTGTATTATAATCGGTTCAGAATGTATAACCCAAAGAAAAATATTATTTTTGTTGTTTTAAAAAAAAAAAAATTAGGGTTAAAATTTTGGGACGTTATACACCCTGACTTGAACCTAGTCAGGTCAAGGTGAGCACTACCATAGGCTTTCCCCCTCGAGGAGTTTCAATGGGTCAGGGTGGGCACATGCCCACCCTCATCCTAACGTGGCTCGACCCTGTAGAGATAATATATGACAACAATAATGGAAGATGTTGACAGTTTTAAGCCAAGAAAATACTTGTTATATCCGTCAAAGTGACTCCCAAAGTTTTACTTTTGCAGCTGGGAAAATCACTAACAAGGCATAAGTTTGGGTGGTAAACCATGTATACGGGCAATGGTATTTTAAGCTGATCGTTAAGGTACTTTTTTATCTTGCATGATGATTTAGGTATGTTTTTTCTTGCCAGTGAAAAAAAAAATTGTTTTCTACACAGGCCACCATTTCGAACTTAAGATGAGATCTAGGAATATCTCTTAAACCCATACACCCATCTTCACCTCTTTCATGCTACTCAAGTTTTTTGCTACATACTCCAAACATGGTGAGGAATTAAGAGGAGTTGAAGGGCTGAATCTTTAGGATGAGCCCACAACAACTCCTTTAAAATCTATTTTCCTTGAAATCCAGTATTTATACTTCTCTCGACAACTTGCAAATCCCTCCAACACCAGTTCCCAGACAGATCCTACGTCGACTCACCTAGCCAGGTGTACGTAGTATATATATATATATATATATATATTTGGGCTATAACTTGAGGTCATTATTTGACACTTGCATGAGTGGTGAAGCCCTGTTTGGTGGTCATAATTATGAAAAACTTGGGCCTCGGCTTATATTGTTTAAGATCCACTTTGGGTGGTAGATGGCCCACCATGTGGACCACCAAATATTAAACTCAACAGATGAGTTTGTTGTGCACATCGATCACATATTTTTGCATGAAAACTCAACATCAATAAAGTAGTTTCACCCTATGTTAGACGATCTTTAATAAATTTAATCTGGCCCCATTGCAAAAGGAAGATGACCTATTAAAACTCTCAATTAAATAATCTTTAGCAACAACCCACTCCAAACCAATTGAAAGTCACCTCTTCTCCAGGTAATCCTGTATATTGGGTCCATATTTCTAACACACACTGTTTTCATTTATGGATAACTGAAAAGGTTTTACTTAAAAAAAAGGGTACGACGGTTGGCTGACATTTTAAAAATATCACAGCATTATCACTAGATATTCAAGGAATGTGATAATCTAAACTGTTTCGTGAAATTTTCAATTATTTCCAGTATATCACGATATTATTGAGATTTTATCATAATTTTTTTTTTTTTATATTTTTAAATATTATATTTCCTTGCCCAAACAAACTTGAGAATGAGATATGTGATACTAGTTCTATATATCAACTGTTAAGACTCAAGCAGGATGATTTTTTTTTTTAAGCAAGATTTTACCATAAATGTCTGCTCAAAATAAGTGGACCTTGATAGCGTGCACTAAGGACCACCCATATGTCACATGAACACGCCATTTGATGGATGGAGCGTCACACATCACGTGGCACAGCCAACAATGCTTGAGTATCAATTTTGAGCAATATTTTTAGCATTAAATAAATTTTGTATATTAAAATATTACAGAAATACTAATTTGATAATTAAAAAAAATTGCTTTTTCATATCCTAGTTTTTTGAAAAATTAGTAAATTTGTATCTCGTAGATGTGTCAATTTCTATACATCCTTGTGTTGAATGTTATGCCAAGAATCTCACCCAGCGTTTACAACCACAACCCCCTTTGTACTGTAGTTACAGTAGCAGTTGGACCCACAGAGGGTGGGTTTTTGTGGTTGCAAATGGTAGGTGAGATTGCTGAGAGGATCTGCTCTCTCGATACTATCATCTTACTAGATAGGGATGCACACCAGCCGGGTTTGAACCCATTTTGGGCTGGCTCGGCTCGGCTCGGCTCAGCTCGTAAAGAAAATCTTGTTGTCCAAGCTCGGCTCAAGCTCTAGCCGATCGAGCTAAAGACCTTTAATTTAAAAATGTTTTTAAACTTTTTAAAATTTGTGTAAAATACTTTTTTGAAAGAGAGGTAAACAATGGGATTTAAACCCATGCCACTTTCAAAGATGGCCAATAACTTATCTCTTAAGGTTAGACATTACTTTGTGATCATGTTATGAACAGAATGCATACATGTATAAAATCTATTTTTTTATATAACTATGTGAGCTGAGCTTAATCGGGCTTACCGAGCTTATCTGAGTTGGACTGCCTGTTCAAGCTTGGCTCATTTCCGTGTACCGAACCTGAATCCTTGTTCAAACTCAGCTTATTTAATTTTTTGAACGAGTACGAGCCGAGCTTAAGCGGGTCGAGCCCGAGCTAGCTCGGGTCGTCATGCATCCCTCTAGTCCTAGAAGCTTAGAACTCCTATGCTTGTAAAAAGAGAAGATAAAAAAAAAAAAAAAACTACAAGTGGTCCTTGACAGATTCGCATGGCTCATGAGAATCTAGGCAAGAGCCTCTGTTCATTTCCTGACCAAAAATGAGAGTAGGTCACATATGGAAACCCAAATGCTACCTGCCAATGGCAGTTTGCAGCTTTCGGTCATCGAACTTTATGACTAAACTATTAATAAAGTGCACATACGGCTACCATTTAATAGAAATGTATTCACAAATTATTGTACTGCTTTACAAGTTGTCAAATTATGCTTACAATCATATGGGGAATAGATTAGGATTCCAAAATATGCAAAAAATTGGTAGGACAATGGTAGTGGCTTTTGTCATTACTGAAAGATGGTTGTCATTAACTTATTGTTATCAATATTTTTAACATTATTATTATTATTATTATCTTTTGTTGCTATTATGTCAGTGAGTTTTAGGCAATGCTATCACTATCAGTGCGTATCGGCCGATAATGCGTCGTATCGGCAGAAAATCGATACACTAAAGGATGAGCGTTTATGCATTTAGGATGGGAAGTGAGGCCCTTTCTCCTTTATATTTACACTAAAGGATGGATTTGGCAGCTACCACCTCCCAGAGGGCAGGGGTAGCTGGCAAAGCAGCTACCGTTTTCTCAAATGCATAAACTCCATAAATGCTCATCCCAGCTACCGATCCCAAACAGGCTCGTATTGTCCGTTGAAGACTGAAAATGCTTGACCTTGTAAAAAATAAAAAAGTAAACAGTGTGAACTTTTGATGATGAAGGTAATTATTGTAACATATGATTTAACCTGAGTTAAAGGACAATAATAAATTCAGACCCTTGTTCAACAGTTTTTAAGAAAAGTTTAGTTCATATTTGAAATTTCAGAATGGCGTAACCATATTTGGAATTATAGGCAAAAGATTGGCCCGTAAATGAAATTTTCCTATTTTTATTTCAATGGTTTTTACTTGGTGATCATGAACAAACTTTGAGGCTACGCTATAAAATCTTTGAAAATCTGAAAAGCTATCAGTACTCGTGTGAACTGTGTAGAAGTCTGGTGGCATCGTGATTCACTGTGAAGAAAAGGCAAAGGTGGGAAGAAGTAAAAGAAAATGGGATCCCTTCTCGCTTGGACAGATCACTAAAAAACGAACTTCTAGAAATTTTAGTCAAGTTCTCCCCAGGAGATCAACTCTTTGTGTGATGTCCTGCTTCTAATTTTAATTTGCTAAAGCGCTTGTGCTAAGGATGGCTTGGCTGTATGGAAAAAGAAATATTTCTCCACTCCCCAATCTTCTTTTCATCAAGATGTGAAAAAGTTATGCATTGCAATGTCCCTGAAAACTACCAAGCATGGTCACAAAATGTTAACTGTTTTTTGAAAAAATCTTGATTTTATTTCTCTTTTCAAAAAAACAAAAGAGAAAATCTTGCGATTTTATTGAGAAATTTTCAAAAACCTTAAATATGGCAGGCAGAGCCAGCGCGACTAGGCCTTTGATCCTAGGGATGGTTTTTCCATGTAAATATAAAAAAAAATAAAAAATCTTCTGTTTTGAGATTGTCATGTCTTTATCGTGACATTATTGCACTGTTAACATGGCATTTATATATTTTTAATATTTTACATATATATATATATATATGTTTAAAATTTAGATACACCAATGTTTTTTGGGGACTTTTCTGAGAAAAAAGTTTATCGCAAGATTTTCTTTTTCTAAAAAAAAAATCCCGAGAAAAAGACTTGGGATTATGCCATAACGCAAAGTAAAGACTTTGAAGTTTGAACTGCCCTGTTAATTTAGTCATTGCCTTATGTGTCGACTTTACTGTTTGATAGTCAAGCTAGGGTTGGCCTAGTTGAATTTGAGCCTGAGATCCAAGGGTCACTATCTTTTCTGTAGCAACTTCCAATCTGTTTTATTTAAGGAAAAAGCAAGAGATTTCATGAAGAAAATGTACCGCTAAGAGATGAGGGTATTAATTTTGAATTAGAATCCTGTAGCTAGACTATAAGAAATGACACCACAAATTGACTTGGCTTTCATTTGAATAAAATTTCACAAAAAATGAAACCCATGATTGTACAAGAAATATTGTCCTAGTCTAGAACGCACATTCAATAGCCCATGAGAGTAATACTGATCTGGTTGGGGGCAGCCCATAACATCATCAAGCTGAACGGTTGTCACCAGTTTGAAAGCTACAGCGTGTGTTTCTTGATGCAAGGCCGAGGCTGGGTGTACTTCCTAGTGAACAAGGAGAACCTAAGGGGTTGTTTGATGGCTTGTCCAAGATTAGATGAAATGAACAAACAGATTTTGTTTGTTCCGTTCTTTTTGTTCAAAGTCCAACAAATGTCCGTTGTTTGAGGGAGAAGAATGAAGAAGAAGAAACCCTAATCAATGGAAAAAAAAAACCTAATCAAGAAGAGAATCCTGATTAATAAAATCAAACAAAAACTTAATCTATAAAAATCAAATAAAAACCCCTAATATAAGAAAACCCTCACATATGAAAACCTAAAAATGCCCTAAATTTTTTTATTCAAACCGAAATAAAAAAAAAGAGAAGAAAAAAGAAGAAAAGTGGTACCTTTGTCGGAGGCCTCATCCCTGGCGTCGGTGATCTCGACACCGGTGACCCTCTGGCTGCAAAGGAGAGAGAGAGAGAGACGAAAGAAACATCAACATTACTAAGACAGGGGATCAACAAAAAGTTGAGCCCACAAAAACAAAAAGCAACAACAGACGCAAAACAAAAGGCCGAAAGCACGACAAAACATAAAAATAGAAGAACACAAAGATCAGCCAGGGTCTTGAGGAAGAGAAGGTTGTTGAAGGGAGTGGATAACATGGGAGGAGAGGCACAAAATTGCGTACACATCAGCCAAGATGCAATGGATGAGCTTATTGAAAGCAACCAAAATTTGACGGAAGATCGCATTGTTGCGAGTCATCCACACAACCCACCAAGAAGTAAGAAGCCAAGCTCTTCAGATCAGCCGCCACTGCTTGCAACTGTGAACCCGTGGCGAACTCCACAGAAGGTCGAGCGTGAAGGATTCCTGTGTCATGACTACTTCAAGCTGATTTCACGTACTTTTAAAGAGATTCACAAAGATTGGGCAGGTCCAAAACAAATGGATTCTTCAGCCGCTTGGCAAATGACACACCTACTTGGATACCGAAAACCCACCTTCTTAAGAAAGTTATATGTTTGTACCCTATCGTGTAAAATTAACCAGGCTAAGAATCGAGAGCTGGGAGTTGGCCCATTGGCCCATAAAAGATGCTTAATAAGTCAGTCAGCCCCAAGAGGAAGAAGAGACCAATATAGAGTTTTGGTGCACAAAAACGCCGCTAAGCGCAATTGCCTATTGCAAAAACTGCGCATCAGGACCGGGATCACTATCTTGGATGAGGACGAAAGACATAACCTTAAGCCACATGCGACGCAAGTGCGAGATATGAAGCTTGCGGGGACGACAAATATAATGGATTGACTCAAGAAAACCGTACTTAGCATGTAGTAGAGAAGCATACGGATTGCCTGGATGGTGCGTCATTCAACATTGCTTTACGATAAAAGCAATACTCCTTAGTCTGGGAGCGAAGATCCTCAGACCAGCCATACGCCTGGGTAACACCAACGAGTTTCATCTAACTAGGTGGTGCTTAGTCCGAAGGTGGCAACCAGACCAAAGAAAATCTGCCATCAAACTGGAGAACTTCTTCTCTACACCCTTGGGCATTAGAAACATGAACATAAAAAAATTTTAGGATAAAGGACAAGACGTGTCTAATAAGGGTAAGCCGACCGGCGATGAAAAGATAGAAAGTTTGCCAAAAAAAAAATTTGGTCTGGACTTTTTGGATAGTGGCAGTCCAAGCGGCTGAGGGGATGCACTTTATTTGTAAAGAGAGAGAGAGACCAAGATAGGAAATAGGTAAATCCAAAATTGCGTAGCTAAAAATCTGTTGTTCGATAACTAGCAAGGAAGATGAGGCATTGAACATGAAGAGAGAGAGAGAGTCGGGGGACCCCTACCCCGACTTTTTTTTTAACGTGTTCCCTGTGTTTTGTAACAGGGAGAGGGGTGTTACAAAAATAACACCTTTTTAAGGATGTTGTGGATGCTATTCCGAGCGTCCACCGCATCCAACGTTTGTTGAAATCAGTGTCCCCCATGTTCATGTCATCCCATTTAAGGCGGAGGACAGTGATTCAAACATACCCTAAGGTTTTATATCGACATTCACCGAGAACAAGGCACAGGTTGAATTTGAATTGTAGGGTGAGGGTACTCACCATGGCTTTTTATGCCCCCCGTGCGGAGACCAAGTCTCCAAGTCCGCACAGCGGTTTCCCTGTCAAAATATGAAAAGAAAAAAAATCCAATAAGAAACTCCACAATGTTTTCAACAGAAGTCTCACCAAAGCTGCCAATCACATTTTTCGTTAGTGTATGCATGGGAGGTGGCTGCAAAGTATCTTACAGAAAGTAGTACTCATGAGAATATAACTATTGAGGGATCCATTTTAAGGCACATCTGATTGACATGTTCCACGTATTATATCCTATATAATGTACCAATTTATATATAGCCAATTCATTTTCAAAGTTAAGTATGTATGTTTTGAATTGAATATGTGAGCCCTTAGATTCGGATGGCCAGAACTAAGGAATGATGACTCGCATGTTTCAGCCCATGTGACAGCGTGCGCTTGCCTGTGTCAGCGGCAAGGCACGTTTGGCCTTTTAACCGGAGGTGCTTGCCGGTATGGGACGGCTAAGTGGCTATTGAATGAGCGATGACCTTTTTAAGAAAAACAATGTGATGGTTTTGGTTGTGCTAGAACGACTAGAAGATGCATGGAAAAATGATTCCTAACATGGCCGATTGGTGTGAGTTTATGATTACAACAAATCTACGTTAGCTGCCTCAGGTTTCAAATAATTTGACATAAACCACTCAAGTTTTAAGAGTTTGATAGCATTAACGCTGAGAGTTACTTTCTGTTCACCTAACTCTAGCTAACTCTTATTTCTTCTATTCCATGACATAGTTGGGAAATTAAGGGCCTTCCTTGTTTTACCACAGTTATTCAACCATTTAAACATCAGTAGGTTTCGAACTTGCAACACCCCCCACCCACCCCCGGTTGATAACTCTAGCTAATTCTTAAAAATTACAGTTTTATCTTTTCCTTGGAGCAAATAAGATGGTGATTGAAAGAATGAAGATGACAGCTTTGTTGGTATAGAAGCAGAGAGAGAGGGGTCAACTTGAGGGACCCACTAGTTATTTTGAGTAAAAAATAAGACAGGTGTCAGGCCATTTGTTAGGGTTTTACAATAGCAGTGTAAAACAGCATTTTACCTGAACCGCTCACCCCCACGTAGTTGGTTTGGGCATTCAATACCGGACCCCCTAATGCAGCTACTCTTCTTCTTATGCAACTGTAGCGGTTCAGAACATAGGTAATTTTGTACATGTTATATCACGAAGGGTACCCCTTCAATTCATTATCACAAATATAATAATGCATTCCATTCTCTCTCTCACAAAGCGTGCACTTCAATCTCATTATCACAAATATATAACAGTGCATTCCATTCCCTCTCTCTTTCCTCAGAGTTGTTGACATCCATGGCCTTGGCTGATATTTAAGTTGTGGGTTTTAATTCAACAGCTTAGGTTGGCATTAATTATTAAATTGATTAATGTTAGCCAACCATTATGCGCGGTGTAGAACACAGCAACGTTATCACAATTAGTTTCTGCACCGAATCAATTTTGAAAAAGTCAGAAAACCAGCTTGAGCCAGATCAAATCCTATCAGCTTGAATCGGTATGCTTAAAAAACTGATTTTAAAGAATCTCATAGTTACAAGCTGTCCTAGGAGGGGAAACGCGCTTCCGAAGTGAGAAGTGCCATGCTTCTCCTATAGAGGAACTCGTTTCCTACTCGCTTTTCAATTGGTTCTTCTACATCCTTTTTCTTTCCCACTCAATTCCTCTACATTTCCTCCTTGCTTCCTACTTATTTCTTGTGTTTTCATGTTAATATTTTTTTTTTTGCATTTCCCTCACTCCTCATTTCGGCATCCCTTCCTTCTTGTTTCCTATGTTTTTCATGTTAATATATTTTTTTTGTTTTTCCCTCGCTTCTCCCTCATTTCTTGTTTTTTTTTTGGCTTCTCACCTGCTTTCTCAATTGTTTCCAAAACAAATCCCCTTGATACTTTAACACTCACTTCCCCTTTTTCTATTTAGGCATTGCTTCCCCTATCCATTTTGCTTCTTAATAATGAAAAAAATCAGAAAAATAATTTAAAAAGACAATTGATTTTGATTCCAATGGGAAACAATCATGACTTGATGCTTTAATAAGTTTCTTTGCATATATGAGAGAGAGAGAGATTGCCAATCAACCTTATTAACCATATAAAAGTAGGGATTGATGTTTCACAAGTTCTGCAATACATTATATTTTGTGCCTGTACATAAATGCGAGTGACATCAACCTTTTCTAGTTTAAATGGTTTATTAAACAGGTAACCTGACTCTGACCCACCAACCCGTTTAATAAACAGGTTGGGTCGACATGACACGATTACACGACATAGTGACCAGTTTATTAAACGGGTTGATGGGTCGGAGTTAGGGTTAGATAAGTTAATATATATAAACGGGTCGGCGGGTTGACCCGCCCGTCTAACCGGTTTATTAAATGGGTCAAACGGGTTGGCAGGTCGGAATTAGGGTTAGATAAGTTAATATATATAAAAATGGGTCGGTGGGTTGACAGGTTCATGTAAACGGGTTGACCCGCCCGCCTAACCCGTTTATTAAACAGGTCAAACGGGTTGGCGGGTTGGCATACCCCTAACATGAACACGACACGTTTAATAAACGGGTTAGGCGAGTCGACTCGTTTACGACACGAACCCGTTTAAGCCAAACCTTAACCCAGCTAAGAAGCGGGTTGGCGGGTCGGGTCAAATTTTGCCACCCCTAGTCGCTTGTAAGATGAAAAAGAGCACAAGGGGGTTGGCATAGTGGGGGTGGGGCCTGGACACTAGATGGGTGGTTAAGGTTCGATTCTCACGGGTTCTCCTCCCTACACAAGCCAACACCCTGCAATAGGTGTCGGGGGTAGGAGGCCCTAGCATCGGAGTTTATGTCATCGGTAAGACGACCACATATATGGCAGGTTGAGCCAGCACGACCAGGTCTTCCTCCCGAATGTATTTTGATGGAGTTATAAATAATAAAACAAAAGATGAAAAAGAAATGAGATATCAATTTGCGTCAAATTTATTAATGTTTTTTGTTAGTTGGTCAGTCTCTTTCATTTTAAAAGCTGAAAGAGAAAGCACTTTTTTTTATAGTTTGAAAGAGAAAGCATTTGATCCAGCAGAATAGATAAAAAAAAACCTTTGGGCATAAACAAGTACACAACGTGCATTTTAAAAGTAAGAACTTCATGGTACTTGGTCAGAAGGAACATTTCCTACAAAATAACATCCCTCTTATCTAATATTACGCGACTATGCTATTGCCTAGCATGTATTCAAATGAGCAACGTCTCTCTCTCTCTCTCAAATGTTGTATCTTTCAGTGATGTGGCGCAGGTGTGTACCATGGAGGCAGGTACCTCTTCATTTTCGGCGGTTAAGATAGGTTCGCTTTGGGTACCGTTGAAGGCATCCAGTGTCGTCTGTCCATCCCATGATGTCGGTCGGTCGTCAGAGTTATACCGCTCGTATCCTAAAGCGTCCATCGAGAAGCGTCCTTCCAAGCCGACAATCTGTCTCATCCGCCCTGATGAATTAATGAGTAAAACTGCTTTCGAGATGGAGTGTGGGTCCACTTGCGTTGAGAATTTTTCGGGCTCTATATGTTCATCTGGTTTGCCTCTTCAACTATTGGGCCGCCAGCACGATCTTGCGTCTGGGAGTTGTGCTGCATCTGTCGCCCATGATGGATCCTGGGCCCGTTCATTTTTCGATCATCATGGGAGCTTGTGTTCAGTCGATTCTATAATTCGTATTCTGACGATATTCCTACCATGCAAAGGCGTCCTGGTGTGCATGGGGTCTGCCCCAACGTGTGTTTTGGGTTTTACCTGCGTGGTCTCGTTGTCACCTTGCATGCTGCACCCAACTCACTTTTTGAGTTCGGTGGACTGCTTGCCCGATCAAGACGGGGGTTGTCCCATGGAGGGTTTCGGAGCATCGGTTCAGGGAAACTCGGGGGCCTCCTGCTTGCAACCAGTGCATCCACAACCTTGCCCAGATTCGTCAAGTTCGGGAGGTGAGTCGCAGGGGGTCGATGACTTGTTTGACATATGGGGTATGTCATTCGTCGAGGCTGTGCAGGCACTAGGAGTGCAGATTTCAATCGGGCAGCTTTCTTCGATCCAACAACAGATTGTTCCTCGAGCACGATCGGCAGTCAGGGTCACAAATAGTCTTCGTAGAGCTAAATCATTGGCACGTTCGCAAGCCCAGATTCAGGCAGATGGCTCCAGCTCAGTTCGACGCTCAGCCAGGCAAAGGCGTACTAGGGTGTTGTCTGATTATTTATCATGAAAATGTGTATTTGGAATACTAGAGGCATGAATTGCCCCCGTAAGCGGTTGTTTTTAGCTAATTGGATTAGGTATAAAAGTCCGGATGTCGTTGCAATTTGTGAAACCAAAATGGAGGATATTCCATTATCAGTGGTATCTTTCTTATGGAGAGGTGCGGCATATGCTTTTAAACCGTCCGTTGGGTTTGCTGGGGGAATCCTGGTTCTTTGGAAAGCTTCTCTTAAGGTGGCGATAGTAGATATTGGTCTTTATTCAATCTCCCTTTCTGCAAACTTGTTGTCGTCGCTGCAAGATGTTGTTCTCACCTTTGTGTATGGTCCTGTCGTGTCTACTTCGCGACCAATGTTTTGGGCTGACTTAGATCGAGTTCTGGTTATATTTGGAGCTCTTCAGTGTTTAGGAGGGAATTTCAATTGCCTGTTGTCCACGCAGGATTCTAGTTTACTGGTTCTTCTCAACCCCTCCATTAGGGGGTTTCAAGAGTTTGTTCAGCGGAACCAACTTTACTCAGTACCTCATGTGGGGGAGAAATTCTCGTGGTCAAATATGAGGTCTCGCCCTTGCTTGCGGATACTTGATCGTGTTTTTCTCTCCCTAGAACTATTTCACGCAGTTCCGGATGTCACTGCTTGTCTGCTGCCACGGACCATGTCCGATCATGGACAAATGACTGTTTCGTGGGGCGCCGGCTTCAAGGCGTGTCGTAGGTTCTTCTTTGAGGAATGGTGGCTTCAGATGCCAGACTTTCAGCAGTTGGTAGGTCAATCGTGGGCTCAACCTGCTACGGGATCTTGGGTGGCCATCCGCATCCATGCTAAGCTTCTTCGTCTTCGGAAACGTATTAAGGAATGGCTAAGTTTTAATAACCTGAACAAGTTTAGGCTCATCGGCCAGTGGGAAGCCGAGCTCTCCGATTTGGCCCAACGTCAGGTCGATCTTGTTGGTGTACCGGAGGGTCAAGTGCTTCAGTTGCAGGAGCGTATTGTCGTACTCTCTGCTCTCGTTGCAGAATGGAGAGCACGAGATGAGCTTAGATGGAAGTTGAGGGCTAGAGTTGCATGGTTGGCTAATGGTGATGATAATACACGTTTTTTTTATATGAACGCATCAAATAAATACAGTAAGAACCGGATACTCTCGATCGAGATCGATGGATGTCAGTTTGGTCCGCACAATTGCCTGCCAGCTATTACTTCTTATTTCTCCAGGTTGTATTCGGCCGACTTAGGCGTCGGGGGTGTCATCGGCGATATGGGCTATAAGCGGTTGGCGGCAAACCAATCAGTTTCTTTGCAGGTTAGATTCACTAAAGTGGAGATTTCGAATGCTATTAGCGAATTATCGGGATGGAAGGCACCAGGCCTTGATGGTTTTCACATCGACTTCTTTAAAGCATTTTGGTCAAGTGTTAAAACTGACCTGCTCCACTTGTTCGATGAATTCTATCGTAATGCGAGGTTGCCTAAACCATATCATGTGGCAGTCATCTCTTTGATTCCTAAGAGGCAAGGGGCGTTAGACATATCCAACTTCAGGCCAATTTCGGTGATGAGTGCTCTGTATCGCATTATATCTAAGGTGTTGGCTAATCGATTGCGCGCTGTCATTGATCAACTTGTTTCTCCGAACCAAGGTGCTTTTATTCCAGGTCGAAGTTTGCAAGGATCTTTTATTTGTGCAACTGAGCTTCTTCACTCTTTACAGTCGACTGGATCACCGCACTTCATGCTAAAATTGGATTTTCACAAGGCTTATGACAGTCTGGCATGGGATTTTCTGATTGAATCTCTAACAAATATGGGGTTTGGCAGCCGGTTTATAGCATGGGTTAAGGAGTTGGTCACAAAATTCGTATCATCAGTTTGCATCAATGGAATGAGAGGGGAAGAATTCAAGTTGGCTAGAGGTGTACGACAGAATTGTTCTCTAACACCTATCCTTTTTAATATCGCGGTAGATGGTTTACCTATTCTCATGAAAAGGGCAAAAGAAACAGGCTTCTTGGAATCCTTGGGCATTCATGGTTTTGTTGGTCACACAATTCAATATGCAGACGATACTTTAATATTTGGACATGCGAATGTTAATCAAATGTCCAGGTTGTGCTTCATTATTAAAGTCTTCGCTGCAATTTCAGGCCTTCGCCTGAACGAGAGTAAGTGCGCTCTGGTCTTACTCAATGTTGATTCTCTTCTCCAATCGGCTGCTGCAAGGATCTTCAACTGCCCAATATTTGACCTTCCTGTCAATTTCTTGGGTCTATCGTTGCACTCTCTGCAGCTAACAGGAACTTCTACTTGGATGTCTACCATAGAGCGGGTGCAAGGGAGATTGCAGGCTTGGAAGGCTCGATATTTATCTTTTGCGGGACGAGTGACGCTCATTTGCCATGTTTTAGCCAGATTATCAGAGTTTCGAATGAGCATGTCTATTATACCGACGATAGTAGAGCAGACGATTAACCGTTTGCTTTCGCACTTCCTTTGGTCTGGGAATGTGTCGCACAAAAAGTACCCGTTTGTTTCTTGGCAACAGATCGTTCTCCCGAAGCAGCGATGCGGCTTGGAGATTCCAGCTCTGAGAAAGAGGAGCATCGTTTTAGTCTTGAAGTGGGCTTGTGAAGCTTCCACATCTCAATCTTCTTGGGCTACGTTTGTTAGGCAAAAATATGGTAGTCTACATGAATCCTTTTTTTCCACACCCAGTTTAGTGTGTCACTCGTCCCTCTGGCTGGAGTGGCGGAAGACACTTTGATCCTTCAGTGGCAGAGATCTTAGGCCGGTCCATGGCCTGCCGTGGCTTCACTGGGCCATGGCGAGCGAAGATAGGTTCTCCATTAAGCAAGTTTACCATTCCTTGTTGTCGTTCGGGATGGACTGGTTTCCCAGTGATTGTATGTGGGGTAAGGGGTCAGCTCCAAGGGCAAAAGCTTTGGTGTGGCTTGTGGCTCGGGACCGTGTTCAAACCCAAATTAATGTCAGGAAACGGGGAATTCAATTTCCAAGCATGTGCGTTCTTTGCGAGAAGGCTGTAGAGGATACGACTCACCTATTTTGGTTCTGCCCGGTCGTTCTAGACTTATTTTTTCAAACTTGGGGTGCGTCACCTGTTCAAACTCGTCCGTGCTTCGTTATTCGGGACCTCTTGCTTGGTCCCAGGATTGTACGACAAAAAAAAAATGGAGATTATTGTGGCGGGTTTGGTTGCTTTCAGCATGGTGGGTCATATGGACCGAAAGAAACGACATCTTTTTCAGGGGCATCAAATTCGATTTCGGAAGGCTTCGGCAATGGGTCATGTCTGATGTGTATCTGGCTCTTAAGTTACATAGTAGGGGGGAGGGGCTGATCGACTTGTACTCTGATCTATGCACAATCACCATCTAGATTGTGGTTGTTTTGCTCTTATGTTTCTCTTTTGTCTCTCCCATCCAATATTCTGTTGGATGTATTTTGGTAATGTTGAATGGTGAATGTTCTCTCTCTCTCTCTATCTATATATATATATATATATATATATATATATATATATATATATATATATATATAGGCTAATGATATGGTGCTCTGGGTGTACCTATTCCCACCTAATAGAAGCTTTAGATTTTCAATTTTTTTGAACTTTTTTAGTTGATCGGACCCTATAGATATGATCTACAAGCATTATTTAACAGAAAACAAGTTTTGGATCATGTGATTATAGCATAATGTTAGTTTTTGAAGATATTTAAAAAACCAATGGCTTACAATATATAAAAATTTGATTACTTAAAAAATCTTGTTTTTATGTTAAAAAAACATGATCTCAACCATGATTCTTATCAAATAAACTACGTTGAATACATCAATGGTAATGAGAAGATGCAACCTGCAACTATGATTTCTAGTATGTAAGAGTAGGTGCTCCAGAAACACAGTAGCATTACTCTCTCTCTCTCTCACACACACATATATATATATATATATATATATATATATATATATATATATATATATATATATATATATATATATATATAAGTCCTTTTTCTCGTTTTGCCTCATAGTTTTGAAGTCATGCTCGATTTAGTAGGAATCAATTCCTGGATCATGTTTTTTTGACAAAAAAAATATAATTTTTATGAGCCGGGAAAACTAGTACCTTCATAGCCATTGATTTTGGATCACCGGAAAAACCTGTATACAGGTCAGATTCACGGTGTTCCAAAAGCGGGTTCCCACTAAACAAAACCTATAAATCACATATATGGTGTTAGATGTGAGAAAAAATGCCAAAAACAATAATTTTTGAAGGGGCAGAACGAGAAAATGGGCAAAACGAGCGCATTACTCTATATATAATAACATACTTGTGTCTAATATTACCAAGACTGCCATTGACATATATTTCAAAGTAGTAGAACTCACATTCAAATCATCATCACCCACACTCTCTCTCTCTCTCTCTCTCTCTCTCTCTCTCTCTCTCACACGCATATACACACAATTATTTCAGAGACATGATATCAGTAGATTACGGTACTTGGTACAAATAGATGACACATGCCAAAGAATATTACAATCCTACTCATTCAGAAATGGGCACCTCTCAAAGGAACTTTGTCATTGCTCAGGCTAAAACTTTGGCTTGGAAAGAAGGAGCTCCATTATTAGATTCCTGTTGGTACCAATCACACGCTGGAGGATGCACAATAGCTTGTGTATTATAACATACATATCTTGGTATTAAGTTTTAACGAGTAAATCCGTAGGTCATTCATAGTCCTTTTTAATGAATTTCACTCTCTCTCAAATCATTTAACTTGGAAGCATACCCACAAGCACAATGAAACGTTAAGCCCTTTAAAAAGTATTTTAGCAGCATTCAACTAATTGAAATAATGAAAAGACACTTAAAAAATGATGGCATTTTTTTAAATATAAACTTGCATTTATGGATATTGTAGGTCTCTCACACATACATGCGTGCACACACACACACACACATATTTGATACTTGTGAAGGATGAGAAAAAAAGTGAAAATGAGAAAAAAAAAGAGGTAAATAAATGAGAAAACCATTTTCAAAGATAAATAAATGAGAAAACCATTTTCAGTCAGGGTTGGACAGTGCCTCCCAGCAAGGCTGGTATTAGCCTGGCCATTTCTTTGCCAGTGGCTTGCCGGAAAAGTGAAAAACGAAAAGAAAAATAGGCTATTTTCAGCCAGCCACTAATTGAGAAATAGCCCATCATTTTTCAAAAATAGTGGCGATTTTGAGAACATATAATTACTTTTCTTTGGGATAACAAAGTTATAATTTTTACTTTTCAATTTCAAACTATTAAAATGTGCTTTGTTATTGTTTGAAAATGTGTTCAATTTTTTTTTTAACAAATGTCTCACCCAACTCCCTAATAAAAGGTAGATTGTTTTTAAAGGGACAATGTTTGCACATTTGACACCCTGGTGAAAAACTGTAATATTTTTATTGTTTTTTAGTTTTTTTGCACATCTTACCATCAGATATGATATACATATTAAGTTTAATAGAAAATGACCTTTGGATCTTGTTTTTCTGACGTAGATGTCAGATTTTTACAAGGGTTGAAAAATAACAGCCTACCATGTACCAAAATTTCAAGCCTAAAAAAACATTTATTTACTTCAAAAAACTATGATCCAAGGGCCGATTCTTACTATTTTGACCATGCCGAACATCGAAAAACTATTGTTTGGGTTTTCATTTTTTATATTCACATTCGACTATTTGGATTCGGGTCAAGTCTATTGATGGCCCCTGGATCTTGTGTAGTAGCACGATCCAGGACTGTATGGTAACCATGTTTAGGGTTGCAAATTTTCTGTTTGGGATGAATGTACCAGATGAAATGTGAGTCCACTTAATCCATTTTGGTAAACAAAATCATATCCGAATAGTAATCGGGCTTTGATTTCTGTTTAGCGTTCTTGCATGTGAGTTTCAATCCAATACAAGTTCGACATGACCCGACTTGATCATATATAAATATAAATTCGATTAGGCCATGTTCTAATTAGATATGTGTTCCATATAAGGTTTGTTCATCTTAGTCTGAATGTCAGTAAATTTTTTTTTTTTAATAAGGAGGACGTTGCTAGTAGGGGTGGGCATGGGGCCAGGTCCGGCCCGGCCCAAATCCATTTGTAAATAGTAATAATTAACAAGTTCTCAACTTTTCATGCACTCAATTAATTATCTTTCTCGTTTTCATAAAATTAATATAACTAATTAGGTAAATAATAATAGTTACCAAGTTACTATGCAATAATTAATTTTTTATTTTTATGTTATTAAAAATTAATAAATAACTCAACCCCATCAGGCTGGCCCGACCCACATATATAACGGGTAGGGTTTTGGCCCGGTACCTAAGAGGCCCGGGCCTAAAACCTTGGCCCAAACCTGCCCCATGGTAGGCTGGGTTGGCTTGGCCCATCGGACTTTCCGGCCTGTTGCCCATCCCTTGTTGATAGAAAGCTATGTCACTAATGTGCCCACCTCCCTAAGAGGTAAACCTCGAGTGGGATCGAGAGCATATCAGGTCAAACAATGGGTGACATTACCAAACTAAAACACCACTAGAACGCACCACGTGTCCTAACTGGTTCTCACTAAAAAAGATGGTGTAACAGAGTTGTTACTGCCATTAACCCCATTTCTTTTCATTTTCCGTCTCTCTCTCTCTCTCTCTCTCTCTCTCTCTCTCTCTCGACCTCGGTCAGTTTTGGATGTGATTGCTATTTGTGAAACAAAGATGCAAGAGGTTTCTATTGCTTCAGTTTCAGAGTTGTGGAGGGGTGCAAGCTTCTGTTTTAAAGTGGTTGTTAATCGTGATGGGGGTATTTTAATTTTGTGGAAGTCTTCATTGGGGCAGCTCAAGTCGACCTCGGTCAGTTTTTGATTTCCATCGCTTTCACTGTCCAGGCTCTGAACCGTATGGTCGTGCTTACTGCGGTGTATGGCCCAAATTGTGCTTCTAGAAGATCATTGCTATGGGAGGATCTGAACTGAGTGCTCACTCTGGTTGGTGATTGCCATATTCTATTGGAAGATTTTAATTGTTTATTGTCCATTCAAGATTCGAACAATTTAGTGATGTCTAATCCGTCGATCAGAGGATTCCAAGATTTCGTTGCCGCAAATCAACTATACCCCATGCCATTGTCTGGAGAAAGGTTTACTTGGTCTAACCGACGGACACGACCATGTTGTAGGGTGCTAGATAGAGTCTTAATTTCAACTGGATTCCTCAAAATCATCCCAGATATAAAGGGGTGGATTATTCCCCCAACCGTGTCCGACCATGGTCAGGTGATCGTGCAATGGGGAGGAGGCTTTAGATCAGTTCATCGATTTTCTTTCGAGCAATGGTGGTTAACTGAACCAGAGTTTCATTCAGTGGTTGAGGGGTCGTGGACTTCGAGGTTTCATGAAGACAGGGCTGCTATCCGATATCAAAAGAAGCTTTTGCGCCTAGCTAAGGATATTAAACTTTGGTTGCAAAGGCAGGCTGTGAGTAAGTTTCATGAGATGACTGAATGGCAGGCAGAGATCTCATCATTGTTCACCCTATTATCTTCCACCGAAGGATTGTCGGACGAGCAGTTGAAGGAGTTGCAAAGCAGACTTGCTGATTGAACGACGTTATTGAAACGTTGGAGGATAAAAGAGGAGTTGAAATGGAAGCAGCGTGCTCGGGTGAAATGGTTGGAGGCAGGGGATGAAAATACTCATTTTTTCCATTCATGTGCTTCTGATCAGTTTAGACGAAGTATCCTTCAATCGATCACAATTGATGGGGTGTTATGGGAAGGGCAAAATCTTCTGTCGTCGATCTCTAACTATTTCGAGAAGCTTTATTCTGTTTCGCCAAATATGGGAGGTAATATTGGGCATGAGGCATTTCCTTCTCTTCAACCAGATCAGGTCTTAACCTTGCAACATAGGTTTTCAGAAGCAAAAATCATGAACGCAATTAAAGATTTGTCGGGTTGGAAGGCACCAGGACTATATGGTTTTTCTGTAGATTTTTTCAAAGTTTTCTGGAGAGTAGTGAAGAGTGATTTGTGTACAGTGTTTGATGAGTTTAATCATAACTCTAGACTGCCTAGGTAGTGTCATGTCGGATTAATCTCTCTTATTCCAAAAGAAAGCATCGCCACAGATATTATGCGCTTCTATCCCATTTTCATAATGGGAGCCTTGTATCGTATAATCGCAAAGGTCTTAGCATCAAGACTAAAATTGGTGGTATCTAATCTTTTCTCTGATTTTCAGTTTGCGTTTATTTCAAATAGAAGAGTTCAACAATCATATATATCGGCTTTAGAGGTCATTCATTCCATGCACGAGAGTCGTACTCCTTACTTCGTGTTGAAGCTTGATTTTAATAAAGCATATGATTCTGTGTACTGGCCTTTTCTTTTGCAAGTGGTGAATCACATGGGATTCGGTAGCCGTTTTTCCAGATGGGTGTCAGAGCTCCTTACCAATGCACAAGCCATGGTGTTCATTAACGGGATAAAGGGTGAGCAATTTTCATTGCGGTGTGGCCTACGACAGGGATGTTCGTTATCTCTGCTTTTGTTTAATGCAGTGGCAGGACTTGCGGTGGTTCTTAGACGCGCGCATACAAGGGGCTTCGTACAGTCATTGGATATCCAAGGTTTTTTTGGGCATATTATACAATATGCAGACGATATGCTAGTCTTTGGAAGGGCTTCAGTGCAACAGATGCTCCGCGTAAGGCTTATTCTCATATTTTTCGCAACTTTGTCTGGGCTGAGGCTCAATGAAAATAAGTGTTCAGTTACGCTTCTAAATGGCGATCTGACCAGTCAAAATGCGGCGAAAAAAATTTTAAACTGCGCTTTAGGGCTGTTGCCGATTAAGTACTTGGGGCTACCCCTACAAGTCAAGGCAACCTCTAAAACATCATGGGCACCGGTTGTTGACAAGGTGTGTCTTAAGCTTCAATCTTGGTGTGCCAGATATTTGTCTCTTGCAGGCAGAATTACTTTGATCAGGCATGTTTTGTCAACGATTCCAGAATTCTTCATGTCGGTTTGTGTCATGCCAGTCAATGTTGAGCAACAGCTTAAGCGTGTCCTGTCAAATTTTTGTGGCATGGTGTAAATGGACCTTATAAGAGGCACTTGGTGGGATGGGACTCCATCGTTATGCCAAAGACTATGGCTGGCTTAGGAATTTTTGCTTTGCGTAAAAGGAGTGTGGCATTGGCTGTGAAGCAGTGTTGGTTGGTTCATAATTCACAGGATGCATGTGCAAACTTCCTCCGGCTGAAATATAGTCTAATTGATTCACTTGCTATGCGTCAGGGGGTTCGTGGAGCATACACATCGCATCTGAGGAAAATGTGGTTTAGGGCATTGCGTTTGTTTCATGATAGAGATTTGGACGTGGGGGTAAACAGTTCTTGGCTTCAATGGACAGTCTCAATTGTGGGAGTTTTCCAAGTCCACAAGGTCTACCCACTAAAAGAAAAATGCTACTTAGCGACTGAAATTTGCGACGGATTTTTTTCGTCGCCAATTAGCGACGGATTAGCGAGCGAAAACTATTTGTCGCTAATGTTTAAAATATTTGCAAAATTAGCGACGGAAATATCTTCGTCGCTATAGCCGTCGCTAATTAGCGAGGGATTAGCGACAACATTTTTTCGTCGCCAAAACACTACAAAAAAATGCTAATTAGCGACAGAATTAGCGAGGGAATTTTTTCGTCCCTAATCCATCGCTAATTAGCGATGGATTAGGGACGGAAAAATTTCCTCGCTAATTCCGTCGCTAATTTTCGTCCCACCTGAGGCACGAAATTTTCCCTCTCTCCGTTCAAAAATTTTCTGCCCTTTGTTCCCCCCCCGTTCAATTTAAACCATCTCCACTTGAGGCGCTTCTCAGGACGCCAGAAGCCCCGCTGATGACACACGCACAAAGAGTCGATCCCCACGAGAAGTCGCAGATGGAGCCGTCGTGGCTTCGCCGAAGCCGAGACGTCAAGGGGGCGACGAAGAGGAGGCGTTGGGGAGCCACTGCAGCCTGCCGGAGTCGAAGAAAGTGGTGACGAAGAGGTGGCTGCTGTTGGAGAGCCACTGGAGCCTGTCGGAGTCGCGAAGATCCGCGCGAAGAGCCTGCCGGAGTCGCGAAGAGCCTGCCGGAGTCGCGAAGAGCCTGCCGGAGTTGCAAAGATGTCATACTCGTTGCTTTTCCCCCTGTAGCTCGCGAAGATCCGCGCAGAGTCTCAACTGAAGCTGAGTGCCCCCGCCGTGAAGCTCTTCGGATGGTTCTCGTGGCAGACCTGAAACTTGAAGAGAGGAGCTCCCCCCGAAACACGCCACTGCCGTGAAGCTCTTCGGCTGGTTCTCGTGGCAGACCTGGAACTTGAAGAGGAGCTTCCCCCGGATCTGCGTGGAGTCGCAGCCTGCCGGAACGCGCCGGTTCTGTGCAAAAAATAGCGCCGGCAGCGAGCATTTTTTTTTTAAATTTAATGACGGATTAGCGACGGATATTATCCATCGCTAATTTAAAATGGCGAAGGACTCGCGATGGATCATATCCATCGCTAATCCGTCGCAAATTAGCGACGGACTTAGCGGCAGATAAGTTCTGGCATGGATTAGCGTCGAAAAATTCGCGATAAAAGTTTTCAGTCGTTAATCTGACGCTAATCCGTCGCTAAACAGTTTAGCGATGAATTAGCGTCGGATTAGCGACGAATTTAGGTCGTCGCTAATCCACAGGTTTCTTGTAGTGACCGTTCTCTTTTACCTACAGGTCCGAGCTCGATCCCCAAACATGCTTTATGGGCGAAGAGACCACCTCCGAGGACCAAGGTATTGGCTTGGTTGATTCTTTATGATCGGATACAAACCCATAACAATATCAAGAGGATGGGGTTTCAGTTTCCCAGTTGGTGTGTGCTTTGTCGACAGGCTGAAGAAACCACATAACATCTTTTTTGGTTGTGTGAAGTGTTTCGGGAACTGTTTTCTAAAACTTGAAGGGCTCCATCAGTTGTTGTGCGGGAGGGCTGCTTTGCGTTAGATCTTATCTTTGGCTCTGCTATAATAAGACGCGAAAAGAAGTGGAGGACTATTTGGAGAGTCTGGTTATTTACAGTGTGGTGGTTTATATGGATGGCCAGAAATGATGCTACTTTTCGGGATGTCCCGTTCAACCTTAACCGTTTGACTCATAGGGTCTTGGCTGATGTGTATGCTATCTTACGCATATATCTCAAAGACCTGCCTCTGCCTCCAACCGATCCTCATGTAGATGTTTGTGGTCCTTGATGAGTTTTCTGTTTTGTGTTCGGATTTTTCTGTTTTGTGTGTAAATGGTGTTTTCATGTAGTGATGTTGTATTTGTGCTTGTGGGACTCAACGCTTTGTTGAGTTTCATTTTTTAAGTAATGTTGATCGCTTTTTGGCTCTCTCTCTCTCTCTCACTCTCTGCCCACAGCTCTGAGTTTTCTTACGATCCTCTTTCCCTTCATACAAAACCCTCCCTCCTTGCCAACCGTAGAATTTGTTAGATTCAGAGTTGACCATTGGGTCTTATAATTAAAGGAATCTAATAACCACTAAGATAGTGAACCCTTGGGGTGCAGTTACAGTGAGGGTGGTTACTCGAGAGTAGGGTAAGTTATCCATAACTTGTGGTAAATCCCTTGCATTTTCTAGACTGATGGCAACACTAAGGAGATTAATCTATAAGGGTTCAGGGGTCTATACTAGAGATACAAGTTTGTAACAATAGAAGCAGAAAACCCCCTTGAAGCAAGCCATTAAATCCTCCTCCTCTCTATCTATCTTTCTCTCTGCTTGTAAATCCGCTGCATCTAATCAATATGGGTTTTCTCGACCCTCTCATGCAGAAGAGGAAAGAGACCACACAGTTCTCTCAGGTGATGCAAAAGAAGAGAGAGACCAACGATCGGGGAAACCACATACCAGTCGACCAGAGAAAAACAACTGACAATACCACTGAAGGCAAAGCCCTCAGATCCACTAAAGAACCAGAGGAAGAGGGCAATCAGCCATCCCTGCAGTGGTCAATAGAAAAAAAATATCCATGCAGATAAACCCCTCTCTCATAGCTCTCTCACAAATTTGTATCTCCACTGTGCAGTGGGTCGAATGAGCCTGACAGAGTTGTCGGAGGATGGCGGCTGATGAGGAAGGATGAAGGATGAGATGAAAGTTGTGCAACCTCCATGGCGTATTCAAGGTTGTCAACGACTATGCACACAACCAATGATTGTTTGGCAAGCGAGATACCAAGGTGTGAATGATGGTGAGGATCGATTAATACCTGCCTTGATCCGTCAAAACAACACCCATCCTTGGATCTTTGGTGGCTTCAGTGACATCACCGTCTCTGATGGGCAATGGGTGGCATGCTCGTACATCGCCTGGGTGCTTGCATTTTCTTCGCTAGTCCCCAACCATTGGAAGGCCACTCCCTATTTTCTCTCCTTCATTTCTCCCCTTTCTTCATATGAGATTTCAAAAACCTAACCTATATTGGTGGGAATTAAAAAAAATGGGTTAAAATTTTTGAAATTTGCATTTTAGTGATTTAAGTTTTATACAATTCCAAACAAGGCTCCTTTTTACTTTATATTAAAATGGGTAGTTAGAATTTATATATTTTTTAAGAGTCTACCTGAGTCTCTGTATTTGCAAGAAAGTTGTAAATTTTATGATATTTTTTAGAAAAAGGGTTTCGAACTTATAAATTTTCAGATAAGCTATCCTAATTTTTGACGTTTTCATAAAAACTATTCAAGTTTTGATTTATTACATATTGATGCTTTAACTTATAATTATTTTTTTTAGGTTTTGGTTTGTTGTTTTTTCTCAGAATAACCTTTTGACTTTTTTTATTTTGCATAAAAGTGTTTTTGGTTTGCTGAATACCTTTCAGTACTTTATCTTGACAGGCTTGGATCTTTTATTTGGATCATGAATTATTTCATGAGTTTGATATTCGAATAAGGTAATATTCAATGGGTTAGAATATTTGATATTCAGTTTTTGACCCAAAAACTCATGGTTTGTTTTTCTTTTAATCCAGTTGTAATTTGGATTGGATCTCTACCCTGATATGGGAGAGTTTGAATCTTTTAACCTGTATCTATATTGGATCATGAAATGCTTTGTGTTATTGCATATTGTTTTTGCTAATGCATTATATTTTTTGTTAGGATGTTCAAGCATGTTATATTTACAAAACTGTTGTTTAAATGTTCTGGTTTACTTTTTATTGCTTGTATCTTTTTGTTTTTACATAAATGGCATTGAAGTTTGAGAATGACTATAAAATTATAAAAAATTAAATTTGCATGACAAAATTAGATATGATTCATCATGAATATTATGAATTTATTTTTTTGGGGCAATAAAAATGATAATTTTTTTTATTATATGAATCTTGAATGTTGATCTATCTTTGTTTATGGAATGAGCTAAAGAATAATGCACATATTTTATATTCATTTAAGTTGATTGATGACAACTTACCTTAAAGTGAGCTGAATTATAACTTGCACATATATGTAGATATTTTTATCATGATTGCTTGTATAAATGCATAAAGAAAAGTTTTTCATGCTTTGAAAGCTTTATGCATAGTATGCAACATGATTGTATTCAATTTTATTTTTATAATCATATTTATGAATATTTGGATTTGGTCATATTAATCTAAAATGATCAGGTAGTGGATAACTTGATGAATGTCTAAGCATATTGTATGTGATAATGATGCTATTGGATAGTGAGAGTATAATGTATGGTAAAAATCTTGAAAAGTGAAAGCATTAATCATGTTTGACAAATCAAATTTTTATGGATCCATGGAATGTTAATTTTTTATAAATCCATGGGTTGCTAAAAAAATCTATAGTACCCTACTAGTGTGCATGAAAATTTTATGCATGGTTATTAGGATATGATGATGTCCTATGACATAATCATAAAAGAGTAATATGAACCCCATGACTAACTAAGAAAGTAAGATCCTCATTATAATATATGTGCAAAATAATTCACCATGGTGTAAACTGCATAGTTAAGGATGCAGTGGAGGTGAAAATGAAAATAAAATTTTCGCATGGTATTGCACATTAAGGGTTATAATTGAAAATTTTGACATCATGTGAAATCCATATAGTTATATGAAATGATTGCATGAAAAGATTATGATAAAAAGTCAATCTAGTTTGTAAATATCCTAATAGAGATATATCATAAAGAAAAAGTCTAGCTAGCCTATGTAAAAGCTCATGATGTCATGGCTAAACTCATACTATATGTGAAAAAGAATCATGATTCATATGATGATGAAAAAACTATATGTATATGCTAGAAATAACCCATAGCATGTGAGAAAAACATCATACTTAGATATTTATATAACCCTTAGAATTGTGCAAGGTCACTTGATGCATGTTTTTCTATATATGATACATGACGCACCAAGTGTGATATAATATATTTGTTCGCCCTTATGGCCAAGTGAGAGATGTTGGATCTAGAGTTGGCCATTAGAGTCTTGTAAAAAAAACCATTAACCACCAAGATAGTGGACCCTTGATGTGCATTGATAGTAAAGGTGGTTATTGAAGAGTGAGGTAAGTTATCCATAATTTATGGTAAATCCCCTACATTTTTTGGGTTGATGACAACGCCATTGTTCGTAATCTATACAGGCCTAGGGATCTATCCTAGAGATACAAGTTTGTAACAACATAAGCAAAAAAAACCCTTAAAGTAAGCCATCAAATCCTCCTCCTCTCTCTATCTATCTCCTTTATCTACCTATAAATCCTCTGCATCTATTAAATATGGACCATCAGAATTCACGAGATTGAGCACTAAAGCATACAGATTCCGACACCAGCTAGTTGCCTCGTTATGACTCACGACAATGCAAGAGAGGTTCTTTAGGTAGGACATTCAACACAATTCTCTTGTGACACCCGCAAATCAAACCACATTGGCATGGTCTGCGATGGAAGAGGCGACAATAATGAATTTGTCCTTGTCATTGGCAATCGATGAGCATTGACAATCGACATAATGGTCTCCAACATCTCAACTAAGACGATCCACCAGCTGAAAACCGACAAGGCAGGTACAGTCACCTTCTCGATCATCGGTACAGATGCCAAGGGAGCTGCAAATGGTATAGATGCGACATGGTCCTTCTGGCGGGACCAGAACATAATCCAAATGCTCACTTGGGAGGACCAGGTGAGCTATCGAATGACGCCAGAGCTGTCGATGATGAATCGCGATAGTGGGTGAAAATCTGCCTCGGGCTTGCTGTAGACGAAGTAGGCATTCAGGGTGAAGGGCTTCTCGAAGGTGAACTTATAGATCTAAGGCACGATCATCTCTGGCATATCAGAGAAGGTATCATCCATCTAGAGTCTGAACGCAAGAGAAGATGAAGTAGGTTTCTAGTGTGTTGGTTTTTAGAGCGAGAGAGAGAGCCCAAAAACCTCTTCTTTCCTTTCGCCGCTCGGAGTTCTTATAAAACCAAGCATACATATCACATCTGTATGGTTATATTCAAAAGAAAAGAACAAAAAATCTATGAAAATCGTGGTTCACACCTTGGTTCTCATATTTCCATTTATCATATTCTAGTGATTTATAAGGGTTACTATAATATGTAAACGAGCAAAATATAAAGATACTCTTGGATCATTTGATTACGATGAATAAGAAGGATCTTTTAAGTTTTGAAAATTAATGGCTCAGATTTTTTTAAATATTCAAGCATAAAAAATTATATATCCTGATCCGATTATGATGATCCAATAATCGATTTCAAGCAAATGAACCACGCCAGGGTTAAATTTGTAAAAACCATATGAAAATCTTTATTCATACCAGTTTACATATTTTGCTGGTTTACATATTTTAATTTCCCATTTATCCAATTGCCAAGAAAAAATAAAGGGCCGGAAGAGAGAGAAGGAGAGAGAAAGATGACAAACAAAAAAGAGTTAACGACATTGGTTGTTCCAATAACCCTCTTTTTGTGGGACTTAAATAGGACACGTGGTGCACCTTAGTTGCATTTTAGTTTTAGAATATCATCCACCGTTTGACCTGATTTTTCTCAGTGGGATCAATGACCAACCTGCCTTAAGTAGCCCCGCGTGGCTAGTAGGGTGGTTACGTGGGTGCTCAGGTGAAGGCACTAGATCAAGCCCAACTAGTGCACGGGTGTGTCCATAGCTTTTAGAGGTGGCCCATGTAAGACAGTGGTCATGGGGCCCCACCCCGGGTTTTTCTCACTTTAGCGAGGTTCCTCGTCATAAATAAGAAAAGAGAAGAAAGCTACGTAAACACATCATGTCAAAGGGCTCGATCCAAAATCTTTAATCTCAGTAACCTTTGTCACAAAGATACGAGCACCACTCGATAGACAACTCGAGTTTGAATATTTTAAAAAAAGATATAACTGCAAAATTATTTAATCAGTAAAAAATTATTTTTTCATATTCTTATATATAACAGTGTATTTTTATTGCAATATCTTTGAAAGCATTAAAATAATATAAAAATATTAAAGTAACATTTTATACGTGTCAGAGTATTTTAGCTTGTCTGACTCGTGGAGGGCTCTATACTAAGTTAAATCGTATCCGAAGCGTGTCCCCTCACCACATCCTATGGAGTGCAAAGTTGAAATTCAAATATATGAAAAAAAAAAGAGTAAAAGGAAAAAATTCACTAAAGCACCCGTGGTAAAAACGGAAATATATCAGGAAGTTTCACAGTCACCGTTCCCTTGTATGGTACTACGCTTTTTTACTCCGACTGATGAAAAAGAAAAGAAATTGAGTGGCACCATAGTAAATAATCATTAACTTCTAGGCATTTCTTAACGATTTCACCGCCTTTTATACCGCGCTTGGGCTTTGAGAATTCTCCCCTCTCTCTCTCTCTCTCTCTCTCTCGTGCTTCCACTGGCCGGGAAATCTCGAACTCTGGCGACCAGCGAAATCGGCTCAGATTCCGGTCCCCCGAACTCCTCCACCCACGAAGAGTCGCAATCCTTCCAGGAAACCCGAGGGATGGTCGAGGCGTGAATCCGATGGCCAGGGTGGTCGACGTCGTCTACAGCAAGGGTTGCTCCCGCCTCCTCTCCGGCGCCTCCGTCAATTTCCCGTCTATCGGAAGCCTCCGACGCGGTGATCCTCCATCATCTCCAGCGTCCTCCGGCGTCTACGGCGTCTCCGGGACGTTCTCCGGCCTCGTCATCTGCGTCACGGGATTTTCCAAAGGTGCGTTTCTCCCCCTTCCCTGTGACTCCTCCCCGGCGAGGGTTTCCGGACTCTGGAGGGGTAAAATTGTAAATTTCAGGAGTTTGAATTTCTACTGGCTCGTCGTTTCCTTTCTCTCTTTTCGAAAATTTAAAAGATTTTCTTGGGCGCATTGACCTCAATGCCCTCAGTTTATTCCGAAATGGACGAAGGTGTCCCCTGAATGTCGGTCGCCGGCGTCCCTCGGGATGTGATCGGACATTTGGAAAGACGATTGACAGAGATTCTAAATATTAAGGGCACGTTTGGAAGAGAGGAAAACTCTTATAGGAAAAGAAAGCTTTGCTAATGAGAGTTTTTGATATGAGAAGTTCTCCAAAAGCAAGTTTTTAGCTTGTTGTAACATGAGAAAAATAAAGTGAGAAAATATAAAAAATGAGAAAGAGGAGGAGGGTGGTGGTGATGGTGGTGGGTGGTGGTGAGATGGATAGCTGGGGTGATGGTGGTGAGATGTAGTGACATGGGTGATGAGGAGTGTAAAAATAAATTTTATTTTGGTAGAAAACATTCTTCTATCAAAAATTTTACTTTTTAGAAAAAACTCTCTCGAAAAAGACTCTCTCGTTTATTTTGGAAGAGTAGGACGGATCCATTTTACATAACTTTCTTACATCTTTCTCTCTTCCAAACGTGCCATTCACTTTTCCTACATATTTTCATTTTGCATCAGGTTTTTTTAAGTCTGAGTTTAAAACGGGGAATGAACGGCAATAAATAAGTCTTCAAGACTTCGACTTTTTACTTCAGTTTTTATCTTGAAAATGAAAGTGTTGTAGATTAATAAAAGAGATAGGAAGCAGAAAAAATTCAATACAAGAGAGGTGAAGAATAATCAAACTGGGCTTTTCTTGTTTTCGACGATAAATTTTCGATAATAATTGCAGCGATCATATGGAAATTTCTATAGTCGACCTCGAGTATATTGTCACGATATTTTGAACAGTTGGTAATTCTAAGAGCTGCCTGCTTGTTGAAGGGGGGAAGCGTGATGCTCTATGATTAGGGATGGCAGTAGGGCGGGTCTGGGGACAAGGTCTCCACCCCCGCCCCGCCTCAAGATTAGAACCTCCATCCTTGGTGGGGATGGATTTTAACCTCTACCCCGGCCTTCATCCCCGTTTCATGTCTTCCATCCCCGGTTCAAACGGGGATGAGGCGGGGAAAAGTGACAGGAACGGGGCGGGGGCAGGGCGTGGCGGGGAAAAGGGTACGTCCATCCCTGCCTCCATCCCCGAACGGGGATGGATTTTAACCTTCGTCCCCGCCTCCATCCCCGTTTCATACCCTTCATCCCGGGTCCAAACGGGGCGAGGCGAGGTGGGGCGGGACCCGCTTTCCCCGGGTCCACTGCCATCCCTATCTACGATTGACATTTAGCCTTCTTCCATGTTCACCTCCTCTTTTTCGTTCGTTTTTTCTTCTATTTTAAACATGGCGAATATGTCCCTTGAAGAAAATGTATTTCCTTTAGCAATGGGGGAATTTTTCTTTTTTCGTTTATTACTCAAAAAACCCGAGACTTAATCATCGTCCAGGCAGCGTTAAAACTCCAGAGCTAGGACCCTCACCCCTAAAGCTTATGCTGGGCATCAGCTTAGTCCAAGGGTAGCGCTACGGGAATCGAATCTGACTGCTTAGGAGACAGCCTTGGCCCGTTCCAACCACCGTAACCTGCCAGTGGTTGTCATTTTGATGTTTTGGATTCGAAATGACAAATATAGACTATAAAGCAGGGGCATGACGGTCATTCTGGTAAAAGAGAAGGTTGGTTTCTCATTGGCACACTGCTGCTGCAAATAAACAAGGTTGTCATCATCATATTTGTTTGATTAATCGAGTCGTTGGGGGGAATTGGTTCGAAGCAATTATATCGATATAATTACTGTTACTATCCGAATGAAAATTTTCCTTCAATCTCAAAAAAATACAAACGATATGATCCTGAAGTTTCTAAAATCTTCATACAAGCTGGCTTGGGCGAAACCACAAACTTTTTTGCATCTCGAAAACTTTATGAGAAACTCGTTTTATGAGAACAGGAAGCTTCTCTTTTTAATGACAAAACCAAGCTTGATAGTTGTGACTTATTCTTAAAAACTCTGTTTGTTATAAACCTTGCACATAATTCGTATTTTTGGTTAGTAAATGCACAGGTTTTATCTATTTTTTTATGTAACTTCTTGCTTGCTTCTCCTTGCGTTTTCCCTAAACGAAATTTTGATATAGTAAGGTCAACTCGTGATGGTGACCAAGCTGAAGGGACGTCACGAGTTGGAAACCCATAGATTCGTCTCTCTTTTCCTGGGGCTGAAGCTGAGTGTACTTGCTGGCCAAATCGGTTTCACTCATCTTCTATGTCATGAACACGGATCCCATCAGTTGAAATAAGATGGGTTTCATCATACATTCAATCCTAGCCATCCAATCAATGGCTAGATGGTTTTGCTGGATGGCTTTGAATGTATGATGAAACCCATCCTATTTCAACTGAGGGTATGTGTTTCCCTATGCCATCCCCATCTTCATACCTCTCTTTGGGATTTCATCGATGCAAGTTGTTTTGCTCAAATGGGGCTCTACAGATGTGATCTACATGATTCATTTAGTGAAGATGAACATTTAAATCGCCTAAATCCGACTTGTGTGCAGGTTTTTTTGGCTATTCAGAAATCAGTGGTTGACAAAACGCAAAATTTTGTGATTTAAGAATCATATTTTTTTTCATTGGAAAAATACGATCTGAGGGTCGATTCTTGCTAAATCGACTTTGCTGGATCCGTTTATGGGGTCAGATTTGATCAATACAACTTTCATCATAAGATTTAAGAGGGGTATAAGACATAGGGGACCAATGAGCTGGCGAGTGAGTGAGACGGTTTGTCCCTATTTTGACAAAAAAAAAAGTTTCTGATTTGGTTACGGGACAAGGGGCGTCCTGGTTGTCACTTTTCAGGAAGATCCCTGTTAGGAGCAATTTACATTAGTAACGTCCTTGAGGGCTTGATCTTTTTATGGATGGATGTTTCTCTTACTTGGTCATTAACGAATGCCAACAGCGTCGTTATGATGTTTTCCGTAATAGGAAGGTTGTTTTTTATGTTTATAGGAAATGAGTGAAGGGTTTCTTTCTGTAGTTTTCATGGTGATCAACAATTGGTTCCCTCTCGGAATCTTTAGTGTGGTGAACATGTTTTGACGATTCAAATATTCTCATTTCTGCATTGACTGCACATCAATAGTGTTCCTTTGTCGCTACGTGGGCACCTGTTTGTAACGACAAGCCTGCTCCAGAGATGACCATGTTCCCACTAGGAAGACCTCAATGATAGTTTTTCTTCATCACTCTCAACTCCCCATATCATTATCTGTGATCATTACTATTATTACTATCATGAGTGCCACTTTTTATTATTGGTATTCTTATTATTATCATCATCATCATGCGTGCTACCGTTATTGTTGCTATGATTCCTACCACGGGTGGGAAAAGACAACCGTGGTGCCAACTTGTCTTTGATAAAGGAGCACTGGAAGGAGAATGATAAAATGTGGTGAAACCAAGGAGGCATCTCTTTGCGGTTTTTGCTGGTTTGCACGTGGTTCCCGATATGGAGCTTATGCCACGTGAAGCTGTTATTATGGACGAGGTGGCCATATTCTTCCCTTTCACGTGGCTCTTTTGCTGTTGCCGAGGTGTCATCAGGGATCCGGTTTGTATGGCTCAGAGGAAGTTCAAGGAGAGAGAGAGAGAGAGAGAGAGAGAGAGAGAGAGAGAGAGAGAGCCGAACTATAACCATCAACATTACGAAACGAAAACAGGTTCAACCAACATTGAACCTACCGAGAAACCAAACACGGGCCCAAGACATGCCAAGGAGCCCCAAAAAAGGAAAAAAAGAAAAGGAGAGATGCAAGTAGAGAATGAAGAAAAAACAAGAAGCAAATACAGTTAGGCGACGAGCATCACCCAGGATCATGAATGGTCCCTGGAGGCAGATGGTGTTGCAGATCAGGGATGTTGATGCGGAGAATGGCGTATACGTCCGCCAAAATAAGGTTCACCATGTTGTTGAACACTGCCGGAATATGCCGAAAAATAGCGTTGTTGCGAGTCATCCATACGACCCACCATGACGAGAGAAGCCAAGTTCGCCAAATAATACGCCATTTGTTGCAATGACGAACTGGTTGAGGACCCCACAACAAATCATTGGCGAATGATTCCTGACGCACGCTGACCCCTGGCTTATTCCAAGTCACCTTAAAGATGTTTTGAAAAACAGAGCACTCCCAAAAAAGGTGAAAGTCAGATTCTTCAGCCGCCTCACACAACACACATTTACTCGGCAGATGAAATCCGATGGATTTGAGGAAGTTGTCAGTCTGCACCCGATTGTGTAAGATTAGCCAAGCCAGGAAACATGATCTCGGAGTGGGACCCTTGCCCCAGATCAGGTTCGTCGGAAACCGGTCCACCCCCGACGGAAGGAGAGCGAGGTAGCCTTCTTTAGAACGAAAAAATCCGTTCGGAGCAAGGTTACGACCAAAGAACGGAGACTGTGATTCAACATTGCCATTATGAGACAGAACTGCAGACCATGCTTGGATCCATGATCGCCGAAGCTTTGACATAGATCGCTGACGCATGCTTGTGACCCCCACCAATGATTCCACACCACTGTATTTAGCTAGAAGCACGCTTGCACACGGAGACCCAGGTTGGTGTGCAAGCCAACTCTGCTTCACGACAAGAATCATACTCCTCAGTCGGGGGTCCTTGATTCCCAAACCCCCCTATTTTGGGGTAGTCGAAGAGTGTCCCACCCTATTAGGTGGCGCTTGTTTTTTGGACCACGCCCAGACCACAGGAAGTGCGTCACTACCTGAGTTATCTTCTTACTAACCCCCATGGGCATCAGGAACATAGACATAAAATATTCTGGCATAGTAGAAAGAACGTGCTTAATGAGAGTTAGTCTACCTGCGATAGAAAGGTAGGACGCTTGCCAGCCCAAAATTTTTTCCTGAACCCTTTGGATAGTGGTGCTCCAGGCTGCCGTTGATACACGACTGATTTGAAGCGGCAGGCCCAGATAAGAGAAAGAGTTATTCGAAACCGAGCATCCGAATATCCGCTGGCCCAAGTCCAACATTGAAGCAGGGGCGTTGACCATGGAAAGACAACACTTCTCGTAGTTCAAGGATAGACCTGACATCGATTGGAAAAAAAGAAGGACAAGCTTGAATCTTAACATTTGTTGGATGGAGGCCCTTCCGAAGATAATTATGTCATCAGCGTATGTCAGGATCTGACTACGACACTCTTGAATACCGAGAGATTCAATTAGATCACCCTCCACTGCCCTCTTAACCAAGACCACCAGGCCTTCAGAGACAACGTTAAAGAGTAACGGAGACAGAGGACATCCTTGCCGAAGACCACGACCAAGTTTGAACTGTTTTCCCTTGACCCCATTGATCTGAAACTGTGATTGAGCATTGGTTACCAGCTCATGCACCCAGCTAGAGAAACGCCTACCGAAGCCCAAGTTTGCCAACATGTTGAAGAGGAACGGCCAATGAACCGAGTCGTAGGCTTTATGAAAGTCAAGCTTCAGAGTGAAAAAGGCCCCCCCGCTGATCTTGAGACAGTGCAACACTTCTGTGGCCAAAATGAAGGAATGTTGAAGTCTTCTGTTAGGAATGAAGGCGAACTGAGCCTCTGAGAAAATCCTAGGGGCAATTGACCGCATCCTGTTAGCTAAGACCTTGGCGATAATGCGATATAAACTCCCTAACACTGATATAGGTCTAAACCGCGAGATATCCGATGCGGCTTCCTCCTTAGGAATAAGCGACACAATTGCTAGGTGAGAATGAACCGGCAATCGGCCATTTCGATGAAACTCGGCGAAGACACTAAGAATGTCACTCTTAACGCATTGCCAGAATATGCGAAAGAAATCCACAGGATACCCATCAAATCCCGAAGCTTTCCACCCAGACAACTCCCGCACCGCCGAGACGATTTCTTCTTCGGAGAACAACCCCTGAATCGAGTTGGCTAGCGCTCGATCCATGGACAAGAATAAAGTTGAACCCATATTGCCACCTACAGCTTGGTTGCAGGAATACAAGTTAGAAAAATAGTTGGAGACAGCATTGAGCACCTGATCGCCCGAAAAGGAGACACCATTGATATTCAGAGTGTGAATCGCATGTCTTCGATGCCTGTGAGATGCTAAAGAATGAAAGAACCTTGTATTTCCGTCACCCGCTTTAAGCCAATTTACCCTTGACCGCTGCTTCCAACGAATTTCATCCTTTAGACGCCACGATTGCACTAGAAGAGTCAGCTCGGCCGATCTAGCATTGAGACATTCAATATCTGATGCATTCATATATGACGTATCCAAGAGAGACTGATTGATAGATGCCAGCTCTCGCTCCCAATCCCCCAGATTTTGGAATTTACTTATTCTATTGGAGATGAGCCAAGATTTGATATCGCGGGATAGACGAAAAAGCTTAACCATGCATCTTGTAGCTGCCCGGACTGCAAAGCAAGGTCTACTCCAAGATTGATGGACTAACGACTCGAAGCCCGCCTCCTTAAGCCACCATTGCTCAAATCTAAAGGATCTAACGCCGGTGAAGCCTTGACCCCATCGGATAACCATTTGACTATGGTCTGAGACAGATGGTGGCAGAAGACAACAAGAGATGTCATTAATAGAACTCAGCAGCTCTGACGAAACGAGCACCCTGTCTAGCAGACGGAAGCACGGTGTAGATCGTCGATTGGACCACGAGAAAGCTTCACCAACATGGGGAACGTGGTACAACCGGTTCATCTGAATAAAATTTTGAAAGCCCCTCATTCAAGCTGAGAAATTAACCGGAAAGCTAGAATCGATAGGAGACATAAGGCAGTTGAAATCTCCCATGATAATATGCTGATCCCCGAATGAAGCAATAACCCTATTTAAGTCCAACCAAAACTCCTCCCGACGGCTTTGACGGTGGGGACCATACACCATAGTGACCACAACTGGAATAGACTGAGTAGGTAAGGGAAGAGTGATGGATATGGAAAACGTACCTTCGTCCACCTGTTGTAAGGCTAGAGAATGCTTCCCGAGGATGAGGATGCCTCCCGCATATTGAGTCGCAGGTTTGAAGAAGGAATCTGCACCACGCCAGATTTCGGAGATGACGGAGCTCGAGATATCTGCCATCTTCGTTTCACAAAGAGCAATAAGATCGGGCTTTTCTTGACGGATCCAACTTGCCAGGAAAAGACGTTTGGTGGGGCAATTCAGTCCCCGAATATTCCAACACAAGATCTTCATAACTGAAAGTCCGGAAATACCCGAGGAGTGCGGATCCTCACAGACCGCCTAGGAGAGACCCCAGACTCGCCGGATGGAGATAGCGAAGGTCGACGACGTCTCCTAATAGGGAGACCACCCCACCCAGGAGGAGATAACCCCTCGACCGAAGGAGATGGGGTGTTGATGAACGAGATACGCCCAGCATCCGCGACCAAGGTCGGTAAACAATCTGCGATCGCAGCCAAGGACTCACGCATAACAGAATCGACGTTGAGGAGCTGGGCTTGGGAAAGCGCAAGCTTGAGCCGCCGAGCTGCATCGTCCACAGACAGACCCAAAAAGGATGAGAGCTGACCACTCATAGAAGACGAACCCGCAAATGACGGATAGACCAAGTTTGGGGAGGCCTCCAGGCCTGCGAAGTCGCCCTCCCGGATGAAAGAGAAGGAGTTCAATGCCAACGGAGCCCTGCAAAACACGGCTAACAGAGGGGCACTTACCAAACTGATAGAGACCAGGCGCATCGGACAGACGATGCACTTTGATGAGAAAGATGAAACCAAGACTGAAAGGCCATCAACCAGCTTGAAGAAGAAACACTGTCGGATTGGGACTCCGATAATAGGCGACCTGTGGGCTCGAGCAAGGAGAGAATCCTCCGAGAGATGAGACCTCTTACGCGAGAAAGGCCCAAACTCAAATGCCCTATAGGTCGAAGCAAACAAAATAGAGGATGTTGCAGCTGCCGAGAGGCAGAGAGAATCCTTAGACGCTAAGGCGACACCTGACGGTCCCCGATCCCCATCAAGCTCGAAGAAAGGATCCACCAAAAGGCTCCGCAACAACATAGCCCAAAACTCAGACCACCCGGGAAGCCACGACAGCCAACATCTTCCTGACCGAGGCCAAGATGCCTCGTCACACCCGCCATACCACCTGAAAACCCGTCCCGCTTCGAACAACGAGCCCAGAAAGGAAGATACTACAGATGATGATGATGCAAGCAAACTCACACCCCGAGGCTGCAAAACGTCCGCTGCCGACATAGAGACACAAACCCCGCCAGGGAGCCGCGGTAGCCCGAACCCCAACGCCCCCGAAGGAGAGCAAGATGACGACAGCGGACAAAGAGAATCTCTGCTCACCCAAGAAGACCTCGCCACGTCGCTAAAGGGACCCACGCTATCCACCGATCTCCGTACAGCTTGTAACCCATGTGGCCAGCACGACCACCAAGACAAGGAGAGGCGAGATCTCGATAATAGAATCGGGGAGAGCCTGCTTGCCTCACCTCTGGCCATAACAACTCCTCGCACATCAAAAAGAGCGAAAGAAGAGAAAAAGTACCTTCGTCGAACAGAAAAAAGAGAATAAATCGAAGGCACCCCCGAGCACGCGACCTGCATCCCCGATCTACGCCGAGGAGAAAAGGACGGAAAAATCGCAGGCATCCCCGAGCAAGCCGCCTGCACCCCCGAGCATGTCGCAAGCACTCCCTGACTGCAGAAGTCACCGGACGCGGAACCCTCAGAGACAGAGGTAGCACAAAGGACAGGCGGGCCCGACGCAGCAGAGCAGAAACTGTCCCGACCCAAGATGGCAGGCGAGCCACTGGTACGATCACGACAAAGATGGGTAAGATTGAAACGCTTCCCTGCGAAAGACATCGGAGCAGCCGTAGATGGTCGCATCGGCACCCAAACAGAGCCGATCTTGAATCCCAAAAATGACGACGAAGGATCTTCCAAGATACCGATCTGGACCCAAGGCGCGAAAGAGGCTTTGCGAAGGCGGTGCATACCTCGCGAAGAGGCTCGTCCGAGGGAGGGAGGAGGGACTACCGCCCACGAGTGCCTCAACACTGGGTGCCGCCGAGACCTGAACAACGAGGCGCAATGGAGGCAAGCACGACGCCTGCGAAAGTTGAGAGAAAGGCAACCCGCGCACCACCAGTCACCCGGCTTCGCCTGTGAAAGAGAGAGAGAGAGAGAGAGAGAGAGAGAGTTGGATTTTGGGATAGCCAGTTTTCATTGAAACTGTCTGGATAGGCTGAAAATTACGGATGTACTTCAGGGTATATTTGAGTTGGCATGTTGGGCACAAGAGGTCAAGCTTGTTTAGTGAATTCTAAATAACGATAGGTGTGTCCTAGATATGCTCAGGATTCTTTCTTTGTCTAATCTCTTTAACTTTTTAATGTAGGACAAAGTCACACTTGAAGATGTAAAAGGAAAAAAAATTGAAGCGATTACAAAAACCGTGAATGCAATTGTTGGAATTAGGCTCCTGCGGCTTTGCCTAGATACCAACCGGACTGTTCCAACTAATGTTGTACAGATGATATGATCATAGTGAATGAGTTGGCCATTTGATAGTGGCAATACTGATGATGATGTGTTAAAGATAGGAAAATGCCCGATATTTGGATCGAGGGATTTGATGATTATCATGAGTTTTGGCCTAATGATTGTGATGATCCTTGTCTATTGAGTATCTTGCTTGTTTTTAATTCTAGCAATTCTAGTCTTAGCTTTCTAACACTTACAAAATTTCTCCCAACTCTCTCTCTCTCTCTCTCTCTCTCTATATATATATATATATATATATATATATATATATGAGTGATTCTACCAACATGCCATAGTCAGAGAAATAAATATCATCCTGTTAACAAAAGGAGAAAAAACAACCACACACGAAAACAAAGATTTTACGTGGTTCAACAAGAACTGCTTACGTCCACGATCGCATTAAGCCTTCTTCTTTATTGATTAAGACAGAGGAGATTGTCTCCTTAAATAGGAAGAGTCTACGGATTTTACATGAAGTCTACTAGTGTTGCTGGATACAACAAGGAGTCTAGGGTAAAATTATAGAACTACCCTAAAAAAAAAATCACCTTGAGGACTAATGCCTTCGAACCCTCACCTTATGGGAAAGGGGCCAACACCCCGCCAACTTACTGTGAAGTTGGATCCACGAAAATTAGGAATTTATATCCAAGTAGGAAACATGCTCCACACTCCTCCAATACATAAAACTCTCATGTTGCACTAAAAGCAACATTACAATGGCATCCATTGGATATAGTGCTTGATAATACATGTAAGTTGGGCGGGGAGTAAGAATGAACTGTTTCTGGCAACATAATCTGAGGCTTTCTTTAGATGGAGAGTTTGGAAGAACTCAAAGCTAAGCTCTTTCTGAATTGAGTGTTATCAAGGACTTTAATGATCATCCTGCACTTCTTGTTCTCTATGCCCACTATTGATCTGTATTTTCAATCTTTTAGCATGAATATTATTGCTAAAATATGTTGTTTAGGCATGGTTGTACTGTTCAGGATATATCATAGGCTAACTCAAATGATACCTTATACAAAGAGGTGATTTGATGCGGGTTGTAGAATCTGGTAAGGACTTAAGAACTTGGGAGTTGGGAGGTTGTCAAATGTGGCTTAAAAGGATTGAGAGTAGCTCTTAGTTTAGCCTTCGTAGAAACAAGTGCTGAAATATTCCTAGCAAAACTTTTTAGAATTATCTGGTCAAGCCATGATAATGATGAGTTAATCACCTGTGAAAAAATCCAGACCTAAATGGGGGCGTGTGATCTATTCTGATTATTCTTATTTGTCATTTAGTACTGAAGTGAATACCTTTGACAGTGGCCCAAGTAGTACATGGCTTTTCATTTTTTTTGGTGACAAATGTCAGTTTGGGCTGCAGAGTGCAACTGTGAGTGGGGCTGATGCAATCGTCAATATTCTTGGTCTTTGTGACCCATCATTCTGGTAGCAATAAGCTGCATGTGTGTTCATTCTGGTTAGAAATGCACATAGACACATATATTTGCATGATGAGATCAGCCAGTATAGAACTATTTAATGCTAAACTTATACATGTGCGACTTCATATGTAGATGTCATCCAAAACAGCCATACTTGAGCAATTTATTTTTTCCACACACCGGCAATGCATACACGCATTCATGAATCTGTGCATGTCTATACATCTCTCAAAAGTCCATATCAAAATTTAAAAGTAATGTTTTTTCTCAGGAAAGCATTGGGACATTAAAAAAAAAAAAGAATATTAAAACTTAATGTTCTACTAAAAAAGATAATTGTGAATTTATCATGATAATATCCAAGGATTTCATCTTGTCAATCCTTTCAATTTATCTTCGTGTTTTCTTTTTCATTTTGAGAAAAAACCTTTAGAAAATTATAAACTGAATATCATGATATTTGGTGGCCATGGTCAGAATATGAATTTGGTAAAATCTATGTCTATTGTAGGGATGGCAATGGACCGGGGAACAAGGTCTCCACTCCCACCCCATCTCAAAATCCGAACCTCCATCCCTGCAC
Source organism: Nuphar pumila (assembly GCF_984573655.1). Lineage (NCBI taxonomy): Eukaryota > Viridiplantae > Streptophyta > Magnoliopsida > Nymphaeales > Nymphaeaceae > Nuphar > Nuphar pumila. Next base: position 20,392,962 of record NC_143254.1, on the reverse strand, counting down.
GGGGATGAATTTTAACCTCCACCCCCGCCTCCATCCCCGTTTCATGTCCTCCATCTCCGGTCCAAACGGGGGCAAGGCGGGGGAAAGCGTAAGTCCATCACCGCCTCCATCTCTACAAAGGGGTGGATTTTAACCTTCATCCCCGTTTCATGCCCTTCATCCCCGGTCCAAACGGGGCAAGGGGGGTCGGGGCCCTGCTTTCCTCCTGTCCACTGCCATCCCTAGTCTATTGCACAAGCCTTACTGCCCAGATTATCCTTATTCATATTGCCTAGTTTTCATTATTTTTCTGTTCTTATTCAGATATTAAACTGTGAAGATGCTACAAGTGCAATAAAATGGTATCTTTCTATGTAACCGGGACACGGCACTTAGGGTGCCGTACTCGTGTCGACACAGGTAATGGTACCTGGACACGGCATTTTCTGAGTCCTATATTATATTATATAATTTCAATATATAATATATATTTTAGATATATAATATGTATTTTAAATATATATTTTAGATATATAATATATATTTTAGATATATAACATATATTTTAGATATATAATATATATATTTTAGTATATATTTAGCCATGTCCCCATACCCACATTTTTTGGAATTGTCGTGTCGTACCCTCCGTACCCGTACCCAGGTGACATAAGTATCTTGCCATGACTGATTTTATGAGCCTGAATTTTCTTCATCAGATTGCTTAATTCTATCTGTTTCTGTTAATTCGTGATTGAGCCATTTCATATGAAGCTCTTTCATTTCAATGCTTCTCGTGTTCCTTCATAAGGTGGCTTATTAATTTTTCTCCCCAGTTCCTTATTGAAAAGTTTGGTGTATATATATATATATATATTTCACTTCTACATCTTTCAGTTTCTAATAAAATCATTTAGAAAATTCTCAAGCGAATTTGCTCATTAAAATTTCATACTTGTCCACAGAAGCAAGAAAACAAGTCATGGAGGCAACGGAAAGATTAGGTGGTCAATACAGCTCTAACTTGCATCCTCAGTGCACTCATCTTGTGGTCCAAATATCCTAACCAAACTGAAAGGCCCTTAGAGAAGGCTCTATTTGCTGTTGCCTCTTATCTTTCTCCATTGTATTTACTTTCGTAGACTGGAAAGCAGCAAAATAGTCATCCTCTTCATGGAAACTTAACTTTTGCTACAGCTTTGGCAGCCGCAAACTTGAGCATGCACTGAAACATGGGTCACGGAATGGTCTCCTTGTTGTTAGTTTGGGCTGGTTTGTAGACAGTGTCAGGCAGAATGGTAAGTGATGATCTTTGATGGGTATGTACTGCTGGCTTACACTATCTATTACTAGAGACAAACTTTGGGTTTCTATAATGAATCAATGATCATAGAATTTAATAAGGCTTGTGTTATCATAAAGACATTATTTTTGTTTGTTAAACTCAGTTCATTAAATGTGGAAAATCCAATATAAAAAAAATGTGGAATCTTGCTTCATTAAAATCCCAACCAAAGTTTGGACATTTGATACTGCAGTTAGGCTGAGGGAATCACTTTACAGTGTTAAAACTTCTGTACGTGCTGGATTGCTTGTGGAGGACTCGAGCCGGTTGACATCATTTTCAGAGGCTGAAAATTCTTGTTTGCCTGCTGCCGTGCTTGAGAAAATGGAGTCGCCCAGCATGAATTTGCAGACACATGTACAATCCTTTGGGAAAGACTTTTGTGCCAGCAAGGGATCCATTTTTGCAGGTTCCTGCGTATTTATTGATCCAGATATTTCTAGTGAACTTCATAACAAGGTAATTCATGGCATGTCATTCTAACAATAACTATATTTTCTTTGGAAATCTGAGATTTTGGTGATGGTGCAAATTCTTTTAATATTTTTATCACCAATAGGTGTAATAACTATGCTTCTGTTTTTGTCTGTCAGTACCTTTTATTTGATTCCCATTTATGGTGTTTGTTTTCTCTTTCCTCCAAATGTATTCTTATGATATTGGTTATGCAGATGAGGGATGTAAGAGTTAGGAGAAGACAGTAGACAGACTGACAAAGATGAATTTGGTGGACATGACCAATCTTTTTCACTAAGGATCTGTCTAAACAAGCAGGACCTTTGTGTCCTATCAGGGTTCACAGATGATGATAGCAGAGAAGCGTGAAAATCCAACCTGGCTTTGTGCCCTGTCAATTGTTTAAACCAGATGATGACTTGGGAATGATGCATCTCTGTATATAATTGGTTTACATTGTAGATGAAATAAATTGGAACAGTTTTTATTCTGTCTTAAACAATTTTCCTCATATTTTTTAGATTTGGTTCTTTTGGGAGCCAGTAGTTGGGAAAGGAGTAGCAGATCTTGGTTGGTTGGAGTTGGATCACGCTCCTCTATCTATGGTTATTTGGGAGAAAGGAGTTGAGGAGGTAGTTACAGGTTTACTCCTTTGTTTTTGCACCCAAAAGCGGAGTTAGCAAATACCTCCTCCTAGAGGTGCTAGTTGCCAGTTCCAGGAATTCAAGGCCTTTCAACTTTCCAATTCCATAACTCCTTCCAACTCCAAGATTCCAATAGAAAATAAATTTCCTCAGTTAACTGGGCATCATCTGCAGCCTATTTTCATTCATTGTGTCTCCTAGAGGACCTCGTTTAGATAATCTGAGCTGCATTGCTTCACAAGGCAATTGTGGCACATAGCTTTTGTTAGGGCATTTCTTGGACCTTTTTGCAATCAAATATATTCCATTTGAAAAGCTTTTCAAAAGTAGGTTTGATTTCAAATTCTCATAGGAGGTGAGTTTTCTTGCAAGCTAGACGACCTTAATTTGACTGGTTCATCTTGTGTTTCATATGTTCTATCCTACGTACTGTATGTTTTATGCTTAACATTGCATTTACCTGTTACTTGGATCTTAGGATTATTTGAAAGCACTGATATGTTTATTAATTTCTTAGTTCTGATCATTGACTCACTCTTTGTCTCAATAAGTCTATCCCTCACCAACCCATGGAGAATTATTTCCTTTTTCTAAATGTGCCAAAACTCATGAATACTTGAGTGTTTGTTTCTGAATTTGTTCAAAAAAGCTTTTGGAGGCTAATCAAAACTTTATGGGGCATCTTAATAGGTGCTTGAAGCTGCAGTTAGAGAAGGTGCAACATTTGTGGACAAGTGGTTTATCGGATGCAAGGCCACTCATGTAGTCTGTGAGGAGACTTCTGTTCAAAGATATATTGGATACACCGGAAATCTTGTTACAGTAAGTGCCATGAGATGCTGGTTCGCCATTAAATGTATTTTGAAGCTTGGTGAAATGGAACTAGTACTTGACTGACTTGAAGTGACAGCCCAAATTCAAGCTTGAGTCAGATGCCTGGAGACATGACTAAGATTCATCTCTCCAAGTGCTTGATGGATTTGTTGGAAAAGTACCTTTATTCCAGATACAATTGGGTTAATTCATTGGGAAACTAGGTTACTTGCGAGGGTCATTACCCATCAAAGTCACAAATTATTTCTCTATTTAGCGCCTTTTTGTGAATTTTGACTTCTTCTTTCATAGATTGACTTGCCTTGAAATGTCCTTGTTCAACAATTCAGCCACTCTGGATTTTGAAAGCAATGAAGGAGAAACATATGCAAAGACTTGTCCATTTTTCAGCTGATCTTGCGCGGCGGATAGCTACAGTACTTGATAATGCACAAATTCATCTTGATTTACAGGTTTTTTTATATCATCCTCTTTCTCCTTTCCAACAAAATTTATCTTAAATTTCCTTGTTTATGTGATTTTCTTATGTTAATAATAAATCTCATTTGAAGAGAGACTGTGTGTGCATGCATAATTCTGTTGCTAATTTAGTTTCTTCCTGAAACCATTATGCCCCTTTATTCCATGAGGCATGTCCTCCAGCCATGATAAGAATTTGAGATATTAGGAGCATAAAAGAATTTTAAACATTGTTATGCAAATAGGTCTGCACATGTGCTAAGGTGAACCTGAGCCTGGGCTGTTTGACCTAAGCTTGAGCAATCATGAGCTTGGCTATGCTGAGCTTAAGATAGCTTTATAGTAAAGCAAAAAATGATTTTTTATTTGAGTTTGTCTTTTGGTAGAAACAAGGGAAGGTGGTTCTTGATCTTGTCACCTGCTGGATGCGACACATAGGATGAATCGTACACTAACACCTTTTTTCATTAAAAATATTGCATAAAAGGATGTAAGCACACGTAAATACTTACGTATATATGTACACACATACATACATTCAAGTTATGTCACACAGACTCTTCTAACAGGGCACCACACCCGCATCTCACCCGCACTCAGGCGGGTGTGACACTTGGACACAGCTTCCTTTGTGTTAGGTGTAGTCAACCACACTGAGGTCCATTTCTATCCAAAAGTGGATTCAGTTAACCCTAATCAAGTCCATTTTTATCTATATTATATATATAAATACATAAATGCACACAAATACACATAGTGTTAACTTAAAACTATTAAAAATGATATATATATATATATAGAGAGAGAGAGATCCTCCTCGCACCCAAGTTTTTTTAAAGTGCCGCATCTGCACCCGCACCTATGTGGCATAGCATTCAAGCTAAAAAAATGACAAAAGTGTAGATCAACAAAGACATGGTGGAAGGTAATAAGTAGATGTGATAAACTATGATGTGACACAAGCTTCTGGTTTTATAGTATGAATAAAGAAATAGGACTTGTAAAGACACCTCATACAGAAGGACAAAGCTTTGTGATAACAATGAACCACATCATAATTCCAAATATTTTTTTTGTTCAGGTGTAGAACTGATGGCTAGGAAAGTTTAACATAGTGCTCACATAGTACTCTCTCGAATGTCTCTGAATCTGTGTGCTTATTTCATTCAACCTTATGCACAGTAATCTATATTGCTTGACTTTTTATAATGAAACTTTGTACTCTTTTCAGGACAAAAATGGGCTAAGACGCCCTTCCAACACTGGAAATTGTGGAACACCATTTGCAGACAAAAATATTGATGACTGTGTTGAAGAAAGACAGCGGAAAATGGACTTGGTGAAGATGGGTATCCGAAGTCACCGTGGTAGTCAAAAGCAAGTTAGTGCAGTAATCCTTGTTATGGCTATATTACGTATATTTTAAGTGTAACTCTTTAATTGTTGATATCTTAAAGTTGCTATTAGATATTCTTTTGTGGCTTAATCATGAATTGTTGTTTTGGTAAGTACTATGGATTATGACTGTTGCAAAGACACATGCTTTTTCATGTCATTGCAACTCTATGGTTCTCCTTTTCTTGTTATTTTTTATTACATGTTGATATTTACCATTTTCACCACAAATATACATAAACAGTGGTTCATGTGGATCAATTGATATGACACCTTTCATAATTCACATTCACGATTCATGTCATTTGGGTTATCCCACTTGCACAAATTTTGTTACAAGACCGGGGGTCAAATATGACCCTTCTCTTAGACAAGCTCATTTCCATGTCTCTGTTCAAATTCTTGCTAGTATTATATTTGGCCTTCTTGCTAGAACATTAATCCAATTTATTCACTGGGCCAACTAGGCCAATTGCCTTCTAGTTCATTAATCTCAAGCATGACTTAGATAAGAAAAGTGGGCGGCAGAAATGAACTTATTGCCTCCAAAAAATGAAAGTGAGCTTGAACACAAGGCACTCACAAGACCGTGCACCTAGCATTTAACTGAAACTGGTCTACACCAATCTGCGTGAACTGTCCTGGATATCCACTAGACTAGGGGAGTCCTGAGGTATGCATTTCTAAATGCATAAAGAAAGATCTCTGGGGTGCTTTCACACTTTGCAGTTTGTGTTCACAATATTAGATTTCAGCCTCTTTAATTTCCATACAACAGTGGATTCTAGATAATCCATCACAAATATAGGCCAAGCTTTGCCCAAACATCAAATCCAAGTTGAATTTTACAACTTTTTAATGTTGACTTGTTGGTCCGTGGATTCTTCTCTTATGTGTGACTCATGAGTTGATAGGCTATCACTCAGAACACCCACTGGACTGTTCTGAATGGTATCCCTCCTAATGGGTGGCCATGGTGCCTAGAAGTGGTCCACAATCAATGTTGTCCTGCTCATGCTGGGTAGGATAATGATTTTGTTGAACCATCATCTGTTAACACACTAGGTTGACATTTTAATATCTGCATTTTATCTTAAACCCCCTTGCATGTGTACATATGCACATGCTTTCTCATCATATACATGTAATGTTACAAATTGATGTGTTGAACCATGATAGCATGCACTTGCATCGCCATGATAATGAACAGTTAAGAAATATTACTGATAATGAAATTTTAAGATTAGGTAACATTGAGGTTTTGGTCTGATTCCTTTGGAACCACAAGGAAAATATGGTCCACTAGTCTACTTGACTAATCGTTTCTAAATCCTTTGACTCTACTCGTTTGATCGACTCAGAGCTTGGCTTAATTAGTTCTCTTCATAGATGATGTCCAACATGCATGGCTTCTTATTGCACACTGATATGTCAACTGCTTTTATTCTCATTACTTCTATTACTCCTGCACATTCCAGGCATCAATTCGACCAATAACCCCATCCAGTCTTCTCGATTCAATATGCTGGTCAATATCTGAGCCAGCTTCAGCTGCTTGCACGTTTCTGGATGCTTCTGGGACAGAAGATGCAAGTGAACAAGCATCATTTTTCTTTGATGCTAAGGGTGATGGAGAAGGTTCTGAAGTAGCAGGAGATAATCTGTCACGCCCATTAAAAGAAAGGTAGTTTCATAGGCAAATTACTTCATGATTTAATAAAGAATTAATTGATCAAAGTCTTAAACTTGAATTGTGTAATGTTGTTTGTTTTAAAGCTTTTTGTAATTTGATTAAGATTAAATTGATCAAAATCTCAAGTCTGAATTATGTAGTTTGAAGCATTTCTTTATTTTTCTTTAACTGCAGTGAGAAAAGAGAGGTGATATTCAAAGGTGCATTTCTCACTATACTTTTTCCAGTTGATCGCTTTGATGAAATGGGGCCTTCATTGAGAACATTTTTTAGTGCTAATGGATTCACGCATTTACAGATTTTGGATCATATTTATTCATTTTACCAGGTAACAACTGAAGTTGCTTCAAGTTCTGATTTATTAACATGTGATGTTTTAAACTTTTAGCTGGTGAAGTTCATTGTCTACTGATAAAGATTGTTCTCTTTCTTTGCAAAGTTTATTGAAGCAACATGTTGCTACCTGCTATGTGATACATCTCTGTTCATAAAATAACACCCTTAATATTGGTATATTTCATTGCACTAAGCTAGAAAGTCCGTTATCAACTAAAATCCATGGTTGGACACGTTTCAATTTCCAAGCCTGTGACACTTGTAATTTAAAGGCTCACTTTACATAACTGATTTAGTTGCAGCTGGTTTTCTGAATGGTCGTGAGACTCCAATAAAGTAAGTTGACCCACTCTTTGATTGGCAGCTTGATTTTGTGCATTATTGACAATCTGTTTAACAGAGAAAATAGAGATCGAGCGATCTATGTAATTGTTCTTTAGAGACTGACTGAGACACAAGTGATTTAACTCATAGCTGGGTTTTCTCATTTCTGTTAAATTAGTGACAGAACAGTCATGAGAGAGAGAGAGGCCTTGAACGTCTGACTCAATTGTTTCAGAGAGAGAGAGGCCTTGAACGTCCGACTCAGTTGTTTCACTCCACTAATATAGGATGATACTGTGTCTTATCTTGCGATATGCTACCCATATAAAGAGAATTATATTCTTTTTTCATCTCACATTGCAAAATGCTTTTTATAATTCATCTGGTGAGGTCTAAGGCAGAATGTCCTTTCAGCTTCTGTCTCAAACCAGAGATTAGATGGTCAGACAGGAAAATTTGTCAGTGAACATATTTTTGCATCTGATTTGTGATTTCTCACTATTCTTTCCTTTTGTCTTCTATGTTATGTCACAGGGACTCGGCAAACTGGGTGCCGCACCCGCGTCGACGCGATGCGGGTGCACGTGCGGGTTCGGCACCCAGTGCGGTCAACCTGACCCTGGGTGCATTGACCGCACCCAGGGTCATTTATGTCCAACTTTTGGACTTTATATATATATATATATATATATATATATATATATATATATATATATATATATATAATATTTTTGCTGCACTACCCCGCACCCCTGCACCCAAGTTTTTTGAAAGTGCCGCACCCCCGCACCAGCACCCGCATCCGCACCCGCACCCGCACCCATGTGACATAGCTTCTATGTGTTCTGATTTCTGATTTCAGACAAAAAAGTTTTTACGCCTTGCACATAATTTTATTGAGCTCTTTGTTTCCTTTGGATTCAGGAGAACATGTCAGCTGAAGAAATAGATCTTGCAATCCACACAGACTCAAGGTATGCTGATCGGCTGAGGTCTGTGTATGCCAGCAAACGATCAGTAGAAAATGGTTTTGTGCCTTTCAGAAGGATAGATTTTCTAGGTAACCGAAAGAACTTTGAGCTACTGAAGCGTGTTAGTGGGGAGAGCGGAGGCCACGTATATGAATTGCTAATAGGGTCATGAGCACATGCTGCAATCTGTGCAGTGGGAATACAGAAAGATGATGGTTAAGACATTTTTGAGTTCTCAAGCTCAAAATTTTAAGTACATGATACAGGTGATACAGGATATGAATGCTTTGAACCTCACCGAGGACATGGCATTGGATAGAAATGATTGGAGGAGAAGGATTCACGTGGAAGACCCTGAATGATTTTCTTTTTTGGTTCATATCGCCGACCCCAATTGTTTTGGGATGAAGGCGTAGTTGTTGTTGTTGTTGTTGTTTGTTGTTGTATACAGGTGAAAATTTCAGATTGGATAAGGAAAATGCCATCGACTTTCATAATTACTGAAAAGAGCAAATGGAAACCTCACTCTGCAATGACTAAGATTTCCTACTGTAATGGGATTGCCCTCAAGAATTTTTGAATTTGGAAAGTAGCACTTCCAAGATAAGGGCATTTATTTACTCAACCTTCGTCTTGGCATTAAATCGATTCTCTGAAATTTTGCGTTACCTTTAGCCCATTTACTTTTTCCCCAGAAAGTTGACAGGTCTTGAAGAGCTTTGCTTTTGAAAACATCCTGCCCTTGCTACTCAATTTTCTTAACCATCATTCAAATGATCCTGATTCTTTAGGATCATTTGTTGATTGTTGGTTGTTATTGTCTTCCATCTTTGTAAATATTAGCAGCCCATGACATCCGTGTAAAATGTTGTTTGGCAGAACGCCACAGTTTTCAAATAATGTTATAGTGAAAATTTCTCAAAGTTTTGAAGTGTTTGTGCTACTGCTTTTATAACTGAACCAAATAAGAACTTTCGGTTCCTCTGGACGTTGGTCACCACTTATTGTCCAACCTTTCAACTTTTCATTGCTTAGAGTTTGCCTCTAATCATAATTCAGTTGGCCAAACCCTTGTAGGAAAACTTCCCAAGTGTCCTGCTTGGGGTCGTGCATTTGGTTCTGTCCTCCCAGCTAGTCATGAATGTTTTGGTCTGAATAGTTACTTGTGGTTAACATAAAACAAAAAACCCATTAAAAACTGAAATGATTCATTCATTTAAACAGATATGGCTGAGTACAGGTTAACCATTCTGAAAGTCAATGGCATGTTAACCACATCCTGAGATCACCATTCATGTTTGCGCGGTTCTGGGAAAGAAGGACAATATGGCTGAGTACAGGTTAAAGCATTGCAACATGATATGCTTTCAACTCAGAAAACTAATCTATGTAATTTGGATGATGCTTGTACTGTTTATTTTTTTAAGTTATGTTTCTTACACAATTAACATGTAGCTTCTCATTCTCGAATCATTACACTACAACGGATACTAAGTTCATTTTGTAAACATTATTCCATGAAATGATGAAGGTATCATGATGTGCGCATGCTTGCATTTTACCTGTGCCAGTCTCTGCATTGTTTTAGTCTGAAGAATCTATCATCTGAAGTCCACATTATAGAAACATTTGGAGAAGGGTAAGGACCTATTTGTTTGGGGAAATAGATTTTAACCTTCATCCCCGCCTCCATCCCCGTTTCATGCCCTTCATCCCCGGTCCAAATGGGGCGAGGCGGGGCGGAGCCCCGTTGTCACCCAGTCCACTGCCATCCCTATCACCAAGGCTCGAGAAAAATATGAAATACGAACAAGTATATAGAAGTTAGAAACAATCATGCATTAAAATAATAAAGTAAATGAAATAACACACATAAAATAGATCGAATCTCACCTTGGGCTTAGGTAGCCATTTTCTACGATTGTGACGAGTGTGGTGGAACTTGGGCAACACTTTGACTATGCAAGAATTCTAAAAAGATTGAGTGAGATAAGAGATTTGGTTCATAAATTAGGTTAGGTAAGCTTAACTAGTCTACACTTATTTAAGTTAGGCTAAGATGCTAGGTCTAAAAGGCTAGGGCGAGTAAAAGTTTTTGCAGTGTAGGGGTGCTTCTAGATCTCAGATGCTAAATGTTAAATTGGGGAGGAGGGTTGAATTTCTGGTATGATTCTTATGTATTCGAGATTCGGAGATCTAGATGCATCCAAAAGTGAAATGGTGAGAACTGATCACTTGGAGTTTTAGAGGTATTTTTTTTATTAGTTAAGGGTTTTCTAGCGTAGCAATTACGAAAGAGATAGAGAGACTTAAGATTCTAAGAATAGGGGTTAGGTTCATTGAATTCTATCGTACGAGTTTGTGAGATGAGGATAAAATTTCAAAGGCTTATCTTGAAATGACATACATTTTTGGACCAAATGAACTGCTAATGATAATTCATGTCATTAGAAAAATGTTGATGACACAACATGATTCCCACTGGTTGACGATAATCGATGCATTGTTAATAGAATACTGACGACACATCATGGTTCAGGTCAACTGCTAATAACACTTTATTATGTGTTGACGATACTTTAATGATCTACTAATGACAATCCATGTATAGTTAGGAGCTGCTAAATTGTTTTAATCATATCTTTTGATTTTTGTATCGGAATGACTTATTTTTTGACTTGTTTAGAAGTTGAGATCCTTTAGTTTAATTCATCTTTAAAGCAAAAATTTTGATAAAGCTATTTTTAAGGCAAAAAATGAGGTTGAAGTTAGCATTATTTTTAGAATGAGCTGAAAACTTTGAATTTTGGTCGTATGAAATGACTAGGTCAAAATTGTGGTGTCTATAGGTGCATAACAAGGTTAAATATTTAAATATGTTAGGTTATTTTGAAAATTACACAATTTGTTTGTACCATTCATAAGGCAAAGTCGGGATCAATCTATATCAATTTGAATTGATTCAAGACCAAAAGAAACTTACAAGAAGACTTTTCATAAATTAAAACTTCGAAGATGGAATTGAAACTAGTAGTTCAATTTGAATGGTTGTGACCCAATGTGCTTTATGGTTCAAAGAAGTCTATCAACCTTTATGTTTGTAGAGAGATGATGAGCACCGGTTCAACATCTAATGCACCTATTTCCAAGGACCTTTGACTATAATGTCCAATTCTTAAAAGGGGAGAAAATATGTGCTGAGTTTAGTGGAAGGAAAATATTTGGGATGACGGCTTAGAGAGTGAAGGATGGAGTGGGCATGCCTTGACCAAGTTAATCATTACTTAGATAGTCAAAGCCAATTGATGATGCTCTCTCTCTCTCTCTCTCTCTCTCTCTCTCTCTCTCTCTCTCTCTGGACTTAAACGGCTCGGATTCAGATCGGATGTGGCTAATACCATATTCAACTATCTGGATATTTGCTAAACGGATTTGAATGGTGAAAAGCTCATGTCGGATCTACTTTTTTACATGTAAACAGATTCAGATGTCTCACATTTGGATATTTGTTGGATTCAGTAGCAAAAAATCAAAATGATATCGCCGATTATAATCAGATATAGTTTTAGCTTACCAAATGCAACTAAGTGAAATAGAATTTAGTCGGATATCAGATAAAATCTGATTCATTGTCATCCATTCATCTTAGTTCTTGTCGTAGTGTTTGCAACTTGTTTTATGCCCATGGAAAACCTGCAAACTTGAGCTGAAAAGGTTGGGTGATGTAGCCATGGAACTCCAAGTTATGGCCATGCGGTCCAGGTTTCACACTTGGACGTAACGATTGGTTTGTCTTCTACAATGTTGATGTGATCGGTGAGCATTCAATTCACAACCTTATGCTGATTTCTACGGTATGTGCAATCCAGCTCGTGTGATAGATGATATTGAGGGTCTCTGTCATTTTATTTTCTATGCTATCAATGATTATGAGGATTTTACTGTGCTTTATGTAGGCCACCTTCAAGACTGGCTTAGCAATTTAACCAGAAGCCAAAAGATTGCCTGTTTAGCCAAACTCTCTCTCTCTCTCTCTTAGAGCAGATCCAGTGATCGAGCTGAGTACTTTACAAAGTATTCGGGTCCCATAGTGATTTTCTGTATAAAATATAAAACACAGAAAATTGTTGTGCATATTAGAGATTTTCTACTTTTTGTATTTTACACAAAATCCGTGCACGCATAGTGATTTTCTGTATTTTATGTTTTACTAAGGCACACAAAAACACAAAAATTGCTAGTGTATAGTGATTTTCTGTATTTATGTTCTACACAACAAATCGCTGCACACTCAGAGGTTTTTGATATTTTGTGTGGCCCGGATACTTTGTAAAGTATTAGTGTTGGGATATATAGCCATAAGATAACCATTGAGAAGGGTCACCTTGAGTGGTTATGTCTTCCAAATAATTACTAATCCAAGGGTCGTGACCCTTAAGGTTGAAGGGGTATTTCTCCTTTGGGCACGCGATCCAGCACCCTTTGATGGATAAAAAAATGGGAATAAAGTTATATAGTTGAGAATACATACATTCTCAAGTATTCTTGATAATAAGGAAATATAGAATGATCAAAGGACTAGAGGTTGTGATTTAAAGTCATTTCCCTTAGCGATTTACAATATAACAACGGACGCCCTTCAATATCCATTTCATTGCTTTCACCTGTGCATGCAAGTTTAATAGTGGTATCAGAGCACAACCCAGCTGGAGGCTCGATTATCACCAAAACAAAAAAAAATAGAAAAGGGAAAATTGGTGAATAAAGGTCAATGATTTTATTTTCAATATTTCTATTTTTTTACACAAATAGTGAACCAAGGATTCTCGATTGTGAAAATCATGTTCTTTTGGGTATGAAAGGGAAAAAAATCATTTTAAGTACCTGGGTTTTTCGTTTGATGATCGGAGTCTGTCATCAGAAAGGATGTATCCATGTTGTAAAAAAAAAAAACAGAGAAATCAGAAGAGGGGTGAGCCTAAAAGAATTGATCCTCGGGTCGTCGAAAACCGGCGTTAGATGAGTCGCTCCTCAAAGTCGCTAGAGGTCAACCCTATAATAAGATTCAGACGACCATAACAACAAGAGGGAATGCAGAGACCACTAGTTTTTGGTGAGAAAAACCTGTTGTCTCAATGGGGCCAACAGAGAAAGAGAAACCAGGAGGGGGACCAACACCGAGTTGTTGCCAGTGAGGGCACTATCACCTTCGGTGGGTCGAGGGTGATCAAATCCCTCGATCGCGCCTGCTGACCGGTGAAGCCACTGAAAACCTCTAAAGCCCTAGTAAAAGCCCCATAATCGAAGGTGATAGAGGAGGCAATGTCGCCCTCCTCTGTTGCCGGTGAAAATTTTCCCATCACCGAAAAGGCCACCATCCAATGAGAGTCGCCGGTGGTGATCTACGATCACTGAAGGAAGGAGACAGTGACAACAACAACAACGCCTTCATCCCAAACAATTGGGGTCGGCGATATGAACCAAAAAGAAAATCATTTTGGGTCCTCCACATGAATCCTTCTCTTCCGATCATTTCTATCTAATGTCATGTCCTCGTGAGTTTCAAAGTATTCATATCCTTTCTTATCATCTCCATCTAAGTCTTCTTAGGCCTACCCCGACCTCTTTTAGCTAATAGATTTTCCCATTTCTCCATCCTTCTAACCGGAGCATCATTAGGCCTTCGTCGAATATGCCCAAACCATCATAAACGATTCTCACTCATCTTATTTTCAATGGATGCAACACCTACCTTCTTACGTATTTTCTCGTTCCGAATCTTATCTTTTAGTGTATTTCCACACATCCATCGAAGCATACACATCTCAGTTACACTCATTTTTTGAAAATGATGTCTCTTGGCAGCCCAACATTCTGTACCATATAGTAAAGCGGGTCTAATTGTCATCCTATAAAACTTTTTCTTCAACCGCAATGGCATTCTACGATCGCACAACACTCCAGTTGCACTGAAGGAAGGACACAGTGACTGGCCAAAAAATTGAAAGAGGGGTTTCCCAAGTGGGAAAGGAAGAAGGGTCGAAAATGCCCTGCTTTGGGTTTTTTATTTTAAGTTTAAGGTATTTTATTGAAAAAATCATAGAGATCCACATATTTTTTGTTTTTTTTGTTAAAGACCTCTATTTTATTTCAGAAACAGAGTTTTATTTCTAATATTTTTCTGTCAAAGGTTCTAATTCTTAAAATTGTCAAAAATAGCGTTATTGCCTGGTGAATTTTTAGAAGCAAGTTCTTCACTTTTTTGAAATTACAAAAAGGTGGCTAAATCTTTTTGTTTAACTAAAAAATTACAAAAATAGTATTTTGTAGTTCTGTTTTGATATTTATTACTCAGAATCATTTTCTGCTTTCTAAAAACTAAAGAAAGGGATCTCTAGTTTATAAAATACTCCCTGTAGTGGTATTTTGATAGAAATTGCATGAGATTTGTATTGTTTTGATATTATCTATTGCATGCCTAAGACTAAAACAAAAATAATGACATTTGTTTAGATATTTGTGCAACTGTATTGAGAACAATTAGTTAACAAAATTATTTTGGTTTTAGTAAGATAATCAATATCGAACTAGAATATAATTGGTTGTAGGTATGACCCTGGTCAGATTTGGATTCATATATGTTATTAATCAGACCTGAAATAGTTAGTGAGATATATTATAATCAAATCCATATTATATTGTATGTGATACAATATAGGTCAATTTGATATTTTTGACAAGTTTAATTGATGGGTGCTTATATAAGATTAGGTAAATAAAAAACAAAATAATCATGGTTTTAGTAAGATAATCAATATCAAACTGAAATATAATTGGTTGTAGGTATGAATTTGGTCAGATTCGAATTCATATATGTTATTAGTCAGACCCGAAACAGTTATGAGATATATTATAATCAAATCCATATTATGTTGTATGTGATGCAACATAGGTCAATTTGATATTTTTGACAAGTTTAATTGATGGGTGCTTATATAAGATTATGTATGAAAAGTTTTTCTTTTATATCATGCTATGAAGATGAGATTGGTCTTGACTTGATTCTCATAATATTATTTTAAAAACATTATGGTGAGAATAAGAAACAAGATATAAGATTTTCAATGGCATTAAAAAGAAAACTTTCATATGCCTAAGTATCTTAAGCCAAAACAAGATGAATAAACTGATAAGATGTATTGTGGATATAACAAATATGAAACTGAGTTGGTTTTATGAATAACTTAGTTAATCATCAATTAAAATTGAATCACCTTATTGAGATTTGATTGATTGACTCATTTTAGATCAAATCATGCATTTTGGATTGAATTGTATATATATTGATCCAAAATTGGATACAATCACATTCATTAGATTTTATTAGTAACCAAATTGGATAAATCATGGGAAACTATTTGACATTATGTCATGATTGATCTTGCCTAATCAGATCTGATGAAATGCATTAGATCCATTTAGATAAGGTTGTGTGAAACTGAGTGAATTGATGACTCAATTTTGAACATGATAAATCTAATTTTGATAGTTAGTTCAAGGTTAGATCATATCAGATCTAGTGAACCTTGTTTGAATCTATTTACACCAAATTGGATTTATAGAGATGTGGTTGGACTTAGAAGATCATACTTATTTGAGTCATGCATCTCATACTGAATCGATTTGGATTCAGTATATTGGTTCAAACCTGATGGATTGTATGCTTAATCAGTTTGAATAAGGCCCAAATCATGCTTATTGTAATTGGATCAAAATTAGAGCAAGTCTACTTAGACTCATTTTGATGATTCAATCTAGATGAACCTTAATAGATTGCTTGAGGATATATGAACTGGGTCATATTCAATCAAATCAAATTAGATTTGAATAGACCTAGATGAGGCAGTTTGATCCAGTTGAAAGTTTTGGTCAAGACAGGACCAAATAGAGTCCAGTCAATGAGGATTAGATCTTCTTTGCTTGAACTAGTTATACTAGGTCAATCCCTATTAACCATACATATTGGTTGGATCAAATAAATGATAATTAATCTTGATTATAGTGGTTGACTCAAGTCAATGATAATTAATTTTGAATTAATGAGTTAGATCTCATGTGTTTGTCAATGTGATTTAAAAGCTAAAAATTTGGCTCAAACTCATGCAATATATGTTATGATCCAGTCAAGATATTTACCCACATGAGTAAGTTTGAAGATAGATCCGGATAATCATAATGAAAGTAAGAAATGTTTACTTATGTGCTTTGGATAGCTTTGGTCCAAATGTTATATTGGATCAAAAGAATATCATGTTGAATAAAGATCCATATTGATAGTATGAGATCTAGGATTTTTTTATGACATTGCATGTTTTGTTGGATATATTGTGTTGGTAATCTATTTTTTGTTTTAAGCATATTTATGTGTAAATTATGATTTAGATTATAGTCAAATCATGATAACCCATAATCAAACATATGAATGAACTTGATATATAATCAATTTGGATCTATAAAATTGCTTAACTATGTCCTTGTGTAAAGCATATTTTAATGTCTTGATAATAATATCTCAAGTTGATATAGATGTGTAAAATCCAAAATAACATAATAAGATTCAAAAATATCTTGAGCATTATAAATGATCCATGTTTTGGTGCAAAATTATTTGATGGGTCTGAATAATTGGGTGTTAGATATTTTCGGATTCATATATATATAATGAATTTGGACTATAATCAAATATTATATAACCATGGTTTTGCTTGAATTATTTAGCCTTGCATAAAGATTCAATTCTAACTTGATGATAACATCTCAAGTGAATTTTATAACCCATATGAATCCATTAGAATGAGTATGTTAATAACATGCATTTGGACTATATTCAAAATCCTATATAACCCATGATCGAATAAATATGTTTTATGTTTGGATATGGTATTATATCTATTTGATTTAGATAGTAATCATATGAATTTAGCTGATAGTCAAATTTTATATGATCTATAGTTGTTTTGAAATAAATATGATATCTATCTTGTTTGGTTAGATAAAAATATCTCAAGTCGGATTTGGATATGAATTGAATTCAATAAACTTGCTCTTAGATCTATATATGAATATAAACTAATATTTTAAAGGTTAATGTGATTTTTTTTATGAGGCATAAAATGGGTTTATAGCCTTTGATACAATCAGAGTGATGGGATAGACAAAAAACTCTCATATGGTTTGGATCTAATTCATATCAAATTGGTTTTGATTTGAGGACTTGTGTTTTATCTTGAGAAATAATATATATGTTTGACATGTGATGTTTTGCATTCATAAATTAATATGCATGAAAAAAGTGAGTAAAATTTAGTTTTGCTTCTTCATGTTAATATTTGTTTAGAAATGATGATAAATAATTATCATGTATTAAGCATCTTAAATGATTTAAAAGCTAATTGAATGTCATAAGGCTAATGCATAGTGTGTTACATGGATTTGGTAGTCCAATTCATGATGACTTGGATTAAGTGATCAGGAAGTAATAGGCTTGATTAGAACATATTTTATAAATATACGATAAATAAAAGTATATGTTTGGAAATGCACACAATGTTGATTTTCTTTGATGTTTTAAATGGTGTGCATGGATAGTAGGAGTTTGGTCTACCACTAAAAAAAAGGTATGTGTATTTGTCATGGATTCATGCAAGTGATGAATGTTCTTCACTAATGTACATATAACTGTTATCTATAAATCAGGGTATATTATACTAATTTAGTATTAGACTATGCACAATGTTGGCATAAGATGTCCTATGGTCATGAGAAAGTCACAAGAGATCCCAGTTGACCAATTTATATATGTGCTTTATGAAGAATTGATTATATGAGATAAGATAACGTTATTCATATGTGATGTATGAGCAAAAGGATGCTAGAACTTTACCATGGTGGTACTCTAAATAAAAGTATATGTTTGTTTGCTTTATTAAGATGTATAAGTTTAATGCATTATTTATACTAAGGGTTGTAATAAAAGAATGATTGAAAAATTCTCTATATTTATGTGAGATAGACATGACTTAAACCATGATGGTGATATGCTAGCAAAAGGCCTCATGATGCCATGAAAATTTATAATGTATGTGAATAAGTCTCAATCATTAATATGCATGTTAACATGAAAACTCATATATCTTGAAGATAGTTATTTCAAAATATTATAAAAAAATGTTTGATGCATAGGATGACAAGTTTGAGATGAATATAAAATTTTACTTGTCCATGAGAGGTACATTGATGTTGATTAGTGTAACAACTAATATCATAAATAATTTTATGGCATATAAGTTATGTCTCATAATTAGATAATTAACTATTTATTTTGTGCATGTTATAAAAATAAAAAATGATAGTAGTAGATTATTTACCTCCATGTCATATGAAAGTTGATTAAGATTAAAAGCAAATGACTTTTAAGGCATGTAAGTCGGAGAAAACTTTAATATTTATAAATAAAAGTCCTGCGAGGAACATATGAAAAATCCATAGAATGCGTGACTAACATATAAGCAATAAAATTCCTATGAGGTATGTATTAAAAAATCCACAGAATGCGTGACTAATTTACATGTAACATAAGTGTACCAATGCAAAACCCAAAAGTAAGAGTAAGCTTGGTGGTACAAAATTGCTCCTTATGGCCAAGTTGGAGATATTGGGATATATGGCTATAAGGTAACCATTGGGAATGATCACCTTAAATGGTTATATGTCTCCTGAAAAATAACTATTAATCCAAAGGTTGTTACCCTTCAAGTTGAATAGGCATTTCTCCTTTGGGCACACCCCGATCCAGACCTTTTTAATGGATACAAAAATGTGCTTAAAGGTCAGTTTTCATAAAGATGAGAATATAGTTGAGAATACAGACATTCTCAAGTATTCTGGAGAATAAAAAAATATAAAATAATCAAAGGACTAGAGGTTATGATTTAAAGCTAGTGCCCTTGGCGATTTACAGTGTAACAATGTATGCCTTTCAATCTCTATTTCACTACTTTTACCTATGCATGCAAAGTCTAATAATTCAGACCCAATTGCCTAACCACACCTCTTTTTTGCTTGTATCTATAAAAAACAAAGTGAAAAAACATCTTAATGTCATATTCAGGGGTGTCTCATTGCAATGCTTTCGTTTAGGGTTGTAAACGGGTCAGATCTGGATGGATTGTGGTTGATTCATATCCAAATCCAAATAATGAAAAAAAACTCTTAGTTTGAACCAAAGATACATTCCATTGTCTCTATGAGAAAACTTTAGAATTGATTCATTTTTTTCTGTGTATTAAAGATAAGTTATCTCTTTGATGCTCTTTCTAACGCAATTGAACCCATGAATGACCAAAGGGATGTTGTGTAAAAGAGTTTCTTTCTTCTTTTTTTTTGAATGAAAAAAAATTAATTTTTATTTATAGGAAGAATTATAGCACACATAGAGGAAGTAATGAGGTATCACTCCTCGTAGATAAACAATACAGAAAAAGCATCCCCCAACAAACAATTCAAAGTTTCACTATGCTAATATTTAGCTAGGGTGATGTCTAGTAAGGGTAGTCACCATTTTTTTAGATGGTGACTGCCCAAGCCAGGTGGAGTCCAAAAAACTTGTAACTCCCCATGTTTCCTAAATGGATGGAGTCTTTCCTGTCAAAATACTTCTACTAACACAAAATCCTTATTGTGCCTCTCTTATTTCTCCCTTCTATGCTTTATGGAAGACCTCAGAGTGTTGGTTGATGAGTAAAAGGCAACCTCTCTCTCTGCACACGCAGAGACCCTTCTTGCCAAAAACTTATGTCCCATGGCAAAGACAACTTTCGATCGTCAGAAGCTTTTGTCCCTACTGGGTCCATCACTTGAGTTTTATTTTATTTTTCAGTTTTGTACAATGAACTATGTGATGTTGCAACTCAAGAAGTTATGCATCTTTGGGTTTTTTTGTTATTTTTGTGTGATTTTTATTGCCATGTTTCTATAAAATTTAGGGCTTGTCATATTGGTAAAATAAATACAATATTAGAAAAATGAAAATCGTGGAATCTTATTGTTTCTCCTTTATATGCCTCCATTGATTTAGAAGTTGAATTTGCTTTAGTGTTTGTTCTTTTTATTTACTCTCAAAAGAGGAATAAGTAAAATCATGAAATTTGTTTGTTTCTCCTTTATATGCCTCCATTGATTTAGAAGAGTTTGCTTTAGTGTGTGTTCTTTGGATTTACTCTAAAAGAGGAGAACAGTGAAAGTAGAGATTTGCTATATGATGTTTGACAAAAAATCAAAATATCCTACACCAAATGCAATAGTTGGTCTCTCTCTGTCCATTATTTTAGCTAATGAACATATATGTGCTTTGCAAGTCGAGACAAAAATCCTTTCCTGATAGAGATTATGCAGAGATAGAAAAACTTTGTAAAAATCATATCTTTAAGGTTGATTCCTCATAGTTTGGATATGGAAGAACACAGGGTTAAAATCTTGAAAGTTGATTCTTCATGGTTTAAAAATAAAAAAACAGAAAAGTTGCTCCTGAATCTATGATTTTCTAGAACTTGTTTTGTCAAATAACAAAAATAGCATGTATTACAAAATTTTTAGCTCTCTGTTTGAGTCAAATTTAAGTCTGGGTTTTTTATGAGCTTGAATCAATTATATCAAACCATCTATTATAAAAATCCTAGCATTTATTTTGTTCTGTATGGTTTATGATTGATTTTACATAAAACAGAATTAGACAAGATTATTCTATAAATAGAAAACAGTCTATGTTTATGAAAATTTTAATTCATGTTCTATAATAAGATAAATTCTAGTTTTTTGTCAGTATGCATGTAACATATATGATTTTTTTTTGTGAAAATATCATAGCCTAACTCCTTCTAGCTGATTTATGGTAAAATTTATAATGGTTGGTAAATTCTGCATTAACAATCCCAAAATTGGCAAATTGTGTTTGAATACATGTCATAGTTCTAAAAGTGAACCAAATGAAGATAACATGGTTTAAGAAGTGAATGGGCTTATTGAGGCAATGTGATTGTGTCATCACTTGGGAACATCTTTTGAATGCTATGATGTAAATTTTTGTTATGTACAACATGATGTTATAATTATGCAACATAATGTTATAATATATTATGATGTGCTATAAGATATAAAAAACATTTATGCATATATGGATGCTTACAAACGTGTTTGTAGTTTAAAAAAACTAATGTGGTGTCATAAGTGCATAAATATGTTGTGTGGCATGTGATGATAATGTGCTATAAGGCATGAAAAATATGCATGCTTATGGGATCACTCATAAACAAGCAATTTTTTTGAAAAGAACCAATGGGGTGCTGAAAGTGCACCAAGATATGAAAAAAATATACATGTTCACATAACATAATGAATACCTGACTTGTTTAAAGGCACTAGGGTGTATGGATGCTCGACTGATTTAAAGGCACCAAAGTATACTGAACAGGTTATCAACATGAATGAGCAAATAAAAATGAATTATTATTATGAATGGGTAGTATGATGCTCATGTCATAAAAGATAATGTAAAAAACTACCATGAAGGGGTACTTGGGCTATTGAGCCATAGAGTGTTGAATGATAAATAGCACATGTGATGAAATACAACAAATCCTTTAATAAAAATACCTAATAACCCATTCAGACTCGAGCTTACCTTGGACAGAGTAGGTGATACAAAACTTCATTGGACTATTATGTTTGTTTTGTAAGAGCTAGGCATCTCACTTGGTTCCCAATTCTTATAGTTAGGGAGTCAGATTACCAATGTGTCATAGGTGGTAGGTCTATGTCTTTTGCAAAAGTTTAAGATGTATCCTGATTTTTCAGTGGCCTCTAGGATGATATATCTTAATCACGGACCTCATTGGATCTATTTCAGGTTGTTACCTGGGTTATTAAAATACATAGCATAATAAATTCCTAAGTGATCTCATCTGACTTGACGACAGTAGCTGAAGAGTACCCACGAGAGAGTAAGAAAGAAAAACATAAGCCTTATACTCAAGCATATTTATTTTATAGAAACTTGTATTGAAAATATACCCTATTAATGCAAATATTGAATCATGGATATGTTTATGTTTTGTAACATGCTGCATGGATTTGCCATAATTATCCAATTAAACGTAAGGATTTAATTATTATAGTTTGTCATTGGAATGTATTATGATATGATATTGCATTATACATATTATATAAGAATATATGTGTTCATATATACTTATTTATATACATATATGCATTGTAATCATGTTTCTACTGAGACTTGATGAGTCTGACCCTTACATCATACACATTCGGGTAACGAGTATGGAGCTGGAATGATGGTGGAATGTTATGGGTGGTGCCACCCAAATATCTAGATCTGATATTTGTGTTGGAAATAATTTATGATTTATTAAGACTTGTTATTGTTATTAGTCATATTTTCAAGCATTTCAATTAATTCATGAATGATATTGGCTTATTTTTATCTTGGATTCCGAATCTCTGATTTGGATCAATTCACAATTTGTTTATAGACTCAAGTTCAATATGAGAATTGGATTCAATCTCATGCTGAATTTAAATATCTGTAACATGTCTAAAATTCTAACCAAAACTAAACTAAATGTTTTTTGATGTATTTTTGTTTTCTTGATAAAGGGTTTTTGCTCTTGGTTGTCCCCTTCGTGAACTTAATTCTAGTGGGCTAATATATGCTAGTACTTGCACATAAACGGGCTCTCTAGTGCTTAGTCGGGTTAGAGTATTATCATGGATAAGTTATTGCATTAAAAAATTTGCTTTATTTTTTTGTTAAAACTTTAGGGCATTACATAGTCAGAATAGTGAGTTTTAATAGGTTTAGGGAGAAAAATCAGTTCTCCCAAACAGTGCAACAAAAAAAATCTCAAAATCAAAAGGATGATTCCATACGCCCAAAACTAGGTTCAGACAAAATTTCAAGGGCAAACAACACATAGTTTTTAGTTGCGGAAAATATTTAGGCTTGACAGAGACATAATGGGTATAATACAGACAAACCCAAATTGTAAAATTAATTTCTCTGTGCTGGAAACTCAATAAATCGTGGATTTCAGAAAGATGGTTAATGACACATTAAAAAATATTGGGTCCAAAAATTATATCTAGATTCCTAACAGTTTGGGTTGGGGGATTTTTTGAAGGTCTGACAGGATTTAGGTAGGCTGAACTGGGTTACAATGGTTCACACTCGGTTTGGGATAAGGCAATGAACTTGGCTAACTTTCTTGGACCAGGGTGACTCAGAGGGGTCTTCTACATAGGGTCGGATTGGTTGATTGGGGTCGAATTCACCAAAGGTCAGCTCAGGATGGTGTAGACAGTCGGGGCTTGGGTTAGCATGTGTAGGGTTGAGTGGGACCTTGGGCAGCAACCAAAGCTCTAACTTAGTGGACTCGACCTACAAGAGGTCTTATTCACCAAAGTGAGAGAGTGAGAGGGACAAGCCCTTGAGAGAGATAAAGAGAGATAGTCATCTTTTAGAGAGAGGTGTGAGAGGAAAAAAGGTTCAACTTGATTTTTATTCATTTGCTTCATTTGGAAGAGGGCGAAGCAAGGCCTCTATATATAGGCTTAAAGGTCCTTATAAGTTCTAAGCACATAAATACAGAAAATATTAAAGATTCTACTAAGATTGGAAAAAACACATTTGGCCCAATTTTGCTTGGCTATTTCTGGAGTCATGGCCTTCAAAATTAGCCATCCTTTTCTCTATTCTTAGACTTCTCCACACTTAGAGATCTCCAGAAATAGGCCTAGTCTAAGTTTAACTTCCTCCACTTTTAGTATCACCATAAATAGGATTCTCTGGAAATAACTTAGACCAAAATTAGGATCTTCAGAATTAGCTTGCTCTACTTTTAGGTTCTTCAAATTTAGACCAAGCCAGAAATAGGGTTCTCCAATTTTAGCCTAGGCCAGAAATAACGAAGGACTCCCCCGGGATGGCCACCACTAGCCACCAACTCTTTGTTGAATGGGTTTCAAATCTGGATTAACGTGATATGTATCACCAGTTAGAGTCAATATGAGCTTAAACCTAGCTAAAGTGCTTCCCAATTCGAGTTTATACGAGCTTAGACCTAACCATATATAGTACTTCTCAGTTCGAGTCAAGAGGCTATTCAAGGTGATCTGTGTCAAGTTACTCGCTCTCACACAGTACAAGACACAACCTAACCCTCGCGGGTAGGCGAAAGCTCAACTATATCATGAGAGCGATGTTGCATGAATACTCATTGCACTAAGAATTTAATCCTAAGTGTAACAACTATCACTTTAAAGATAGTGTGTCTAACGTGTACCTTGAACTGTACCTAGTTTAAGCTCATTTGCCATATTCACTGAGTTATTTTCACAACACAAGATCCAACCCATCCAAAGGTTGTTAGTGCCGAACCATAAATAAACGCGTTATTTATGTTTTTATGGGTTATTTTTCATGAAAAAATAGTGTGGTTTTTTTTTACTTATATTTTCTTATCAAAAATCATTTTTTATTGCCGAGATTTTGCCTTAAAACATGAGATTTAAAAAAAAAAAAATTCTAGTAAGTTTTTGGCTGCCGATATTTTTTCCGTTTTATACTTTTTGTCACTATGGCTGACACCACTCTAACACGTATGAACATTATTCCAATGTTTTAATAGTTTTTAGTGTTTTTTTTTTATCAACATCTCAACATAACTTAACCCATCTGTTAGATTGGATGATAAAAACTTAGACAAAGGGGTTCTGTTCAGATACTGAAACATGGTTCAAAGTACGAACATTTGCCCAAACCAAAATTAATTAGCACAACAGTAGGCACCAGAATTCTGTGGACACTGTCTCTATGACAGAGATCTTGATCAGTTGGTTCGGTCTTCGATCATCTTGACTCTCAATTGGTCCTCTGAACGGCCTTAAAATTGATTGCAAGTAGCAACATCTATCAAGTAGAAAAGTGGACACTTTGGTCTTATTTATTTATTGCAGCATTGCATTACATTTTGCACCATACATTTATCTCCAACAAAGGAAGAAGAAGGAATGACACAGATCCGCGAAATTCAATTGCAGGCTCCTGGTCTGAACCCAATCTTTGCATTGGGGATGTCATGCACTACCAGAGTCTTTCTCTGCTGCCAATTGCCTATGATGGCCGTGTCGAGCCCACTATTGGTAGCAAAGGCCAAGCAGAACTTGGAGCTCGACACAGGAATGAAGATGTGGGTCGGGTCCAGGACCAAGTCTGTGCCTCCCTGGAAATGGAATGCAATCCTAGGGACCTCAATTGATATGTAATTGGAGAGGTCATAGCAGGTACCGAAGATATATACTAATTGGCTGGCCCATTGGATATTTGGTCATCTTGCTACGGAAAGCAGAACTTAGTGCACTGTAAGCAGTTGGTGGCAGACGGGTGATCACAGTCCCAGAGTCTATGATGGTCCCTGGGCTTGCTAATACAGAAGAAGAAACAGGCAGTAGCTGCCCACCTACAGTTATCCCAGTGACAGAAACATAGTAGAAGGGTTTAGCAGTACTGGGTAGCAGTGGTGTGAACTGCGCGGAGGCATAGGACGGATCGGGTCCGAAGGACAAGGATCCGGGTGAACCTGGTGTCGGCAAACAGTAGGCAAATATGCCACCGTACTTGTTGGTGGCTTGAGATATGACCGAGAGCTTGCTCCGTCCTAGTCCGAGCAATCCCCCAATCATCCCGAACAACCCGCTGTTATTATGACCACACCCGAAGGCAAACCCAGGGAGTACGTCGTTCGGGGTCAGGGTTAATGTGTCTTGGCTGAGGAGCCCAATGGTGAACGATCTGTCTCCATAACCCACACCATAGATGCAATGGCCGGAAGCCGAGCATGCGATCTGCCCATCAGTCTTGACCTCTGAGCATTCGGGTGCAGTGCAAGATATGGTTTTGTAGGTGGAAGAGGCAGAGGGAGCGAACCTAGGCCCCGGATGCGGGTAGCACGAGAGTGCGCAAGGGTCGCACTGGACCCAGCTGAGGTCGCTGCCCGTGTCAATGCCTAGGTTGAAGTCTTTCTTGGGTGTGCCTAGGCCTACACTCACAATAAAGTTTCCATAGCCTACTGAGATGCCTGAGTAAGCTGGGAGATCTGTTGTGGCATCAGTGTGAAAGAGGTCCTGTAGTTGTTTATTGTGTGATGATGAAGAAGAAGATATCCTTGAATTGATCCAGTCCACCCGGGAATGGTCTTGCTGGAGGATCTCCTTGAAAGCCTGCTCGTCGTTGAACGTCAATCCCGCCTTTGTGTGCAAGGGGGAGCAAGGCCCATGCAGATCGAATAGTTTCAAGTTTGAGTTCCCTTGCTCACCATTTTGGAGACCTGCATGTGAAGATTAATGAATGAGCTAGTGGTTTCAAAGTTGGACATAAAAGGTCTTAAAGACGTTTTTCAAGTCCGCCATCAGATCTCAAGGCTCAATTTTGGAAGTGGAAAGCACTAAGTTGGAACGTCTTAGGTGCAGAGGGAATTAATTACCTATGCCTAGAAATAAGAACACAACCAGTGCTGCTGAGCTCGCACTCACTTAACAGACAAAAGCTAAGGAACCTGATGAGTCGAGATACTGGGCGCCAGACTTGGTAAGCTAAATCAACAACCAAAATTTAGTGTCTGAACTCACCCTTGGAGTAATCCTTTGTGTATATATACCTGAGCCCAACTGAGCTTGTCCTAACTGATTTGTCTTTGTGGTAGATAGAATTTAGAATGAGACCCTTGCTCGAAGGAATGATCATGTAAAAAAAAAAACTGGAACAGAGGTAAATTTGTGGTTGCATGGTCTAAGACTGATTGATACAGCAATTAAGAGATTCCATACGGTAGTCTCAAATTTTCCTCTAGTTAGATCGTTTGTTAAAGAAAAATTTTACAGTAAATTTGTGTTGAACAAAGTACAAGTTGGAGCTTATGAAGGGAGATGATTCACCTTTTCCTGTATTACATCGGCGCGGCATAGTCAGCGCGTCAACTGCAAGAGTCTGAAAGTGCTGGTTCAGGTATCCTGCACTGGTGAATGGGAAGGACACAAGACAGAGGAAGACAGAGAAGAAGGTGAGAGTGAAGGGTGAGGCCATTGCCATAATTGAGAGTTTTTTTTGTGGCCTACCTTCTTTTCTCCTGAGATGAGACAGGCTTGTGAAATCTCATCAAGGGTGCTCAATCAATTTATACACAATGTGTGCTCCTGTAGCCAAGTTGGATCCACCCATATTCTTTTTTCTTTTTTCATATGTTCTAAGCTAGCCATACGCGCAATTAATGAAAGCCACAAGTAATTAACGATGATTGAGACAAATGTGCGTGTTTTACACGGGGCTCTTTTTCCTTTTATTTTTTTATTATGAAAAAATAAATGAAATGTATATTTTTAGAAAAAAAAATTACTGATATTTTTTTCTAACATATGATAATATGAAGGATCCTAGCCGTCCAACTGAACCATTTGGGTGGCTAGGATCAGTCCACATGCTGGTGAGAATGTGGACCAATCCAAGTCGCTGTTTGAATTACTAGGATTTAATGTACGTTAATGGGGCGTCTGATTCTCTGTTCCTCGCCTGTCTGTGGGACGCCCAGCATGCAAGCCCTGCACGCCCACTCAAACGCTGCATGGAGACAGGAAAATGGTGTCCGCCGCTGTTCTGCCATCACCCCCCCCCCCCCCCCCTCCCACAGAATAGGGAGGACAAACAGCGCATGTGATTTTTTTTAAGGCACTGGACAGGGCGGGACAGTGCAGGACAGGACGCCCTGTTGCGTCCACACACATCCGTGAATCAAACAAGTCAAATTTTCTTTAATAAACAAGTAAAAATAGATATTACATGCACACTTGGTGTCCACCGCTCTCTCCTATGGCTACTGTTGCAAACGGGTCAGATTCAGGATGAGGCTTTTTTCTGATACGAAATCTGAACTGTTTGCATCCCTACCTATGGACAACCTTAACCAGAAAAGACGGGATAAATGAACATATATGCATTGAATTAGAGGTTGTGTTATGGTTGTCTCCATGCTCTCATACTCTTTGCTGTTTGGGAGCAGTGGTGTTGCTGAAACAATGCATTAGGACTTGACTGGTGTTGGCAGGCCCAACACCGCATTTCAAGACCTTTCATGAGAGGATGTTTTTGGCAATTTTATCTCTCAACACCACACATTAGTAAAACGATATTTTGACTAATACTAAAACCGTGTTTCTATCCCATTGCAAGGCTCCCAAACATAGCCTTAGTGTTTTTAGAGAGAGAGGATTAGGTCAGTGGTTAGCATCCAACGAATACTTTATGATTGTAAATCTTAGGTAGGGAAAGTATGTTACGCGCAAGTGAACGGACAAGAAAATTAAGTATGATGGCTACGGAGTCAAGTCTTGATCTGCTAACCAATACTTGAAGTTGATGTGGACAAGGAAGTCTTCCACGCATTTGGCTTCAGTGCAACTAGCTAGAAAAGAGATCGATCTTTCTTTTCATGGAAGACTTTGAGAAGCAAGTGCCATATTTTTGAGATGGGTAGGTGTGAAATTGATACATGTTAAATGGGTTTTTCTGCCCTTTATTTTTTAAGCAGTTCTGACCATATAAATGTGTTGGGCATGGTCTATTTACTAGGAAACTGCACCTGAATGATGTGTTCTGGATGAAAAAGAATGATATTTGGAGCCTCAAAATTTTATAAACATTTTGGACCATTGATTTTTTTAACCTTATTAAAACTCACCCATGTATCGGAATCGAACGCTTCACGAGCTGATCCCTATAAAATCAAGTATATAGATCACATCTGTACCATCAGAATTTAAAAATAAAACAAAAACTCTGAAAAACTTATTTAGCATATCATTTCGCATCTACCCATTACTCTATCTATATTTACTTATTTATAATGGATGGCCAAAATGTCTGACGCACACGCATCTGAAGTAGGGGTGGCAATCGGGTCGGATTGGCGGGTTGGCGTGTCAGCATACCTCAACCCGAACCCGACCCGTTTATTAAACGGGTCGGCTGTGGCAAACACTAACCCGACCCATTTAATAAACGGGTAACCCGACATGACCTACCAACATGTTTAATAACAGGAAAACGGGTTGGCGGGTTGACCCGCCCGCCTAACCCGTTTATTAAACGGGTCAGCCGGGTTGGCATACCCCCAACCCGAACCCGACCCGTTTAATAAACGGGTTAGGCGGGTCGACTCGTTTATTAAACGGGTTGGCTTAAGCCCAACCCGAACCCACCTAAGAGGCGGGTTGGCGGGTCTGGTTGGTGGGTCGTGTCAGGTTTTGCCACCCCTAATCTGAAGTCAATTTAAGTGAATTAGCGTGATCGTGACCACTGAAGGTCCTTTTTAAAACAAACGTGCACATGCCACTGATTGTGCGCGTCCGAGTAACATCGAACAACTTATCCTCTAACATATGATAATACTAAGGATCCTATGTTGATCCTTGCTGTCCAACTGATCCATCTGGGTGGCTAGGATCAGTCCACATGCTGGTGACAATGTGGACTAATCTTAGCCATTGTTTTAATGACTAGGATTGAATGTATGCTGATCCCATCATATGTCCAATTAAGTGTACATTAAAGAGACGTTTGATTCTCCATTTTTTGCTGTCTTGGGATGCCCAGCGTGCATGCCCCATGCACATTTGTACGTCCATGCAAATGCCGCAGCCCCCCCCCCCCCATGGAACAGGGAGGACATGTGAAGTATCATATGAGCATACACATTGTTTATAACACTGATTTGAAGGGATATGATCACATACCTGTTCCTGTCATTGCGCTGATGTGAGAGACAAACTATCTCCTCAACCGAACTGCCACTACAAGAAACATGTGGATTAGCGACGATCATAATCCGTCATTAATCCATCACAAATCCATCGTTGAACAGTTTAGCGATGAACTAACGACGGATTAGCGATGGATAACTTTTATCATAATTTTCTAGTCGCTAATTAGCGACGAAATATATCTGTTGCTACTTCCATTGCTAATTTACGATAGATTGGCGAATGGCATGATCTGTCAATAGGTTGTCGCTAATCCGTAGAGATTTGATTTTGCGGCAGATACACATCCGTCGCTAATTTTGTCGCTATTATAGCGACGGATTTATGACGGATTACAATCCATCGCAAAACATCGACCGATTCAGTTTTACGACAGATAAATATTTGTTCCTAATCTGTCGCTAAATTGGAGGTTGATACTAATTAGCGACGGATATTATCTGTCGCTAATCCATCGCAAAAAAAATTTGTTTGAAATATAAATATCAAGAAAAAAATTCTCGTTATACAATTTATATATCTTGTATATAAAAAATAAAGTACACATACAAAATATAAATACAAAGCAGTTGAAACAAATTTAACACAAGATACAAGGTGAAAAAATTTATCGATCCACTATAATCCTTGTCAAGTTCTAATTATTTACAAGTGAACATATACAAAGAGTTTCTTTTGAAACAACAAGAAGGTGCAACAAATTCAACATATGAATCTAATCATCGCCAAGACTCTGAGCATCATCATCTTCATTGTCTCGATTTGCCCCTTCATCCATGCCTCCATCAGCTCATCTACGTTGATTATCTTCAACATCCTACAAGATAACCGAAAGGTTAGTATTGATAAACAAAATATAATGAAATAAATTATATGCAATGCACCTAATCTAAGGCAATCAAAGTAATATGAATGAATTACACATAGACTAGCTAGCAATAAAGTAAAGGACATTAATTGAATTCAGATATGTGTTCTAAGGTTGACAAAAAAAAATCATAGTGATTCAATCATGCAGATATGTGTTCTAAGGTTGTCAAAAAACTTTCATAGTGATTCAATAATGCATATATGTGTTATAAGGCAGTCAAAAAACTTTCATATTGATGAAATCATGCTTACATATGTGTTCTAAGGTTGTCAAAAAACTTTTATAGTGATGAAATCATGCTTATATATGTGTTCTAAGGTTGTTAAAAAACTTTCATAGTGATTCAATCATGCATATATGTGGTATAAGGCAGTCAAAAAACTTTCATAGTGATGATATTATGCTTATATGTGTTCTAATGTTGTCAAAAAACTTTCATAGTGATTCAATCATGCATATATGTGTTATAAGGCAACCAAAAAACTTTCATAGTGAAGAAATCATGCTTATATGTGTTCTAATGTTGTCAAAAAACTTTCATAGTAATTCAAGCATGCATATATGTGTTCTAAGGTTGTCAAAAAACTTTCATAGTGATTCAAGCATGCATATATGTGTTCTAAGGTAGTCAAAAAATCTTTCATAATGATGAAATCATGCTAATATGTGTTTTAAGGTTGTCAAAAAACTTTTATAGCGATTCAATCATTGCATATATATGTTATAAGGCAATAAAAAAACTTTCATATTGATGAAATCATGCTCATATTTGATGAAATCATGCATATACTAGCTTGAAATCTAACAACATAAAATAAATGACATGAAACTTTCATACTTAACAGGCACATGCAGACGAAGTTTTCCTGTCCCCCAAAAAGTTGCATAACTCATTACAGACAACGTCGGAAATGGCTTCATGTAAATAGTCACGCATTGTGTCCTTAATAAGCTAACGGACACCATCCCAAGAATTAGCAGGGTCAATCAGACGCTGAGAGTTGATGCTGGCAGAAAAACTCTGAGAACCCTGGTTGGAGGAGGCAACGACTGGTGTTGTGTTCATATTACTCTCAAACCTGAACAAACGACCCTTTTTTGGTTCACCGGTTGCAGTCACCCAAGCTATAGGATCAAAAGGCGGATGCTGAGTGGAGTCATCGTCATATCGCTCTACCATCTGTTGCTCGTATGACTCCTACAAAGTAATGATTATAGTATGGATTAATAATTAAGAATTACAATATTCATGGTAACTTGTTTATTATAATGTTTATTAATACAATAAATACATACCGTTGTCGCTCTCGCCTTCTCTGATACGAACTCTCCTATGCTCTTACGTTTATGTGTTTCAACAAACACATCCTTGTAAGGCACAATGCCTCATTTTTCAGCTTTCTATGAGGTAAAATGATAAAAAAAATCAATTAAAAAGTATGTAACAATACTTATAAATATGACAATATATATTGACGAGTTACCATTTTCTTCAGGTGGCTCCCAAAAGTCCTAGATCCATCTGTGTGTAGATGGAAATCGGGCATCTTCGCTCGATTTTGTGCAGCCTTTGCTAAGCGGTTTCGAAATTCATGGCCCACTCACTTGTCGCACATTGCATCACAATAATTTGGCCTGATTGTAGAAGGGTCATGGCCCTTCCACTGTAGTGGATCATCTTTCCCACCATATGTTTTTATTGTTGCAGTCTTCATATTGTGCAACATGTCTGCAAATTGACTGGCAACCACCTTACCATACCTGTCTCGCATCATGCTCCTCTTTCGCAGTCGCAAAGCGATTCAAAGCCTACAAATAATTTTAGAAAGTTAGTACACATGACTATAACAAAAAATTAAATATAAAACACATTAGCTATGATAAACAATTGTATACCATGAATGAGGACCACAATCTTTCCAACACCTCCTTCGGGTACTCTTTTCATTAAGCGATCGGTCCTGAAAGATGCTGAACTAGTGACTGCCTAATTTCTTGTATTATTTTTTGTAGCTCGAACATCGCATTGCACATGAATTGGTACACATTAACTATCGATATACACTATGTATAAGATAAGTATTAGATAAGTAAAAATGAAATACTTATGGTCAATTATCAATATATACTATTTGAATGAGTCATTGTGTGTCAGACTAAGAAGACCCTACATCCGGCGTTGTCTCATGACATGTATGAATAGGTAGTATGGGTGGGTCATGTGTAGGTAAAACATCATTTATAGAAAAATGAGTTAGAAATTCACACAATGCACATTTAAACTAATCAAGTATGCAATCAGTTAAATGATATACCTATTGAAGCAGCCTGTGAAGATAAAGGCTGAGACTGGCTACCACTAGGTGCTCGACCACTATGACCTCCACAAACCATATTTTAACAAACAAAAATTTTATTTGAATCAGTTACACAACTCTATATCTTCATGGATACATAATCAAATCAGAAATAACTTTATGCAAGCATGCATACAATCACATCAAAACATTGCAATATATTCAAATCATTCACATCAAACACTGTAATACATTCAAACATAAGAGCATATGAGAAAGTGATGTGGTATGTATTATAAGATGTATTTCACTAGCTCGAGTATGCTTCCTCATCACATGTTTGACTTTCATATTCTTCTTCCTCCTCCTCCTCAACATCCTCTTCGTCTTCTTCTTCATTGGGTGCTCATCCACTTGGTATATCATTTGGATCACATTCTTCCATACCTGTGCCATCAAATAATGGAGATATGACATGCATACCATGTGTGACATCATGAGTATAAGAGAAGTCATACATATTATCTGATTGATAGTAATCACCCTCTTCAGCAAGATAGTGTGACTCTCGCAACCATTCCAAAATGGCCCATCAGCATCTTTAAGTAAGTCATAAAATCTACTAGTTGCATCGTTTGTTGCTTCTTTCTCTACCCAAGTTGCTACATCACTAGGACTCATAGCAGAACCCAGTTCTGGTCCTGTGATATCACATATCAAATCTATATATGGATTATCGTGCAACACATTAAACGTTTTTTAAATTTCAAATATTAGCTGTCAGATATGGACATCAAGTCAACACCTGGAAAACTTTAAGTCCTTTTTTGTTTCTTGTATTGTATTGTCACTGTTGAAATTTGAATTATGATTTAGGGTAATTTTCAAATAACCACCAAAGCTTTTCCTTTATCTAATATAACCACAAAATGTATTGGGCTTTCCAAATGTCCATCAAAGAATTTTGCACCTTTAAGCAAATGCACCCAACCTACAACCATCGGTAGCTTAACCATGATCCTCCATTTAACTCATGATTTGAGATTCTCATTTTACCCTTAAAAAAAATTCTCGGTATTGCCTTTAATTTTTACTCAACTAAAATTACTTTTTTTGTCCTTAAAATTAGAAATGCTAAATGGGTCAGATTTCTGACCCTTATTATAGATTCATATAATATATACCCAAATCCATATCAGATTGGGAAAATTTATATATGGATGGGTATGATTAAATCTTGGTCATAATTTGGCAAAAAAAAAATGATTTAATCTATTTTACCTTTTTAACATATAAATAAGTACATGTTATATATTTTCAATGGATTCAATACCAGATTGACTCGTACGTTGACTAGATCCTAGATGTTCGAATATGGTGAACTAGATTTATAATCAGATCTATTCTTCAAAAAAACCAAGTCCACTGCTATCAAGCTTGAGGTGTCAGATCTGGTTTGCACCTAGGTGAGTTTGAATCTGGATCTGACTTTGAGGCGCTTGTTTTCGATCCGATCTGGTCTGCTGTAAAAAGCATACCCCAGTCCTATAAGGATTACGTGAACCATACCGGCTAAAATAGTGTTTTCATCTTTTGGACCTGGGTCTAGTATGAATTTCACAAATGGATGGGATTACCTAGTTTCTAATTGAACATGTTGTTCTGACCCATTTTTTAATTGGACCTCCTTTATCACCAAACTTGGGTCTTGGTCAAACCTAGGCCATTGACACCCTAACCTATTTAGAGAGAAGATTAGGAAATAAGAAGGCACAATGAGGACATGAAAAGATTTTTTTCTTAATTTGAAAAATGTGTTTTGGATAAAATAATCATTCTAAATGGATAACTAACAAAAATTATAGAGGTAACTGACCTTTGTGTCATTTGCTTAACGCACTCAAAACCTTTGTTGGGAAGTCCAAAAATTCCAAACTTTTGGTGTTCCCGTTTTAAAAATTTCTCTACGATTTAACTTGAGTTAAAGGAAAATAATAAATACAGATTTTCTGGAAAAGTTTGACCAATATTTGAAATTTAAGAAATGTGTGGCCATATTTGAAATTAGGAAGAAAAGGTTGGCCAATAAATGAAATTTTCTCTAAAATAAAAACCTTGAGTCGACGACGACACTCTATGCACAAAGACCATGTGGGGTCCACAGTGGGCTGGATTTTAAGTTGGGACAAGTGTCCAGCATGAAGGAAGTTGCAGAGGGTTGGGGGCGGCTTTCATCCAACCAGGTAGTCAGAAACGCCTTGGAAAACGGTGGAGAATCCTACCGAAATCATAGTTGTGAGGAATAAGCTACTCAAGTATGCCTGGTTTTTTTTGGGGGGGTGGTTGGATTCGTTGGGACAATCGCTCCACCTCCCCTGTTGGCTAGTATAGGCTTTGGGTTAGGTTCAAATTTGGATCATGGGTTAAGTTTAAGTTTATAGGTTTTTGGATTGGGTTCAAGTGTAATGGAAATGAATTTGAATTAAAGTTTAGTGGCTTGGGTCCAAGGTTATATTTGAGGAGTTCATGCTGATTTGGATAGGGGTTAAGGTTAAAATGGGTCGAAATGAGAGGTATTTGGGTCAGAACCAAGTTACAACCTGTCTAAGCCAAACCCGAGCCGGTGTCATGTTGGTGAAAACTGGTTAGTGTGAACATGTTTTAAACTGGTTCCCACCTACCCATCATGAGTTGGTCTCTCCCGATGAGGAAGGGGAGGCAGAGTGAAGTTAGGGTTAGGAAACCCTTCACCCGCTTCCCATGGTGGGCCTCCGTCGAGGGTAGCAACCGGCCAGTGAGGGTTGATGGTGGCTCGCCGGCCATTCCTCAATCGAAGGTTAGGCCACTGGCTGGGTGTTGATCGATTTGCCCGAAAGAGAGAGGGCTGGTGATTCCTATCCTCACTAGCATGTTGTGAGTGTGGAGTGGCTCCCGTAGGCAGGTAGGGGTCACGCTCGTCGCCCATTCTCCAGCTGGCCGACTACAAAAATCTCTGGTGAGGTCAAGAGGGATCTCCGGCAAGAGATGTTGGCCAGCTACATGGGTCTGTGATTGGTCGATGGTAGGCGGTTACTGGGAGCGACGATGGGTCGATGGTGGGTAGCTACAGTAGTCAATGTTGTTGTGGGCAGCGTCACACAAAAAGAGGGAGAGGCGAATGGGCTCTCGGCAGGTAGGAGGTTCGCTGGAGCAACTGCAAATGATCATCGATGCCCGTGAGAGAGGGCTCGATGGTGGGGCAGCCAGCGTGAAAGAGGGGTATGTCTGGCGATGGATCCCATGTTGTAGATCACCCTGTGTGGAAGAGAGACCTGAGGCTGCATATCGACCCACGTAAGCGAGAGGTCAACAATGGTCAGTTGCTGCATATGGAGAATACGCTAGACAAGGGACAATTTTTACAAATCTGGCCTCAAGAAGGCTCTGGCGTAGAGAAAAGCTGGAAAATAAAAAAATATGATCTCAATCTGATTAGGTTCTACGTCAGATAGAGCGACTAGTAATGCAGAGAAAGAATATTGATCTCTATGGGTGGGCTACTGGGGAGGAAGCTCTGAAAGATGAGAGAGAGAAAATCTGTTATCTTTTGGACTAAGGCTTAAGAACAGGAAGAACAAAAAAAAAAACAATCATTTTATTAATTTCATAATTAATTAAAAATAATAACACCTATTTATACAATCTATCAAATAGTCTTAAAAGAAATAAAAAACTAAAAATAAGAATCCAAATAAGAAATAATCCCCTAAGGCAAATCTGGATCCATAACAGCTTCTCAGAGTCGGATCTGAGACAGTCCGTAACATGCACCTTCATTTTTTCCTTTTTGGAAAGGTGGAGTTCATCAAAAATTACCACGGACGAACCCTACAACCCCTTATACCAATTGATGCAGGGGCTCTTGCAAGACCCCCTTCGTTTCCTTTTTCTGGCAAAGTGGAACTCATCGTCGGCGAGCTCCACAGCCCCCTCTACCAATCGATGTAGGGGCTTTAGAGCCGCTTCGTTTCTTCTTCTTCTTTTTGTGAGGTGGAGCTTGGTGGAAATCACCACTAGCAAGCTCCTTTCCCCCCCCCCCCCTTTGTGTTTTTTTCCTTTTTTGTTGTTTTGCCCACCAGCTGGCGAGATGGAGCTAGTCCCCTCCCCTTGCTTATATGGTTCATTTGAGACGAGGCGGGAGCTCGGCGGAAATCACCACCGGTGAACTCTACTATCCCCTTTATGGTAGGGCTCAAAGAGGGGTGCACCATTTTTTTTTGTGTGTGAGGTGGAATCTCACCCAAATGGGATTCCTTTCTCTCACTAAACAAACATGAGAAAAGGAATCTCATATGATTTGAAATTCTCATGAGATTTCTTTTCATGTTTTAAAAGAGCAACAAAATATACCCTTGGATTTCATGCTTGTTCAGGCGTGCTTTTTCTGACCTTTTTTTTGAAGGCTTATCCTTTGGTGTATATTCTGATCCAATGCCAAACATGATTATTTGTAAATTACAGGCTTTGCGAGTACCATTCGTGAGGCACTTACCAGTCAATGACAACCTTCCTACATTTTGAACAGAGAAGGCGACTTTCCATCGCTTTGGATTTGATGATTGAATTCATTTTTATGTCTCTTTAAGCAGTTGTCTGTGATATCTTTGGTCTAGAAAGGTCATATCTCCGGAGGCATGTTTGGTTGCTAAAAGTGCACAAATTCCTAGACTGACAATTTTTCTACTTACTGCATCTGGTAGCAAAATGCAATTTCACTCACTGGCTGTCTCTTAAGCAGTTTAATATCTTTCGCCTAAAAAGAATGAGATATCTTGAAGGGTTATGTTTGAATTCTAGAAGTCCAGAATTTTCCTAAATTTTAGCATCGGTTGTCTCTCAAACAGTTGGCATGTGATATCTTGGTCTAAAAAAAATGGTTGCATCTTGAAGGGCAGGTTAGGATGCTACTAAAAGGTTCATCATTTCCTAGGTTTTAGGAGCAACATGCAATTCAAAGATAGAAAAGATTTTCAGTTCAATGCATATGACACCAAGATTAACTTGAAAAAGGTACACCAAGATTAACTTTGTTAGGATGAATCGCATTCAAGGTGCATGAGGATGGTGCTTAATGTATTATTTACTCTGCATACGATCTAATGATGTCATGACCAAAGAGAACCTTTAAAACCACACCTAGAAACACAATTGAATTGATGCAGCGTCATTTAGAACGTTTTCAATGCCTTTTAGAAGTCCCATCTTTTTGTGGACCAGAACTGCAAACAACATTTGCAATTTTCGAATAACATCTTTCAAAAAAAAAAAAATCGAATGACGGCCAAGAACCAAGATGAGGGCAAACAATAGCCTTTTAGAAGGGCAGCTAAGAGGTGTAAGAGCCTGAAAACCGATAGCTGCTAATGCATGGTAGATACCTGACATTCCTAGCTCATGCCTACAATTTATTGTGATATATCCATGGGCCCTAACGTATGCTCATATTTTCCATCACTTTTAGGGCTATAATCATCATTTTCGTAGTGGAATCATGTTTGCTAAGTCGACTGTATGAAAAAATGCTTATTTTTTCGTTTTTGTTTTCTTTTTCTTTTTTTCTTGTTTTTTTATGAAAGTAACCTTGCAAATGTGATCTACATGGGAATCGGCTTCAAAATCACCCCATTAGACGACAACAAGCAGGCAGGTTTTGTTAAGGCTTCAAAAATCAACAGCCTACAATGTTTGATAATCCCAAGTCCTAAAATTGTTTTTTCATCAAAAAAGCACAATCCAAAAGCTGATCTCTACTATTTTGGACATGCTGAATACATCTATGAGGATCGATTGGATTACAGCAACCTATGCCATGGTGATCTAGAGCTGTTTGTACCAAACATTTTTTTTAATAGGCAAGCAGACCCCACCAGTTATACAAACGTACCATTGGGTTTTGAACTTGCAAGGTGACGTGCACTTACTGCTCCTACCAGACAAGCGGTTGTAGCAAACATTTTCTCTTTCATACTCTATGAATTAAACCCACTTCACCTTTTAGGGTTTACAAAACAGTGTCTTCAGTCATTATTTTAGACTTTTTTCTTCAGATCTCTCTCTCTCTCAGATCTCTCTCTCTCTCTCTCTCTCTCTCTCTCTCTCTCTCTCTCTCTCTCTCTCTCTCTCTCTCTCTCGTGCGTGCAAAACGTGGAGGAAGACAACACTATTGATATGTCACTAACACAACTTGAACAAAAATAGAAAAAAACATACTCCTATCATCCTGCAATATTAACAGAAAAACAGCCTCGAATATTTAAAAAAAAAAAACTCGTGAACAAATACAAGAAAATAAAGTCCCAAAACTGCCACCCAGGAAAGGGTGAAAACTGCACCACATTAAAGTGGGTGATTTGTGTAAATTTTATGCACGGACATTCTGTGCAAGAAAAACTAAATATTATTAGGGAAACAAAAACAAAAGGGATGGTGGGGCCGGCAAGAACTGAGGAAATATGAAATGCATCCTAACCTATGGATTTGCTCTCCAGATTTAACCAGATACTGATGTTGAAGAGGCTACTGAAGTCATCCTACGAGCATCTAGGATCCAACTCTTAACTCGAACAAGGAAACACACAGGAGAAACGGATTATATGGATCACCATGAGTTTGATCGTGCTTTTCACCTCTATATCAATGAATATGATCCACCATATTCTCTGACAATGACCGGCACACTCGTTGGTGGAACCTGCAGCAAGAACAGTATCTTCTGCATTCAGCTCTTCATCAACAAAGAATTAAATCAGCACAACGCACACTGTACTGTGAGAAAATGCCATATTATATGTAACAAAAAAAGACGAGAAGCTTATCAGTTTCAGTTATTGCCTAGAAAATACTGATCACATGGTTAGTTACCACTACATTCTAAACAATGGGAGTGGGTTTCCATTGGGAGACCGAGACTGACGTGGCAGAGGAACTTCTGCTTATGTTGATACCAGTTATCCAAAAGCACTAAAAGTTATTAGTAAAAAACATTTTTAGGCTTCCAAATTTAAGAGTATCAAGTTATG
This sequence comes from Nuphar pumila, assembly GCF_984573655.1. Lineage (NCBI taxonomy): Eukaryota > Viridiplantae > Streptophyta > Magnoliopsida > Nymphaeales > Nymphaeaceae > Nuphar > Nuphar pumila. The sequence continues at coordinate 20,352,358 of NC_143254.1, read as the reverse complement.
ATATTTCTCATTCAATCAACAGTTAATATGCTTATTTGTATCCACCTCCAGTGCAACATAAGCGGATCCTTAAATACAGATGGTATTATATGGGAGTTTCCTATGCCACAACTCGATCAACAGACAGAGAGAGAGACACCAGCAAAAAATTCTAATTACGCCCCACCTCAATACTAGGATCAACATATTGGTAAGCTGGTTATCTGACAGTGATTTATTTTGCAAACCAAGTTTCATCCATCAGCAGCACCGGAGATGGTGCAACTTTATCGAGCTCACTTGCACAGATGATTCTCCCCAGATGGTGCTTATTGACACCGTCAAGGGGCTTCAACAAATACATGATTGAATGTACTCACAATAGATGAAGGGACCACGGGTACCTAGTGACTATTGATGGAATTAGTGGGTATGACTGAAGCTAAATCCTAAATGTAACCCAGGAAGAAAAGTATATGCCATGCCAACATATTCATTATGCAAGCAGTGAGTATCTAGTGACCACTGCTGGAGTTAGTGGGTTTGAGTGAAGCTGAATCCTAATATAACCTGCGTCTTTGTTTACAACGAACATAAAACTAGTAATTTGATTGAGTTCAGTTGGAGGCGAAGATTCATTGAATGAAGAATCTGAAAAATCTGAAACCCTCCATCAAAGTATGAGGCAATTGTCACTGCAGGATTGAACCAAAGCATCAAAGCATTTGATAAACGAAAGAACTCTTGTCATGGTATTAACATCATTCCACATCTACTCCGACCATAAAAATGCATAGTGAGGTCATAAACTTCCCCATGCATAATTTTAAGGTAATTGACTAAACAGATTAAAGTGAAACAAGTGAAAAGTTATCTTAGTAGTGTCAAGTAAGTTCATGCATTAAAGGTTGTGGTTCATCCCTAGTTCAACGCTTAGACAACTATCAAAATGACCTCTTTTCTATCACATGCATACTAAACCTTTCAGATCGAGCACAGCACATCTAACTCCTAAGCTATGTCACATGGGTGCGGGTGCGGGTACGGGTACGGGTGCAAAGCAATTTCAAAAATTTTTGACACGGGGGACACGGCTATATATATATATATATATATATATATATATATATATATATATATATATATATATATATAAGACTCGGTCAAAGTTGTGCCCATTAGGGGACACGGCTATATATATAACAATAATAAGACTCGGCTATATATATATATATATATCATTTTTTTAGTTTTTATACGTTTTTTCCCCTAAAATGGACAAAAATAGACTCGGTCAAAGTTGACCGAGTCCAAAATGTGGACGGACTCGGCCTCGGTGCGTTGACCAAGTCCGACACTTGGTCCGCCCCGTGTCCGAAGCCGCACCCATGTCGGGGCTTGTCGACGTGGGTGAGTCGACCTTGTAGCCGAGCCCGTGTGACTTAGCTCCTAAGAACTAGTAAGAGTATATGGTTTACCTGAAGTCCAAGCAAGAAAATTCAAAGCAAGTATCAAAAGATGCATATCAATATAAAATAATATGTACTTAAGTACTGCATAGAATCATTTCCTATTTCACCCATAAGTATACTGATAAAGTCTGAAAATTATAAGATCCAAAAGCTCGCTTACCATGCCATAATCTGTGATTATCATCGACACATAATCTGAAGGAGTTGCATCATAACTGCCTCAAATAAAACCAGAATCAAATGATATTCAAGTGCAAAATTAAAAAAACACAAAAATTTCCAGTTTTTAAGTTGTGATGTTATTCCAACTACATACATCAGATTCAGGAGATGCGGATTTTCATTATCGGCCCAATTGTCCAAATGGTTCAAGTCCTTTCGTCCAGAAACCTTTGAGATGGCATCTGGATCACCTGCAAAAAAATTAAGCAAAAGTTTGCTACAAAAGTTATCTTGGACTTGCATGGAATGAAGATAATGTTATATATATATATATATATATATATATATATATATATATATATATATATGTGTGTGTGTGTGTGTGTGTGTGTGTGCATATAGTATAGTATATATGTATATGTATACATCTATTTTGTAATATTATATATATATATATATATCATATATAAATATATATATAATATATAATTGGGGACAAGTCAAACTGATTTGACCTTGACCCCAATGGCTAGTATTCTAACCATTGGGACCAAGTCAAACCAGTTTGACTTGCTCTCAACGGCTGTTGGGAGGCCTCTCCCACTTGTTGTGCTCTCTCTCTCTCTCTCTCTTCTCCTTATTGTGTACAAATAGGAGCACTCCCTCCCTTGTAAAGTTATGCTTTTGCACACTTGTTTCATTAAATAAAATATTTTTTTTATATTATGTGCTTTCTTGTGTGTCCCCTTTGTGAGATTTGTGAGTGTGTTTCTTAGAGAACACTTTTGTGGTTCCTTTTGTGGGATGTGTATTCCTTAGAGAACACTTTTGTGGTTATCCACTCAAGTTGGATTCTTGGTTCGTGATTGAAGACTCTTTGAATCTTTATATGGTATCAGAGCTTGGCTCATTTTGACTCTCTATCAAGTGTTATTGATTGAGACATTGGTGGAGTGTTTGTGAGATCGTGATTGTGCAAATGTTTGTGGATTGTGATCATGCATCATTAGAGGATTCAAGTGCTTGTGTGATGTCTGGAGTGTTCATACTCTTCATTTTATTCTCTTCTTTTTTATTTTCTTCTCTTTATCCCTCTCTACTCATTTCTTATAAAATGAATGACAATGAAAATGGCACCATTAAACCCGTAAAACTCAATGATTTTAACTATTTAACATGGGCTTCTATTATGAAGCACCTTATTTGGGAAAAAGGGTTGTAGAGACTAATAGTTGGGTCTGATCCAGAATCCAAGCTAATTCTCACCAAAGTAAGTTAGAAAAAGGTTCTACTAACCGAAAGTAAAAAGACCAAAGTCATTACCAACTATGAGAAAAAGTTGAAAAAATGGAGAATGGGACATGTCAAGATCATGTCTTGGCTTATTAGTAGTGTGAAACAAAATTGTATCATATCGTTACCCGTATCAATCGGGCCCAAAGTAACATTGTATCATTTTGTATTGTATCATAAATGTATCATGAAATTTTAATAAAAAAAAACAAAAATTCCAAAAAAATCTAAAAAATTCTAAAAAAAATCAGAAAAATTTAGTATAAATTATAAAAAAATATATCACATAAAACAATGATGAATTGCACAAAATACAACCATAAATTCACATATGAAGGCAACTACATAATTTAAATTAATGACAAACCATGCAACTGACAATGTAAATAAAAGACAACTACATAATTTAAATTTTAAACACAATTAAAGCCTTACATTGAACCAATAAGAGTTCACAATAACTAAAAACATTACATTTAATCAACATTTTACATGCCAATCTTCATCTCTAAAGTTCTAAAGTTTTAAACTATAAAAATCCTAAAACTAAACTATCTTCTAGAGCCCATTTGTCAAACATTCGGATAGTATTTACTCAGTTCCACAATCCAACTGTCGCTCGATGATCTTTTTATGTTGGGCCATTTTTCTTGACAAGTGGCTTATCATCATCTTCGGAAGTCTTTCATCTTTGCATTTTTTGCAAAATTCTTCTTCGAATTTCTTTTGTTTCAGCAATAATATCAGCACGAAAAGTTGCAGGAATATATGGAGAATCACATGGAAGTATATTTTGATCTCGATCAACAATATGTTGCAACCCACCTCTAATAATGGCACCACAAAACAAACATCTCAAATTCAATGGTAACCCTAATCGTGGTACATCAACAATGCTTATGCAATATTGTCATGCAGGATCTTAGTTGTCATAAGCGCTAGGTGAAGCCTAGGTGGTGAGCACCTAAAAAGGCCTAGGCAGTACTCTAAAAAAAATAAAAAAACATAAAAAATATAATAAGAAACACGTATACAACATAAAATTAATCAGCAATAAGTGATAGACAAATAATATGTTGTTAAACACTATAAAGCAATTATATTACATAACCTTAACTTGCTCAAACAAATTAAGCATAAATTAACAATTGAATAAACAAACAATACAATTAACAATGTGAAGAACAATACACAAAAAATAAAATCATGTATACAAAAAAATTAACAGCAACAATAGACATAATACAACCAATAGACAAATATTGTCTTCTTCTTCTTCTCAATAATAGACATTTAATATAAGCAATAGACATAATATGTTTTCTTCTTCTTCTTCTCCTCAACAATAGACATAATACAAACAATGAACAAATAACATATCTTCTTCTCCTCCTCCTTAAAGAATAAAATAAATGATATTTCAAAAAAAAAAAGTTTAGGCTCTAAAAAAGAGCCTAGGCGGTCGCAGCATAGGCAGCACCTAAGCAGTAATATAGGGCCCCACCGCCCAAACCTGGTCGCCCAAGAGGTGGTGTTGTGCCTAGGTCGCCTAGGCGCCACCTTTGACAATTAAGTGCAGAATCATCTCTAATATGACATGAACTTGAACATGACAACAAAGGATCTAAAATAAAACAAAACTAATTAAAAAACTCAATAAGAAGCAAAAAATAAGAAACACCAAACACACATTTCCCTAAAAACACTCAATAAGAAAAAAAGAATAGAAATTTTGTACCTTAACCCACTTCCTTGAGTGAAAAATGGTGGAAATGCACTCTTGATAAAATCGCAAAAGTCCTCTCTAGCACGAATCGACCCCCAAATCGATCTCATGAAACTTAGGATGCGTGGGTTCCCTCCTAATGGGCTCTAGACATACGGAGAACTAGGCCCTCAAGAGGCCTTTTAAACCCAAAATGAAGAAATTACAACTTTCGGCCTTTTTAAGTGTGTCAACATTGTATCGTACGATACATATTGTATCACACGATACAGTACAATACATGGGTGTATCGTACGATACACCCAATACGGATATAAAACACACTTGTATCGTGATACGAGCATGTATCATATCACAAAACACAAAAGCAATGATAAGTATCGTACTATACGATACATACAATCATGGTGTAGATATTAAAAAATGCTCTAGCCTTGCCAAGTTCGAACATGCAAACAAGGCTTAGGAGTATCTCAAGAGAATGTATTCTCTAAAAGATATTGCACAAGTGTACAACATGCAAGATAGAGTTCGGACTATGACCCAAGGTGAAAAAAGTATCAGAGAATATTTATAATGACTTGTTCGAACTTTCAAAAGAATTAGCTCTTTTAGGGCAAACATGGCATTGCCTTGAAAATATTGAACTCTAACAAAAACAAATAGATGCGGAGCACTTTTATCAAAGGTTTAAGACCAGTATTTGAAGCAACTAAATCAATTCTTCTTCATAGAAAAAAAGTTCCCTCTATTGAAGACATTATAGATGAGTTGAGTATGGAAGAAAATAGGTTGAAAAAGTGTGGCAAGAAATAAAGATGACTCGGTCTTAGCTGTCTCTAGACCGGGAAATGTTCGTGCATTTAAACCACTTCATTATAGAAGAGAAGAAAATGACTATGATAGAAGAAAAACTATTTGTGATTATTATCATGAACCAAGACACATTAAGCCCCAATGTCCTAAGCTAAAAGGGACATTTGAAAAGAAAGTTGCTTCGGTTAGCTCTCCACAAAAGTCAAGTGACATTCCCACATGTCAAAAATTATCTATTGGAAGCATATCTCTAGCTCAACTAATGAAAGCTCTGAAATGAAATGAGGAATCTTCCAAACACGAACTTAGATCCACACGAGAAGGTGTCTAAAAAGACACTAAAGCATAACCCTTAAAAAGGGTATAATGGGAAACAAAAGAAGAAATAAAATATTCTTTATTGATATGAAAACACCAAATGCTTAAGAAGCATTGGAATTGAAAATACAAGAGGGGATGCACCCCTTTATATACAAGTGCGAGAGGAGAGCTCTTAAGGAGCTCTCCTTTGTAGCCGTTGGACTAGTCCAACGGTTATAAATGTAACCGTTGGACTAGTCCAACGGTTACATTATTAGTTAAGTTCCAAGTGGAACTTAACTAATAATGTAAGTCTAGTTCTATTAGAACTAGACTTTCAAAATTTAAAAATAAAATAGCAAAAAATACAGAAAATAAAATTAAAATTAAAATAAAATTACATTAATATATATAATAATAATAATATGAATATTATTATATATATTTTACATTTTAATAAGCTCTACAACCTCTTCTCAAGGGAGCGTCTTCTTCAACTGGAACTATTGTTTCATCTTTTTCCAAACTAGATAAATTTTCTTGGTTTCTCGATTCTGGTGTATCGTTTCGCATGACCCCAAACCATTATATATTATCTGAATATCATAACTCAAGTGTATCAAATGTTTTTATGATCGATGGTACATCTCTTCAAATTGAAGTAATAGGGTTTTTTGAAAAGGATCTTTAAAAATCAAAAAGACACATTCCTAAATTAAACCTAAATCTTTTATCCGTCTCTAAAATAGTTGATTATGGTTATAACATTTCCTTCTCTTGAAATGAATGTTTGGTGCAAGATCGTCAGTCAAGAGAAGCTGATTGGGCAAGGTCATAGAGAAGAAGGGCTCTACTATATGGATTTGTTAGAGATACCCAAAGATGGTTTTTGTTGTAATGTCCAAAAATTAGATTTGAATATATGGCACAAAAGATTAGGACATCCAAATGTATCAAAAATCTAATATTTTTCAAATTTGAAAAAAAATTGTAATCTTAATGATTTCTCTTGTAAAGACTGTTCTTGGAAAAATAAAGAGATTATCATTAAATGATAGAACCTTTGTTTCATCTAGACCACTTTAGTTAGTTAATTTGGATGTTTGGGGTCCAATACCTAGACTATCTAAAGATGAATATGCATATTATGTCATATTTGTGGATGACTTCACTAGACACACTTGGATATACTTAAGAATAAATCTTAAGTCTTTTTTCACTTTCAAGATTTTCATAAGTTGGTTAAAAATAGGTTTGAAAACGAAATTTCTATTCTTCGTACTAATTCAGGGAAAAAATTGTATCAAATAATTTTAAAAATTATCTTAACCTTCACGGCATCACACATCAAAGATCTTGTCCTCACACCATAACAAAATGGTTTAGTAGAAAGAAAACATAGGAACATCATTGAAACTTCCAAAACCTTGCTTATTGCTAGTCATGTGCCTAAGATTTTTTAGGCAGAAGCTATCTTAAGAGTTGTTTATCTTATAAACAGAATGTCATCATCCTCTTTACAAAATATTTCACCTAATGAAAAACTTCTTAAAATCTCTCCCGAGTATGCTAGATTACGAATCTTTGGTTGCAAATGTTTTATATTAACCAACAAAATTGACAAGTTGTCTCCTAGAGTTATTCCTTGTGCCTATTTTGGTTATGTTGGCAACCAAAAGAGATATCAGTGTTGTGATCTTAAGATTGAAAAATTATATATTTCTAGAAATGTAACTTTTTTGAAAAAAGAATTTCTTTGATAAAGATCAAGCTAAGGAAGTAACCGAGTACTTGTTTTTATTTGATCTTGGTTCCAATCAAGATATTGATGATCGTGATTATGGTTATGATGGCATTAAATTAAGAGATAGGTAATCTCTTAATGAAGTTTCTCGTAACGATCAAAGTTATTTACAATACTCCAGACAGAGATGTCCAAAACTACAATGCGCACTTGAAAAAAATCTCTAATTTAGGTGAAAAAGAACTGCAAACTAGGAAATCATCTTGAGTTTCAAAGCTTCTATTAAAATTTGTTTCATATGATTCATTTTGGTCTAAATATCAAGCATGCATGGCCTTAATTCACTCATATGTAGAACCTTTATCTTATGTTCAAGCCAAAGAATACTCTAAATGGGTTAAAGCCACGAGGGTAGAACTAGATACATTAGAAAATGCTCAAACTTGGTATATTCAAGATCTTTCACAAGGAAAAAAACTCATAGGTTATAGGCGAGTATATAAGATAAAAACTAAGAGTAATGAGACCCTTGAAAGATACAAAGTTAGGCTAATTGCCAAAGGATATACATAAGAATATATCACATAGATTATAAAGAAACCTTTGCACATGCTTGCATGACCACAATTAGTACCCTCATTGCAGTTGCTTGAGCTAAAAATTGGTTCATATATCAAATTGATGTTAAAAATACATTTTTAAATGGCAATCTTATGGAAGAAGTGTACATGGAGGCGCCCTCAGGTATGGGTATACCTCAAGAGAATGCTCTTCGCCTACATAAGGCATTGTATGGTTTAAAACAAGCTTTCAAAGCTTGAAATGATAGATTTAGCAATGTTATGCTTAATATTGGCTTTAGATCCTGTTTGACTGACACGGCTTTGTTTGTTAAGAATTTTAATGCAGGTTTAAAACAATGCAGGATTCGGAACGAGGAGATACGTAAGAAGGTAGGCGTTGCACCCATTGAAAAATAAGATGAGAGAGAATCATTTACGGTGGTTTGGACATATTCAGCGAAGGCCTAATGATGCTCCAGTTAGAAGGATGGAGAAATGGGAAAATATATTAGTTAAAAGAGGTTGGGGTAGGCCTAGGAAGACTTTGATGGAGATGATAGGAAAGGATATGAATGCTTTGAACCTCATCGAGGACATGGCATTGGATAGAAATGATTGGAGGAGAAGGATTCATGTGGAAGACCCAGAATGTTTTTCTTTGTTGGTTCATATCGTCGACCCCAATTGTTTTGGGATGAAGGCGTAGTTGTTGTTGTTGTTGTTGTATTGTTATTATGCATGATAATCACTGGAGGAGACAAACAAAGAATTCAACATATTAAAAATATTCTTAAAACTAGTTTTGAAATGACTTATTTGGGTTTTGTATGATATTTTTTTAGGCATAGAAGTTGCTTATTCCCCTAGAGGGTATTTAGTATCTCAGTCTAAGTTTGTTTCTGATATTATTCTTAGGTCTAGTATATCAGATGACAAGAAAGCTGACACTCCTGAAGTAACAAATATCAAAATGAAAATTGATGATGGGGAGCCTCTGGAAGATCCAACTCCTTATAGACAGCTTAGTAGAGCTCTTTCTTACTTGACAATTACTAGACCTGATATAACACACATTGTACACACGGGTAGACAGTTTCAGCATGCTCTCACATCTGTTCACATGAGAGTTTTGCGTATTATTAGATATCTCAAAACTTCGATTTCTAGAGACCTGTTTATGTCTTCCTCATCTGCATTAGACTTGCATATACAAATGCAGATTGGGGAGGTGATCATGTAATGAGATATTGCGGAAATATAAAGAGTGCATACAAGCACTTACAATAATGAATAAAAGAGACAATATCACAAGTCCACAAAGGGACAATACAAGCACAAGCCTTTAAGAAGGCAACAATATAAAAAGCCTCTTATTGAGAAGAGAGAAAGCTCTCAAGAATGATGAATATACAAGGGGTTCACCCCTATTTATACAAAAAGGAGAGGAGCAAAGGGGTGGCCAAAAGGCCTCAAAAGGAAAGCCAAAAGGGGGCTCCCATAGAGTCGTTGGGAGCCCCCAACGGTCACATTTGTGATCGTTGGGGGCTCCAACGACTCTAAGGTTGGAGCCCCTTTAGGTCCTCAAATAAAATAAAAAAAGAATTTAAAAAATAAAAAATAAAATTACATTTATTCAAAAAAGAAAAATAGTTGTTTTCTAAAAACAACTATGTGAAATTACAAAAATACCCCTATCGGGTATTGATATAATATACAATATATATATATACATATATATATTAGATACATTTTAACACCCCCCCTCAAACTTTACAGGAAAATGACGGAAAGTTTGCCAAGAAGAAACATGAAGCGAGGAGCCGGAAGAGCTTTAGTGAAGAAGTCCGCCAACTGATATTCTGAAATGACATATGGCAGAGCAATAGTTCCTCGTAAGAATTCGTCACGAACATAGTGGCAATCCATTTCGATATGTTTTGTACGCTCATGAAAAATATGATTGCTCGCAATATAGATGGCACTCTTGTTGTCGCAACATAGCTTTGAGGCTTCGGTAATATCAACTCCCATGTATTTAAGCAAACTGCGAAGCCATACAAGTTCCATTGTCGTGGTTGCCATAGCCCGGTACTCAGCTTCAGTGGATGATAGTGAAACTTTCTGTTGCTTCTTGCATCGCCAGGCAATCAAAGAGTCCCCTAAAAAGACACAAAAACCAGTAGTTGAGACTCGATCATTGGGATTACCTCCTCAATCTGCATCAGTATAAGCAAGAAGATTCAAGGAAGAATAGGAGGATAGAAATAACCCTTTATTGATGGTATTCCGAATGTAGCGGATGATTCGGAGAACAACACTCATATGCACAGTTGTAGGAGCATGCTGAAATTGGCTAACTGAGTGAACCGCATGAGTGATATCTGGTCTGGTGATGATTAAATAGGTAAGAGACCCAATGAGTTGTCTGTAAGGTGTGGGATCTTCCAGAAGAACCCCATCCTCCAACCGCAATTTGGCATTAATAACCTCGGGAGTCTCTACTTTCTTATCATCAGAAATCCCAGACTTAGAACATATATCTGCAGCAAGCTTCATCTGTGACAAAATATATCCTCTAGGAGAATATGCAACCTCAATTCCAAGAAAATATCTAAGAAAACCTAAGTCAGACATATCAAAATTATCTTTTAACATATTTTTAACATTAATAATACTACTTTGATCATTCTCAGTGATAATCATATCATCAACATAAAGCAACAAAATTACGATACTAGAACCTGCATGTTTAACAAAAAGAGCAGTGTTAGTATAACAAGAGTGAAATCCTAACTTTATCATGATATCACTGAAACGATCATACCAAGCCTTAGGAGCTTGTTTAAGACCATACAATGCCTTCAAAAGCCGAAGTGTTTGACCTTGCTTAATATTTATTCCGGGTGGCGGATCCATATAAACTTCTTTACTTAAACTTCCATTTAAAAAAGCATTTTTTACGTCAAGTTGATAAATAGGCCATTTTTTGGTTGATGCGACAGCTATTAAGATCCTAACACTAGTCATTCGAGCTACGGGAGCGAATGTTTCTTCGTAATCAATGTTATATTCTTGGGAGTATCCCTTAGCAACTAATCTAGCTTTATATCATTCTAAAGAGTCATCGCTTTTAGTTTTAACTTTGAAGACCCAGCGATAACCAATAGGTTTTTTGTGTGAAGGTAGATTAACTATTTCCCAAGTATTGGCATTTTTTAAAGCATTTAGTTCAACTTGCATTGCTTCAACCCAATGAGGTATAGATTTAGCTTGATTATAGTGGGCCGGTTCAAAGTAAGAATGTAGGGTTATTAAACATGCCCGATAGTTGGGAGTTAATGAATCATAGGATACAAACCTATTTGGGGGTATTGATATTCTAGAATGGATTTATTCAGAAATTTGAGAGTATTTTTCGAGGGCACTAATAGGATTTTCTTGATTTCTTCTTGAGTAAACATTTATATTGGTATCACTATCATGAACATTTATATTTGAATCACTATCATTTGAGGGTGTTATGTCAAGAGGGGATACCTCACGAGTATCGTCTATGTTTTCAAGAAAATCTTCTTGTATGTCATCAATAAGATCATATAAGAATATATAATCAATTTCATTTGTTTCTTCTATTTTATCAAAACTGTTTTCTTCTTCTAGAAATGTTACATCTTTTGAAACATATAGTTTATCATTCTTAAAATCATAACATCTATACCCTTTTTTATTTTCACCATATCCTAGAAAAACACATTCAATTGCTTTTGGAGATAACTTATCTTTCTTATGTAGTAAGACAAAACATTTGCAACCAAAAATACGAAGACGGTTGAAATCTGGTGAAAATTTAAAAAGTTTTTCATAGGAAAAAGCATTTTTTAACTTAGAAGAGGGCATTCTATTGATTAGATAGGTTGAGGTTAGAACGGCTTCAGCCCAAAACTTCTTTGGAATATTCCTAGAAACAAGTAATGTTCTAGCAGTTTCTATAATGTGCCTATGTTTCCTTTCCGCTAAGCCATTTTGTTGGGGAGTCCTAGAACATGACTTTTGATGGAAAATGCCATTTTGGGTTAAATAGTTTTGGAATTCGTGAGATAAGTATTCGCCACCGGAATCGGATCTTAAAATAGATATGTTACTTTGAAATTGATTTTGAACTTTTTTATGAAAATCTTTAAAGAAAATAAATACTTCTGACTTATGACTAAGGAAATAAATCCAAACATACCGAGTAAAGTCATCAATAAACGTAACATAATATGAATAGCCCCCTTTAGACATAACCGGAGAAGGCCCCAAACATCCGAATGCACCAATTCAAAAGGCCTTGATGAAATAAAAGTTCTAGTTGGAAATGGAATAGACTTCATTTTTCCAAAAATGCAATCTTTGCAATTAATTTCTTTTTCCTTACAAAATTTGTTTCCAAAAGGAAAGAGATACATTTTGGAATAACTTGGATGACCAAGTCTTTTATGCCAAGTTTCCATGTTTTTTTCTTGGACATAAGAACAAAAATAGTTTGTAGGGAGATCAAGATGGTCCATATAATAGAGGTCGCCCTTTCTATGGCCTTGCCCAATCCGCTTTCCGGACTCGAGATCCTGCATAAAGCAATCATTAGATAAGAAAGATATTTCACATCCATGGTCGGCAATTTGAGAAACCGAAAATAGGTTTAAATTTAGTTTGGGAACAACTCTTACTTTTGGAACACAAAAATTTTGTGAATCTTTGAAAGAGCCAATACTTGAAATTTTTAAAAAAGTTCCATCGGCCGTAGAGACACAAGAGTCCTTTAAATTGGTGCAAACATCAATAAGTGCATTTTCATGAGGGGTCATATGAAAAGAAACTCCAGAGTCAAGGATCCAAGAATACGTACCGGGTGATAATGTTGAAGCAATAGCCGCACCCGATGTGGAGGAAGAAACTTTTAGCATTTGTTGGAGAGCCATAGATATTTGTCCAAGAGTTTCTTTGATGTCATTGTTCTTGCCTTCATCTTCTTTGGTGGTGGTTTCTTCAAGAGAGACCACTTTAGGCTTGAAGGTTCCAATAAGCTTTGGACAAGCGGGTCTAATGTGACTCGGCTCATTGCAATAATGACAAACAATCATTTTTCTTCCTCCATTATAGTTTCCTTGTTTTCCAAAATGAGGAGGCTTATAGGTTCTAACATTGTTACCCGGTTTTGATACGGCAAGGACTTCATCAACATGCTTACTCATGTCAAGCCTTGTCTCCTCTTGAGTGATTTCGGCAATAGCATCCTCAATAGGAGGAAAAATAGATCTATGAAGAAGTGAAGATCTCACTTGCTCAAATTCGGGACGTAACCCGAAAAGAAATTGAAACAATCGCTCTTGTTCCATTTGTTTTTGCCTTAAATCAATATCTTCCATAGAAACCCATTTTGGCTCCAAGAGAGTCAATTCATCCCATAGTGGGTTTAGGGCACTATAATAGTCTTGAATGCTAGAATCACCTTGCTTGGTGGTTCTAATCTTTTCTTGCAAGAAGTATGCTCTTGCAAGATCCTTTTGGGTATACATTGTTAAAATATGTATATATACATATATATATATATACATATACTTATATATATATATACATCCATATATATATAAGTATATATATACATATATGTATATATACTATTTCTTCTTTTTAGTGAAATACCCGATAGGGGTATTATTGTAAAACCACCAATGTATTTTTTCTATTTTCTTTTTTTACTTTTTTCCTTTTTTCTTTTACCTTTTTTTCTTTTATTTTTTTTCCCTTTGTAATGACCACAAGGGGCCCCACACTTGTAGTCGTTGGGGCTCCAACGGTCAGATTTCTGACCGTTGGGGCTACCAACAACTACAAGGGAGCCCCCTTGTGGTTCCTTTTTAGAGCCTCCCTCTATAAATAGAGGAGGTATTCTCCTCTTGTTAGCATGGGTTTTTACCAAGGTTGTTAAATGCGATGAGGCGAAGCGAGGCGTTGAGCTTGCGCTTCGCCTCTGAGGCGTACGCCTCAGGTACTGAGGCGTACGCCTCTCACAACTGGTATGGAAGTGAAGCGGTGGGAGGGGAGGCAGGGAGCGGCGGAGGAGCAGTTGGCCGGCAAGTGGCGGTGGATCCACCGGCACTTGGGGTTAGCACAGCCGACTAATCGGGCGGAGGAGGAAGACTTGGGGATGAAGGAGGGGGTTCCGGAGGTTGATGAGGGCCAGTTTGCGCATCACAGCACGCCTCAGTACCTTGAGCGTGCGCCTCGCCTCTGAGGCGTACGCTTTAGGTACTGAGGCGTACGCCTCTCACAACACTGGTTTTTCTTCCATTTGTTTTTGCCTTAAATCAATATCTTCCATAGAAACCCATTTTGGCTCCAAGAGAGTCAATTCATCCCATAGTGGGTTTAGGGCACTATAATAGTCTTGAATGCTAGAATCACCTTGCTTGGTGGTTCTAATCTTTTCTTGCAAGAAGTATGCTCTTGCAAGATCCTTTTGGGTATACATTGTTAAAATATGTATATATACATATATATATATATACATATACTTATATATATATATACATCCATATATATATAAGTATATATATACATATATGTATATATACTATTTCTTCTTTTTAGTGAAATACCCGATAGGGGTATTATTGTAAAACCACCAATGTATTTTTTCTATTTTCTTTTTTTACTTTTTTCCTTTTTTCTTTTACCTTTTTTTCTTTTATTTTTTTTCCCTTTGTAATGACCACAAGGGGCCCCACACTTGTAGTCGTTGGGGCTCCAACGGTCAGATTTCTGACCGTTGGGGCTACCAACAACTACAAGGGAGCCCCCTTGTGGTTCCTTTTTAGAGCCTCCCTCTATAAATAGAGGAGGTATTCTCCTCTTGTTAGCATGGGTTTTTACCAAGGTTGTTAAATGCGATGAGGCGAAGCGAGGCGTTGAGCTTGCGCTTCGCCTCTGAGGCGTACGCCTCAGGTACTGAGGCGTACGCCTCTCACAACTGGTATGGAAGTGAAGCGGTGGGAGGGGAGGCAGGGAGCGGCGGAGGAGCAGTTGGCCGGCAAGTGGCGGTGGATCCACCGGCACTTGGGGTTAGCACAGCCGACTAATCGGGCGGAGGAGGAAGACTTGGGGATGAAGGAGGGGGTTCCGGAGGTTGATGAGGGCCAGTTTGCGCATCACAGCACGCCTCAGTACCTTGAGCGTGCGCCTCGCCTCTGAGGCGTACGCTTTAGGTACTGAGGCGTACGCCTCTCACAACACTGGTTTTTACACCCTTCTCTTCCTTTCTTCAATAAATCCAACTTATGACTTTAAGTCATTTTCTATATTTTTGAGTTTTTGTGTGTGCACATTTGGTGTTTGTGTTCTTGGCTCTTGTAGTCACTTTTAAAGAGTGACTTTTTGCCCTATTGGTGCTTCCGTCCCTTTTCATTACATGGTATCAAAGCTCGGTTAGTGATTGGGCTTTTCTTTTGTCATCTTGGAAAGCGTGCCTCTCAAAGTTTTGAAGAAAGGAAGTATATTTGGTGCCGATGGAACGTGACTCTAAAGTGGAGCTCTCTTTCAAGCTAAATGGGTCCAACTATCTCATGTGGGCCTCCGCTATGGAAAATCATCTAAGAGGTAAGAAACTTTGGGGCTTTGTTATGGGAACTACTCCCGAACCCTCTCTTGTTCTTACCAAAATTGAAAATGAAGTTGAAAAGGCTTTAGATGGCGATGAGCGCATCAAAGCCATTAATGAACATCAATCCAAAATCGAGGATTGGGAAAGTAACCATGCCAAAATTTTGGCATGGTTTATGAACAATGTAGATCTTAAAATTTGTGCTAATATTGCCAAGTTTAGAAGGGCCAATGAGGCTTGGTTTTTCCTTAAAGGTATGTATACCCAAAAGGATCTTGCTCGGCAATTCTTTTGTCAAGAAAAAATTCGTTCCACCAAACAAATGGATATGAGTGTCCGGGACTATTTTAGCTCTCTAACCCCTCTTTGGGATGAGCTTGCCCTTCTTGAGCCCAAATGGGTTGCTCCACAAGATATTGAACTAAGAAGGGAACAAATTGAAAAGGAACACTTTTTTCAATTCGCCCGGAATTTGAACAAGTGAGGGCATCTCTTCTCCATAGAAGCAAAGCCCTACCTATTGAAGATGCTCTTGCCGAGGTATGTCAAGAAGAAACTCGACTTGGCTTGAGCATTAGGAATGATGAGGTTTTGGCCGTTAATAGGCCCGGATCAAATGTTAAAGCATATAGACCTCCCCACTTTAACAAAAATATCAATGGGCCTAGAAAGGGAATCATATGCCACTATTGTAATGAACCGGAGCACATTAGACCGGTTTGTCCAAAGCTTAAAGGAAAGGTTGCCGCGGTTGGAGAAAATTCTCCAAAGAAGGAAGAAAGTACCAAAGAAGGAGATATCAAAGAAACTCTTAATCATATCTCTGAAGTTCTCCAACACCTTCTCAAGTCTTCTCCTTCAACATCCGGAGCCGCCATCGCCTACTCTTCATCACCTCCAGGTACGTGGATACTAGAATCTGGTGCTTCTTTTCATATGACATCTCATAAAAACTCCCTTCTAAATGTTTTTTCCGAACCCATGTCCTCCTATGTTTCAACGGCCGATGGAACGTCATTAAAAATTGAAAGTATTGGAACACTTGACTTCAAAAATTCTCAAAACTTTTTTGTTCCTAAAGTAATAGTTGTTCCAAAAATTAATTTAAATCTCTTTTCTGTTTCCCAAATCACTGACCATGGATGCCAAGTCTCTTTCTCACCTAAAGATTGCATCGTGCAGGATCTCCAGTCAGGGAAGCTGATTGGGCAAGGCCATAGAAGGGGTGATCTTTATTTTATGGACTTTTTGATGCTTCCATCTAAGTCATCTTGCAATCTTGTTAAAGACAAAAGTATTGGAATTTGGCATGAGAGACTTGGTCATCCAAATTTTGTAAAAATGTCTCTTTTCCCTTTTTTGAACAATACTTGTAAAGACAATCACATGACTTGTAAAGATTGCATTTTTGGGAAATCTAAAGCTACTCCGTTTCCTCAAAGAAGTTATTTTACTACTCGGCCATTTGAACTTGTTCATTCCGATGTGTGGGGACCTTCCCCAATTTTATCTAAAGGAGGTTTTTCGTATTATGTGGTCTTTATTGATGACTTCACTAGATTTACGTGGATATACTTCCTAAGTCGCAAATCTGAAGTCTTATCTTTCTTTAAAGAATTTCATGCAATGGTTAAAAATCAGTTTTTGGGAAATCTATCTATTCTTAGGTCCGATTCGGGAGGTGAATATATGTCTAATGATTTTCAAAATTACTTAAAAGAAAATGAAATTTGTCATCAACGTTCTTGTCCCAACACTCCGCAACAAAATGGTCTTGCGGAAAGAAAGCATAGGCACATAATAGAAACTACAAGAACATTATTGATTTCAAAAAATATCCCAAAATCCTTTTGGGCCGAAGCGGTTCTAACTTCAACATATCTCATCAATAGAATCCCTTCATCCTCTTTGAAGAATCTTTCTCCATTTGAAAAACTTTACAATATGTCCCCCAATTATAAAAGATTAAGAATTTTTTGATGTAAATGCTTTGTTTTAACTCGCAAAAATGATAAACTTTCTCCTAGGGCTATTGAATGTATTTTCTTGGGATATGGCAAAAAACAAAAAGGATATCGATGTTTTGACATACTTAAGAATAAACTTTATATCTCAAAAGATGTCACATTCCTCGAAGAAGAAAATGGTTTTTCGCATCAACCAAATGAAAATACTAACTATTCCTTTTTATTTGACTTGTTACCTCAAGAAAACATCATAGATGATCATATTGATATTAATGAACCTCTAAATGAAGATCTTGTTGAACATCCAAATAATGATCAAAACTTAGAAGAAAATGCTTCAAGATAAATACAAGTCTACTCTAGAAGGAATGAAAGAAATCCTCCTTGTGCCCTTGAAAGATTTTCTCAAAGTGAATCGATAGAAGAAACCTCTCAAAGAAGATCAAATCGCATTCCTAAGATTCCAAATAGATTTGTTTCTTATGACTCTTTTTCCCCTAATTATCGAGCATGTCTTCTTGCTCTTCACTCCTTTCATGAACCATCTCATTACAATGATGCTAAACAATATGCTCATTGGAATGAAGCTATGGAGCTTGAACTTAATGCCCTTAAAAAGGCGCAAACTTGGGAAATCATTGATCCTCCCAATGGCAAGAAACCCATTGGATGTAGATGGGTGTTTAAAGTAAAAACTAAGAGTGATGGTTCATTAAAAAGATATAAGGCTAGGTTGGTAGCCAAAGGTTATGGCCAAGAGTATGAGGTAGACTATGATGAAACTTTTGCCCCAGTTGCTCGAATGACTAGTGTTCGAACCCTTATTGCTATAGCTTCTGTTAAAAAATGGCCCATCTTTCAACTTGATGTTAAAAATGCCTTCTTGAATGGTAATTTAAATGAAGAAGTTTATATGGAACCACCTCCAGGTATGAATTTAAATGGAAAAGTTTTAAAATTAAAAAAGGCTTTATATGGACTTAAGCAAGCTCCTAAAGCTTGGTATGACAGGTTTAGTAATGTATTAATCGATTTAGGTTTTTCTTCTTGTTATACTGACACTGCTCTTTTTGTCAAAAGGACAGGTGACTCCATTATTATGCTTCTGCTATATGTTGATGATATGATCATCACTGGGAATGACCAAAAGGGAGTAAATGATGTTAAGTCTATACTAAAAGATACTTTTGATATGTCTGACCTTGGTTATTTGAGATATTTTTTAAGAATTGAAGTGGCTTATTCCGCACGAGGATACATCTTATCTCAAATGAAATTAGCTGCAGAAATTTGTACCAAATCAGGAATATTTGATGAAAAGAAAGTTGAGACTCCCGAAGTTATCAATGCAAAACTAAGACTCGAATATGGTGTTCTCCTTCAAGATCCAACTCCCTACCGTCAATTAATTGGATTTCTCACCTATCTATCTATTACCCGTCCTGACATAGCTCATGCGGTTCATGCAGCAAGCCAGTTTCAGCATGCACCTGCCACGGTTCATATGGCGGCCGTAATGAGAATTGTGCGATATATCAAAAATACGATCTGCAAGAGACTCTTCTTATCCTCTTCCTCATCTCTTGAATTGACTGCTTTTACTGATGCTGACTGAGGAGGAAATCCCAATGATCGTATCTCAATTACGGATCTTTGTATTTTTTTAGGTGAATCTCTCATCTCGTGGAGATGCAAGAAGCAGCAGAAGGTCTCCTTATCATCTACTGAAGCTGAATATCGGGCTATGGCGATGACAACTATGGAAATTGTATGGCTCAGAAGTCTTCTTGGTGACATGGGTGTTTCCATTTCCACTCCGACCAAGCTCTGTTGTGATAACAAGAGTGCGATATACATTGCCAGCAATCACACCTTTCATGAGCGGACCAAGCATATCGAAATGGATTGCCATTATGTTCGAGACGAATATCTCAAAGGGACCATCACATTGCCATATGTCACTTCAGAGTATCAACTGACTGACTTCTTCACCAAGGCGCTTTCAACTCCACGATTTATGTTCCTCCTTAGCAAACTTTCGGTCTTTTCCCCGTAAAGTTTAAGGGGGCGTGTTAAAATATGTATATATACATATATATATACATATACTTATATATATATATATATACACATCCGTATATATATAAGTATATATATACATATATGTATATACACTATTTCTTCTTTTTAGTGAAATACCCGATAGGGGTATTATTGTAAAACCACCAATGTATTTTTTCTATTTTCTTTTTTTACTTTTTTCTTTTACCTTTTTTCTTTTATTTTTTTTCTCTTTGTAATGACCACAAGGGGCCCCACACTTGTAGTCAATGGGGCTCCAACGGTCAGATTTCTGACCGTTGGGGCTCCCAACGACTACAAGGGAGCCCCCTTGTGGTTCCTTTTTAGAGCCTCCCTCCTCTATAAATAGAGGAGGTATTCTCCTCTTGTTAGCATGGGTTTTTACACCC
Source organism: Nuphar pumila (assembly GCF_984573655.1). Taxonomy (NCBI): domain Eukaryota; kingdom Viridiplantae; phylum Streptophyta; class Magnoliopsida; order Nymphaeales; family Nymphaeaceae; genus Nuphar; species Nuphar pumila. The sequence goes on along the minus strand of NC_143254.1, from coordinate 20,332,223 downwards.
TTCTCTTCCTTTCTTCAATAAATCCAACTTATAACTTTAAGTCATTTTCTATATTTTTGAGTTTTTGTGTGCGCACATTTGGTGTTTGTGTTCTTGGCTCTTGTAGTCACTCTTAAAGAGTGACTTTTTGCCCTATTGGTGCTTCCGCCCCTTTTCATTACATACATACCCTTCATAAAGGACCAAACCTTATTGGCTCTACGAAATTTAGCTATATTAGCACATACCTTAAGCTCAACATTGTTCATAAACCACGCAAGGATTTTTGCGTGATTGCTTTCCCAATCTTCCACTTCTTTTTTATGACTTTCAATGGCCTTGAGGCGAGCATCTCCTTCAAGAGCTTTTTCTTGACCTTCTTCTTCCTTCGTGAGCATAAGCTTAGGTTCCGGAACGGTACCCATGACAAAACCCCAAAGCTTCTTTCCTTTGAGATTATTTTTCATTGCCGATGCCCACATCATATAATTCTTTCCATTGAGCTTGAAAGATAGGTCAATCTTTGTCTCCATGATGTTGCCAAGAAGTGAGAAGATATCCACTAAATATGAGATACACGAACCACACCTTTCCTTCAAGAATCGAGTGTCTCTGATACCATGTAATGAGATATTGCGGAAATATAAAGAGTGCATACAAGCACTTACAATAATGAATAAAAGAGACAATATCACAAGTCCACAAAGGGACAATACAAGCACAAGCCTTTAAGAAGGCAACAATATAAAAAGCCTCCTATTGAGAAGATAGAAAGCTCTCAAGAATGATGAATATACAAGGGGTTCACCCCTATTTATACAAAAATGAGAGGAGCAAAGGGGTGGCCAAAAGGCCTCAAAAGGAGAGCCAAAAGGGGGCTCCCATAGAGTCGTTGGGAGCCCCCAACGGTCACATTTGGCTCCAACGACTCTAAGGTTGGAGCCCCTTTAGGTCCTCAAATAAAATAAAAATAAAAAATTTAAAAATAAAAAATAAAATTACATTTATTCAAAAAAGAAAAATAGTTGTTTTCTAAAACAACTATGTGAAATTACAAAAATACCCCTATCGGGTATTGATGTAATATACAGTATATATATATATATATATATATTAGATACATTTTAACAAATCCTAATAATCGACACTCAACCACGGGTTTTTGTGTTTTTTTAGCTGAATCGTTGATATCGTGAAAGTGCAAAAAACAACAGAAGATCTCTCTCTCCTCAATTGAAGCCGAGTACTGAGTCATGGTTACTATTATAATAGAGGTAGTGTGGCTGAGAAGATTGTTGGCCGATATGAGGATAAAGATTCTACGAGCTTCAAAGATGTTTTGCAACAACAAAAGTGCTATCTATATTGTCAGCAACAATACTTTTCACAAAAGAACGAAACACAACGAGATGGACCGTCATTATGTTCGTGAGGAATACCTTCAAAGGATCATTGATTTGCCTTGTCACATCCGAGTACCAACTGGCAAACTTTTTTACCAAATCTCTCTCTGCTCCTAGGTTTCACTTCCTTTTAGGCAAACTTTCGGTCATCATACCATAAGTTTGAGGGAAAGTATTAAATTGTATATATATATATATATAATATATATATATATAATATATATATATATATATAATATATATATATATAAATTTATATACATACTATATGTATATATCTATTTTGTAATATTATATATATTTATCATGTATAAATATATATAAAATATATAATTGGGAACAAATCAAGCTGATTTGACCTTGACCCCAACGAGTAGTATTCTAGCCATTGGGACAAAGTCAAACCAGTATGACTTGCACCCAGCTTGACTTGCTCGGTTGCTCCCAACGGCTAGAATTTTAGTCGTTGGGTGGCCTCTCTTCCACTTGTGCTCTCTCTCTCTCTCTTCTCCCTATTGTGTATAAATAGGGGTGTTTCTCCCATTTGTAAAGTTATTCTTTTGCACACTTGTTTCATTGAATAAAATATATTTTTTATATTGTGTGCTTTATTGTGTGTGTCCCCTTTGTGAGATTTGTGAGTGTGTTCCTGAAAGAACACTTTTGTGGCTCCCTTTGTGGGATTTGTAAGTGTGTTCCTTATATAACACTTTTGTGGTTATCCACTCAAGTTGGTGGATTTTTGGTTCGTGATTGAAGACTCTTTGAATCTTTACCACACAAGTTGGTGGATTCTTGGTTCGTGATTGAAGACTCTTTAAATCTTTACGGATAAAACTAACTAAAGGAATATAATCAGAAAAGGTAAAACAAATGAAACTTACATACCAAGTTCATTAGAGCAAATAGAATCAAGCTGGACCCTTTCATGCAACTTGTAAGCTTCACAACATATCAATACTGGAACACGAAAAGCATGAGCCACCATGGCAACACATGCTGTCCCAACTCTTGAGTAAACAGTTCCATTTGATAACACTGAAGCAGCACCTAGAAAGACCCGTGTTACTTCATGCATTATATAGGAAATGGCATTTATATGAGTGTAGGTACAGCTGATGCCCTTCGCTAACAAACGTTTAAGTAATCTCTGGCCTTCAAGCTTTGGACGTGAGTCCACCACCACAACACGGAATTTCTTACCAAGTTCATGAGCATATTCCAATATCATTTCAACTACACAGGCAGAGCCATATGTTAGCAACACATCTCCGTCTCTGATCTTGGTCACTGCATGCCTGACAATCACCTTGTCAGCAAGCACTATCTTTTCATTTATGAAACGGTTAATATCTGACTGCACTGTAGCTTTTGCTTCTGATTCCGTTAGTGTCAATGACAGCTTAGATATCCGATCCTTCAGAAACCTAATAGCATTCCCCATGCTGATTGAAAGTGGCCTACAGGAGATGAGGAAACTAACATAGCTATTAATTTTTGTAGTTAAATCTCGCACCAGAGCCTTCTCCGGTGGGGTTTTATAGTCTTTAATGGCCTCTTGAAATGCTAAGAGCATTGCCACACAACGTGCATTACCACCAGAAATATCACCAGACAGATATTGCAAGCCATCCTGAAGACAAATCAATAAAGAATGCAGTATCAGCACATATAGAGAGCTAAAGAGCATGATAATGGTTGGAAATACAAAATGCAGGTATGCATGCACACACACACACACATGTGACACGGCTGTTCTCCATATGTGACCCTTGGGCTGGTTGATTTAGTTTATCATTAATGATGGCATTGCAGAATTTAACACAGTTTCCTCTAGACAGGCCAGTAACAAAACCTGATGAAACTATGAAAATGGTAACAAACAATAACAACAACAATGATGGAAATGAATGATAGCAATATGTTTGACATTGGAATAATGTCCACCATTCTTGAAAAAATAAAAGAGGCATACAATGGTTAACCAATAAAAGAGAAGGAGCACCTTTGTTGCTTGAGCAATTGCTTTACATAATGAATAAATAACCACATTTTACATTTAAAAAAAAGGAGAAGTGCTACCTTGTATACTGCAGGATGAGGATGCATTTGATGACCATGATCAGAGTGGAAAAACTTGGATTCAAGATCAGGAAGCTGAGTTCCGTGCACATATTGAGGTAGATGTCTAAACAACTCAACCCGGTTTCTGCTTTCAGTCTGTTTTACTAGGGCACGCTTTTTTGCCTTTTCAACCCGTTGTGTATCATCAAACTGCATTCGTGGAGGAGGTGCATCTTTCCTCTTTTCCTTCTCAGGAAGACGATCAGGAGTCTTTCTCTCTGAGGTTGCAACAGCACTTGAAGCAGATGCCCCATCTTTCTTTTTTGAGGGCGGTGGTTGCTTAACATCTTTAGGTTGTTTTGCACCTGTAGATGCCCCACCGCCAGATGGAGGTGCAGGTTTGCTTCCACCTACATCAAACATCAGGCAACTCGTAAGGAGATACGAAAAACAGACAAAGTTTGAAAGTTACACTAACTAGACAAGTTCAATAGCCAGTATTCAATGACCTCCCAAACAGTCCAACATGCAGTCTCAGCTCAGATTATGCAAATGCTCTTTGTTTATAGTTTTCTGCCTACGGCTGGATCATGGATGTTTACATTAAGTGCTCTGTAGCTTATGAGAACCCTCTATGGTTGGAAGTTTACATGAAATGCTCTGCAGCTTATGAGAACTTTCAATTTTGCAGTTCTCTAAACCAAGTTAGGGAATAAAGGTACATCCATTTTGCAGTTAATCTTTTCTATGGCCACCATATATAATTGACTTGGCTTGCAGACATGTAGGACATCTTTTATTGATAACACGTTAGCCAAATCATTAAACTATCCAATTTCCCCAAGGCCACTCCGAAATTATCTTTATTTGGAGGATCCCACGTGCTTCTGAACCGTCTACAGGCAATACCTCCATGAGATCTTTCTTTTCCTTCCATCCATCTGCTGTCTCATACAAAAGATTTAAGCCCTTACATGAATATTCTCCTTTATATAATAAGACGACAATAACTCCACAAAGTTTTCTACAAAAGTAAAGAAACTAAAAATATAAATATAAATTTGCTCTCCAATATATACCTTTCTCTTTTGCTGCGGCCTTTGCTGCCCGTTGGGCCTCTTGCAGAGCACGTCTGTCTGCTTTAGAAGTCCTTTCTTTCAAAGGCTTCGAACTTGCAGGCTTGCCTCCTGACTCCGTTGATCCTCCGGCACCCACTTCTGAAGAAAAAGTAAATCCTCAAATAAATCGTTGTTTCCAAAGCATAAGGATATTGTTCATTGGCCAACTTTAGAAACTCAGAAAAGAGATAAAGAATACACTAGAAAGAGTTTCTATTTATTATGAAAATTTCAGCCCCAAGTTCTCCATGCCCAATCTAGACTTTAGTTAAGGTCCGTAATTCTTAACAGAAATAAGCATGTACTTCAAAACATCAAACTATAAGAAAAAAATTTAATCTGCTCAGCTTCTGAACCATAATAAACCTGACACTGACTTTTGGTATTCACTCAAATCAAAAGCGAACCGCTCCAATTTTTCGTTGGCTCGCACTAAAACTAAGATAAAGTATAAGCATAAACCACCCAAGATTCTAGTTTTTTACACTTAGGAAACAGAAACAGCATAAAAATTTCATACCAACATTTGCATTTTCCGCGTCCAGAAAAAAAAATCTTTGACGAATGCCACGCCATCATTTTTAGCTATGTAATCTCTCAAATTGTTATGCCCCACAATGAATTGCAGTAACAACCTGATTCGAAAGAATAACAAACTGAGAAAAAAGGCCTGCCTTGGACACCTGGAGAAAGTTTCACCAATGAAACGGTAGTCAATTTGCTGGGACCGGGAAAACCAGCGGCCGGAAGGGAAGCGGAACGCTGAACAAAATCTTCCACCTTTCCGGTCCCACCAACACTGGCGGACACCGTTCTGGGGACGCATCGAGGCGAGGCCTCCACTGAGAACTCGATGGACGCAACGCTCTCAATCCTGCATGCAGGCGAAGCTAACGGAGACGTTCCCAGTAGATAGTCCGAAGGATTGTAGCTTCCGACAGGCATGTTGCCCAGCTTCCGGAGAGGCGAGGACAGCACCGTAACGGGAGCCGCCCGCAATGTTTCCAGATGGTGCCGAGGAGGCGGAATCATCACCGGCGAGAGCGAATTCCCGGCGGGCGACATATCAGAGATCAACGGGGAGTCGTCATCCGATGGTGCAGCATCTGGGGCGGGGCGCATCTGGTCAGAGGCTGTGACAAAGCCGACCTGCCGCACCTTCGGGTCGATCACGGCCCGGGAAATTCTTCTGGCGTCCATAGGGACTGCTCTGCGTACTCTTCAATCCTGTCAGTACCAAAAAGAATCCTTCCGCGGCATATCTACAACACAAGGGCTCTGCTAAACCCTAGGTTCAGCACTGCCCTAAATTTCAACTGAAAATAGCCCCAAAACCACCGAAAGAAACTGCAAAACCCTACACCCCAGAAATCTAGGGTTTCCGACCGAAATGAGAAGAAATCTAGGATTTTCGGGGTCGGTGAAACGAATGAAGAGTGTGATTGAAGGTAAAAATCAATCGGAAAATCGAAACTCTAGCTTACGTTGGGGCAAAACCCTAGGGTTTAGGTAGTCGAGGAGGAGACGCCATGCGAAAGAGAGAGAGAGAGATGGTCTCTGGTTAAAAACTAATGGAAAACTTCCACTTATGAGCCAAGAGACCTGATCGCGCTGAACAAAGCCTGCCAACTTACAGTCGTTTCTCAGGCGGTGTGTCTTACCCCTGCTCTCATGAAGTCATCTTGTTTCGGGTTAGCAGGGGTTGACGCCAGTGACATTTGAACCTAAACCGGCCGTCTAGAGACCAAAGCCTCATCCCACTACACCAAACCCCTTGGGGTTTGCCCTTCATCGTTCTTTGAAAATTAAAATTACTTATTTATTTAAAAAAAAAATAATTAAGAGTTTGAACTCTTAATGAAGAATGTTAATATTGTAATTTGACTTATAATTTTGGCCTTTGTTTGGCAGTTCCAATAAACACTAATATTTGAAATTTGAAAAATGTGAAGCCATATTAGAATGATTGGCAAAAGCTTGGCATGCAAGGGAACGTTTGGTTGTATTTTTGAAAAGTGAAATTATTGTTTAAAAGAGAGTCACGTTCAAAATCTCATAAAATTTTAACTAGAATCTAAATTTTATTTTTTAAATCTTATTTTTGGGGTTCTGTGCCAACTTATTTTTTATAAGTGATAAAAAAAATTTATTTGCTTTTTATTTTTTACTTTTGATGTACTATTCAAATGAGATTCCCTTTCTTAATCTTATGTAATTCCAAATCACTAGATGTAAGAAAAACCAAAACTTTTAATCGTAAAAGGTTTTCAAATACCCCAAAGTTTTTACAAATAAAACCCCATGAGGTGACTATCTAGGGAATTCTGTATATTAAAGCATTATAAAATAATGCACATCTTCATGGAAGAGTTTTTAGTAATTTTTTCCCAGGGGTAGTGTCAACAGCTTAGTTTTGAGCTAGATATTCCACTGAATCCAAATCTATTTAGGCGTCAGAGGTAGCTGGAGTGGGATGGGAAGTGGGAAATACTCAATGCAAAAGTTGTTTGGGATGGATGCAGCCAGTTCCACATTTCTACACCAGTTCCCAACAATTGCACGAGTGGAAGTGGTAAGTCTGCAGCAGTTTCACTTACTCAAACAACCATGTGGATTTGTTAAAACAACAAATTTTGGGGATTCCGTAACTGCATCCTTAGCTACCATCGACTGGAAGATTCCAAACAGGGGCTTAGTCGAATTCACTAGAGTAGCTAGTAACCAATTAACAATAAGATTCTTGTTCAAGATTAACAATGGGATTCGGATTATATCCAAATCAAAGCTCAAATTGTGTTCGGGATGTGACTGTGTAAGTATGTATCCAACGGGTTCAGTACTACCCTTTTCCATCCAAATCTAAATCCATGTAATTAGTCAGGATCCGATAAGGTCAAATTCTATATCGCATACAGCCAAGCCCGATCTGACTAGTCTGCGTCCCTATTTTTAACTCTACAATCAAATTTTAACCCATGATTAAAAATAGTGTAGACAGAGGTTATGGATATTGGCTTACACAAGGCAAAGGTTTTGGATTTAGTTAAAATGTATGAAAACTGTCATGTGCTCTACTGGATTTTAATAAAAATCAGTGGTTTTTCTGAACGACCCAAATGGAAAATATAGAAACCGTCTATGATTTGATCAACGGTGGAGGACTGCACGTGAATCGGCAGCGTGTATAGATTCAGTTTTCTGAATGGATCGGTTTCTTGTGGGTCCCAGCTTGGGTCCAGCTGTCAGTAAACTTGTCCTTCAACCTGACCTGGATAAGGATCTTTCTTGAAGCCTATACGCTGGTTGGATATAGATCTGATGACCTACATGCTGTAGCTGACACTCTAGTTGTGAACATCGGGCTGCAAATCGAAAGGCGGTTCAGTTCTGACCCGATAAGACCATGTCAGGTGTAGGGTGACTGAAACTGCAGTAAGATGTTGAAGTGAGTACTGGCGGGCTTGTCGGGTCTGGACATAAATTTTGGCCAATGGCCCACAGATTTTGACACTAGAGTGGATAACTGCGCGAAGCTTCAAAGCTCAGCCTAGACCTGGCTGCGATTCACTAAGGCTGCGTTTGCATCGTAGGACAAATGCCACGTGTTCAGCTGGTGGCTTTTTTTTCTTATTTTTTCATTTTTTTTCTTATTTTTTATTTTTTATTTTTCATTTTTTGGCTTTTTGCCTTCTCGCAGGTAGGGGTGTTAATGGGTCGGGTTTGGTTCGGATCAGGCGGAATCAGACTTAGATCAGATTTTTGGATATGGTATCAGGTCTGAACCCGCCTCTAATCAGGTCTACTATAAAAGAAACCATACCCTTGATCTAGAAAAAGTTATATGAACGTACCAGACTCAGACCATACTTAGTACAATAATATTTTTATCATTTTTACATTGAAAATTTGAGGGTCTTAATGGAAACTCGGGTTTGGTATGAAATTTTACAAAACGGACCTGGGTCTTAATCGGGTCTTGTTATTTGTCACCATACCCGACTTTATAGGGTTTGGTCTAGATCGGGTCTGAGTAAACCCGACCCGTTGGCGCCCCTACTCGCAGGACAAACATCACGTGTATTTATATGTATGTTTATCTTTTAATTTTTCTTAACCTAATCGTATAAACTATGGATGAAAACATAGAATCATATATCATATTTTTGTCATATAACAAACATATCTTAATCATCAGGAGAAGTAACATGTTAAGTATTAGATTCCAAATGCCTCTGCCTTTGGATTAACATACCTAATGCAAGCTCCATAAACATCATCTACACATATACTGCTGACCCTTAATGTTTTATTATGATAGCAGCACTGGTATGTTTCTTTTTTCTTAATGTCTAATTACACATCCTTTGTGCGAAAGCGAGGTTTCAGAATTTCAAATTTTCAATAAGCCTTTGCAAACACTAAACCATGAATAAACAAGAAATGTCGCTAAAAAATAACAATGAATGGAATAATATTTTGATATCATCTTTGTCTTAAACACAAAATTATTTGGAAGATAGATCTTAACACAAGATGGTATAGAAATAGTGAGAAATGTTTAAGAAAATATAAATTTTAGTTAATGAAATAAAAATTATTGTGCAAATTGAGTTCCCTTAACACAGATGCAGCTGGTTCAATTTGAATGACTCGATTGCCTTTTTAATCTAATAATTATCGTAGAATATTAAAATAGTGAAATAAAACCCTATTATCAACCCCAAACAACAATAGCTGGCTTGAGAGCTAATCACATCATTTGTTAAAACAAGATAAACCCATGTCGTCAATCTCAAGTGAAAAAAATGCCTGAAAAGATTGATGCAGCCTCTCAGAATAAGAATCAACATCTTAAAAGCAGTTGAGGGATCTATTCAAAATAGAATAACTTCTCATTATTGGTTTAACAAAGGAATGAATGGTTGAAATGTCATGACCATCTTAAAGTGGAATAAAATTTTACTATCAATCTCAAGACAAGTTTTGACAATTGATGTCAAACTTGTTCTTATTCCATGCAAATAGCAAAATGATACAAAAATTTCACATAATTTTCAAGCTGATTACGATTAATAATTGATTCAACCTCACATTTATTTGACGGAACGTAAAAGTATTGATACCCCATCATCATTGTTCTCATTGTATAATAAATAGTAAATGTCAACCCCCTTTCATTAGGTAGGTAAAAAACCCTTAATAACCAAAACCCATCATTTTTTTAAGAAAAATAATATTATAGTACGCCCCTTCTTTGTTAAAGCACTAGATAGTTTCGTGACACCTATCTGCTATTGATGTTTCATCTAAATCAATGGGTCAAGTTTCTTCAAAAAAGAAGCTCGGAAGACATAACCCTTGAGCTATATACACAAGCATGAAATAACATTGGCATAGGAGCATCTCTGCATGGTAGGAACAAAGGCTTTATTTAAGTTTTTCTAACCTTTGCATGTCCTTTTTTTTATGACGAGGACCTCACCGACCCCAGGAAAACCCTGGATGGGGCCCCATGACCACCCTGCCAGTAGGGATGGCAGTGGACCGGGGGCTCTGCCCTGCCTTGCCCCATTTGGACCGGGGATGAAGGGCATGAAACGGGGATGGAGATAGGGATGAAGGTTAATATCTATCCCCGTGCGGGGATGGAGGCGGGGATGGACTTAAGCTTTTCCCCGCCCTGCCTCGTCCCTGTCCCAATCCCCGCCTAGGCCCGCCCCGCCCCGTTCTCAATCCTTTAAGGGATGACTATAGACTAAGGGGAAATAGAGCCCCGCCTGGCCCCCGTTTGGACCGGGGATGGAGGACATGAAACGAGGATGGAGGCGAGGGTGGAGGTCAGGGATAAAGGTTCGGATTTTGAAACGGGGTGGGGGTGGAGACCTTATCCACTATTGTGATCGTTGCAAAAATTTTCTTCCTTTTCATAAAGAGAACTTGTGTAAGGTCCACTTGACCTTTTGAAAAAGATTTTAAAAATAAACTCACCCTTGTTCTTGAAAATATACAGGAAAATTGAGATATGGGACTCGCTCATCGGTACGAGGTTCAACCATTCCTGACGCCTTTACCAGGGGTAACTGAACCAAAGATTGAATTCATACATTTGCTTTGCCTAAATTTGCCAAAGAAATATTCTAAGTCCTAAATGCAGAGAGAATTATGCTTGTGCTATGATTTTTGAACTTGAAAATATGTATTTTTTTTTGGAAAAATTATTTTGATTTTAAAGATACTTCAAAATTTTGAATTTTTCAAATGATTTTGAAATGGATTTGAAAATATTCTTTGCGAAATGATTTTGAAATTGAAAATCAAATTTGAAATCATTTGTGGATTTGAATCTAAATCTTGAACTTGGAATTAAAGTTGAAATGAATTCGAGTTTGAATTGGAAATTTGAAATCGAAAATGGATTTGAGAGTGAAATTTGAAGTTTAAACTTAAAATTGAGATTGAAATCGAACGATTGAAGTTTGAGGATGAGATTAAAAGTTAAAATCGAAAATTGAATTTGAAGAACAAGTTGGAATTTAAAATTGAAATTTTGAATTTGAAATTGATTCAAAATCAGGATTGAAATTGAAAATTTAAAATCAAATATGAAATTGAAATTGAAATTGAAATTTGGAATTAAATTTTGAAATCAGAATTAAATTTGGAAATTTAAAATTGAATTTAAAATTTAAAATTAAAATTGAAAATCAAAATCAAAATTGAAAGTAGAAATTAAAAATGGGTTTTAAAAATCGAATTTGGAATTCTAAATTTGAAATTGGAATTTAAAATTGAAAGTGAAAGTGAAAGTAGATTTGAGCTTAAAAAAATGGGATTATTTTGAAATTAAAAATTGAATTTGAAATTGAAAATTGAAAGGGAAATTAAAGTTAAAATTGAATTTAAAATACTTTGAATTTGATTGGAAATTTCAAAATGATTTGAAACAAATTTAATAATATTTTAAAAATCACTTGAAAAATATTTAAAAATTGGCAATATTTTAAATGATTTGAAAGTAAAAAATAATAAAAATATGCAATTCTATCTTAAGTGATGAATGCATTATTTTATAAAAAGATTTTGTAGGAATTTTATTGAAATTTTTTTACTTAAATTTTTTATTTTAAAAAGAGATTTTTATGCCTTTATTGAATTAAAACAAAGTTAATTTTCTATATATCCATGACTATGGCCACAAATATACTTGGAATTGAATTTTATTTAAATTCTAATAAAGGAAGAAAAGAGAAATTAATTTTAAAATTTGATGATTTTTTTAAAAATGACCTAAGAGTGTAGGTCATATTTTATTTAATAAAGAATAATAATTCTAAGTATTATTCGTATTCTTACTATGGCCACAAATACGAACTTTACTTAATTTTATTTATCCTTTAATGATGCAGGTGACATTCGTGTTTCACCATAGTGTGTTTGAAAAAAAAAATACAAATGCAACAGTTAATTATGAAAAATTAAAATTAAATTGTATGCACATTCATTCTAAACTAAGTATAAAATAAAATTCACATTAACTAATTAATTAAAATCCTTTGAATTAATACATTAATTGCTAAACTAATAAAAATAATTTTTTTTTGCAAAATTAAAAAACTTGTTAGACATAAATGTCAGCTTTTTATGGATTTTTTTTCAATTATTGGAAAATTGAAGAAAATAACTAAAATTAGCTTTTTATGCCTAAAAAAAAAACAAAATAAATGCAAATGATGCATTATTTTATAAAAGCATTTGAAAATGTGTTTTAGAGTTTCAAATTTTTGAAATTGAGGTTTGAAATATCTAAATTCATTTTAAAATTTGAATTTAAAATGAATTTAACTTTGAAAGATTTTATAAATCAAACATTGAAAATTAATGAAATAAAATGTAAATAAACTCAAGAACTTGTTAAAATGAAGATATGGCATTCTAAGTTAATGAAAACCATTTTTTATTTATGAAATATACGAATTATATGCAAAAAATGAATTTTAAAAGGTTAAAACACACAATTTAACCTCATTTTAACAAAGAAAATGCTTTTTATAAAATCAGTTTTGAAAAATGCAATGAATGAAGGGTCAAATGACCATAGATTTTTTTATGAAAATTGATGTGGAGACTCCTAACAACCTTAGAAACACTCTAGAATTGAAAAAGGTAAGAAATGATTAAAGAAAATACTGAATTAGGTTCTTTTATCCAATTAAAAAAGGAAATTATAAAAACTAGGATTTACAAGAGAACTTGTCAGGGCATTTCAGGTGAATGAAGGTCTAAAACAACTCAAATTGTGCCCAAATGCATCCATGGATTCAAAAAATATCAAAGAAAGTTCTTTTTTTTACAGATATTCCAAATCATTTTTAAAACTTGAGATATGAGTGAAACATTAGAACATTAATTTCAGAAGCAAGAAATTGAGTTTTAACAGACTAGCTTCTTTAATTTGGGTATTTTAGAAACTAAACCGACTCAATTTCTCTCAAATTTATTGGAGAAGTTGTTCAACATAATCAAAAAACAACTTTAATTTACAGAAATAAAAAATCAATCCTGGTTTAGAAATAGTGAATTTGAGAAGTCACTATTCGATCTCAGGCAATGAACATGTTACAAAACTTAAAGTTCTATAACTAGTTTCAGTTTTTAGCAGAATTGAGATAGCAAATGATCATAAAAATTTATGAAAATTGATTGAGATAAACTAGACACAAAATGGAAGAAAAATCTTTTTATAGATTTTGAAAATGACTTTTCATTAGGGAGAGTTAATCTAAACAAAAAGAGATAAAATATAGGCAATGCCTAATAATATAAGATGACAGGGTTCTGGTCTTCGATCCAAATAGAAAATGAAATGTCCATAGAAATGGCTAAAATTTTGCAGAGGTAAACTAAACATGCAAAGTAGAAAAATCTTTTTTATAGATCTTAAAAATGATCTCCCATTTAGGAGATTCGATTCAAATAAGTTGGCTCAAAACCTATGTAAAACTTGAAAAAAAATGATAGGGTTTTGGTATTTTACTAAATGGTAGGTGAAAAGAAAATAAAAATTTATGAAAATTGGTATGCATAAACTAGACATTCTAACAAAGAAACTCCTTTTTAAAGATATGGAAAATGATCTCCCATTAGGGAGATATGCTTGCAACAAATCGATCCTAGGTCTAAGCAACACCTGAGATTGCAAACAGATAGGGTCTCGGTTTTAAATGCAAAAGAAATAAGAATCTATCATAGAAATTAATAAAAATTTACAGAGATGAATTATACATGTAGATAAAGAAGATATTTTTTACAAATTTCAAAAATGATCTCTCATTGAGGATATATGCCTCTGACAAAATAGACAAAAATCTGAGCAATTAAAATGACATAGGGTGACAAGATTGTGGTTTCTGACCAAAATTAAGCATGAAAACACCATAAAAAATACTAAAATTTGGCATAAACAAACTATATTCAATCTTAAAGATATCGCTTTTTACGGATTGAAGAGATCATCTTCAGTTAGGGAGAAATCACTCCGGCAAGTTGGAGCTATTTCGGGTCAAATTCGGACGATGCTGAATGATAGAGTTCGAATCTCGTTTTTTAAAAGGGGTTAATCAACTCAGATTGATCTGATTTTTGGTGAAGATCTCGAAAATACATGAATAAAGATGCAATAAAAAAATTAAATTAAAATGACATCTAATTATATGTTAATTGATGATTCTAAAATCGAACCAGAATTAAAAATATTATCTAAACATAATTGAGTAGAATAAAACCTCATTAATGAATTGATCAAATGATTAAGAATGAGATCTATCATTTTAGATCATGGTTGATAATGAAAATGATGCAAAAATAGTATTAAAACATCTAGAAATAAATTTGAAAGCATTGGAGCACAAATTGAAATTGATTTAGTCAATTGAAAATTAGATTTGATCTTTTGAAGATCAAATCTCATAATTCTAATGGCTATAATGAAAATGCACAAATCAAATAGCAATTTGAATAAATCAAAAGCATAAAATTAAAATTAATATATAACTAATATAGATCTACATAGCTACTTATGGAATTATAAAGAAATTGATGGAAAGATAAGAGCGGAGGGGGCGGCAAGCTTAAAAAAATAAAAAGGAAAGATAATAAAATAGAAAAAATGAAAGGAAATGGAAAAGGAGCACTCACCTTGGCTGAAGAAGGGATAAAGAGGGCTTCTTCTTCTTTTCCTTAGCCACCAAAAACCAAAATTAAAATAATGGAAAAGAGGAAGGAAAGATAGGTTGGTCGACCCACCCCCCCCTTTTGGCTTCTATTTATAGCTAAGGGTGGGGGTAGTTTAGGTACTTAAAGTTTAAGATATTTTAAGCTTATGGATGAGGTGGCAAGGGAGCTCACATGGGGGAGCACCAACCTGATGTGGGTCTTTTTGAAAAATTTTAAATGGCTAAAAAGGTTATTTTGGTCAAAATATGACACATGACACCACTTTTGCAAGTGGTGCCCAAGTGGGTTTTTAAAGATAAAGGAATGAGGTTAAAATGATTTTAAAACAAAGATTTTTAACCAAAAAAGGGGTTTTTTAAAACAAATTTATTTTTAATTTGAAAATGCCAAGTGGCACCCCCTTTAGAAAATTTATTTATTTATTTTTTATTTCAAAAACTAAGAATGAAGGATAAAAAGGAAAAAAATGATGGAAAATAAAGAGGATTTGAATTTGAAAATAATGGATCTTAATTGGATTTAAGATCCATTTTGATTTTTGAAATCCAAATTAAAATTGGATCCATATTTAATTTTAAATTTTTTTGCAAAAACATTGAAATTGGATTTAAAATTCAAGAATTATTTTTGAAATTGGTATAAAAACTAGGTTTTGATTTTGAATTTGAAATCCAAGAATTGATTTTGGATAAAAATTGGATTTTGAATTTGGATATGGATCCAAAAAAATCCAAATCAAGGTTTTGAAATAAATCCAGATTTGAAATATCGATTTTTGAAATGAGAAAAAATATTCGATTTACTTTTGAAATAAAAGGATTGGTTTTGAAATTGAATTTTGAAAAGGATCTTGATCCAAGCTTTTGAGTAAAAATTGGATCTGGATCTCAATTGAAAAAAATTAAAGGAGATTTGTTCAAATTGGTGTTCAAACCCTGAATATGAAATGAATTGAATATGAAAAATCCATGCTTATGATGACATTTGGATTTGGATCTTGGATTTGAATATTGGGTTAAGCCCAAAAATGAAATTGGATCTTAGATCTAGATCAGAATCCAAGAAATAAAATTGGGTCTCAGATATCAGATAATGAAGTGGATTTGAGTCTGAGTTCAGAAATCAGAAATCAGAAATCGATTCAATTATCCTTCTGAACGAATCAGAAGGTGGATTAAGATGGGAATAGATCCGAAATGATTAATTAGATCCTGGATATCTGATGGGATATTCCAGATTCGATGAATAAATTAGGCTCTTGATATGGATTATAGAGTAAATCAGACGAAAAATCCAAGTCCGAGATGAAAATTGGATACCAGATCTAGCATCAAATCTACTATCCGAATTAAAATGGTTTGGATCTCGGATAATGATAAAATATCAGATAAAGGAATTGATCCGAGTCTGAATTAGGACTTGTCCCAATTGAAAAAAATAGTAGAAACAACATTCAGAGTAAATTTTTAAATTTTTTGTTTTTGCTCTACAGGGGTAGAAAAACACGGTACTGAACTGGTCCAAACTAATTTGAACTGAACGTAATTAAAATGAATTGAATTGAAAGCTATTTATACTAAGATGAACTAAATTTAGGGCTAAAAACACTAGCTCAACCGACTGGGATTAGCTGAATTTCGACTAAATTAGGCTGAAAAGAGCTAAAATAAAGGTCTGAGTGTGTACAAAGTGAGTTAGAACTGAAACTAGACCATTCAAACTTCTGATAAACTCAATTTAGACTCATGGGGATAGGATCTAATGAATTTAACTAACTCAAGGATAGTTTGGCTAAGATTCAAGCTAAAATGAGCTCATTTTGCCTGAAATGAGCTAAATTTAGCCAGAATGGACTGACACTGCTCATCGTGAGCTCAGAAGAGCTAGAAATGTTAGACATCCTAACTTTTTTGAACTTAAGATGAGTTTGACTAGGCCTGATTGATGAAGGGCTAAGGGTGACTCAAGGGTAAAATGATAATTTTATTAACAAAGTGGGGGTAAACCTGACCTCTAGACCGGGATGAACCTGAGGGTGAGACTTTAAACTGCCCTGCAGGGGGGTTATCATCTGTGAAGAGAGAGTGTCCAGAACAGACCTGAAAAATTTGAGGTGTTTACAGATGCCTCTATTTGTTGCTAAGCCGGTTGAAAGTCGAGCTTAGTGGCAAAGAAAAATACACCAAATTTCAAAAATAAAAATGCCTCGGTTAGAAAAGTCTGACTAGGTATGAAAGAATTGATTGTGAAAATGATTCTCACGAAGTGAGATTGTAAAAGGCGAGAAAATGAGATTTTCAAAGCTTTGGAAAGAGTGATTGATAAAGGAGAAGTAAGCTTTTGAAATGATCTTTTTGACAGAAAATTCAGGTTTAGCCTTTAACCTGGATGAGACAGAAATACCTCATGGAACAAGACTCAGGTTTAACCCTTACCAGAACGGGGAATAAAAATACCTCGCAAGATGAGGTTCAGGTTTAACCCTTAACCTGGTCAAAAAATAAAAATACCTCATGGAATGAGGCTCAGGTACAATCCTTAACATGAACGGATATGAAAATACCTCATGAAGTGTTTGGGTTTGGGTTTGGGTTTTGTGGGGTCATGAAAATGGAATCCCAATCTCGAATTTGCATAATTTTACAAATTTATTTTTAATAAAATACATATAAAATGCTTGAGTCGGGTCAGATACCCGACAAAAATCATGAACCTGCCCATATATTGTTCGGGTCTGAGTTCGGATTGATTCAAATATTAATCGAGTCGGCTCTTTTCATGCCCATACTCAGAATTTCAGGTTTAGGTACCCGATGCAAACCCGACCTGTTTAGAACAGTACCCCAATTTAATAAACTACAAAACTTGCCATTAACTTTATATCTACCTTAAAAATTGTGTTGAAATACTATAACCATGATGACGAGGAAAACCCCGGGTGGAGCCCCACGACCACCCTGCCTTACGTGGCCCACCTCTGAAAGCTACGGACACACCCATGCACCAGTGGGGTTTGATCATGTTTATTTCTGTGAAACTATTTGGCTTTACCTAGAACCAGTGTTCAAAATGATGCATGCGTCAATTTTTGTGGTTGGATTTAAATGCACATATTTGTCTAGTGTATGTATGGTGTAAAATCGTTTTGGCATGGAGTTGTAATGCGTCTGATGATAGTTAAACCATACCAAATGTTTTCTAACCTTATTATGATATAACAATTTAACGAAGAAAAACAAAAATGGGAACATTAAGAAAATGTGGCAATAATTAAGGAGTTAGTTTTTAAACATAAAAGATGTATTGGCAAAAAAGAAAAAAAAGTAGCATGATATGGGAAAGCAACTCATGGCTCAGCTCGTCGTTTATACGACCCGATCATGAATGAGTCTGCGAAGAACCAACACAAGCTGCTCGGTTTCGTTAACCAGCCCTATCTACCAACGAGTAGAAGCAGAACTAGGTGGGAAGCTCACAAATTCTAGGAGAAAAGAATTCAGCATTGCTGATTGGTTGCATTTCAAATATCTATTTGCCAATTATGGGTACTTCAAAATCAGTTACTTTTTTTTTTTTTTTTTTATAATTTTTATGTTTTACCCAGCACAATCAGTTAATAGAACCGGTATTGCATATTGCACCATCCTATTCTTTTGCGTTGAAGCTATAACTACCACCTCCTCAAGTTGGGGCAAAAGTTAATTTTTTATAGTATAATTGTGAAAATCATCAGGAATGAAAACCATAGCTTCCTTCATTCGGTGACTCTTGACTCAGCCGGGTCAACCCGATGACCCGGTCGGGTCGTGTTAACTTTATAATTTATATAAAACATATAAATATATGTATATATTATAATATGTTACTAATATATTATATATAATAGGCATTATATGATATTTTTATAATATGTTTAATGTATAATTATATTTATATATATATAATATATATATATATAATATTTATATTATATTTTATATAATATAGGTTACCTTCACTTGCTGACTCGTGACTCGGGCGGGTCAACCTTATTATGACTGGGTCGGGTCATGTTAACTTTATATTTTATATAAAATATATAAATATATGTATACATTATGTATATTTGGTATCATATATAATATATTATATGATATTATGCTTAATGTATAACTATATTTTTATATATAATATATATAATTATATACAAAACATTATATACACACACACACACACACACATATATATATATATATATATATATATATATATATATAAGAATCGGCCGAGTCATGATAAAACTCAGCTGACTTGACCAAGTCAGCCTATGACTTGGCCAAGTTTTGTTCATTTCTGAGTCATTCACTGGGTTAACCCAGTAAGTCAAACAGAGTTAATGTGGGTTGACTCGGCGAGTTTTTAATCATAATTAAAAACAATCAATATTTATCTGCATGATGACATAAATCAGCTTTTTAGAGAGAGTGAGATGTGTGTATAATCCCAGCTGCTTCATCCTTCGAGTTAAATCATCTCACATGATCTTGCAAGTACTGTTAACAATCGATTAAAGGTCTGAAAGAGGCAGGCTTTATTATTATAATTTTTTATTGGCAATTGAGGAAACCTCGACCGGTTACATCAGACCAATATAGGGGTGAGTTGTGAATGTCACCAAGGTGACCGGATGTCGCAAGTTCAAAACCCGTAAAGAATATCATTGCTGCAAGGTTGAAGCAAAGGTATATACTCCATTGATTGGACTACGAGGATTTTATCAACCGAAGGCCTATCAATACGCCACCTGTGATGGGGAAGCAGTCTGAATGAGAAAGCTAATAAGGTAGCTTTTCTTTCCATAATCTGATCCTGCTATCTCAGTGAATAGCAGTCTCATTAATTAGCTGGCGATCAATAGCATCGACGAAAGCTCCTCACTTGGATATATGCTATTCTTTTAATGAGTTCAAGATCATCCGAGTTCCATAGTCATATAATTTAATGGCGAGTTACTTAGCTAATTAAACTTATTTTCACGGGCAGAAAATGTATTTGGAAAGATAAACTCCCTGATTGGAGGCCGGATCCTTGCAATTTCTAATTGCCGGCACCTACATTTGTATATTTTACTTTGAAGCAATGAAACCGCAGCTTGCTTATGAAAAGAAAAATCAAGCACAAAAAAGATTAAAAATAGTTGCAAAACCACAGGTAGCCAATCAAAAACAAGCAAAAGAGGGCATGATTTACCAATATTCACCATACCAAATGAAAAAGCCAAAGTAAACAGCAAAGTTGGGAGACTTGGATCCAATGGAGCCCATGTTCATTTTCACAACTTTTTGAGAAAGAACACATGAAATTACCAATTATGAATCCATAATCCTCCAAAGACCATTTTCATAAACTCTAAAACAAGCACTTAAGTTTTCTAATTATAATTCCCAAGGGCCTACATGGTCATTTAGCTTCCAACCCTAAAGCATAACTCTGAAATCTCCTGCTCCTACACAATCACTACACTTGGTGTCCTGCATGTAAGGCCAACAACAAACCCTAACACGTGTCGGTAACCATGTGACACCTCATTAGCTAAGAATCCGCTCAATTCCTATAACCAAGCTTAAAGTTCAAAACAAAAATCAACCAAGCCCCATTTCTCGAGAGAGAGAGAGAGAGAGAGAGAGAGAGAGAGCGAGCATGGCTGAGCGTCACTCTACCACCCAAGCAGCCCAGCCAAGAGCCACCAGGGGTGATGGTGGTGCAGTCACAGGAGGGGTAACCACCAGCCCCACAAGTGGTGCAGGCATATTCACAAAGCTCCAAGGCCATGCACCTAACTCCACCCAATTCATTGGCTTCTTGACCTTGGTCATATCAGGAGGCATACTGCTACTTCTCACTGGCTTGACATTAACAGCCACAGTCTTAGCCTTGATAATCTTCACCCCGTTCATACTCTTGACCAGCCCAATCTGGGTCCCTGCTGGGACCTTGTTGTTCTTTGCCATAGCTGGGTTCTTGTCAACATGTGGGTTCGGTGTCGCGGCCTTGACTGGGGGGACATGGGTGTACAAGTACTTCAGGGGCCGGCATCCCCCGGGTTCCGATCGGGTTGACTACGCCCGTAGCCGGATCGCCGATACGGCTAGCCATGTTAGGGACTATGCTAAGGAGTATGGCGGGTATCTTCAAAGCAAGGTGAAGGATGCAGCCCCTGGTGCATGATGCTTCAAACATTCTACTTGGTGAGCTCTATTATGAAATTATGAAAAAAATGGGAAAATCGGGAATTGGTCTATAAGCATGAGTTTTGGACATGGGTTTTATATTATAATGTGTGATTTTTTTTTTTTTACTTTTTTCTTTAGGCGAGTTATGGTTTATGGGTCATCACCCTTCCTCATCCATTATGTACTTAAATTCTTCATATTTTCAGTAAAATTTTTTATTTCTGTCAAAGGTGGAGTCTATGGTTTACGGGAAAAGAAAAATGGGGAGATCCAGGTGGTATTCGATGTTTTACTTTTTGAGGGTGAGATCTATAGGCCTTGAGTGCAGCTATATATCTATCTACTTTACTGCATGGAAATCCATGTATAGTATGATCTAGTATACACCTTTAGTTTACTGCAATGAAATAGAGTGTAACATCCTTCTGTTTATTGACCATTTGATTGCTTTTGTTTTGATTTCGGTGTCTACTGGACTTTATGAGCTTACCATCCAAATACGGTGTTATTAAGTTTATGAGGCATGAAGCCTTAAACAAATGTCTCAAGATTTAGATCCAAATCTGTAAATCTGGCCATCCTACTGTGTGTGTGTGTGAGAGAGAGACTCATGGACACGTATCTAACCTTGAGAGCCCGGCTGTGGGTTCTGTATGATTGATCCCATCATATGTCAAATGATGGGATCTGCACTCCCTAGCAAGAATTTGCTTTCCTGACTGAATCTCCCATCAAAGTTTTGCTTCATTGACTCCACCTATCCTTTCTTCGGGATGAAGAAACCTAGTCGCACTGGCAGGTAAACCCGTGGCGCACCCTTTGCCTGGGTAGAGTCAGCTGAGAAAAGGCAGACCACTCGTGGCCAAGGTTCCCTCCCCTGTACCAAACCCCTTTTAGAGCTCTCTGATAGAACACGTATGTTTAGAGCATTCTGCTAAGATGAAGTTAGAGAATGCTAAATCTGCCTTTCCTTTTCCTATTGAACCGTATGTAACCAAAATAATCTCATACACGATATATAGGTTTGGATTTAATTAAAATCCAAACCCATATAACTGAAAGCATGTGTTTGGATCCAAACCCATGTATTTTGTGTTTTTGAGGTGAGGGGGCAGTCAAAAGGGTCTCTCTCTCACAGGAGGAAAAAGATGAAATAATTAAGAACGGAATAACAGAGCGTGCCTATCTCTATCATCGCTCTGTTTTGTCCTCCCTCCTGTGAGGGGATCCAAATTTGTCTTTCATGCCTTTCATTCCTGCCTTCGTCCTTGCACGGGTTTTGATTTTAAGTGTCATTCTCCGTTTATTTTCCTTTTTATGCCTTTCATTTTCGGTCCAAACAGAGCGAAGCAGGATAGAGCTCTATTTTCTCTGGTTCTTCCACCGTTGCCGCCTTCATTAAAAGGAGAGAAATGGGAGCTCGTGCCTCTCGATAAAGGAAGGAGAGATGAGAGATTAACAAAAAGTTCTTATGGTAGGGTTTATATATATATATATATATTTAAGATTTTATAATATTAATAAAGATTTAAGTAATTTCTTTAATAAGGACCCGGGGCTGGGCGAGGTGAGGCAGGCAAGAGTAAGTCCATCTCTGCACATGTTTTGATTTTAACCTCCATCCCTGATACATTACCCGTTTCGAGTCTTAGTCTTCCATCCCTGGTCCAAAGGCGGGATCCCGTTTCCCTCCGGTCCACTACCATCGCTACCCACTACCCGTGTGGCATAGATCTATACTGTTGTTAATAGAAATATAATCATCATTAATCTAATGTTATTTTTTTAATGATTACAACTTTTCTAATTCTTAAAATTTGAAAAATCCTTTGTAATGGACCTAATTTATACCTAAATTGATTAAACCTATATAACTGCTTAGGTGCAACCAGAACATGAATTAAATTTAAGATCCTGTCCATTTCAAACTGATTCCTTTTCACTTAAACCCCTTAACCCATATGGGTCCATAATTTTCAGTCCTACCCAAACTTAATGCTGGACCTGAGTCAAAGTGGGTTGGGTCTGGATCAATCTTCAATTTAAGCTATGTTCAAACTCGATTCCAAACCTGAATCAAATTGAACTGGGTTTGGGTTTAATTTTTAGTTATGATTTAAAAATGGCTTTGACATGACCTGAACAGAACTCGACCCGGTTACACTCCTAGTTGAAGAAACCAGCTAGATGTTGGACGGATTGAACACATTTTCACAAAGATCACCATGCGGTGCAAACACTAGAACTAATTTCTACGAGAACAGGGATCCAGAGAGCGGGTACTATTCGACGCAGCCAATCACTTGACAGCATTTCATGTGGGGCCTGCACTTTGTAGCTGTGGGCCCCGTACGAAGCTGTCACGTTCTCATATGAAAAAAGAGAATTTCATATAGAAAACTTTCGTGCATGAAAAAATTTCTTTGCCCACAAGAGCTTTACTCATGTTAGAGGCACCTTGTGAATAGGGGTGGCAATCGGGTCGGGTTGGCGGGTTGGCGTGTCAGCATACCTCAACCCGAACCCGACCCGTTTATTAAACGGGTCGGCTGTGGCAAACACGAACCCGACCCGTTTAATAAACGGGTAACCCGACACGACCCGCCAACCCATTTAATAAATGGGTTGGGTCGGGTAAACGGGTTTTCAGGTTCGCGGGTCAGGTTGGCGGGTTGGCAGACGGGTTGACGGGTTGGGTTGGCGGATTGACCCACCCGCCTAACCCGTTTATTAAACGGGTCAGCCGGGTTGGCGGGTTGGCATACCCCCAACCCGAACCCGACCTGTTTAATAAACGGGTTACACGGGTCGACCCGTTTATTAAACGGGTTGGCTTAAGCCCAACCCGAACCCGCCTAAGAGGCGGGTTGGCAGGTTGGGTTGGCGGGTCGTGTCAGAAATTGCCACCCCTACTTGTGAATGCCACCAAGTTTACTAAACATCATAAGTTGAAAGGCAAGGTGGTTGTACTCTCTAGTGCAGTATCGGCCTGTATCGGCTGATAGTATCCGCTGATACTAATCCGCAGAAAATCCATACAATACTAACCTGAATCAGTTATTTTTAATAAATATATAAAAAATATTTAAAATTAATTTGTAATATTATTTTAATATTATTAACATGTGTCACGTTCTGATTGACACGATATATTTTTACTGAATCAGGGGCTCCACTTGTTTGGTAGGAGCTGTTAGTGCATGTCACCATGTATGTGTTAGGGATGTTCTATGTAACAAATATAGCGAGATTTATAAAAATATTGCGAGAAATTGCTTGAAAGTTTAAAATAACATTTTCTTGCGAGATTTTCAAACTGTGACAAATATCATGATATTTACGGTTTTAGCAGATATTTATAGCAAGATTTTTGTTTTTAAATGTATTTTATTTATATTTTTTATAAAAAATATATTTTTTAATATTTTTTATTGTTGAGATTTTGCCTAAAAATGCAAGATTTATGAAAAATTTCTTTTTGACTCTCAAGATTTTGCTGTTTTTAACTTTTTTCACTATGGTGGGTCTGCCAAACCCCAACTTGCCTATCAAAAAAAAAAAATCTGTCTAAACAATTATGTGGTCGCTTGGATATCCGAACCAAACCTGATACATTGACGTCCATAGTTGGCTCCACTGTAATAAAATATCTTTCTAGAAGATATAAGGATTAAACTTTACAAAGTTAATGTTGATACAGTACCATGCCCTCCACTAACACCTTAGTCAACGCCAACCTTTAACACAATCATATTAAGTTAATTTTTTGAACTTTTTTTATAAAAGGAAAAAACCACTTTTTTCTCTCTCTCATTTTGCCTGAAAAAACCGCGTCCAAGACTGGAGACATCACTGGCATTCCAGTGGCGTAAAAAGCCAGGGTTAGGACCCTCACCTCACCTCCAGGGCCTATGTTGGGATTCGGCTTATTCGGCCTGCAAGAGTTGAACCCTGGCTGCTGGTTTGACAGCTAAGGCTTGCTCAAACTATGCTATCCCTTTGGGATTAGAAAAAAACCACCTCATTCGTCGTGTCACGGACTTAGAAGCGAAGGCCCCCACGACGTAGCTTCAGGTAATCACAAACACCGAGCTTGGATCTCGCGGCAAAGGACACAAGTAACAAAATTTAACATTATTAAGCTGATTCTTTGTACATAAACTCTCCATCATACAAATGGACATGGACACATGACATAAGGAACAGAAAAAATAAGCACAGTCTGTGGAAGTTCATGGTCAAAGCTCAAAGTCGACCATCAATTGCAAAAAAAAAAAAAACAGCAACCCGACTCTTGACTCTTCCATGGCAGTGCAATTGAGGACATCCATGTCATTGAAAATTAGGAGGTCAAATTTGTCCACCGCTGATTCTAGGGACTGTTTCTACCTTCTGATCAGTTCTGACGAAACTGCCAAGTGTCGCCGGCGGTAAAAGGCTAATTTGAGGATTCTTGGGTTATGACCACCGGAAAAGAGAAGTTGGCCAACGGGCTGCTGCCACGTGGTGACCTTGGCGGGAACTCCGGCAACCGCCTGCCGTTGTGGTCGTAGTAGATGGCGCCGGAGAAGTCCGGCGGCTGGCACCGCTCGCCCATGAGGATCTTTCGCTTCCAAACACCGTCGGCTTGCTCGTCCTCGGCTTCAGCTTCGGGTTCCACTTTGACCTCTCTATCGGCTCTCTTCGTTTGGAAGATGGGGGCGGCTTTGTGGCTCAGCGTCGAAAGGAACGCCCTTGGCGATGCAAGCGGCGACCTTGGAGCCAGATTCAAGTTGGGCTCATCTCCCCACGGCTCGTAAGGGACAGTATACCGGCCGGCTCTCATCGGGGACCTAGGCGGCACCTTTGTCTCGATCGGCTCAGCTTCGATGCTGCCCGAGCAGGCCTTCTTGATGGGCTTGGCTCGGTGGTACTTGATGCAGAGAGCGACTAGGGCCGTGACAGAGACGAATAAGCCGATGGCCAATGGCGCGATCGGCGCGGCTTGGAAGTCGGAGGCTCCGGCTGGTATCGATCTCACCATCTTTGAGAGTTTCGAACTTCTTCGCTCCTTCGTGGGCCTATATAAAGGGAAGCAAACGGGTCAGCGGTGACAGGCTATATCCGGTGGTGTAGGCGCGTCTACCGACACCTATCGGTCTAACTTGCAGGGGAGGGTAACCAACGAATCCATGGGTTCTGACTTGAGAAATTTTGACATTGCTAAGCTCTCTCTTTCTCTCTCTCTCTCTCTCACTCTTTCTCCAAGTAGTTTGGTGTCTCGGACCCACCTGGACCACTTGAGCCCCCAAATCAACCAGAGACGAAATCAAAGCTCAAGGCCTTTGGAAAAGTTTATTTTGGTAGCTACCAATTCCACTCTTTCATGCAAATAAAAGGGGGCGACGATCGCACTTGCTCTCCTAAAGGTATAAGCTCCCATCTCAGCTACCAGTTTCTGAACATCCACCACTGAGGTAGACCATGTATCTGCCAAATGCATAAACTCCCATCCCCAACCACCAGTTCCCAAACAACGCCGTCCAAATGGGGCAGAATCATGTCCTATTTTGGATGAGTCCACTCGATCGACTTGCCCTTCAAAACATCAAATACTCACAGAAGTCAACACCAAATTTTGGTGCTTTAAAGATTTTCGAATCCTATCCAACTTTTAAACAAAGATTTGATGTGAAGTTGGACATCCACAAGAAGGGACAAGTCGGCTGCCTGGACTGTGGGCACCAACAAAACGAGAGCAGATCAGGTGATTTGTCAATTCACTTCATCTTCACCGTCCATTGCTTCATCTCAGAGCACCTCATGGTCTTTGTATACTTTGTTGAGGGTGAGGATGCTAAATCACTCTTTAAAAGTGATCACCTCTCCAACAAAACCCTCAAATTTAAAGTCTTCCATTTACACCAGCAATTTAATCAAATCAGTTTAAAACCCTAATCACTTTGATATTTATTATGGGTGTGCCCTTTCCTTGCTGCCAACTTCTTCATCATTTAAAATTGATCAAGATTATTTCTTGGAAGGGTGGGTGTGTCAACGCAAAGGATGTGAAGAAAGAAGCAGCTCACAAGGTTCTAAAATGCATAAAATAGAGGCTCAACCTACCCAAGTTGCTGGCATGTCATTTACATGTGGGCCATTCAAATTAAGACAAGGTCTCCCCTCCTTATCTTCAATCCCAACCACCCATGCTTTATGATCAGTATTGTTAAAATCCGTTCACCAAGTGGAACGGCTTTTACCCACAAAAGCTCTGAACACCTGGCTTGGCTCAAGGCTTTTAAATTGAGGAGGTTGAGAGTCTGATACACAAAGTCTGCATCCTTTGCCGCAAAGCTTAAGACAAATGAGAGGGTGACTAAAGGGAATCCTCTTGGAGTTTTACATTGCAGATATTGACTCAAGCTCATGGTCGACATGACACCTCTAGGCTGGTAGTCCAAATTATATTGGTCGTTTATCCATGTTAAAGAAAAAAAAGTAAAATTGAGTTTTCAAAAAAAAAAAAAAAACTGAACATCAGTCTACATCGAATTATTTTGACTATTTTGAAGATTTATTTTTATTTATTTTTTTGATATATATATATATATATGAGTTATTTTAATATTAAACTAATTATGTTTAATATTAGATGAATTTAATCTTATTAAAATGACTAAAATACCTTAAAAATATGATATTTAAAAAATACATGATTATAAGCCTTTTTAACTTAGAGGGAATTGAAAAGTAGAACACCTTTCTCAAAAAAGTGGCTTTATCAAGCTATCAAAGTTATCTTTTTGACTTCAAAAAGTAACCTTGTATTTTAAAAAATATTATTATTTTAAAAATATTATTATTTTAAAAATATTTTAGTTATTTTAATAAAATTCAATCCACTCAATGTTAAACATAAGATTAACCCACATACATAGCCATTATCAACAATCTTTATTTTATTTTATTTTTTGATTGTTTTTCATGAAACCAACATAACAAATATAATCTATGTGTTTTGTTTAGTGGGGATTGACTTTTGAATCATCTCATTACAAGCAGAAAGTTTTTATAAGGCTTTAAAAGTCAATCGGCCTGCAAAATGTGATACTTTCTTGGGTCATAAAATCATGTTTTTTCATAAAAAAAACACGATCCAAAAACTTGTTAATTACCACAATTTTTGAATATGCTGTATCTATCTATGAGGTTGGATTGGATCAAACCAACTTGGCGCATAAAAGATCTAGAAGCGTTTGTACTCAATGGCACCATTTTTATAACATTAATTTATATATTTTGGAAGGTGTACATCCGCCTCTACTAGAAACACAAGAAAGATGGGGTATTTATGGTGGCCTCCTGTTTAGGGGTGGCAATCGTGTCGGGTTGGCGTGTTGACCCAACGGGTTGGCGGGTCAGCATACCTCGACCTGAACCCGACCCATTTAACCGAACCCGGCCCGTTTAATAAACGGGTAACCTGACACGACCCGCCAACCCATTTAATAAATGGGTTGGGTTGGGTAAACGGGTTCTCAGGTTGGCGGGTTGACGGGTCGGGTTGGCGGGTTGGCAGACGGGTTGGCGGGTTGACCCACCCGCCTAACCCGTTTATTAAACGGGTCAGCTGGGTTGGCGGGTTGGAATACCCCTAACACGAACCCGACCCGTTTAATAAACGGGTTAGGCGGATCAACCCGTTTATTAAACGGATTCGTTTTTTTCAAACCCGAACCCGCCTAAGAGGCGGGTTGGCGGGTCGTGTCAGGTTTTGCCACCCCTACTCCTGTTATTGTGTGCAAGGACCCTTGTTAGTTACCTTCAGTCTAGCAGCTGCTCTGGTAGGATGGGTGGTGTGCTACATGAAAGGGCGACAACAGATTCAACCCTCCAACAAGTCGGTATTTGCTTAGCCAGTCGGTGTCAACTATGTCAGCATATTGCCTGCACATATCTGCAGCTAATGAGCTCTTTTCCTTTGCCACCAGGAAAGGAGGAGGAGGAGGAAGAGGGGGCGGGGGGGGGAGGGGGATGACATCGAGTGGAGGCGGTAGGTTTTTATCATGTTGGAACAAATTTGGGCGCACAGGAATGAAATTCTCTTCCGCGGCACAGCCACAAACATGAAACTTGCCTAAACTCAGAATAAGTCGGGACTGCAGTGAGTGGAAGAGACTAAAATCTGAACCCAGTCAGGACTACGCTTTGCACTCTAGCAGGGCCAATACACCGTCTACATGGACCTTGGTGACTGCTCGTCGCCTGTATTTAGTCTTACTATACTACGAAGGTTTATTGTTACATCAATATAAATTGTCTTTTCTCTCCTCAAAAAAAAAAAAAAAAACAGGACCTGGTTCAATCAGTAGTGTTTGGGTAACACCATTTGGGTTGGACTTGACATAGTACAGAAAGTAAGGGTTTCATTTCTTGTATTGTCATACAATGCAACCAGCTAAAATAAGAAGACGGCTTACTTTATCTATTGATTTGATGGATGTGTTTGAACACTTTTTTTTGTGTATTGCTGCACCTGATCAGCCACCATAGTGTTGTGTGTGGTAAGGGACACTTGGCATGTGATAAACGACTGTTGTCCCTGGCCAGGAAGGTGGAACCCTAGTGGACGTATTCATGGTTGGTATTTTCATAAATATAAGATATGCCTGTTTATGTCAACATCTGCTTACATAACCATTAGTAACATCTGTTATTCCTTCTTTTCGGTAGACATGAAGATTTCAAGAGTTTTATTTAGCACCTGAGTTCCTGCTGTGATAAGGGTTTTTCTCACAGCCAAAAAAATAAAAAAGACCACCACCAATGATGTCATTCTCAAATGAGAGAGAGTTTTCCGCATGGGCTTGTGATGCAAATCAGTTTCTCAATTCGCGAAGATCCTTATGATTTACTCTATCGAATACGAAAAACAAAACAAGGAATAGGGTTTATGGAAAGAAGGGAGAAGCAAAAACAGGATAATAGGGTTTAGGAAGAGAGAAATTAAAGATAAATCAAGTTCAGAATAATTAAAAAATCAAGCTCCCTTAAACATCTGGATTTCTCATCTTTTTATAGATAAGAATTCCCAATAAAAAAATAAGAGATAAACTAATTAAGATGAATTTCTATTTTAACTAACTTTTTAATTAGATACAAATCTTATATAGATCCAATATCCAAATACAATCTAAAGAAATTCAAAAATAAAAGATGGATCCAACTGGATCCTTTATGGACTCAGGTTTTCTGCTCTGCTCCTGCATCAGCTTGCCTCCCTCTCACTCTACATTCAGGGATATCCCAAGGTGCACACTTCTCTAAGCTAGAATTCTAAATCCCCTTTGTTCATTTTCCAACCAAACAATCAATGTGATATCTGGAAGGGCAGAACATCACTATGTTTAGCTTCACCTTCAACTCATTCTTTTATCATTCCTACGTTAATCATCATCTTCATTATGAATAAGGGTGAAACAGGTCGGATCATGGTAGATCCAAATCCATATCTGAATTTCTACAGTAGCTCTGATTCCAAGCTTGGCTCCAAGCTAGACACAAAGCAGTAGAGCTGAATTTGAATCCAAATTTGTACTTTAGTACTGGATCTAGTATAGAAAGGCCACAACATGCAAAAAATGCAAACAGATTGAATCTGGTCTGAATGGAGACATAGATCCAACAGCAAATATTGATCCTTTCACTAATTTGGATCCTGAAAAGTCCGACCATAGTCCAAATCTTACCCCAGTACACATTTGGGAGGTCCATTATGCATGCAGTGAGTTAAGCGTTTTCTTCAGTTGTAGCCAAATTAATGTCACAGGTAGCATTTAACCAACCCCATTTACATCTCAAGTGGGATCCAGATCCAAGACGCCCAAGCCAATAAGGGTGCAAATATGCACTATGTTTGGTTGGACCTCTGATCCATATTTGTTGCATTATTTTAAGATGTAGATCAATAGGATCTGAATGTGTTTTTGCATCCGATTCAAATTTATATGGTTGAACCCTTCTCCAATATGAATTAACATTTTCTGTCAAGCAATTGTTCCAATTCTCTCTCTCTCTCTCTCTTTTTTTTTTTGTGTGGGCTGGAAAATTAATCAAGCTTTTCGTCGCTTGGCTTAGTTGGGTTCACATTTGAACTCGATTGGGCTTGTGAAATGAGTTCGACTAGCCAATCACGAGCCAACTCATTTGAATTATTGACTTATGCACAAATGGTGTTGAACGGCTCATTGATGCAGTCCCTAAGTGGGAATCCCTTTGGTTGAAGAAAAAGAAGAGGAAGAAAAAGAGGAAGAAAAAGAAGAAGCATTAGACGGGATGACCACGGTGCTCGCAACATGCGCACACCCGATCAGATTGGAGATCAGATTCGAACTGTGTAGGCGTTTCCTGCATCAACATACACAGAAAGCCTAAAGATGCCATAGAGTGTGCGTGCGAGTGTTGGACGTTCTTCTTATCCGGTCGATGCCCATGATGAGCCCAAGCCTTAAGTCGATGGTGAGCAGGACCTTAGGATCCTATACCATGTAATTTGCATGTAGAATTTGGGTAGGCTTACAACGAAACTTTCATCATTTTCATGGCAGTCTACCCCTTTATATAATGAGAAAGAGGCAGTTACATACGTAACTCCCACCCACTATCTCCCCATTATATGACCCACTAATGGTGTCAAATCGGATCACCTGAATGGGTTGGACCCAGATCCGTTATGTTCAACATTCTCCCACTTGACCCATTGACACTAAAAGTGCACTAAATCGAGGTTTATACCGTTATCTCGATTTAATTCTTCATGTGAGTTCACATGCTACCCTTTATCACAAGGATGAATCATATGAGTCATGGAAATTGACATTCCTTTATGAAATATCATATTCTCATTTATTACACTATAATTCACCTTCAGTGTTTAAACATGCTGAAATTACCTTTATGAATAGATTTCTCTCTTGCCTATTCTATTGGTCCTTTAAATATTGTTATTCTGCTATTCTCTCTAACCCATATGAGAGATCCTTTATGCAAAATTAACAATACACAAAGTCATAGAGAATCAAATTCATATACACAAATATGATCACATAATGTATTGTCATATATCAGAAAGAATAAAAAAAGACCCATCCCTTTTACATATTGAGAATACAATCTCGACGCTAGCCCTTTAGTAAGGGGATCCACAGTTATTTCCTTCATCCCAATTGTATCAATACATAGCAGATGATTCCCAATCCTTTCTTTAACAATAAAGTATTTTAACTTCATGTGTTGACACGAGATTAAGCTTTTGTTGTTATTTGAAAAGGACACAACTGCTTCATTATCACAAAAGATCTTTAGTGGTCTCTCAACAGAGTCCACAATACCAAGACTCATAATGAAGTTTTTTATCCAAATGGCCTAAGATAAAATCTCGTATAAAATCAATAATTTCTATCCAAATGAATTTCAGAAATTTCTTCGCTGTCCTGCAGTGAGAGATGACACCTCAAATATTTTGAGCCACTCGCGATTGCAAAAGTAACATGCTAAAAATATTCTAACACTTTTACTTTTCATGGACATCCTTTTAAGCGCTCCTACTTTTCATAGACATCCTTCAGAACAACTGGTCTATTTTTCGTATGAGCAAAAGATAAATCACTAGATCTATACGAGATTTATACTGAAAAGCTAAATATGAGACCCCTTATTATTCATCTTTTCTAAGACAAGCATAGTTGAGCTATTATCGTTTCACTTTGGTGGAAACGACAAAATTCATAGTTGCTTCGTCTCTTCAATTCTCAAGGAATTGACTTCAGTTGGTGAAATTAGTAGATCGTGTAACTAGAGGTAATTAAACACTGTACCTTTGGGTACGAACATGCTTCATGGGCTGGAAAACACATCTACTATTACACCCTATGTGAATTTGAAACACAAAGATTTACCTTTGGGTAAAATCGATGTTTCATAAACTCACAAACAATCATAATAACAAATCTTAATACGGTTTAAAGAATTCTTAATCAACACGACTCAGATCACTTTGTTGATTACATGAATCGATCAATCAAGATCTTTTATCGAAAATATATTCGTATTATGGAGCATGCCCATGCACACATGTTTAATGCTTGTATATTTATGATAAAATATACTTTATATCATCAAAATACCAATTCATGCTTTAACTTATATGCATAAACTAATTTTAATAATAAAATGTCATGAATTTAGTCATAATTCATGCTTAATGCTTAAAATCATCATGCATGACTTAACCAACATAGAACACAAAAATTAATATGCTTAAGTTATGCTTTCTATACAATAAACACTTTATAAAGCATGAAAAATAACAAAAACAAGCTCATAAGGGTAAAACCCAGAGTCCTCAAGCAAGAACCGGTCTGAAAATGCCCCAAATCGATATGAAACGACCCCGAACCGATCATCTAAGGGTCCGAACCGGTTATGAACTTTATGAACTGGTGTCAAGTATGAACAAAAGTTCATAAAACCCTATAACTGTATACCAAAATCCATGTATTTTCATAAATTCATGAAAATAGGGTCTCTGTATCTCAGAACCGATAAAAAACTGGAAGGAACCTGTCAAAAATGGCTCTAAACCGGTCTCGAAAAGTGCCAAATCAGTCACAGATCTGGTTCAGTTTCAAATAGTGCCAGAATCCTGATCCGGTTCATATTATATCCGGGTCTGACCTGGTGTAATCCGGATCCTAGTCTGACCCGGTATAATTTGGATTCGGGTCTAACCCAGTGTAACCTGGATTCGGGTCTGACCCAATACAAATTGGATCAAGGTCTGACCCGATATAAACTGAATCCGGGTCTGACCTAGTATAAACCGAATATGGGTTTTACCCAGTATAAACCATATCCGGGTCCGCCTCAGTATAAACTGGATTCGATCCATAATAGGATCCAAGTCAACTGTATTAGATCCAAACCCGAATAACTGATGGGTCCAAACTTGATCCTGATCCAAATGGACCCGAGTCCTCCAAATTAGATCCAAATGGACCTGAATACCTGATGGGTCCAAATCATAACCCGATCCAAAATGTTTTGGATCTTGACTTGGTTCAACCGGATCAGACCAAACCCGAAACCAAATGGGTCTGGCTTTGATCCAACTAGGTTGGATTCGATCACTAACATGGACCCCAAACGGATCTGGGTCCCTCTAGGAGATTGGATCCTAAGCTCGATCCAAAACTCTAGTTCTGACCCAGACCTGGACCCACTACTAAATAGGTTCGGGTCCACAGGATCAGATCCAAACCTAGATGCCTTATGGGTCCGGGTCTGGTCCTGCGACAAAACTGAGGACCAGATCCGAGGTGGACCCGAATCCTACAGATGGATCCAACCCCAAAATGGATCAGACCCAGACTCGGATACCGAATGGGTCCGGGTCCAATCCTGGGACCTGTTAGCCAATGGATCCAGGCAGACCCGATCCACCCATAATCCGGGTTTGGATCGGGTATGCCACTGGGTTAGAATACCCGGTCCGACCTGGGTCACTTGTTCTGAATGGACCCGGGTTTGACCCGGTCCACCGGATCAGACCCAGACCCAGAAACAATATGGGTCTAGATCTGGTTAGGGGATCGACTGGAGTCAGTTTCTAGTAGACCGAAACCACCTGTATGGGTCTGGATCGGGTCCATAACCGGACCGATACACCGATCTGAACCGACAAACAACATATATCAAGAACCTTCTTTCGGTTTCCCTCATTCGGCACCCACGGTGACCCACATCACCCAACGTCAAACAACATTGACGTTAAGCGACGTCGATCACCTCCTCACGACGACGTACCCCCGATGACAGGCACCATGGATTTGTGCCACCAACGAAGATCAAACTCCCTTCGGCGAAGCACCCCGACAACTAAAGGAGCAAAGAAAGGGGTTTTTCAAACCCTCCTTTTCAGCGACATTCTGTGGTGACCTCGATGCAGGCCAACCACCATGCAACCCGACGATGTAGAGGATCTCAGGCGATGGCCCATGCGGTCAAGGGACTTTGCTAACGTGGTGAGCCAATGGCCGCCCCTTCCGGCATATCGCCCCACGATGATCAACCCGATTTCCTGGCGATGGCAGACTGCTCTCCAACCCACGACTGAAAAAAAAAATAGAGAAAGGGGGTTTTTAATCCCCGGATTCCATGCTTCGCCAGACGGATGTCCACAATCCAGCAACCTCCCCCCCCGGCGACGTCTACGATGACGCTCCAGGTGACAACCCCAAAGACATCGTGGCGAAGGTAAACCTCTTGCAACCCGACGACACAGGTAAAACTCTCAATCGTCTGATTTTTTTTAATGAGGGTCACTGGGGCTGCAACCGTCACCGACGTACGACTGTCGGGAAAGGCAGTCACCCCATGGCGACTGTCACCGTCGATCGATGACCAACGTCGCACCACGACAATGGACGATCACCTCAAGATGGCACTATCGCCGGTGAAGGTTGTTGCCCCCATGGCAACAGTCTGTCAGGAAATGTTGTCGCCCCATAGCGAAAGTTGCCGGAGTTCAGTCGACCATTTTTTTGAATACAGATGAACTGCGTTGCCCGACGACAACAGGTTCAATCTGTTACAATCGCCCCATAGCTACAGGCATTGTCAACATGCGACTTACCTCGCCCAACGGCAACAGTCGCAGCAAAACGCCAACAGGCCCGCACGCACCTACGCACAACGGTATGCGTGGTAGTGGGCCCATAACCCAATGTAGGCATTTTCTGCATCAACATACACAGAAAGCGTACCTGAAGATGCCATAGAGTGTGCGTGTGGGTGTTCGACATTCTCCTCGTCCGGTTGGTGCCCACGATGAGCTCAGGCCTTAGGTCAACAGTGAGCAAGACCCTATACCACGTAATCTGCATGTGGAATTTGGGTAGGCTTACGACGAAACTCTCATCATTTTCATGGCAGTCTACCCCTTTATATTATGGGAAAGAGGCAGTTAGGTACGTAACTCCCACCCACTATCTCCCCATTATGTGGCCCACTAATGGTGTCAAACCGGGTCACCTGAATGGGTTGAACCCATATCTGTTATGTCCAACAAACCGATCGTGAGGAAACGTCGAGGGAAAGCAGAATGTGCGTGATTGACGGTCAGAAAAGAAACCTATTTTTTCTCCTCATCCGACTGCTTAACCTTCGGGCTACGGCTATTTTCCTGCTTTGAAGCTTTTAGCGATTTTACCCCTCATTTTTTAGCTTTATACATTTGGGGTGATTTTTCCGGTTTCATGCTTTTTTTTTTCTCGCACTATTTAATGACTAAAATGCCCTTGGTTTGGTCGAGATGGATCAACTTCTTAAACGTAGGCAGGGCTGGTAAACGAACCGAGCTCGTGACTCGGTTTGGTTCGGCTTCTCATGAACTCGTTCTTGATCGTTCATATAGCTGGCAAGCCGAGCTACAAACAACTCGTGTAACTCAAACTAGATGACCCGAGCATAGGGTGTTCGGCTCGGCTCAGGCGAGCTTATATATATATATATATATATATATATATATATATATATATATATATATATAGATAAGAATTCCCATTAAAAAAATAAGTAAGAGATAAACTAATTAAGATGAATTTCTATCTTAACTAACTTTTTAATTAGATACAAATCTTATATAGATCCAATATCCAAATACAGTCTAAAGAAATCCAAAAATAAAAGATGGATCCAACTGGATCCTTTATGGACTCAGGTTTTCTGCTCTGCTCCTGCATCAGCTTGCCTCCCTCTCACTCTACATTCAGAGATATCCCAAGGTGCACACTTCTCTAAGCTAGAATTCTAAATCCCCTTTGTTCATTTTCTAACCAAACAATCAATGTGATATCTGGAAGGGCAGAACATCACTATGTTTAGCTTCACCTTCAACTCATTCTTTTATCATTCCTACGTTAATCATCATCTTCATTATGAATAAGGGTGAAACAGGTCGGATCATGGTAGATCCAAATCCATATCTGAATTTCTACAGTAGCTCTGATTCCAAGCTTGGCTCCAAGCTAGACACAAAGCAGTAGAGCTGAATTTGAATCCAAATTTGTACTTTAGTACTGGATCTAGTATAGAAAGGCCACAACATGCAAAAAATGCAAACAGATTGAATCTGGTCTGAATGGAGACATAGATCCAACAACAAATATTGATCCTTTCACTAATTTGGATCCTGAAAAGTCCGACCATAGTCCAAATCTTACCCCAGTACACATTTGGGAGGTCCATTATGCATGCAGTGAGTTAAGCGTTTTCTTCAGTTGTAGCCAAATTAATGTCACAGGTAGCATTTAACCAACCCCATTTACATCTCAAGTGGGATGGAGATCCAAGACGCCTAAGCCAATAAGGGTGCAAATATGCACTATGTTTGGTTGGACCTCTGATCCATATTTGTTGCATTATTTTAAGATGTAGATCAATAGGATCTGAATGTGTTTTTGTATCCGATTCAAATTTATATGGTTGAACACTTCTCAAATATGAATTAACATTTTCTGTCAAGCAATTGTTCCAATTCTTTTTTTTTTTATGTGTGTGTGGGCTGGAAATTAATCAAGCTTTTCGTCGCTTGGCTTAGTTGGGTTCACATTTGAACTCGATTGGGCTTGTGAAATGAGCTCGACTAGCCAATCATGAGCCAATTCATTTGAATTATTGACTTATGCACAAATGGTGTTGAACGGCTCATTGATGCAGTCCCTAAGTGGGAATCCCTTTTGTTGAAGAAAAAGAAGAGGAAGAAAAAGAAGAAGCGTTAGACGGGATGGCCACGGTGCTTGCAGCATTCGCAGACCCGATCAAATTGGAGCTCAGATTCGAACTGTGTAGGCGTTTCCTGCATCAACATACACAGAAAGCCTAAAGATGCCATAGAGTGTGTGTGCGAGTGTTCGGCGTTCTTCTTATTCGGTCGATGCCCACGATGAGCCCAGGCCTTAAGTCGATGGTGAGCAGAACCCTAAGACCCTATACCATGTAATCTGCATGTAGAATTTGGGTAGACTTACAACGAAACTCTCATCATTTTCATGGCAGCCTACCCTTTTATATAATGAGAAAGAGGCAGTTACTTACGTAACTCCCACCCACTATCTCCCCATTATATGACCCACTAATGGTGTCAAACCGGATCACCTGAATGGGTTGGACCCAGATCCATTATGTCCAACATTCTCCCACTTGACCCATTGACACTAAAAGTGCACTAAATCGAGGTTTATACCAT
Organism: Nuphar pumila; assembly: GCF_984573655.1. Classification (NCBI taxonomy): domain Eukaryota; kingdom Viridiplantae; phylum Streptophyta; class Magnoliopsida; order Nymphaeales; family Nymphaeaceae; genus Nuphar; species Nuphar pumila. The sequence goes on along the minus strand of NC_143254.1, from coordinate 20,293,927 downwards.
TATCTCGATTTTATTTTTCATGTGAGTTAACATGTTACCCTTTATCACAAGGATGAATCATATGAGTCATGGAAATAAATATTCCTTTATGAAATGCCATATTCCCATTTACTACACTATAATTCACCTTCAATGCTTAAGCATGCTGAAATTACCTTTATGAATAGATTGGTCTCTTGTTATTCTATTGGTCCTTTAAATATTGTTATTCTGCTATTCTCTCTAACCCATATGAGAGATCCTTTATTGAAAATCAATAATACACAAAGTCATAGAGAATCAAATTCATATACACAAATATGATCATATAATGTATTGTCATATATCAGAAGGAATAAAAAAAGACCCATCCCTTTTACATGTTGAGAATACAATCTCGATGCTAGCCCTTTAGTAAGAGGATCCACAATCATTTTCTTCATCCCAATTGTATCAATACATAGCAGATGATTCTCAGTCCTTTCTTTAACAATAAAGTATTTTAACTTCATGTGTTGACACGAGATTGAGCTCTTGTTGTTATTTGAAAAGGACACAACTGCTTCATTATCACAAAAGATCTTTAGTGGTCTCTCAACAGAGTCCACAATACCAAGACCCATAATGAAGTTTCTTATCCAAATGGCTTAAGATAAAATCTTGTATAAAATCAATAATTTCTATCCAAATGAATTTCAAAAATTTCTTCGTTGTCCTGCAGTGAGAGATGACACCTCAAATATTTTGAGCCACTCGCGATTGCAAAAGTAACATGCTAAAAATATTCTAACACTCTTACTTTTCATGGACATCCTTTTAAGCACTCCTACTTTTCATAGACAGCCTTCAGAACAACTGGTCTATTCTCCGTATGAGTGAAAGATAAATCACTAGATCTATACGAGATTTATACTGAAAAGGTAAATATGAGATCCCTTATTATTCATCTTTTCTGAGACAAGCATAGTTGAGCTATTATCGTTTCACTTTGGTGGAAAGGACAATACTCATAGTTGCTTTGTTTCTTCAATTCTCAAGGAATTAACTTCAGTTGGTGAAACTAGCAGATCATGTAACTAGAGGTAATTAAACACTGTACCTTTGGGTACAAACATGCTTCATGGGCTGGAAAACGCATCTACTATTACACTCTATGTGAATTTGAAACACAAAGATTTACCTTTGGGTAAAATCGATGTTTCATAAACTTACAAACAATCATAATAACAAATCTTAATATGGTTTAAATAATCCTTAATCAACATGACTCAGATCACTTTGGTGATTACATGAATCGATCAATCAAGATCTTTTATCAAAAATATATTCGTATTATGAAGCATGCCCATGCACACATGTTTAATGCTTGTATATTCATGATAAAATATACTTTTTGTCGTCAAAATACCAGTTCATGCTTTAACTTATATGCATAAACTAATTTTAATAATAAAATGTCATGAATTTAGTCATAATTCATGTTTAATGCTTAAAACTATCATGCATGACTTAACCAACATAGAACACAAAAATTAATATGCTTAAGTCATGATTTTTATACAATAAACACTTTATAAAGCATGAAAAATAACAAAAACAAGCTCATATGGGTAAAACCCAGAGTCCTCAAGTAAGAACCGGTCTGAAAATACCCCAAAACGATATGAAACAGCCCTGAACCAGTCATCTAAGGGTCCGAACCAGTTTTGAACCTTATAAACTGGTGTCAAGTATGAACAAAAGTTCATAAAACCCTATAACCATATGCCAAAATCTATGTATTTTCATAAATTCATGAAAACAGGGTCTTTGTATCTTAGAACCGATAAAAAACTTGAAGGAACGAGTCAAAAATAGCTCTGAACCGGTCTCGAAAAGTGCCAAATCAGTCACAGATCTGGTTCAGTTTCAAATATTGCCAGGATCCTGATCCGGTTCATATTATATCCGGGTCTGACCTGGTGTAATCCGGATCCTAGTCTGACCCGGTATAATTTAGATCCGGGTATAACCCGGTGTAACCTGGATTTGGGTCTGATCTAGTACAAATTGGATCCAGGTCTGACCCGATATAAACTGAATCCGGGCCTGACCCAGTATAAACCGAATCCAGGTTTGACCCAATATAAACCATATCCGGGTCTGCCTCGATATAAATCGAATCCAGTTCATAATAGGATCCAAGTCAACTGTATTGGATCCAAACCTGAATAACTGATGGGTCTAAACCTGATCCCGATCCAAATGGACTAAGTCCTCCAAATTAGATCCAAATGGACCTGAATACCTGATGGGTCCAAATCATAACATGGTCCAAAATGTTTTGGATCTTGACTCGGTTCAACCGGATCAGAGCAAACCCGAAACCAAATGGGTCTGGCTTTGATCCAACTAGGTTGGATTTGATCACTAACATGGACCCCAAATGGATCCGGGTCCCTCTAGAAGATTGGATCCTAAGCTCGATCCAAAACTCTGGTTCTGACCCAGACCTGGACCCACTACTAAATGGGTTCGGGTCCACAGGATCAGACCCAAACCCAGATGCCTTATGGGTCTGGTCCTGTGACAAAACTGAGGACCAAATCCAAGATGGATCCGAATCCTACAAATGGACCAGACCCAGACTCGAATACCGAATGGGTCCGGGTCTGATTGTGAGACCTGTTAGCCAATGGATCCAGGCAGACCCGATCCACCCAAAATTTGGGTTTGGATCGAGTATGCCACCGGGTTAGAATACTCGATTCGACCCGGGTCACTTGTTCTGAATGGACCCGGGTTTGACCTGGTCCACCGGATCAGACCCAGACCCAGAAACAATATGGGTCTAGATCTGGTTTGGAGATCGAATGGAGTCGGTTCCTAGCAGACCCGAACCATCTGTATGGGTCTGTATCGGGTCCATAATCGGGTCGGTACACCGATCTGAACTGGCACACCACATATATCGAGAACCTTCTTTCGGTTTCCCTCATTCGGCACCCACGATGACCGACATCACCCAACGTCAAATGACATCGGCGTTAAGCGACGTCGATCACCTCCTCACAGCAACGTACCCTCGACGACAGGAGCCATGGATCCGTGTTGACGGCGAAGATCAAACCCCCTTCGGCGAAGCACCCCGACAACTAAAGGAGCAAAGAAAGGGGTTTTTCAAACCCTCCTTTTCAGCGACATTCTACGGTGACCTCGACACAGGATGACCACCGTGCAACCCGACGATGCAGGGGATCTCAGGCGATGGCCCATGCGGTCAAGGGACTTCGCTGACGTGGTGACCCAATGGCCGCCCCTTCTGGCATATTGCCCCACGGCGATCAGCCCAATTCCCTGGCGATGGCAGACTGCTCTGCAGCCCCACTGCTGAACAAAAAAAAAATAGAGAAAGGGGGTTTTTAATCCCTGGATTCCATGCGTCGCCAGACGGATGTCCACAATCTGGCAACCTCCCCCCCCGACGACGTCTGCGATGACGCTCCAGGTGACAACCTCGACGACATTCTGGCGAAGGTAAACCTCTTGCAACCCGACGATGCAGGTAAAACCCTCGATCGTCTGATTTTATTTAAATGAGGGTCACTGGGGCTGCAACCGCCACCGACGTACGACTATCGGGAAAGGCAGTCGCCCCATGGCGACTATCACCGTCGATCGGTGACCAACATCACACCACGACAATGGGCAGTCACCTCAGGATGGCACTATCGTCGGTGAAGGTTGTTGCCCCATGGCAACAGTCTGTCGGAAAACGTTGTCGCCCCATAGCGACAGTTGCCAGAGTTCAGTCGACTATTTTTTTGAATACAGATGAACTACATTGCCCAACGACAACAGGTTCAATCTGTTACAGTCGCCCCATATCTACAGGCATTGTCAACATGCGACTTACCTCGCCCAACGACAACAGTCGCAGCAAAACGCCAACAGGCTCGCATGCACCTACGCACAACGGTATGCGTGGTATGGGCCCATAACCCAATGTAGACATTTTCTGCATCAACATACATAGAAAGCGTACCTGAAGATGCCATAAAGTGTGCATGTGGGTGTTCAACATTCTCCTCGTCCGGTTGACGCCCACGATGAGCTCATGCCTTAGGTCGATAGTGAGCAAGACCCTTTACCACGTAATTTGCATGTGGAATTTGTGTAGGCTTACGACAAAACTCTCATCATTTTCATGGCAGTCTACCCCTTTATATAATGGGAAAGAGGCAGTTACGTACGTAACTCCCACCCACTATCTCCCCATTATGTGACCCACTAATGGTGTCAAACCGGGTCACCTGGATGTGTTGAATCCAGATCTGTAATGTTCAACAAATTGATTGTGAAGAAACGTCGAGGGAAAGCAGAATGTGCGTGATTGACGATTAGAAAAGAAACCTATTTTTTCTCCTCACCCGACTGCTTAACCTTCGGGCTGCGGCTATTTTCCTGGTTTGAAGCTTTTAGCGATTTTGCCCCTCATTTTTTAGCTTTATACATTTGGGGTGATTTTTCCGGTTTCATGCTTTTTTTTCTTGCACTGTTTAATGACTAAAATGCCCTTGGTTTGGTCGAGATGGATCAGCTTCTTAAACGTAGGCAGGACTGGTAAACAAACCGAGCTCGTGACTCGGTTTGGTTCGGCTTCTCATGAACTCGTTCTTGATCGTTCATATAGCTGGCAAGCCGAGCTACAAACAACTCGTGTAACTCAAACTAGATGACCCGAGCATAGGGTGTTCGGCTCGGCTCAGGCGAGCTCATATAGATAAGAATATATATATATATATATATATATATATATATGTTAAGTGTAATATATAAAAAAAATACAAAGAGAAGAAAAAAAAAGGAAAAAAGTGTGCAGCCTGCAATTACATTGCACCTGATCCTCCCTCCTTTCCAAAAGTCAAAAAGTATAAAGCTGTTTTCTTAAATATTATTGCCCCTTAACAGTGTATATTGTAGCATCTACACTGGGTTCATGTTTCCTTTTACAATCTATGTCATTGGTCTTTTGCTTGGAGTTGGAATTATTGATGTTGTAATTTTGTTAGACGAGTATGATGTACAATTAGAAGCGAAGTGGGGAAATAAATACTAGCGTGCTAGGCAACTATTTTTGCTATTTTTGAAGCCATTTCTAAATTTGTCTTATTTTAATTTGACAATTGACCCATTACTTATATCAAGGTTGTAAAATATATCTGGTAACTAGTATTATCAATGCCGAATCTGGTACCCATTGTACTGTCTTGTAAGATATCGTACAAAATTCTAAACTACAGTAACTTAAAATTTGAAATTAAAAAACAAGATAAAACAGTCAAATAAATGAAATAAACAAAACAAAAACTTTTTTGTGATATAAATGAAGTTTGATGAATGTTTAAAATTGCATGCTACCTTATATTCTATAGAATTTTGTCATTTACACAACTGATAGTTTGATATTGCAATAATAAAATGAAACATCCTATAGAGCAAAGTGAATAACAAACAATGATCAACCAAAGAAAATATCAAACCTCCAATGACAAACTTGTTCTTACAGTGATTGAAGTATAATGAGGAGTTGTGTCTAAAATCTTCAGATCCCCTACTCTTAGAAGCCTTATAAAACTCTCATAATGGTTGCAAATAAAGGTTTGGGTGGCCTAAGAGGTTAAAAAGGACTCTATTGGGCTGAAATACTAAAAATTGTGGTATAAGCTGTGGATTCATGGTGATTCAATTCCATTGTAAAGTACATTAGAGGAAAAATGCAGTTTCTCATCATTTCATAACAGGACCAATTCCAGTAAGGTCTAGAAGGTAAGTGCTCTATTACTCATGAAGCTCTTAACTGGGCCGAAGATTATGTAGGAAGATCCGGAGGCATATATCTTGACTAGTTTCAGTTCAGGATTTCCTAAATAATGAACACAGATCAGGAAGAAGAGTTGCTGCGTAAACTATGGCTAAGATGTGGAATTGACTTTTATAGAAGCAACTCCAAGTCTTGTTGAAGGTGCAAGAAAGGCAAACTTTGTTTCAATTTATAAGATTAGTCATTGGTTCTGACATCATCAGCATGAATACAGTTCATTGTCTTACAAGGCAATTATGGATTTGGTGCATTCAGATTCTCTGAGAAAGGACTTGGTGATGGAAGTCTTACAGCAAAGAAATTGAAAGAGACTTGCTTGGTGAACTGGTGCTTGATTGCCTAGTTCATTACTTTTAGCATTGAGATTGCAATGTGAGTTTTATCAATCCTCATCTGACCTCGTTAAGAAACTGAGAGCTAGAATATCTTTTCTTCTGTGTAGCATTCACTTTTCATTTTCCTTGCTTCAGTTATAGTTAAATTTGCTAATCCTTGGTTACTATTCTGGTGCACTTTCTACAGGCAGCTAAGAGTCTTTTAACACCTAGGAATATATTTCATGATTTAATGTTCTTAACCCAGCTTATCTTGGTGGAAGTGTTGGGTTTCTCTCCTTATTTAGTTTCGCCGCACTCCAAGTCCTATTCGCTGCAGTCTCTTTCAAGCACGTCGCCTGATCTTGTTGAGGACGTTTTCGTATTCGATGAACATCGATCTGTAGAAGTCCTCTCAACTGAATGACGATTCAGTTGTTCAGAGTTTGTCGATCAGCGATTTGTGGTTTGGGTTTGGAGCTGCATAAGTCGACTTCGTATTCACTGAATAGCGATTTGTGCTGTCAGCAGGACAACGATTTGGCATATCGCTGAATAGCGATTTGTGGTTATCGCGAAATAGCGATTTGTGCTGTTAGCATGACAACGATTTGGAGTATCGCTGAATAGCGATTTGTGGTTATCACGGAATAACGATTTATGTTGTCAGCAGGACAACGATTTGGGTATCTCTGGATAGCGATATGTGGCTTCAGCTGGAAGTCGTTCGTGACATCACTACATGGTGATTTGTGGTTATCGCTAGATAGCGATTTGTGACATCGCAGTATAGTGACTTGCGGGTATCGCTGGAATAGCGATTTGTGATATTGGCGCTTTGTAAGTTGTGCAAGACGTTTAGTCTTTTCGCATTTAATGCAGGTCTTATCCCCTATAAATATAGGATGGATGAGAAAGGAGAGGAGACTTTTTTCGGTACGAGCTTTGCAGAGCACAAAAAGGCAGAAAGTGTGAGGAACACTTTTAGGGCACTGAAGGGGTGCAGAGAGAGCAAGGGTAAGAAGTGCTACTACACTTCTTTCAGGAAAACTTTGTCAAGCTGGTTCTTCAGATCATTTGTTCCTTGTTCTTGTGTGAGGTATATCCTTTTGTTCATTTCGTTACACCTTGTGTGTTTGTAAGGCTTATGCCTTTTGTAATCTTTGAAAGAAGATAACGGAAGGTGCTGACCTATAGGTCGCCGTGAACGTACCTCTATTGAGAGAGAACCACGTAAATCGTTGTGTGTCATTTTTGTTTCCGTTGTTGGTTTGGTTTTTATTACTTCTATTGTCATCGTTGCTCTGTTTCCATTGATTCACACTTGTGGAGAAGACTTGATCCGTCTGTTTGTTTATGCTTTATCCCCAACATCTGGTATCAAAGCTTTGGTTTGTATATTCGTGTGTGAAGTCATGGAGAACAACGTTGTCAGGCGTATGATCAGTTTAAATGACACAAACTGGATGACATAAAAAACTAAGATGAAAGATCTCTTAGTTTGTAAAGATCTGGATGGACCTATTGAGGGTGTCAGCGGCAAACCAGAAGAGATGAAAGACGACGAATGAAGAAAGCTAGACCGAAAAGCGGTCAGTTTAATTCGGCAGTGGATAGACGATAATGTCTTTCATCATGTTTCTATAAAAACTTTGACGCATGGTTTTTGGACCAAACTAGAAAGCCTTTACGACAGAAAGATGACAATGAACAAGGCTTTTCTATTTCAGAAGCTTGTAAACCTCAAGTATAAAGAGGGTAGCTCTATTGCAGAGCATCTGAACGACATCAAAAGCATTATGATTCAGCTGACCACAATGAAGATCGCTTTTGATGATAAACTACAAGTTTTGTTGCTCCTCAGTTCCCTTCCTGAGAGTTGGGAAACGTTGGTGGTTACTGTTAGTAACTCTGCACCTGATGGAACAGTAACTATGAGCCAAGTTACCAGTAGTCTGCTGAATGAAGAGACCAGAAGAAGGTCATCAGGTGCTGCTTCTACCTCTGAGGCGTTTGTGGTTGAAAACATGGGAAGAGGCAGGAGTAAGAGCAAGACCTTGCACTTTCGTGGCCAACCCAGAGGTCACTCACACTCGAGCTCGAAAAAAGACGTCGAGTGCTATTATTGTCACAAAAAGGGGCATATGAAGATGGATTGCAAGAAGCTCAAGTTCAAGGAGCAGAGCAGAGAGAAGAGCCCAGAAGAGAAGTAGGGTGCCACAACCACAGTGACAAATGGAGAGTTCTTGGTTGTCTGTGATGGCACCAACATAAATTTGATCGGTCAGGAGACTGATTGGGTGATTGACTCTAGAGCTTCGTTTCATGTTACCTCACATGCTAACTTCTTCACTTCCTATTCGCTAGGTGATTTCGGTAATGTTCGAATGAGAAATGAAGACGTGTCAAAGATTGTTGGCATAGGCGACTTCTGCTTGGAAACAAGCGTTGGCTGCAAGTTATTGTTGAAAGACGTGAGGCATGTATCATACATCCGACTGAATCTGATCTCTGTTGGAAAGTTGGATGATGAGGGCTACAACAACACCTTCAGTGATGGAAGGTGGAAGCTAACCAAGGGTTCTTTGGTGGTAGCCAGAGGGACAAAGGCATGTTCCCTTTACATTTTGCAAGCGAAGATCTGCAAGAGTGTTATGAATGCTATAGAGATTGGCTTGTCCACAAAATTATGACATAGAAGACTCGAGTATATGAGCGAGAAGGGGTTGCAAGTTTTGGCCAAGAAAGAGATCCTGGCAGGTGCATCAGGTACATTGTTAGAACCATGTGTCCATTGCTTTTATGGTAAATAGAATAGAGTTTTTTTTCATAGAAGCATTGCATATAGAAAATCTCACATTCTAGATCTTATACATTCGGATGTGTGCGGACCTTTGAAGGTCAAGACACTTGGTGGTTCACTGTACTTTGTGACTTTCATTGATGATCACTCAAGGAAAGTCTGAGCTTATACTCTGAGAACTAAAGACCAAGTTCTAGAGGTATTCAAGCATTTTCAGGCTATGGCTGAAAGAGAAACTGGCAGACAATTGAAGTGTGTTCGCTCAGATAATGGCGGTGAATACATTGGGCCATTTGATCAGTACTGCACCAATCATGGCATCAAGCATGAAAGGACTGTGAGGATGACACCTCAACAGAATGGAGTTGCTGAGAGGATGAATCACACCATTCTTGAGAGAGTCAGATGTTTGCTGTCTCACTCTAAGTTGCCAAGATCTTTCTGGGGTGAGGCAATGAGGACATCAATTGATCTCATCTCTGTTGGAAAGTTGGAAAGTTGGATGATGAGGGCTACAACAACACCTTCAGTGATGGAAGGTGGAAGCTAACCAAGGGTTCTTTGGTGGTAGCCAGAGGGACAAAGGCATGTTCCCTTTACACTTTGCAAGCGAAGATCTGCAAGAGTGTTATGAATGCTATAGAGATTGGCTTGTCCACAAAATTATGACATAGAAGACTCGAGTATATGAGCGAGAAGGGGTTGCAAGTTTTGGCCAAGAAAGAGATCCTGGCAGGTGCATCAGGTACATTGTTAGAACCATGTGTCCATTGCTTTTATGGTAAATAGAATAGAGTTTTTTTTCATAGAAGCATTGCATATAGAAAATCTCACATTCTAGATCTTATACATTCGGATGTGTGCGGACCTTTGAAGGTCAAGACACTTGGTGGTGCACTGTACTTTGTGACTTTCATTGATGATCACTCAAGGAAAGTCTGAGCTTATACTCTGAGAACTAAAGACCAAGTTCTAGAGGTATTCAAGCATTTTCAGGCTATGGCTGAAAGAGAAACTGGCAGACAATTGAAGTGTGTTCGCTCGGATAATGGCGGTGAATACCTTGGGCCATTTGATCAGTACTGCACCAATCATGGCATCAAGCATGAAAGGACTGTGAGGATGACACCTCAACAGAATGGAGTTGCTGAGAGAATGAATCGCACCATTCTTGAGAGAGTCAGATATTTGCTGTCTCACTCTAAGTTGCCAAGATCTTTCTGGGGTGAGGCAATGAGGACATCAATTGATCTCATCAACTTGTCTCCTTCTATTCCTTTGAAGGGAGATGTTCCAGAGAAAGCTTGGACTGGGAAAGAACCTTCCTATAGACACTTGAGAGTGTTCGGCTGCAGAGCATTTGTTCACATTTCGAAGAAAGAGAGGTTCAAACTTGATCCAAAAGCCAAGCAGTGCATCTTCCTTGGCTATGGACATGAAGAGTTTGACTACAGACTGTATGACCCTGTTGATAAAAAGGTGGTCAGAAGTCGAGATGTTGTCTTCTTGGAAGATCAGACCATTGAAGACATTGGTGAGTCTGAGCCATCAGAGTCCAGTAAAGGTGATCTTGTTGACATAGATCCCCTTGATGCATCGACTGTTTGTGATTTCGTGGAGGAGATGCCGCCTCCTCATGATGATGCAGAGAAAAGAAGTGCTGAGACAAAAATTGAGGGGGAGCCAGCACCCCAAGAGCCACTTCCTCAAACTCCGATAAGAAGGTCTATGAGGGAGAAACAACCATCTAGGAAATACTCATCAAATGAGTATGTGATGATTACAGATCAAGGTGAGCCAGAAACCTTTGAAGAAGTTTTGGAGGATGAAAATAAGTCTGAGTGGCTTAAGGCAATGAAAGAAGAAATGAATTCATTGTATGAGAATCACACCTTTGATCTGGTAAAGACACCTAAAGGGAAGAAGGTGTTGAAGAACAAGTGGGTCTTCAAGTAGAAAACTGATGGAAACAACTCCCAACCTAGATACAAGGCACGACTTGTAGTGAAAGGTTTTGCTCAGAAGAAGGGAGTTGATTTTGATGAGATCTTCTCACCAGTTGTGAAGATGTCCTCCATCCGAACTGCGCTCGGTATAGCTACAAGCATGAATTTAGAAGTTGAGCAGCTTGATGTGAAGACTGCATTTCTACATGGTAACTTGGAAGAAGAAATTTATATGGAGCAACCTGAGGGCTTCATTAACAAGGGTAAAGAGCACTTAGTCTGCAAGCTGAAGAAGAGTTTGTATGGATTGAAGCACGCACCAAGGCAGTGATATAAGAATCCTTCATGACTGAGCATGGATATTCAAGAACCTCCATAGACCATTGTGTGTTTGTGAAAAAATTTCTAAATGGTAATTTTACCATTCTCTTGCTTTATGTGGATGATATGGTGATTGTGGGCCAAGACATCAGCATAATAAACAGGTTGAAGCTGGAGCTGAGTAAGACCTTTGTCATGAAGGATTTAGGTCCAGCGAAACAGATTCTTCGGATGAGAATCGTTTGTGACAGATCACATGGGCTGATCTGGTTATCGCAAGAGAAGTATATCAGAAAGGTTCTTGAGAGGTTCAACATGAACAAGGCAAAGGCTGCTAATTGTCCACTTGTAGGCCACTTTAAACTCAACTCAAGGCAATGTCCTGCAAATGATAAAGAAGGAATCAAGATGCAAAAAATTCCCTATGCTTCAGCAGTAGGTTCGTTGATGTATTCTATGGTCTGTACTCGACCAGACATAGCTCATGTCGTTGGAGTCGTCAGTCATTTTTTTGTCAAATTTAGGGAAGGAACACTGGGCAGCAGTGAAATGGATTCTAAGGTATCTTCAGGACACTTCAAAGATGAGTCTGTGGTTTGAAAATGGTGAACCTATTCTTGAAGGGTTCACAGATTCTGATATGGCTGGTGATGTAGACAGTAGAAAGTCTACTTCTGGGTATTTGGTTACCTTTGCAGGGAGAGCAGTTGCATGGCAATCGAAATTGCAAAAGTGTGTAGCTCTTTCCACTACAGAGGCTGAGTTCATCACCATTACAGAAGCCAGCAAGGAGTTGCTGTGGGTAAAGAAATTCTTGCAAGAGTTGGGCTTGAAGCAAGAAGTATATATTCTTCACTGTGATAGTCAAAATGCGATTCACTTGAGCAAGAATTCCTTGTTTCATTCAAGATCAAAACATATCGATGTTCGATATCACTGGATTCGGGATGTCTTGAATGAATTGCTGCAACTGGAGAAAGTGCATACTGATGACAATACATCAGATATGCTGAGAAAGTCATTGCCCAAGGACAAGCATGAGAAGTGTCGATTCCTAGCAGGAATGGAAGAAGCTTCCACATAAGTCGAGAAGAGGGAGAATTGTTGGGTTCCTCTCCTTATTCAGTTTCGCCGCACTCCAAGCCCTATTCGCTGTAGTCTCTTTCAAGCACGTCGCATGATCTTGTTGAGAACATTTTCGTATTCGCTGGACAACGATCTGTAGAAGTCCTCTCAACTGAATGACGATTCAGCTGTTCAGAGTTTGTGGATCAGCGATTTGTGGTTTGGGTTTGGAGCTGCGTAAGTCAACTTCGTATTCGCTGAATAGCGATTTGTGGTTATCGCGGAATAGCGATTTGTGCTGTCAGCAGGACAACGATTTGTGGTTATCGCGGAATAGTAATTTGTGTTGTCAGCATGACAGTGATTTGGGTATCGTTGGATAACGATTTGTGGCTTCAGCTGAAAGTCAGTTCTTGACATCACTACATGACGATTTGTGGTCATCGTTGGATAGCGATTTGTGACATCACAGTATAGTGACTTGCGGGTATCGCTAGAATAGCGATTTGTGATATTGGCGCTTCAGATGCTTCGTAAGTTGTGCAAGACGTTTAGTCTTTTCGCATTTAATGCGGGTCTTATCCCCTATAAATATAGGATATATGAGAAAGGAGAGGAGAATTTTTTCGATGAGAGCTTTGCAGAGCGCAAAAAGGCAGAAAGTGTGAAGAACACTTTTAGGGCACTAAAGGGGTGCAGAGAGAGCAAGGATAAGAAGTGCTGCTACACTTCTTTCAGGACAACTTTGTCAAGCTGGTTCTTCAGATCATTTGTTTCTTGTTTTTTTGTGAGGTATATCCTCTTGTTCATTTCGTTACACCTTGTGTGTTTGTAAGGCTTATGCCTTTTGTAATATTTCAAAGAAGACAGTGGAAGGTGCCTGACCTATCGGTCGCCGTGGACGTACCTCTATTGAAAGGGAACCATGTAAATCGTTGTGTGTCGTTTTTGTTTCTGCTGTTGATTTGGTTTTTATTACTTCCACTATCATTATTGCCATTGATTCACACTTGTGGGGAAGACTCGATCGATCTGTTTGTTTCCGCTTTATCCCCAACAGGAAAGTCTCACGTTTAGAAAACGAACCGGCTCAAGTTTGCATCTTGGTTCTAAAATGCGTTCTCTTGTCACAGTTGAGAGAACAACCAGTTCAAGATCATAAGCCCATGGCCTTTACTTTGAGAAGGGAGACCATGATATGCATGGCAGCATCTGTTGCTGCACTCCTCTTTCCTCTGCCATCTAAAGCGCGGATCTCAAAAACTGAGATGAAGAAAAAAATCATGGAGAAACTCAGTAAACCAAATGACAAAAATTCTGCAACTGTGAAAGTTGAAGAAGCCAGAGCAGAAAATTCAGAAACTGAAAATAATGTAACAGGGTATCTGATTGAAGCATCTCAATTAGGCTGAAGGAGATACATGTATTTCTTTTTTTATCAGATAATAAGCTTCTAAATTAATTTATGTGATGATGTTTTAGCTCCATTATTTAGGGCATTTGAAACTTCCAATTTTTCTTCCGAGGGAAGCAGAGGCGTAATCACATCAACTTACCAATCTAATTGGATAACTAAAATAAAGTGCTTTGATTTCCATATTTCCCAATATATGTATGAATGAAATAAGTAGCAACGGGGGCTCCGCGTAGTTGTTAGAAGCTGTCAGTGCACGTATCTTTGTGGTGGGACGTTGCAGGTTCAAAACCTCAGTGGTACGTTGAATAATAACTGCCCCAGTGGTACGTTGAATAATAACTGGTGGGGTCTGCCTAACCCCAGCTTGCCTTAAAAAAGAAAGTAGCAAGTGATGATTATGCAAGGAAATCGAAGGATGTATCTTGATGTGCAAGGAATAAAATATGGTTAGTCATACAAGAAGTGCATGAACATAAAATATGGTTTAGTAAAAAATCCTGTCCCACTTTTTTGAAGAATATTGTCTACTGAGAGGTTTCACGATGACCATGGACCTAAGTTGATGTTTCATACTTCATAGTGTAAAACTCCACAAGTACTTACCCCTTGCCCACGTGGAGTAACTTCTGATTTACATAGATCTGGTTTCCAAAAACAAATCTTTGGATTATAATCATTTGTTCACTATTTTCATGCACTAAAGTTGCCATCATCGTCTTTTTAATGAATTCTTGCCTGTTGATTTTACAGTATCTTGATAGAAACTTCTAATGCATTGGAGATAATTGAGCCTATTAAAGTGATAAATTAAAGTTACGCAAAGTAGAGCATGTAAACGAAACTGCATGCCTCTGGTTCAGAACCACAATCGATTTCCTAATCATATGAAAGAGAGATTAGTATTTAATTGTTATTCTTGGAAAATCACTGGTTTCAATACGATGTATACAAACAATACTTAATAAAGAACTCAGGCACAAAAAACTTCATAAATCAGGATGATATCATCTTTCATTAAACTTCAACGCTTATCATACTAAAAATGTTTTAGACCGTGATTCTTTTATGTTCACAAGAACAAATTAAATAAGGTTCCTAATCAGGTATACCAAAATGACGACATAAACATTAAACTCCATATATTATATCCAAAACAAAAAAGAAAACAAAAGTTTGTACCTCAAAATACCATTAATTTTCTCATTTGTACCAATGAATTGAATTAAAACTGTACTAGAGACTCCATTTACATGACCAACAAACTAAAAAAGAAAAACCACTAAAAAAATCTTCCTGCTTAAACAGTTTTCTTGTTCATACTCCTCATCAAGGAACCCATCTGAAACCTCCAAAAGATGACATACCCAAGGCCTACACCCAGCAGGACAAAGACCAACACATTCTCGCCCTCTGCTCCCTTGGAAATTCGATCTCTTCAAGGAAGAACTCCTCAATCTCAGCCCCTTCCTCACCACCGATCCTCTTGAACATGATATAGACCTTCTCACCATCCTTTACTGCAACATCAATTGCTATTATATTCCCTCCCCATTTTAGCTCATCGACTATGCTGGCCTCTGACCAATTATCTCTCCCCTTCACCAGCCAAGCGACCTTCTCTCCCACCACCACAAGGTTGCCGTCTCGACGGATGGCGACGCTCGTGGCACCGACGATATTGCTGCCGGAGATCAAAACCGACTTCGTCGTGCCGTCTTCGGCATCGATTCGGAACATTTTGCCGGAATCCTTCTGACCAACCAGGAGGAACCCACTGCTCATGAAGACAATCCCGGAGAGGCCATGCTGGACAGATGACGATTCGAAGTCCGCCGGACGGAGGAGCGGGGAGGAAGAAAGCACCGAGAGGATGCCGTCCGCGTTGATTTTGTAGACCAGATTGGCAGCGAAATCGGTGACAAAGGCGTTTCCGGCGAAGCATGTAGCAGAGCCGGCGGTGCCGGGGAGCGGGGTGAGAGAAAGGCGCTGGAGGGTGGAGAGGTCGTAGACGCTGAGAACGGCAGAGAAGCGACCGGGGGAGGGTCTGACTACGGTGACGAGGTGGCCGTTGTGGGCGTCTACGACGAGGGAGGTGATGGTGTAGTTCTTGGGGAACTCGGGGGAGGTGGGGAGGAGGGGTTGGAGCTCTCTGGCGTCGGATATGGAGTGGAGGGAAGGGTGGGGGGCGGAGGCTCCGCCGAAGATGAAGCGGCGATGGGCCTTGTCCCAGGCGAGGGCTCGTGGGGAGAAGGTGGCTGAGGTTGGGATGGCGATGGGTTGGTGGTGGCGCTTCCAGGCGAGGTTGGGGCCGACCAGGAAGAAGGTGGTGAGGAAGGCGATGCAGAGGAAGAGGGAGGCCATGGTGATGGAAGAGAGTGAAGCCATCCTCTGTGTGTCTCTATAGGGTTTCGCTTCTCTCTCTAGACTCCCCCTGTAGGAGTAAGAATATCTCTAGGGTTTCTCCCTCTGTCTCTCTAAGAGTTTCTCCGTATAGGGTTTAAAGCGAAGAGCCGAGGGGGGAGAGAGGGGATTGGGTGATGAGAACGAGGGAAAGGGTTGGGGATTATATTGATATTTGGGGAGTGGTTTGATCCAAATCAAATAGTAAAAAACTAAGCATGGAGAAGGACCGAAACATTAAGATATATTCGGGTATTTGATCCAAATCCAAATTATTGGTTTTGGGTTTGGATCATTAAAAAAGAACTCAACATAAATCTGGATCTAATTTAAGTTGGATTACTCTTCAGATCGAGATCTGTTTGAATCTGCGTTTTAGATTGGATATAGTTTAGAGTCTGATCAAATCGTGTCACCCAGGACAAACCACCAATTCTAAGTAATTAGATCAAGAAATACAAATTTTTATGCTTGAATATTTATGAAAATTCTAAGTCATTGATTTTCAACCCTTAAAAGATCCTTCTTATACATAATAATTGGATGATCCAAGAGTCAGAGTCTGTTTGTATAAAATCAAGTATCTAGATCACATCAATACAGTAAAAATTTCAAAAAAAAAACAAAAAAAACTATGAAAATCATGGTTCATACCAGTAAACATATTTCAGTTACCCTATGGCCATATCCTAAAAAATGTAGACAAATTGTTTGAGATATTTTTATCAACCATTTTCACCGTTTAAGTAACATTTGAAAATATCGTAGTATTCTCTATACTTATCACATTATAATAGCGATATTTTCTGTTTTCATCACTCTCTCTCTCTCCATCAATATGTACATTTAATTAACAACTTTGAAACTTGGAAAATTTTGGAAATTACTAATTGTAAAACGGGTCATCATAGTGAGGCAGAGGCTTTCCCAAGAATAATGCAGCCTCCGAGGCCTGTTTCTCTGTGCTAGATATCTGACCGACACTATATGTTATTTGGTTTTCATTTGTAATTTTTATTTTTATTTTCATATTATAACATTTATATCTATTTATTTTTCTCAGATTTCTCTATGGACTTAAATGGTTTGGTTTTGGGTCGGATGTGACCAATAACAGACTCTAATTGAATGTTGGCTAAACGGAGTCAAACTCAGATAGTGAAAACACATACAAAATTCTTGTCGGATTCGGGTGTCCATCAAATCTGGATATCCATCGGATTTGGAAGCAAAAAATAAAAACCATATCTACATCCAATTGTATCTGGATACAGTTTTGATTTACCGAATCTGACTAAATGGAATTGGACTCGTTGGATTTGGATAAAATATAACCCATTGGCATCCCTAAATAGAACAAGCCAAAAATATATATGTTGAAAATCTCACCAGAAATTCAAAGCCAAGGGATTCCCATTTTTAACTTTTGAGACTATAGTTTGAAACACGGTTGATTTGATGCCTTGTGGCAACAAAAACAAAGCTGGATCACTTAATCATGGTAAGGATCACTGGATCAGGGTGGGATTTGGATGATACAAAGGGGCCACACTGCCGATGTATTTTTAAGAGAGGGTACTGCGTGTGCACCCCCAACATACACTGTAGCTACATTGCGTGTTTTGGGGTTTTCACTGAGCGCTGCGTGACGCTCAGTGGGGTGTACGGAGGAGCCATACATCATCCTGTTGGATGCATGGCGGTGTACGGCTCCCCCGTACACCGCACTGAGAGCCATGCAGCGCTCAGTGGAGAGCCAGGAATATGCATTGTAACTAATGGGTAAAACCGCCCTGGTTGAGGGCTTTATCCATGACATGATGAAACCCTTCATTCTATTCAGGATAAGCTCTACGTGAAATAGAATAACCTCAATGCTGGGTAAAACGGCTACATTTTCGATCTACATTTTCTCTGAAATGCAGTCTCTATGGCCATTGTATATGCTTCCATAATCATGATACGCATTTTTAAATTTCTTACATGATTCATTTTTGCATCAGACAATAAAGAAGATATTATGCTGCTTAATTTGATATTGACACATTGTATCTTTCTACGTGATTTTTCTGATTAGACTAGTTGTTTTTCAGAAATAAAGAAAAAAGCAAGAGCATAAGTATGAGGATTCTGTCTTCATTCATGATTTTCATTGTCTTGTCAATTAGAAATGAAGAAAATGTAAATGCACGACATTAATATGATCTATTCAATTTTCTAAGTAAAATGTGAAAACATTAAATTCTGCCGCAGCACATTATCTTGATCTTTTTTATTGTAGTGGTAGTGTTCTTATCAAGCATCCACATTCAACAGCCCAAGAAGAGGAATCAGAGGCAAGCTCACTTGTGAAAGAAAATAAAGGGCGCAATGCTGGTGAATCTTATTCAGCATCTTCATCACTTCCGGTACATATTCAGAGCAAAGGAATAAATTCTGTTGAAGTCGGCAATCAAAAATTGAAGAATGCCATGAGCGGTGGACCTTATGACCATGGAAAAAGGTGATTTCCTAAATCCTAAGAGTTCTTCATGCAATATTTGTTGGGTGCACAACAGGAAGGGAAGTTCACGAACGGGCTGCATCTCAGAGTTTCAAAAAAAGAGAAAAAAGGTAGATAGTGTTTGAGGTTTGCTTCGAGAGAGCTCACTAAGTGTTTTTCTTAGAATTTTCTATGTTTTTAACATTTGGCTGAGCATGACTATTTAATTTAGAACTTCTCTCTTGATTTTCCTCAGGCTCAGAGATATTAGGAACGGGCCAAAACTGAAAACTATTGAAAAAAATAAACTTTAATTTAAAAAACAATTTTGAAATTAGCACATGCATATCCACGAACGGGCCCAGTTCGTGGATATGCCGAAGTGTGCGGAACATGGCCACACACCCCAACATCGCCCACTTGGCCATGAATATGCCGACCTTGCTCCCACTAGTGTGGGCTTCCCATAGAAGATTACGATTTTTCCTTCAAGGATTTCCATCGTAATCAAAGATACCTTAATCCCATGCGAGCAACATGCTTTGAAAACAGATCCTCAGGGATTCCTTTTATAAGAGGATCAACAACCATGTCTGATGTTGGTAGATAATCAATAGTTATCTCTTTTCTTTCAATCATATCATGTATATATAATGGTATTTTACCATTATATGTTTGCTCTTTGAGCTATCAACTTCACTTTTCATCAAGGAGATAGTAGCCTGGTTATCATAGAAAAGTTGAACATGTTCAAATGCTAGATCAAGCTTTAAATCACAAATGAACCTACTGATTCACACTGCAAAGGTTGTGGCTGCATTACATGCAATATACTCAGCTTCCTGAGTATATAAGGCCACACATCCTTGCTTTTTACAAGACCAGACTACTACACCTCCCCCAAACAGAAAAATATAGCCAAAGGTGGACTTGGTGTCATCTTTGCAACTTGCAAAGTCCACATCAGAATATCCGATCAAGTTAAGTTTATCAGATTGATAGCTTAGTTGTAATCGCTTTGAGCCTTTCTGATAGTGAAATATTCTCTTAACTGCTTGTCAGTGAGGCCAACCATGATTACTCTGGCATCTGCTTACAAGGCCAACAACAAAGCTTATATCAGGTATTGTACACAACATAAGATACATTAAGCTTCCAACAACTTGCGCATATGGCATATTCAATCTCTGTTGGCCTTCTCTTGGGCAGTCACTTTAAATCAGATTCACTCCTTTAGCGACAGGAGTACCAATGGGTTTCGAGTCCTGCATTCTATATTTCTTTAAGACATAGTCAATATATCTTTCTTGACTCAAACTGAGGACTCTTGATTCTCTGTCTCGGGTGATTTTAATTCCCAAAATATACGAGGCTTCACCCATATCTTTCATTTCAAAGTTAGTATACAATCAACTTTTTGTGTTGATTATCATTTTATTATCATTCCCGGTCAACAATATATCATCTACATATAATGATAGAATGCAAAAATGACTCCCATTTTTTCAAACATACATACAGTGGTCTAACTGATTGGCTACATATCCAATCTTGGTTATTGCTTTACGAAAAACTAAATACCACTGTCTTGGTGACTATTTAAGTTCATACAAGGATTTTTTCAACTTATACACTTTGTCATTATCTGTGACATACCTCTCTGGCTGAACCATATAAATGATTTCTCTTAAGTCACCATTGAAGAAGGCAGTTTTGACATCCATCTGCCATACATCAAGGTTGAAGAAAGCCTCTGTGGACAAAATTATCCTTATGGATGCAAACTTAGCTACTGGTGAATAGGTTTCAGTGAAATCAATTCCCTCTTTTTGGAAGAAACCTTTAGCCACCAGTCTAGCTTTAAATTTTTCCATGGTTCTATCAGATTTGTATTTTTTCTTTAGAACCCACTTACATCCAACAGGTTTTCTTTCTACAAGAAGATCAATCAATTCCTAGACCTTATTCTTTTCAATAGATTCAATTTCCCCATCCATGACTTTCTTCCATTCTGATGCTTCATGTGATTTTATTGCATCAGAATATGTCAAGTTATCGATCATTTCATCCAGGTCTACAGAATAGCATAGCTCCTCAGACAAATACACATAATAATCATCTAAATAGGATGAAAGAGCTCTAGACCTTTTATGATCACTTAGTCTTTGAGAAGTAGAGGGACCGAAATCAATAGGTTCATTGCCTAATTATTCCACAGTTGGTTCATTGCCAGATTGTTCTGCAGTTGGTTCATTGCCTAACTGCTCTTCATCTTTCAGTAAGTCAAATTGGTCATCAATTGAATCATTGGATTCATTATTGAGTTCTTCAAGAAACTCTACATCTCTACTCTCAATCAATCCAAATCTTTGATGATATAACCTGTAGCCTTTTGATCCTTTAGGATAGCCAATAAAAATGCATCAAGTAGATCTATTATCCAGTTTATCCATAGTAGGATCTAGAATCTTAGCATGTGCTACAGATCCCCACCTCTTAAGATGGCCTAACTCTGGTTTCATACCAGTCCATCTTTCATAGGGTGCGATTGGGATAGCTTTGCAGGGTACACGATTCATTGTATATATAGCCATACTTACAACTTCTCCCTAAAATACTTTAGGTAATTGTGCTTCTGGCAACATGGATCTGACCATATTCAAGAGTGTTTAGTTGCACCTTTCAACAACACCATTTTGTTGTGGTGTTCTTGGCATGGTTCTTTTCCTATCAATGCCAAGATCTTTACAGAACTCACAAAATTCATTAGAGGTGTATTCTCCGCCTCTATCTGATCTTATTTTCTTTATGTTTCTTCCAAGTTGTCTTTCAACTTCACTTTTATATATTTTGAATTTCTCAAGTGCTTCAGATTTATGTTTGATAAGATACAAGTATCTGTACCTCAAGAAATTATCAATGAATGTTATGTAGTATAACATACCACTGTGAGTTTGGACCCTGAATGGTCCACATATGTCTGTATGTATTATTTTTAATAATTCATTAGCTCAAACAATATTTGATGGAAAGGGTTTTCTAGCCATCTTTCCATACATACAAGACTCACATTTGATGGGGATGCCAGACGATTGCTTGGGTCTCCAGATCTCGCCTCAGTCTCTTCTCAGCGAAAAACCCAAAGCAAACCGATGGATTTTTCTCATTTTGGTTGATATCTCACATTTTTCAGCTTTTCGACAGATGGTTTTTCGAAAGACTCTGAGTTTCTCAGTTTTTCTGTCGTCAGTTTTTTGATAGATCCTGAGATTTCTGCCGTTTTACCAGCTTATCTCTTGCTATGTTGTTTTCAGGTTTGGTGTTTTCTTTTCCAAGAGGAGTTTGATGATTCGAGAGAGAGGAACAACAAACAACCAAGAAAGCTCCTTCCCGACGGTCGAAAAATAGAGGTCATCGGACAACTTTTCGACGACAAACAAGATATTATATATATAAATATATATTATTATTATTATTTTTCTTCTATGTGTGTTTATGGTTTAACAAAAAAGAAGATACACTATTTTTTTGTATGTTAGAGAGGGTTGCCCAAAGTTGGGCGAGCCTGTAACTAGTCCCCTATGTTGTTTATGCAAGAGTCGTATCCTTGATGTATCAAGTAAGGGGTTTAAAACAAATGCACATAACTAACTACTATGATTTTTCTGTGTCTTACAGGAAATACATGCTTATTTTCAGGAGTAGAGAAAAAAAACACAGTGAGGAGTCCTCAGCTCGTTGAGGCACAGACATACATAAGATGAGTTTCTAGAAAGGTAAAGCTCTAAGCGTGCTTGTTTTCACGCTTAAGCACATATGCAAAAGGGCTTCCCCAAGAAGCCCTGACTTACTTGATGTACGCTTAATCCTATTTGTCTGTGTGTGCAGGAATGATCAGCAGGTACCCTTCAACAGCTTTAGTGTTGAAAGTAGTTCCTGATTGTAGTAGCAGTGTCCACCGAACTCCTGGATCAGTGGCACCTGAAAGCTTTGATACCACTATTGGATGCACAACAAGAAGGGAAGTTCACGAACGGGCTGCTTCTCAGAGTTTCAGAAAAGAATAAGGAGAAAGAAGGTAGATAGTGTTTGAGGTTTGCTTCGAGAGAGCTCAATAAGTGTTTCTCTTGGAATTTTCTATGTTTATTTGGCTGAGCATGACTATTTATAACTTCTCTCTCGGTTTTCTTTAGGCTTAGCTGTTGCAGATAAGTATAGTAAGAGATATTAGGAACAAGCCAAAACTGAAAATTGTTGAAAAAAATAAACTTTAATTTAAAAAGTAGTTTTGAAAACAACACATGCATATCCATGAACGGGCTCTGTTCGTGGATATGCCAAAGTGTGCAAAACATGGGCACACACTCCAACAATATTGATGTTTGAAATGGGCTTGCATGGTTCTCTTAGCATAATTATGCTTCCTTTTTCATTAAAATTTTCAGTTGCTGTGGATGATTGGGCTAACATGCATAATGTTCAGATTAGTGAAAGAAATATTTTTCAGTCCAAGGGTTGAATATTCCTTGATGTTTCAACAAATCCATTCAGTGTGACACATCACAAGTTGTGAGAAAAAGGGTTAATATCTAATGAGTAATGACCATTTCATGAATTACCAATGTTTGTAAGCTTTTTTTTTTATTGTTAAGAACTCTAATACAACTCTGTACTGAACCGTGAGTTGTTATTCCAAGTTCCCATCCATTGCTAGTAGTCTTATATGTTTTTTTCCATGACATGCTTATGTTTCTGTCCATCAGAACTTGTTTCCACTGCTAACGATGGCAGTTTTACTTCATATGATAAAACAAACGGAGATTAGAGAGGAGAGAAGAGGAGACGGGATTTAATGTGGTTTGACGTTGAGCCTACATCCATAAAAGGAAGAACTCGACACATATTACTTCACCATGTCATATGGTAAGGGTACATCGCACAAACGTAAACATATATAGGCTGCTACAATGACAGATATCCTGATAAGGATAATCTGCATGCACCAAATGATAGAGGATAAATGTGATAACCAACAGATAAGGAGAGGCGGTTGAAGGTGCAATAAAGTGGGATAGGATAGCGACAAAAGAGGAAATTGAGCAACATATGGGGTGCGAGTTCTCATCTGAACCCAAAGGATCAGGACATGATCACATAGTGTGATCACGTCGTGATCAAATAGGCATCTTCAACACTCCCCTTCAAGTCAGGACTCGATGTTGACTAGTCCCAACTTGGTTTTAATGTCTTGAAGCTTATCACTATCGACGATTTTAGTGAGGATGTCGGCTAACTGATCAACACTCTTGACGTTCGAGGTGGATATGATCCCTACATGAATCTTCTCTCTCACAAAATGGTAGTCGACTTCAATGTGCTTTGTCCGTTCATAAAAAATTGAATTTGTCTCGATGTGGATAGCCGTTTGATTGTCACACTTTAATTCTATGGGCTCGATGTTAGAAAACCCATGTCGCATAGGAGAGCTTTAATCTATATAAGCTCGCAGGTTGCAGAGGCCATTGATTGGTACTCAGCCTCCACACTAGATCTGACCATAACATTTTGTTTTCTACTCCAAATAACCAAATTTTCTCCCACAAATGTGCAGTACCTTGATGTGGATCTCTTGCCCAGTCGACATCCGAGTATCTTATAATTTTAGTATGTTTGTACCTGCGTATGAGGATTCCTTTGCCTGGTGAGGACTTAACGTATCTTAGGATCCTGTGAGCGATGGACAGGTGAGGCATCCTTGGTTCATGCATGAATTGGCTGATGAGGTTCACCACGTATGTAATGTTAGGTCTCGTGACTATGAGGTAGATAAGGCATCCTACGAGTCTTTAAAAACTGCTAATGTCCTGTACGAGTTCTCTCTCATTCTTGGTGACCTTGTGGTTTTAGTCGATCGACGTATTGATGGGCCTTGCTCCCAGCATGCCAGCTTCCTTGAGTAAATTCATGACATATTTTCTTTGACACAAGAATATTTTCTTATTTGATTGAGTGGCTTTTATACCAAGTAGCGGAGTTTTCCAAGGTCTTTGATTTTAAATTTTTAACGTAGGTGATACTTCACGTTGTTGATTAACTTAGGATCATCCCCTGCTATGATGATATTGTCTACGTAGACGAGAATAATAATTATACCAGTGGTGCTTCTTTTGCTGAACATGGAGTACTCAGATGAGCTTCGATGAAACCAAACAGTGTGAGAGCATCAATAAGTTTGACGAACAATGTGCAGGACGACTGTTTGAGACCATACAAAGCTTTCTTTAGTCGGGAGACGAGGCTCTTGTTGCCTATATTGGGGTGTCCTGGAGGTAGCTCCATGTATACCTCTTCCTGGAGGTCTCCGTGAAGGAAAGTGTTCTTGACATCGAGTTGATATAGAAGCCATCTTTGATTGATAGCAACAAATAAGAGAATCCTAATGGAATTCATTTTGGCAACTAGGGCAAATGTCTCGTGATAGTCAGTCTCTTCTACCTGGGTGTACCCTTTTGCTACAAGTCTCGCCTTGTTCCATTCAATCGTTTCATCATTGTGATACTTGATTTTGTAGGTTCATCGGCAACCCACCAGTCTTTTGCTTGGAGGGAGGGAAACGACTATGTCTCATTTTTTTTTAAGGTTGTAAGTTCTTCATCTATAGCTGCTCTCCACACTTCTTGAGCATTGGATTCGCTGAATGTGGATGGTTCGATATTGGAGTACTCGTTGCAGAGGTATGAGAAGAAAAAGGAGAAGGAGGATGAGGAAGATAAGGAAACGAAAAGGAAGAAGCATGAGAAAGAGAAGGAAAGAGAAAGGAAAAAGAAGGAGAAGGAAGAGAAAGAAAGGGAAAGAGAAAAGGAAAGGGAAAGGAAGGAAGAAGTAGAAAAGCAGAGGAGGGAGGCAAATGAGTGAAGGAAGGAAGAAGTAAAAAAGCAAAAGAGGGAGGCAGCGGAGCGAAAGAGCAACAAGAAAGGTAGAGGAGGAGAGGAGGATGAGAGAATGAATGGGGAACAAGAAAGTCAGAGGATTGAGGAGGAGAAGTGAATAATGGAGCAACAAGAAAGGCAAATGATGGAGGGAGGGGATGAAGAGGAGAAAAGTGTGACCAAGGTACGTAAATCGCTTGTCTGTCATGATTTACTGTTATAGGTATTATTATGTATAGCGATTACTATGTATAGTGATTATTGTGATAGCGATTACTGTAAACGATTTAATGTGATATGTATTATTATGTAAAGCGATTACTGTAATAGTGATTACTATCTATAACGATTACTATGTATAGCGGTTACTGTGATAGTGATTACTGTAAACGATTTAATGTGATAGGTATTATTATGCATAACAATTACTGTGATAGCGATTGTGCAATGATTATTATATATAGCAATTACTGTGTATAATGACGTGTAAAAGTATAAATAAGACTAATTTTGATTTGATACGAATAATATGCTATTTTGTGTTACAGGGAGGTCAGAAGAGAAGTAAAACACTAGGTGAAAAGCTCAGAGGGTGGTGTAAGTGGCCTGTAGTTCTATCGTGGTATGGATAGCTGAGTGAATATCAAAAGAATCAATTATGAAATATGCACTTCGACGACCTTCTGGACCAACATTATTTTGAAACGTGTTGGAACACCATGATCCACTTGGTAAATAAGTGAAATCATAAGACAAACACATTCTAATTTGATTCTTTTGAGATCACCATGACCCTAGAAGATATGGTGCAGATTACGGGTCTTAAGAGCCATAAAAGTGCTATCCTATTACGGGATTCAAACTATAACGCAACGGACAAGTGCACAACCTTTCTAGGAATGCCGATGGAGGACTGAAGTCAATGTATTTTTGGTAGAAGCAATTCCACATCGATGAAAGTTTCTTTTTTTCGTAATAAATGGAAAGGCCGGTCCACTACATGTGCATTTAAAAGAGCTGACCAAGAGTTATGCGGCTTCCTTGTTTATTTTTTTGAACTTACTTTATGTTCGGATTTGTCTGGTTCGATGTTAAGTTACCTGTGACTGCAGTTCTTGAAAGACTTAGATGAATTCAACAACTATGCATGGGGTGCTGCTATGATCACACACTTGTACAGTCAACTTTACCGTGCGAGTAAGGCTATAAAAACTATCACAGGGTTTTGGCTATTTGTCTGGGTAATTGTTTATTACATATTTGGTAGTTGTAGATTAAGATAGTTGAAGGTCATAATTTTACTAATATATTGATTTTGTAGGCCTGGGTGTGAGAGCATATTGTCGCCTTGCGTCCTCAATGTGGCCCTGCGATTTGTGGTTTTCCAAAGATCGGTTAGTGGGCTAGAATAAAAGTCAAGGAGGATAATGCTAAGTTCATTTTAGATGGTCTGCAATTAAATGAGATAAATTGTTTAAAATCGTTTACAATTGTTTCAGCATTTATCATTCATTAGTATAAATCGTTGAAATATTTAGCATTCTTAAGTAATGATCGTTGCAGGATTTTGTATTTCTTAGTACAAATAATTATCACATTAGCATTTAGTAGTATAAATCGTTCTAATATTTAACATTCTTAAGTAATAAGCGTTGCAGAATTTTGTATTCTTTAGTACAAATCGTTATCGCTTTAGCATTTGACTTTCATTAGTGTAAATCATTGTAATCTTTAGCATTCTTAAGTAATGATTGCTGTAGGATTTTGTCTTCGTTAGTACAACGCATTATCGTTTTAACATTTAGCATTCATTATTGTAAATCGTTGAAATATGTAGCATTCATTAGTGTAAATCATTTTAATACAAATCACTCATTAGTAACAGTCGTTGTAATATATTTAACACTCGTTATTATAAATCATTTTAATATTTAGCATTCATTAGCATGAATAATTATATCTATACCTAAACCATAATCTCCAATGTACAGGTTGTGTAGAGATCATACACAGACAGGGAAGATGAAGACCAAGAGGTTGTTGCTGATGCTGCGAGACTGTCTGGCTGCGATATTTGGCTGTTTAGCAAATCTGAAGCTGAGTTGCAGCATGGTAGTCGAGTTCTCCTACAAGCTGACTTGGGATAGTCTACCCCAAAGCAGCCTGTGAAAGTGAGAAGATGAATAGTGGTTGGGCCAGGAACGTGAACTGTCATGAATGCTTTAGGGAATAATTGGATAGCTGGTACAAAAGAGGTGTTCGTGCCATAGCATATGATTATAAAGAACGACAATATGACCCCAACTATTTTAAAAAATATTGGGAACCCATGAGTTGAAATCTGGAGATTGAAAAGAAGCAATGTGGAAATATTGGAAACCCATGCGTCCCTCCAGTCCCCCATCATGTCGTCTCTCAGTATAGAAAAAATGTTCACCGTTTCCCTCCGGCTACAACAATGATTCTCTCAGTTGCAGTACACGATTAGGAGCAAACACAACTCACAAAAAAGAAGGTAGTCTCCGTCACAAGGTTAGAGATGTTGGAGAGGGAGAACAAGGAGTTAAAGAAGCAGGTGAGGAATTTGAGGGAGATAAATGTGGTCACAATATGTTACACTGGTAGAGATGATTACCACTGGTTTTGATAAGTCGAGAAAAGCAAGAGGACACCGAGGAAAGAGAGTCCACCAAGAAAAAAAAGAGACGATTTGTATGTCATAGTCCATCTGAGTCGTCAAGTGCCACTGAATAAACATTATGTAATTTTTTTATCCCGATAATTATTTGTTGTAATTCTATAATTCTTTTTTATAACATGATATTCTATAAATGTATAATTCTTTTTTTAATAAGTGTAACACATAAGTGATACTGCACAAATCATTGTAATGTTCGGTCTTCATAAAAAAAAATCAAAGAAGCATTTAGTGTTGTGTACCGCAGAAATTATGTTTTGCTTTTATGAGTTGTCTTCCTATCGTGATTTGTACGTATGAAGGCTACGTGCTATCGCGATTTGCTTGATACCGATTGGCTTGTAACCAGTTATATTTCTTTGTTGTAACGTAACATTCAATAATTATATAGTTCTTTCTATAAGAGATTGTGACTTTTTATTTTATAGAATTATTTTATCACGATCTGTAGAGCCACAAACATAAAGCAGAAACGATTTGTCTTTTTGCAATTTGCGTTAACAAGCTTGTCTATGTGAATGATATGTTCTATCGCACTAGGTTTAGACTTACTAAAGTAAAAATCAATTTCATTGTTTCGTTCATAATAGGATTTACAACTTAAAACTGATTTAAGTAACAATTGTAAATCGATTTTACAGTTTCGTTCACAATATTTTAGTAATAGTTGCAAACCGATATGAGTAAATCATGATATTACATATCGATATCGTTCACAAATATAGACAAAGATATATCGTTGTCGCAGTAACTTCAAAAATACAAATCGACATCCCAATAATTATTTTTTGTAATTCTATAATTCTTTATTGTAATTCTATAATTCTTTATTGTGATTCTATAATTCTTTTGTGTAACATGACATTCTATAAGTGTATGAATCCTTTGTTGTCCTATCGTGATTTGCTTTTACGAGCGTTATCTACGTGAACGATATATCGTATCACGATTTACACAATAACTGATTCATAAAAGGCGGAAAGGAAAAACAATAAACAAATGGACATGATGTTTAGACTTAGTAAACTATAAATCGAGGTAACTTCATAAATACAAATCTTCGTAACTTCATAAATACAAATCAACATCGTTCACAAAGACAAACAAAGACATATCGTTGTCGCGGTAACTTCATAACTACAAATTGACATGATTTACATCTACATTCATTTATAAAAAATATGAGTATTTAGTAATAATACATCATGACCAATGGTTTGACTGGGATACAATATATGACCATCATCATCAAAGCAAACAAACATCATCATCAACATCAACCCCATGTCCAAATAATGATGTGCTTCGAGTGCAATACAAGTGCGCATGGAATCCAACTTGCTAGTACAGAAAGCTTTGAGGCAGAACTGAACAAGCTGCACAAGGTATGAATCGCAACAGGCAGAGAAGATGCAACCCTCACGACTAACATATTTGTCATGAAATATATCGAAGATTAGACATATATTTTTCCAACTACGAAGGATGGTTTGTAAATGATGGAGGGTACGACAGTAGGAACAGATCAAATAGATGATAATCAACATCACTCCCTATCTATCATGCGGAATATATGTGCTTGCTCTGGTATACAAGGAAAAAGAGGAAGGAAGATGAAGGCGAAGGAGAAAAAAGAAGAAGAAGAAGAAACACTACTGCAGAAAAGATGAAGAGTTGTTAAATAGATTAGGGTTTTAGACATGGATCACGGGTCGGGTAGGGTTTTACATAGAATATGGTTTTACACAGATCTATATTAAGGTTTTATATATACTAAGGTTTTATGCACATGTACACAAATCGACACAATGTTTAGACTTAGTAAAGTATAAATCGAGGTAACTTCATAAATACAAATCGATTTACAACTTGAGACTGATTTAAGTAATAATTGCAAATCAATTTCACTGTTTTGTTTACAATATTTTAGTAACAGTTGCAAACCAATATGAGTAAATCACAATATTACATATCAATATCGTTCACAAATACAAACAAAGACATATCATTGTCGCAATAACAGTTGCAAATCGATATGAGTAAATCACTATATTACATATCGATATTGTTCACAAAGACAAAAAAAACATATCGTTTAGGGTTTCAGGTTTAGGGTTTTAGGGGTTTAGGGTTTATAGTTTAGGCTTTAGGGTTTAGGGTTCAGGGTTTGGGGTTTGAGGTTTGGGGTTTGAGGTTTAGGGTTTTAGGGGTTTAGGGTTTAGGGTTTAGGGTTTAGGTTTTAGGGTTTAGGATTTAGGATTTAGGATTTAGGATTTAGGATTTTGGGTTTTAGGAGTTTAGGGTTTAGGGTTCAGGATTTGGGGCTTGTGGTGTAGTGTTTAGGGTTTTAGGGGTTTAGGGTTTAGAGTTTAGGTTTTAGGGTTTAGGATTTAGGGTTTAGGGTTTAGGGTTTAGGATATAGGGTTTATAGTTTAGGGTTTAGGGTTTAGGGTTTAGGGTTTGGGGTTTGGGGTTTGGGGTTTGGGGTTTAGGGTTTTAGATTTTAGGGTTTAAGGTTTAGGGTTTAGGGTTTAAGTTTTGGATCTATCTAAATTCTAAATGGATCCTACTTAATATATATATATATATATATATATATATATATATATATATATATATATATATATATATATATATATATAGTAGTTTAGATTGTGTTTGGAGGGTCTTACAACCAACCCAATCCAATCACTCCCCCACCTAAACCCATCAATTCAATTAAATGCATCCCATCTCACCAAATCCATTTTAATATCCTATTGCGATTTGCCTATTCAAGCTTTGTCTATATGGATGATATGTCGTATCGCAATTACACAATGATTGATTCATAAAAGGCAGAAAAGAAAAATAATAAACAAATCGACACGATGTTTAGACTTAGTAAACTATAAATAGACAGCAGTTATAATTCCTTTTTGTAAATGGCAAATGAAATGACAATTTTTAATTAATGCGTAATGTAATTTATTTGTGCACAATTTTTGAAAATGAGTGGTACGTGAAATGACATTTCTTTTATAAATGAATGACACATCACACAAGTTCAAGAGGGTGTCACTTTGCTTTGCTTTGTCAATAAGGAACAGACGAACCAATATTTTCTTTATAAACGACATGTTCATGGGTCAAACATATAACCTGCTTCATCGCAAAGGGGGTATCAATGGCAATGAAGGAGACAACTATAACTACATTGCCAACGATGGTGATTTAGGCATATATTTTCTAAACCTCGTGACGAGTTTTTTTAAAATTTGTCTCTTTATAATATTCGGCCTTCGTAAATAAAAATCGTAAAAGTGATTAGCGTTGTGTACAGTGAAAATTATGATTTGCTTTTATGGTCTTCCTATCGTAATTTACACAATGATTGATAAAAGGTTGAAACGATTTATACGTGTGAAGGCTATGTGCCATTGCGATTTGCTTTTACTGGCTATGTATATGTCAACAATATTTTTTATCGTGATTTATAGAAGTATTCTAGCATGATTTGTACAACCACGGACATAAAGTGAAAATGATTTATCCTATCGTGATTTTCATTTACAAGCTTTGTCTATGTGAACGATATGTCCTATCACGATTAAGGTTTAGGGTTTAGGTTTTAGGTTTTAAATTTTAGGGTGTAGGGTTTCTGTTTAGGGTTTAGGGTTTAGGGTTTAGGGTTTAGGATTTAGGGTTTAGGTTTTTGGGTTTTAAGGGTTTAGAGTTTAGGGTTTTAGAATTTAAGTTTTAGGGTTTAGGGTCTTGGGTTTAGGGTTTGGGATTTGGGGTTTAGGTTTTAAGTTTTGGATCTATCTAAATTCCAAATGGATTTTCTTAAATAAATAAAATTTGGGTTCATTTGATAACCAAATAAAATTAATTAAAAATATATATGTAAATATGTATCTCTCGCTCTCTATATAATAGTTTAGATTGGGTTGGGATTTGATGAGAGCTAAATGAGTCTCACAACCAACCCATTTATAAAGACAAATAAAGACATATCGTTGTCGTAGTAACTTCATAAATACAAATCGGCATCTTGATAATTACCTACTGATGATGATATCTATTGTATTTGATGATGATGGTCATGTATTTTATCTAAGCCAAACCATTGGTCATGATGTATTGTAACTAAATACTAATATTTTTTGTAAATGAATATGGTTGTAAATCACATCGATTTGTATTTAAAAAGCTACTGCGATAACAATATATCTTTGTTTGTCTTTGTGAACGATATTGATATGTAATATTGTGATTTAGTCATATTGATTTGCAACTGTTACTAAAATATTATTTCTATATAAAACGTAAATTGGTATCATGTTGTAAATTGATTTATATCATTGAATTTACCTCAATTGTTATTATTGAATTTCACATCGATTTGTATTTATGGGTTTAGATGGGAGAGTGATTGGATTGGGTTGGTTGTGAGACCCATTTAGCTTTCATCAAATCCAAACCCAATCTACACTATTATATATATAGAGATACATATTTACACATATATATATTTAATTAAATTTATTTGGTACTTTTAATAGTGTTTATTTACAGAATAACTTTTTGTGCAACGATTTAACTACAGTATATATACAACGATGTATATATGTGAAGGCTAGATGATACAATTATTTGTGCTTAAACTTTCACCGCGATTTGAAATCATGCACAGTGCGATTTTCATCTAATTATGGCCGACATAGATGTCATTATATAAATTGTGATAGGACACTATATGGTATAACAATTTATACACCAAATAAATCACCATAGAGGTGATTTATTAATGGCATAAAAATTAAGCTACAATGATTTAACAACGATCATGCACAGGTAGTAAATGTAACAACTTTTTACTTTTAAGACAGTTTATTTACAGAACAACTTTTTGTGCAACTAATCAACTATAGTATATGTATAAAGATTTATATATGTGAAGGCTAGATGAGACAATGATTTTTACTAATAGTATAAGCACTAAACATCAGTGATTTACCTATGGTATCAAAATTATAGCTCTGTAGGCTAGATGAGACAACAATTTATACATGTGAATGATACATATTACAACGATCGATCGTGTTAATACAATCAAATACAATTATTTAACTGAAGAATTCACATGCGATTCCTGTGTTCCATTGCTCACTTTTGAATTGAATTGAGCCTGTCATGAAACAGAACAATATAAGACACTATATTAAGTTTAACAAGAAA
The DNA here is from genome assembly GCF_984573655.1 of Nuphar pumila. Classification (NCBI taxonomy): domain Eukaryota; kingdom Viridiplantae; phylum Streptophyta; class Magnoliopsida; order Nymphaeales; family Nymphaeaceae; genus Nuphar; species Nuphar pumila. The sequence goes on along the minus strand of NC_143254.1, from coordinate 20,260,490 downwards.
TGCACACATCCTCCCAACATTGATTACATACCAGCAGTTCAATCTTTGTTTGTCTCGTCGATCTTCACATTAAATATGACTCAGGTATTTCTTTTATCTTTTCTTGATTAATTACCTTTAATGCATGATGACATAAAATACCTTTGAATTCATACATTTTGCACATACATTCAACTGTTTCATTGTCAACATCTTTTCGATGTTGAATCTGACTTGCTCCTTGTTGGATTTTCACTTGACTTTTTCCAACCTTCCTTAGAACAAACATATGTCTTTCTGTAAACACTCCAAATTTTCCACCTTTGCTCACAAACCATTTCCTCTTGCCACTGGGACGACCCGCTCTCTAAATCCTTCAGAGAACCAATTGGTCGACATCTGAGCCAGGGTTGTTCAGAGCCTGAATTCTTCCCTAAATTCAAATATTTCAAAATTCAATCTCTATTTTGGCCAAATTTTAGTTATCAATTTTTCATCCTCGAATAAGAATGTTCAATTCTTTGTCTCTGTTAGGGGTTTGGGACTTCAAATCTCTTATCCAGAGTTTGCATTTTGTATCTCATTTCACATTATTTCATATCATTTCAAAGCATTTCATTGCATTTTATGTCATTGCATTTTATGTCATTGCATATCATTCTCGAGATCCAACACTCTGGTTTTTTAAAATCTTCTAATTCAGATTCGATGTTAAAACCTTTCTTTCGAACTCAATTTCAAATACCTGAGTTTTAGATCAATATTTTGCCATTTGTCAACCCCCAAGATCTTATATTTCAAAATATATTTTTTAGAAAGCGATCTAAATTTATTTTAAAATCAATTTTTAATTGATCTCAATTCTCAGTCGAGACCCATCTAGGTGGTGTCACTTCTGGATTCCTTCTTTCATCCAAATTTCTCAAATTCCAGAGTCCCAATCAGATTAGGACTCTATCTTTTCACCTTTTTTAACCCTTTCAAAATTCTATTTTGGTTTTAAACCAGAAGAAGCCTTATCTCTTGTCTATTTCCTTCATTTTGGCCAAAATCTTAGAGTTTCAGTCAGACTAGGACTCTATCACAGTGTTTCAGTCGGATTAAGACTCTATCTTTTATTTCTATTTTTTACCTATTTTCAAGAAAACCTTTCAAAACCTTTCATTTTTGTCAAAATTTTAGAGTTTCAGTTAGATTCTCTATTTCAGAGTTTCAGTTGGACTAGGACTCTATCTTAGAGTTTCAGTCAGATTAGAACTCTATCTTTTCATCTCTATTTTTACTGGTTTCAAGAAAATATTTTAAAATCTTTCAAAAGAAGTCAAAATTTTACAGTTTTAGTCGAATTAGGACTCTGTTCCAGAGTTTTAATTGAATTAGGACTCTAACCCTGTCTTCATTTTCGTGAAAAATCTTTTAAAAACTTCTTTATTTATCTTTCAAAAAATCAAATTTCAAGATTTTAGAACTTTATTTTAGAGTTTCAAAATTTTAGGACTCTGCTCCAGAGTTTCAATTGGTTCAAAACTCTACTATGATTTTATTTTACCTATTTTTTAAAATAAACCGAATTCTCAAAGTTTCAGTTGATTTAGGACTCTATTTTAGAGTTTCAGTTGATTAAGACTCTAACCCCGATTTCGTCTTTCTGTTTATTTTCACTAATCTCTGAGAAGATCTTTCAAAACCTCTTTGTTTGTCTTTTAAAAGCCAAAAATTCAGACTTTTAGTCAGTGTAGGACTCTAGTTCAGAGTTTTAGTCGATTTAGGACTCCAGACTTGAGTTTTAGTTGGTTTAAGACTCTAATTTTCTCTAATTTATTCTTTGCTTTTATTTTCATCTGTTTTAAAAACTCTTTTTAAATCTTTATTCTAACCTTTTCAAAAACTCAAAAGTAGGGCCCACACAGTTGGTGCCACATTTGAGAGAGTTTCAACTCGTTTAGGACTCTATTTGATTTAAAACTTTCAATTTTAAACTCATCTTTCATTTTTAACTTCTGTTGAAAACCTTTATTTTTAAATTCGTTTTTTTTTTGAAAAACAAGCAGAGCCCACACTAGGTGACGCCACATTTGAAAGTGTTTAGGTCAATTTAGGGTTTAGTTAGTGTCCTAATTGAATTAAAAGTTTGAAAGGATCAAAATTGATTTTTAAAAATCAACTTTTATTTTGACATTTTAAAATTTTGTTTTTAAATATTAAAATTAGGGCTTTTAAAATCAAATGTTGGCCCACAATAGGTGGCACTACATTTGAGATTATTTTAGGCTAATTAGGAGTCTTAATTAGGTTTAATTAGGTAGAGTCTTTTAGGGTTAGAACTCCATCAAAAACCGCCCCCCTTAATTGGTTTAATTAAGAAGAATTTCAAGAAAACAAGACTCTAATTAAACTTAAAGAAAATCTATAAAAAAGGTCTATGGGGATTTCAACCAAGGCATCTCTTCCTATCCCTCTCTCAAGTCTTCTTCCACCTCCAGACTCCTCCATTGAAGCTCCGAGGTAAGGTCTTCTTCCCTTTTCTTAATTTTTATTTATTTTTCATTAAAATCACCATTGTTGCCTCTTTTAGCATGCTTTTCTCTTTTTTTTTTAATTCAAAAAATCATGTGAGGGCCTCAAGATGATGATCAGCTGATGGTTGATGGTCACTTACACATTTTTGATCCATTAATAATATTTAATTTTTATTTATTTTATTAAACACCCAAAAAAGATCAAGATTTGATCCCTCTATGGATCAAATCCCTCTTTTAGTGGCCAAATCAAATTTTCGATTGTGCTTCCCTTTGTTTTTATTTTTATTTTATCATATTCATATTTATTTTCAGTTATTCATGCATTTAATCATGATCCATGGCATTATTTATATGTTTTATCAATTTTATCATGTTAAATTAGGTTTTATTTCGATTTAGGGTTTTAGTTTCGTAATCTCAAATTCTGGCCGTCTGTTAATGTATTTATTTTGCCAGTTTATATTTTTCAATAAAATCTTTTTTTTTTAGGGTTGAATCATGCGTGTCTCAATGACTTTTCATAAAAAATTAGATGATTTAGAGTTTTATAACTCTACTAAAAAATCAGAAACCAAACTCTCATTCTTGTACCATAAAAATGCTATATGGAATCAAGGGCAACTTGTCGAGGCAATATTTCCCTCATCTGAGATCCAATCAACAATCTATAAAAAGCAGTGTGTTCTTCAGGATGTCTAGTATATTCTATGAAATTTTCATTTTTTTGTATTGTCGTCTAGTATTTTTACTTTATCAGAAATCAGAATCTATTTCTCAGAGATCGTTATGCATTGTTTAAGACTTGGGTCAACTTACGCGGATAATATCTCTCTAACCGAAGATTGCTTTTACAATCTGTAAGATGCCATGGATTCATAAGAATGTCTAGTTTTATTAGTATGATTTTTATAATTTTTGAACTCATTTGCTATTTTTATCTGAACCAAAATCAGAACTGTCTTTTCTGGAGCTGTTATGTGTTCGCCGAAATCAAGCATATTTTGCCAGAATGATATCTCCCTAATCGGAGATGCTCTTTTCGATTTGTAAAAAAGAATATTTTTGTTCAGATGTCTAATTTTTTTATGTAAAATTTTACAATTTTTCATTACTGTTTGATATTTGATTCGAGTCTGACACTCTGATAGGTACGTGCCCGCGAGCAAAACTGTATATTTTTAGGTTTTTATTTAATTTTCATATTAAAATAATAGAAAAAATTCTAATTTTCAATTATATTTTAATTTTAGGGCTATTATAAGTGTCCATGTCAAATTTTATAGATTTTGGAATTTGTTTGATACATTATTTGGTTAAATCATAAAAACAGGATGCCCACAGAGTTCAAATTCAACTGAAATACGGGTAAAATTTGATATTTTTATCATATTTCATACTTTTCATGAAAAACATTATCTTTTTAGGGTTTGATCAGGTTCATAATCATATTAGGGTGCCCTCCACCCGATTTGGTATCGTTTTAAATTCGTTTGATCCCTGGATTAAACAAATTACCAAAATATTTTCTGAGAAACCCTGATTTTCAACCCTGTTTTGCAATAAAGGCCAATTTTCAAGGATATATTGGTTATTTTTATCAAAATTTTGAATTTCAAAGTTATTTATTTTTATTATTTCTTTAATTCTACATCATCTTTTATTATGTTTATTTTAGGAAAATATAGAAAAAGGCTTATATCTAGATAAATCTTTTAATTTTCAATATTGTTGGATGAATCTTAAAAGGCCAACATTTGTCTATGCTGCATTGCATATAGTGTATTTTTCAATAATGTTAATATGTGATGGATGATGATTCATGCATATTCAAATCTACCATGGTCTACACGAATGACACGTGCACTCATTTCTAAGGAGTTAATAAACTCGATTGAGTTCGTATTTATGGCCATAATCAGAATACGAACAATATCCAGATTTATTATATTCTTTTAAGCCACAAACAACCTACACTCTTAGGCTATTTTCAGAAATCATTGCATTTTCTCAAAGGTTTTCTAAGTATTTTCTCCTTTTATAACTAAATGAGATATATTCAATATATATTCATGGCCATAGTCAGGGATATGTATAAAATGTATTTCATCTAAATTCTATAAAACACATAAATTCTTTTACAAAAGGTTTCCTCAAATTCTTTAAAAAAATATTTTTTCAAATTGCATTCATGCATCATCTACGTTTAAATTGCATCATAAAAGGATTTCATAGGGCCACACGCCCATCCTTGTTGAGTTATTTCACAAATCTATTTCAGAAAAATTGATTTTCTCTAAGTTATCCTGAATTTTCCTCAAAATAAATTTTCTCAAAACATCAGGATTTTCATCAGAAATCGATTTTCCTTTTTTTCAAAATATCTCTTAGATGTGATTTATGTTTTTCAAAGTGTCTTTTTTATAAGTATTTTCCAATATTTGAAGCATATATCATGTTTTCAATCTACATTTTTTTTCTAAGTCATAGCACATGCTTGATTCTTTGTGCATTTAGGAATAAAACATCGATTTAGACAAATTGAGCAAAGCAAAGCACATGATTGATCCTTGGTTCGATTACCCCTGGTTATGGTGCCAAGAATGGTTGAACCTCGTACTGACATGCGAGTTCCATTCTTCAGAAATATCCTGCATTTTAAAATAGAGGCGAGTTATTTTCAATTTTTTTTCAAAGGTCAGTTTGACTTGCAAAAGTAAAATTTTGTAATGATAACACTTTCTCACCATGACATCTTGTGCATTTTTTGACCAAGAATATCTTCTAACACTGAAGCCAAGTTTTAAGGCTTAATCATTGTCAAATTTGTATTCAACTTTTTCATTATTAAACAGAATTCACACGCGATTCCTGTATTCCATGGCTCACTTTTGAATTGAAATGAGCTTGTCATAAAACAGAACAATATAAGGCACTATTTTACAATCACAAGAAATACAAACATCCTCTCAACATTGATTACATACCAAAAAACTTGTAAAACTGATGCTATCGTTCCACTCAAACTGGTCGGGAGGATTGAAGGTTCCAACATTGTAGTGCACGTCTGTAGGGTATTGCTGCATTTTGGAAATTACACAAGTCAGATATTGATAGGCTGCACGTAATGCAATTTACATGGGAAGCAATATAATGTATTACATATTTGTTCATGCGAAAGGCTTAGTTGGTTTTGTTTAGGGGTTGGTTGTTTTTTAGACCTTTTCTTGCGAACCAATTCTAGTGTACCCTTTATCCTCTGACAATTGTGATCAGAGGCAACTTTCCTTTTGATACCCTTCGTTAGGTGAATTTTCCCATCATAATCTACAATATTGACTCCTGACTTGTTGAAGATGATGTTTACGCTTCAACGCAACTTCTCATGCGGGTTAAGGGAAGCATGATTTTTACCTTCGCTGTTCACTCTCATTTTCTTGAACTGGTCTTCATGAGCTGCAATGGACTGATGGTGAATTAACTACATATTTTCAAGTAACTCCCTTGACACTTTTCTTGCATACATAGGCTTCTTTACTTTTCGATGCAAAATCTGTAACATGTATAAGTGACCTACATAGTTATTGGTAACGGGAGGCTATATGGCAATTTTCATCAACACCAGATGGATTGACATTATTTGCATTCAGCAGTTCAATCTTTGCTTATCTCATCCATCTTTGTATTAAATATGACTAAGGTATTTCTTGTATCTTCTATTGATTAAGTGCTTTTAATGCATGACGACATAAAATACCTTTGAATTCATACATTTTGCACGTACATTCAACTGTTTCATTGTCAACATTGTACGTAACATGTGCTTCTTGCCTTTTCAGATGCACTTCGCCCTCCCATGCAATATGGTATTTGTGCATATTCTCAGTTTGTATACGTCATTCTATGTTGTAATTCATGACCTGTATAACCTCCTTCTTAATCTATTCAAATATAGTTACTGTATACAAATCTGCAGGTCACATCAATATTTTCATACCCAAGTTACAGGGTGTATATTGAAGCATTTCACATCTTGTTCAAACTTATTCTATCTAAGACCATCTATAAATAATTCATATTGTTCCATAAAGTGAAATATTGTTAAACATGAATAAAAGGTTTTTTTCAGTGTGTCATGCATAGATTCAACTCTTTGTGTGCTTATCATACCTTTACAAAAGTATTGTCTTTCATATGCCAATGCCTACTTCTCTTTGTCTGTATATAAATTTTGTAACCATACACAGTCTTCAAGGTCGTGCATTTGAATTATTTTCTCCCAATCAAATATAAAGGTGACCTCATCTACGCTCTCAAGTATAGACCTTGTAAACTTTTTGTCAAACCCTGTCTTCTGATTAAATATGTATCCTATGTTTTTTACTGTATTTTGAAAGATATGCCACAAACATAGGTGATGATGTGCATCTGGCCATACATGAGACACTGCAGCCGCAATTGCATGATCACTATCTATAAGTACAACTTCAGGTTGCTTCCCATTCATTGCTTGTGTAAATACTGAACAATCACTCAAAGCTTTCCTTGGTCTGGTCATACAAAATAGTGTCGCCTAATATACAACTCTGTGAGTGATGGTTCACTCCGACAAAATATATAAATGACCACTGTTCAATATTAATCTTTATTGTTATATAAAAAATAAGCACATCATTGAAACATTCATAATCTACTCTTGATTTTGAATCTGCCCAAAACATATTCATCTTCATCCAGTTGCATTGCACTAAAGAAACTAGGGTCACTGCTTGATTTCTTCTGTAAGTAATCAACCAAAAAACATATTTCTCCATTCTTCATGTTATCTATCCTCTTTCTTCTCAAGTGGTTTCTTAGATCCATAGGTGTGAATGACACATTCTCGCGACTACCATTTATGTGCGTGCACAAATTGTATGTCTTCCTTGGTACAATGTTTGTGCTATCAGTTATTTCAGCAATTGCAGCATGCACTTCAGTTACTTTACGATGTGACCTAACATAGGAGTCATAAATGATGCTGCTAATTCATGGTTATGATTATTGATTAAAGTATGAACTACATATTTCTCATTCAGAAGTCTTCTTAACACCATTCTCGTTGGATATCCATATCTTGAATTTGGCTTGCTCCTTGTTAGATTTTCACTTGACTTCTTCCAACCTTTCTTAGAACAAACATATGTCTTTCTCACTACGATACCCTGTTCATTTTTTGACCAAGAATACCTTCTAACACTGAAGCCAAGTTTTAAGGCATAATCATTATAAAATTTATATGCAACTTCCTCATTATTAAACAACATTCCTTCTACGAAAACAGAGTCAAGTGTACTATCATGTACATTTTCAGTGCTTGCACCTTTATCAAGTGTACTGTCATGATCATATACCTCATTATCAAATTGCATTTCTTTTGCTGGAACATTCAAGTCAAGAGTAAATCCAATGCCTGCACCCTTCTTATCATGTGCATCATTAGTACACATGTTCACTTCTTTAGGTGCGTCATTAGTACAAATGTTCACTTCTTCATAACTTTCCAATGATTGAAATACATCATCTTCACTGCAAACAGATGATAAGCTCACTACTGTTATAAGCAAGATATCAATTTGCGTTAGCCAACACATACATTTACTACAATTTATTCAAGATGCATATAACAACGGATACCGATAAGGTGAAGCAAGTCAAAGAAATGATTGAATGAATCACAGTATAAAAGCAACAATGATTTATTATTTGCTTATACTATGCATCGAGTTGTTATTTACCATGCAATTAAAAAAAACAATTTATCATATATGTGTTGACGATAGTGATTCACGTGACAACAATTTAATTACATCTACGACGCTGTGAAGCGATTTCAATAGAAATCTCTAAATGAGCAGCGATTTGAATACGCAAATCACTACCGTAAGCATGCAATAATGTATTTTCGCATGCACATGTTTTAAAATCATACTACAAATATCTTACAAATCGATACTAGAAAATACATAATATCTTACAAATCGATATACGTATTGCATAATATATTACAAATCAATACGACAATTCAGCATAATAGCTTACAAATTGACACTACACATAATATCTTACAAATCGATATACATATCGCATAATATATTAAAAATCAATATAAAAATTCAGCATAATAACTTACAAATCAATATTAACAAACAAAACAATATCTCATAAATCGGTAGTATGTTACTACATCCGCGATTTGCATTACAATGCATATACTGAGTGAATGGACGATATCAGATGGGGTAGAGGCCCTTTCTCATATCTGTAAGCAAGCATTCTTGTCAATAGGTCCCAGCGTCGTACAAATATCTTTAATTTTTCAACCGTCGAAAAAACAACATCCACCTGCAATAACAAAACAACGCCTTAATGGTACTCACGATGACATACATTCTTCAACAATAGCATGATGACATGGAAAGGTACTTACAACGCCTTAATGACACTTGTTGAATGTTTGTGCGTCATTGCTTTTTTCCATACCGCCTAACAAAAATAAAAAAGAAGAGAAGACTGTAAAAAGAGATGGCCGACAAATGCCCCTATGACGCCCACCAATGATCGAACTAGTCGATCGATTTATAGTTATCTCCATGAGGTAGGAACGGACCCGAGAATGTTTTGTAACACAAGGCAGGAATGAGAATGCGACAATGTGTTGTAACACAAGCTAAAAATCAAGGCGGGAACTTGGACTCGAGACGACGACAAAGGGTGCTCCGACGACAGCAGACGACAGTAAAGAGTGTGTCGTCAAAAGGAGCTCCTATTACAGCAGATTGCATGGTCAAAGAGTGATCCACTGGTAGTATAGGAGTTTACTGCTTAGGGCGAAAACGGAACATTTGGACTTTTTGAAGAGTTAAGATCATCCATCCTTTTTTGAATAAAAGACATTTTTGTCCTTTTCTTGAACCATCGTTTCATAGCAAGAATGTCAGGAAAGGGTACTTAAGTCTTTGCAATCGCACCAGACTCCGACGCTAAGTGATGTCGACATACATGGGGATACGAGCCCAACGTGCTTATATACGTGGTGCTCATTCGGACCACAGAACACGCATGGTAGCAAACCCTGCATCTTCGGGGGAGAACAACCCCCCCCCCGTTCTAAGTGAAACATTTATTGATATAATGAGTTTATAGTCTGGTTGTGGTACGCCTAGTCCCCATCTCGCCAATAAAAGAAATAAAAAAAAAAGGAAAGAGAGAGCGCAGATCCGATACTCAGCAAGAACAGATCTAGCACTTGAGCCGAGTACCTTGTTAAGTACTATGCACAAATACTGGATCTGCTCTCGCACTACTTGATTTTCTATAACAGAGCTGGGAGAATTAAGTCCTCCTTTTTACAAACAACCTTAACTACCAGGCAGTTATTCAACCACCCATATACCAGTGGGGTTCGAACTTGCAACGTCCCATCACATGGTGACTTGCACAAACTTCTCCTACCAGATTGGAGCCCATGTTAATTAGTTTGCTCTTGCATTACTTAGAAACGGACAAATTGTCTGACCCCTTGGTTTAGACACTTCTGTCCAAAGTTTTGTTTATGTAAATAAAAATACCTTTTTAAAATTAACTGTAGTTGCAATTACTACTAACCTATCCTGGGTTAGTACAAAGATATTACTTTTTTTACCTTCCAACAATTCTAATATATATACTCTTGGCAATATGGTTTGGGAGGCTTGTAAATTAGGAAGACTTTGATTTTATATATTCCTTCGTCAACTTTTGATTGATTGATTTATTATTATTAAAATATAACGAAGTTTAGATTCATCTTTGCCCCCATTCCACCATATTTTTTGATAGGCAAGATGGGTTAGACTGACCATCTCCAGTTATTATACAACCGTAAACTTATAAAAAGTAAAGATTATACGTTGGAGAAGAAAGGAAAATAGATTAATAAAATTTTAAAGGCCGTTTTGGGTTTTTTACTATAAATTTAATGTTAAAACTGTCCACGGTTTATTTTGATTAACCAAAATAAAGTTTAGCTAGGTGCATTTTCGGAAATCTTGAAAAACATAGGTGCATTTTTTCAATTATTCTGAAAACTTAGGTGCCAATGAGAAATTCACCCAAAATTAATTTAAAAGTCTGGAAAACGTCAAATAATGCAACGTCCAAACGAAATCTAAGGTAATCAGGCCAAGCGCTTTATCTGCTCATCCCCAAAAAATTAGAAGATGATATCACCTAGAATAAAAAAAAATCATTTTTTTTCATTAAGTTGGTACTGAGGCTATAATCAACCATCATCACCATGATATAAAATAATTCTTATGCAACCTATCGATTGAAAAATTAAAGGGAAGTCTAAAAATTAAAACAATATTACTGCCTGTCGTATGAAATGGCCTTCATTACTAACAACTGTATATGCTGGGAAATGTTAAGAATAACCAAGTTAAAAGGGTGAATGACCAGTTTTGTTAGAAGCAAGTAGACTATAAATGCTCTTGAAGAAAAAAAGAAGACTATAAAGGCATTAAGCATATGCAAGTCATCTTCATTACCAGTGGGATCTACATCCAAAACTCATGCCAAAATTTTGAGCCACTGATGGAAAGTAATACCTCATTTTACAGTTCTAAAGGACGGCATCTTTCCACACAATTGAAAGACAAAAAGTAAAGAGAAAAGAGTTGGTACAAATTTCTAAATGCTCAAAAAATTTCCGCATGATATTCCATGCACATGACGTGCGGACGGTATGCGCTGCACCAACTATACTTTTTATCCCCATTGCATAAAGCTCAACTCAAATGATGTATAAAAGTAAACAGGAATAAAATGAAAAGACATAAAAGGTGTCATAGATTCGATTCTTGCGAGGCTGCAACAAGAAGCAAGCATCGGATCACTAGCCTTCTTACCAAATTCGATGAGATAAACATATCACAGTGATGATCATCACCGAATCCGTGTGTGTCTATATATATATATATATACATTACGACCCTGGAAAAACTAATAATTGCAGGTGCCTCTTACCTGTAAATGTGTCATTTGCTTATTTTAGCAACAAAGATATGTTGAATTAAACGAATTTAATAAAAAAATGAAATTCTTATCATCAAGTTTTACTGCGATATGAGGAGTTGGTTTTTAACATCTCTAAAAAATACAGTTAAGCTAAAAAGTACCTATCCAATACATGTTTTTCTACTGTTAGACTATGTTAAACACATATACACCTTAGCTAGATTGAGCAAAAAGACCCTGCAACTATGATTTTTTGGAACATGCTGCTAACAAGGGTCCCAAAGGCCTTTAAAAAAAAACAAGGGCGCCAAAGAAAATGAACGAGCCAGAGAGAGAGAGAGAGAGAGAGAGAGAGAGAGAGAGAGAGAGAGAGAGAGAGAGAGTTAAGGGTTAAGCTGCAAAGAAAATTCTACTCTTTCTTGTTAAAAAATTTCAACCAAACCATACAACGGCGAGGCTGTTATACACAAAAGGATGCGCGGCATTATTGTTAAGCAATGGAACATGCATTTGGGTTCTCATCACTGAACAAAGATGCAAATTGATTAGTGTCAATCCTATGGTTGTTAACTCCATCGTGAATTGGAGTTGGGCAATCTCCATGGTAGTAGTCCCTCTTGTACCACCACCTTGCATCTCGGCCGGGAGTCAGCCGGAAGAATCGGGATTCTGGCACATAAGCTGGCGACGCATAACTGCCGAGGGAATAGTATGATTCTTGCTGGAAATCAATTTCTTGTAGATAACTAGACGTCCCGGCATAATTTCCGGCATGCACTTCCACTACTTCTTTGGTCTCACTGATAGATGGTAGTGGCTGTGCCATGGCTGCAGACAATGCATGGGTAGATGGATAAATGAAGTGCTCATTTTGACTTGGAGGTGCTTCTTGAGCTTTGTCTTGTGGTGCCTCCACTTTTGGATTAGAGAGTTCTACATTTGGAACGGTGACTATCTTGATGCCAGTCTCACCAGCAGAAATTGCTGCATCACTTCTTGGTTCTTGGGCCTTCAGCCTCATAATCTTATCTGTTCCAATTTCAGAAACATGTGAGATAACAAGTAGAAACATAAATACTGAAAAGTACAAACTTTTTCAAACAATGAAAAACGATATCTTTTTGTTACCATGAGAACAGAAGCAGTTGAACAATTGCCTAAGCTGTGTTGTTAAGACATATGCATGGTGCACACAGATATTGTTAAGTTGGATGCCAAATTTGATTTGTTGAGGAAATGTTTACAGAAGAAAAAAGACTAGAAGGGTATCAAAATTTTGCAGGAAGAACCATCAAGAGGGAGTGACTAGAGAATTGAATTTTCTTTTTGACAGAAGCTAGAGATGGTTGAATCAAAATTCAGATAACCAGATGAGATGAATTACCATGAGTATTGTGGAGACTAAGCTTGAATTTCTCACAGGAGAGACAGCAACCCATGATGCACAATTTGGAGCAATTCTCACCCTCTTGTTGCCTTTAGTATTGGAAACTGAGTGAAGCGGTTAGGCTAAAGGACTTATATACCTCTCCCAACAGTAGAAACGAATAATGCCATTTTAAGAAGCGGCGGTATGTCCTCTAGAAGGATGTGAGAAAAGCATTATTATATAGGTGGAAATGCCCCTGGAACTAAAGTTTCTTATGTATAAAAAAAGTAAAAAAAGGAGGCTTCTGATTCTCGAATATAAGTTGGGATTTTTCACATTTCTTTTTGTGAGGGTGGACAAGGAAGTTACTTTCTTGACATGGATATGGAAGGTGCAATGATAAGAGGGAATTAACTGTTATAGAAAGTGGTTCAAGAGTTAGGCAGTCCACTACACCAAACTACTTTTTGATTCAAAGGCATAATTAGCAGAATAATGACCCAAAGTGAGCAGCACCTTCAGTTGATCTTAGCAAATCCAGTGAATATTGGGCTGGACCTAATCTTTAACTATTAGTCATTAAATTCCAAAATATGATAATCTCATTAATAACTAGTTAAAAACTTATTCATGATACATTGAAATCAAGTGTGTGTGTGTGCGTGCGCGAGTGTGTGCACTTTCGTGTGTAGTTGCATGGAATGAACCACTAGGCCTTGAAGCATTTGGCATTTAATTGTACATTTCAGGAAAAATTAAATCTTGTTATATTTAGGTTTCAACATATCTTTGTTGCTTCATATCAAAATAAAATTCCAGTCTAGTTTTTATGAAACAGACTACTGCTACTATTAGGCATAAAATTATAACAAGATAAGACTGGTACCCTAAAATTTGTTGGATGGTCTAAATTCATATACTGGTTCATCAAAAAAAAGAAAAAGAAAAAAGAAAAGAATTCCCCCCTCCACACACACACAGGGGTGTCAACGGGTGGGGCTTACCCGGACCTGACCCGTACCAAACCCTATAGGGTCTGGGTATGGTGATAAATAATATGACCCGATTAAGACCCGGATCCGGACCCGAAGGTCTGATTAATACATGGAGCCAGGTATAGTTTGTGAAATTTAATACCAGACCCGGGCCCAACCCGTCCGATTAAGATCTGCACATTTTAAATGTAAAAATGATAAAAAATAGTATTTTACCAGGTATGGCCCGCGTCTGAGTCATGTAGTTCCTATCGGGTCCGGGTATGGTTTCTCTTATGGTGGGTCCGATTAGACCTAGATACAGACCCGATACCATACCCGAAAATGAGGGCCAGGTTTGGTTCCACCTGAACCAAACCCCACCCGTTGACTCCCCAAAACACACACACACACACACACACACACACACACACACACACACACACACACACATATATATATATATATATATATATATATATATATATTATTTTACACTTGATAGTAACAAGTTAACATCCGCTTCCTTCTCAAAGACATTTCAGGATATGCATGGATGTCTTATAAATCTCTTAGATTATTTGAACGACACCACTTTATTTGAAAATTTATTAAAAAATACTCAAGCTGAAATTTCGTTCCAATCTACACCTGTGAACATAGAGTAAACCCCTATGAAGTGTTTCACAATTTTTATATTTAACGGCACTTAAATATACTTTTATATTTTAATCACACTTAAATATACGTTTCAGTGTTTTTTTTGAATATCATGTACGTTTCAGTCTTAGTTCCATCTAATGTTACATTAATGAAATAAAAAAGTTGAATGCGTAGTTCATTAGTTTGGTTGCTTTCAATTCATAAACGTTGTCTAGGAATCATGATTAGTTGTGACCAATCAATCAAGGATGTTGAAGATTCAACATCAACAACATCTATCCATTAGGATTAACTATGGTTCTATTCCAACACGATATCAGAGGATGCATGTCCTTCAACATTGGACTCTTGAGCTTTTCCACATGCTCTCAGGGCCTGTTTGGAATCTGTAGCTGGGATGGGCGTTTATGGAGTTTATGCATTTAAAGAAGTGGCAGTACAAAAGAGAAAGAGCCTCGCTTCCCATCCCAAATGCATAAACGCCCATCCCGGTGCCGAGATTCCAAACAGGACCACACCAAAGTAGTTTGATCAAGATTTTCACTACAAGAAAAATGCGTATTAGCGATAGACTCTATTCGTCGCTAATCCGTCGCAACATCCGTCACTAACGTGTTTAGCGACGGATTAGCGATGGTTTAGCGGCGGATAGTGTCCATCGCATAACCCCCGTCACTAAACTGTGACAGAATTTATTTGTCGCCAATCCGTCGCTAAGTAACGATGAATTAGCGGCGAATCATGTCCGTCGCTAAATAGAGACTGATTTGGTTATGCTACGAAATTTAATCTGTCGCTAATCTTTAACAAGGGATACATATCCGTCGCTAATGTCTATCGTCAATTTGGCGACGGCCATTAGCGACAACTTAAATCCCGTCGGAAATCATTGACTGATTTAAATTGGCGACAGATTAGCGATGGATAATATCTGTCGCTAATTTTAAATTTTTTTTTTGAATTATTCTGAAACTTGAGAATTTTTTTTCGTTATAAAATTCAGATAACCTGCTTATAAAAGACAAAGTACACATAAAAAATACATATACAGGTGAAACAAATTTAACACAAAACAACTAAATATAATCCTTGCCAAGTTATAATTAGTTACAAGTATGTCAAACAAATTAAACAAATGAATCAAATCATCGTCAAGATTCTGGGCATCATCTTCTTTATTTTCTCGATCTGCCCCTCCCTCCATCAGCTCCTCTACGTTGATCATCTCCAATATCCTACAAAAGAACCAAAATGTTAGTATTTATAAACAAAATATAATGAAATAAATTATATGCAATACACCTAATCTAATGCAACAAAGTAAATGACTGAATGACACATAGACTAGCAATAAACTGAAGGACATTAACATAATTCAGATATGTGTTCTAAGACTGAAAAAAAAATTTATAGTGATTCAATCATGCAGATATGTGTTCTAAGGTTGTCAAAGAATGTCACAGTGATTTACGCATGCATATCTGGTTTATAAGGCTGTCAAATAAATGTGTTGTGTATCACAATCATGCATATATGTTACAAGGCAGTAAAAAAACTTTCATAGTTATGAAATCATGCTTATATGTGTTCTAATGTTGTAAAAAAACTTTCATAGTGATTCAATCATGCTTATATATTTTCTAAAGTAGTAAAAAAACTTTCATATTGATTCAATCATGCATAAATGTGTTCTAAGGAAAATTTTATAGTAATTCAATCATGCATATGTGTGTTCTAAGGCAGTAAAACAATTTCATAGTGATGAAAGCATGCTTGTATGTGTTTTAAGGTTGTCAAAAAACTTTCATAGTGATTCAATCATGCATATATGTGTTCTAAGGTTGTCAAAAAACTTTCATATTGATTCAATCATGCATATATGTGTTCTAAGGTTGTCAAACAACATTCATATTGATTCAATCATGCATATATGTGTTATAAGGCAGTAAAAAAATTTCATATATGCTAATATCATGCTCATATGCGTTATAAGGCAGTCAAAAAACTTTCATAGTGATTCAATCATGCTCATATGTGTTTTAAGGCAATCAAAAAACTTTATATGTGATTCAATCATGTGTATCATGTTCTAAAGCACTCAAAAAATTGTATAGTGATTCAATCATGCATATATGTGTTCTAAGGTTGTCAAAAAACTTTCATACTGATTCAATCATGCATATGTGTGTTATAAGGCACTAAGAAAATTTTATAGTGATGAAATCATACATATATGTGTTGTAAGGTTGTAAAAAAACTTTCATAGTGATTCAATCATGCACATATGTGTTATAAGGGTGTCATAAAAATTGTATAGTGAATCAATCATGCATATATATGTTATAAGGTGTCAAAAAAATTTATAGTGAGGCAATCATGCATATATGTATTCAATCATGCATATACTATCTTGAAATCTAACGACATGAAACAAATGACATGAATCTTTATACCTGACGGGCAACGAAGCTCATGTTGAATGCAGACAAAGTTCTCCTATCCTAAAAAAAGTTGCATAACTCATTACAGATAATGTTGGGAATGACTTCATTTAAAAAGTATTGCAGTTTGTTCTCAAGACGCTGACAGACGCCATCCCAAGACATAGTAGGGTCAATCGAACGTTGAGAGTTGATGCTGGCGGGAGAACTCTGAGAGCCATGGCTACAGGAGGCAACGACTGCTGTGGTGTTCATGTTACTCTCAAACCCGAACACACAACCCTTTTTGGGTTCACCGATTGCAGTCACCCATGCTGCAGGATCAAAAGGCGGATGCTGAGTGGAGTCATCACCATATCGTTGTACCATTTGCTGCTCGTATGACTCCTACAAAGTAATGATTAGAATATGACTTAATAATTAAGAATTACAATGTTTATGATAATGTAATTCATAGTAACTTGTATATTACAATGTTTATTAATATAATAAATACATACTGATATCGCTCTCGCCTTCTATGATACAAAATCTTCCATGCTCTTACGTTTATATGTTTCAACAAACACATCCTTGTAAGGCATAATGTCTCATTTTTCTGTTTCCTGCAATGTTAAATGATAAACAAATTGATTAATAAGTATGTAGAAATACTTACAAATTTGACAGTATATATATATATATATATATATATATATATATATATATATATATATATTAATGAATTACCATTTTCTTCTAGTGACTCTCAAAAGTCCTAGATTCATCTGTGTGTAGATGGACATCGAGCATCTTTGCTCAGTTTTGTGCAGCCTTTGTTGAGCGGTTTCGAAATTCATTGCTCGCCCATTTGTCGCATATGCCCTCCCAATAATCTCTTCTGATAGTAGAAGGCCCATGGCTCTTCCACTGCAATGGATCATCTATCCTACCAGTTGCTTTTTTTGTTGTGGTCTTTATATTGTGCAGCATGTCGACAAATCGATTGACAGCCACCTTCTGTCACACTACCCTCGCATCTTTCTCTTCGTTCGCAATCGCGAAGCGATGGAAAGTCTATAAATACTTTTAGAAAGTTAGCACACATGAGTATAACAAAAAATTAAATATGAAACACATTAGTTATGATAAACGATTGCATACCATGAATGAGGACATTAATCTGTCCAACACCTTCGTCGGGTACTCTTTCCATTGCGTGACCGGTCCTGAAAGATGTTGTAGTAGTGACTTCCTAATTTCTTATATTACTTCTTGCTGCTCGAACCTTGCACTGCACATGAATTGATACACATTAATAATGGATTGTCAATATACACTATTTATAAGATAAATATTAAACAAGTGACAATGAAATACTTATGGTCGACTATTAATATACACTATTTGAATGAGTCATCGTGTATCACACTGAGAAGACCTTACATCCGGCGTTGTCTCGTGATGTGTATGAGTAGCTCGTGTAGGTGGATCATGTATAGGTGAAACATCACCTACAGAACAATGAGTTATAAATTCACACAATAAACATTTAAACTAATCAAGTATATAATTATTTAAATGATATACCTATCGAAGCATTGCGTGAAGATAAAAGCTGAGTTTGCCTATCACTGAGCTCAGATCCTATAAAGACGATTAACAAGTAAAAATGTTTATATCAACATATAAGCAAAAACATAATGAATGCCAATATTTAGATATAACACACAGACATTTACCTAATGATGTCCTACGGCCTTCACTTGGTCCTCGACCACTATGACCTCCACAAACCATATTCTAACAAATAAAAATGTTATTTAGATCAGTTACATGATATGCAATTTAATAGATACATATTCAAATCGAAAATAACTTCATGCAAGCATGGATACAATCACATCAAACGTGACAATACATTCAAATCATTCATAGCATATAAATGTCAAACATGTACCTGCAGCAAACACACTCCAATATTCTACTAACTACTACCTCATCAAACATGGCAATATATTCAAATCCTTCATAGCACTCAAACATGTATTTCACTAGATCAAATATGCTTCATCATCACTTGTTTCACTTTCATATTCTTCTTCTTCCTCCTCCTCCTCTTCGTCTTCTTCTACATTGGGTGCCCATCTACTTGGTATATTATTTGGATCATATTCTTCCATACATGTGCCATCGGATAATGGAGATATGATATGCAGACCCTGTGTGACATCGTGACCATAAGAAAAGTCATATATATCATCTGATTGATAGTAATCACTCTCTTCAATTAACTTGTCTTACTGTAACTAATCATACTCGGGGTATAGTTTAGACTTCACCTTACAAACTGCCCACCATTCATTTCTATTTGACTTCCTTGTACTCGGATATGAAGTATAGTAAACTTGTTAAGCTTGCGAGGCTAATATGAATGGTTCATATGTTTCAAACCTTGATTTATGATTCACCTCCACAATGTCTGAGGCTTTGTCGACTCTTGTTGCTGTGGGATCAAAACAATGACACTTGAATAAAGTTACACTATTATTTGTGCCTAAGTAAGTCAACTCCAGTATTTCATCTAGAACATCATAGTAGTCATGTTCATTTTCACCGTAGCTGCTACCCTTGACGCACACGCCACTATTCATTGTTGGCTTGTTGACACCATAGTCTTTTTTATGGAATCGATAACCATTTACGATGTACCCGTTGTAACATTGCACAACTTTGGTCGGACCACTTTGTAAATCACATATTTCTTGATCTTTAACATCACCATGGTGGATCTACAAGCATAAACAATGACTGTGATCACGACCAATTAAGTAACTTATTGTTGTTTACACAGAAAAAATATATGTCATTGTCCTTACCAACTCTTTCAACCATGCCACAAACTCATTTTCATGCTCTTTTTGTACTTCTACATCAGTGAGATATAGAAGTTTTCTTCGCAACTTCAGATCAAATCGTCTGCACTTAACAAATACTTATATTACCGAACCATGTATGCACATATAGAACTTAGTGTTACATATTAAGTATATTTACTCGATGTATGAGTCGATTGCTGAGCAATTAAAAAGGATATAGATTTGTGCTGCATTTTGCTCTCGATCTTCCAAGAGTCTTGACCGGCAAATGCCAAATGCATGCCTAAGTGGTTAAAATATCGATAATTTTTCAGCTACAGTAAATTGTTCTCCATCATCATTATGAGGTGGGCATGTGTAACATGTTGAAATATGGGGTTCAAAGTATATAGATGAGAAATTTGAAATCTCTTCTAAAGTGTACGCCTCATAATTAGAGCTCTCTACTCTTGCTTTATTCTAAACCTTTTTTTTTGAGGTCAAACATGCATCTGTCAACAATATACATCTCAGATTATAATAAATTTCTCAATAGCATTGAAGAGAAAAATATAAAAAAATATATACCTTTCAAATGGGTACATCCACCGATATAGCACAGGACTACCAACCCTTAGTTCATATGACAAATGTATGATCACATGTTCTATAACATCAAAAAATGCTGGCGAAAAAAGCTTCTCTAGCTGACAAATAATAGTGACGACAGAATCCTCAAGATTCTTTACCTCAGATACTACGACTTCTTATGCTTATAATGTTCTAAAAAATCTACTCAACTCGGATAATACCCTCTGTATAGGTTTGTCTAACATATCATGGAATGCTAGGGGTATCAACTGTCGTATAATGATATGACAACCATGGCTCTTTAACCCATATAATTGTTCCTCGTCTATCTTTACAACCCGAGCAATGTTAGAAACGTATCCATCTGAAAATCTCAATTATCTCAACCATTGACATACCTGCTTTACTTGATCTGGTCCAAACACGTACCTTGCCTTTGTTTTCAGTACTTTGCCATTGTACTCTTTGAGTTCCAATTCTGGTCTTGTACTCTTTGAGTTCTAATTCTGATTTTTTACATATTACTTTTAAATCCATACGGGCCTTCGGATTATCCTTCGTTTTTCCTTTCACATTCATTACCGTATTGAACACATTATCAAATACATTTTTATCCACATTCATCACATCCAAATTATGTCATATCAATAAGGTCAACCAATATGGTAGTTCTCAAAATATAGATTTTTTGTCCAATTATGATCCTTCCCAAATCCAAGGAAGGGTGTTGGGCTACGGGCATTTGTCAGTCCACATGAAAAGTATCACAATCTTCTTAAAATCTCTATGCCAGACAACCTTGTGGGTGAACCTTCCATTTCAATTGTGCCTGCTCGAAACACATCCCTTTGTCGTCGAAATGGATGGTCGCTGGGTAAAAATTGACGGTGATAATCGAACTAGCATGGCTTCCTTCCACGCGTCAATCTAAAAGATTTTGTATCCTCCATGCAGTACGAACATGCCAACCTCTCATGTGTGCTCCAACCAGATAACATACCATATGTAGGGAAGTCACTAATTGTTCATAGAACAACAACCTTCATATTGAAGTTTCATTTTTTGTGGATATCGTACATTTAAACACCGTCATCCCACAATATTTTCAGTTCATCAATCAATGACCTTAAATATACATCAAGATGTTGGCCTGGAGAAGTCGAACCAGGGATCAATAAAGACAAGAAAAGATTTTGATGCTTTATACACAAGCTTGAAGGAAGGCTATATGGGGTGACAAATACCATCCAACACGAGTATGGAGTTGATCTACCCCCAAATGGATTAAATCCATCTATACATAAACCTAGCCTAAAATTTCTCACTTTCATTACGAAGTTTTGATGAGTACGATCAAAGTGCCTTGAAGCTTCCGCGTCAACAGGATGTGTGATCTTATCTTCATCATGTCGAACTTTATTTGCATGTCATATCATTTATTTAGATGTTCTCGAAGACATATACAGTCGTTGCAATCTAGGGATGAGAGAGAAGTAGTAGAGTGACTTGCATAACACTTTTTTTTTACCTTGTGCTACCGTTTCTTCTTGTCTTTGGCTTGAACCAAGGATGTCCACATGATGGATATGATCTGTTATTTTCTTGATCTTTAAAATACAATATGCAGTGATTTGGATAAACATCTATCTTTTGATACTCCATACCTAGAGCGTTGACCATAACCTTCACACGGTAGAGATTTTCTGACAATTTCTCATTTTTGGGCAACATACTCTTCATAATACAACACAAATGGTCAAAACATGGTTGACTCAAATTATACTTTGACTTTAAATTCAGTAGTTGAAGAACTGCAAACAAAATAGTGTGACTCTCTCAACCATTCCACAGTGGCTCATCAATAACTCTAAGTAAGTCATAAAATCTACTAGCTGCATCATTTGTTGCTTCTTCCTTTATCGTAGTTGGTGCATCACTATGTCCCATAGCAGAACTCATTTTTGGTCCTGCGGCATAAAATATCAAATCTACATATAGATTATCGTGCAACACATCCACCCGTGCGTCAAAATTTTTCTAAAATTCTTCACCATGAAGCGTCCAATTCTGATAACCACTAACAAAACCCTTCCTGTATAGGTGATGTCTAACGCCATGAGGTTTTACAAATGATTATTCTTACACATTATGCAGGAGCATCTGATCTGACTGATGGGATCCACTATACTGACACTTGCCATTGCGAATTTAATAAAACTGTCAACACTATCCATATATTCATGCGATACCTCATTATCAACTATCCTACGGTATATCCATTCATGGTTTGCAGTCATTTTGTCCTATAATATTACAGATATTATCATCACCAGTTAAAAGAGAATCTTAATAATGTTATGATGAAAAAAATATCTAATTTATCTATTAATTCTTGTTTGGTGATTGTTTGTGAGCAATTTTTTGTTTCAATTAATGCATAAATTTTCTTCCCCTCTATACCACAAATATACTTAACATAAAATGCAATTTCATGAACTATTATGCATGCATTTACAAACTCAATATTTTTGTGTGTAACACCATCCATCATATTTATACACATCACGAGGATATTTAGAAATATGAAATCACATTTCATAAAATGATACATTCATTTGAAACATGTTTTCATGATACAATTTCACATGGAAGGCATAATCAAATAGAAAATAACTTCATGCAAGCATGAATACAGACACATCAAACATTGCAATACATTCAAATAATTCATATCAAAATAATGTCAAACATATACCTACAACAAACACACTTCAATATCTCGCTAACTACTACCATGCCTAACATGAAATCCGTACTCTAAAAATAAGAACACTTTTATTTTCATACATTAGCATGATCTCCAAACTCCATCAAAGCAGTCCTAGATATCCACAACTAAATGAGTGTGTGAACTAGAAAAGTGTTGCATCCAAGAAATTAAATAACATGTGATGCACTTGCATCACTTACTCACCACATGTATTTACCCGATTTGAATTGCTTTTGCCTTTTTATTTTTTTTATTTCTTTTTGCATTGCATTTTTAGCCACATACGATGCTTAGCACTAAGCATCACACAATTAGCTCAGCAACGTACATGCAAAGCACAAATATACAAAACAATATAAAGAGGAGGCTCGAACCCTCCTTGGCGAAAAAGAAAACGGGCAGGGGTCAGAGTCCCTCCCTTGCATCTCGTAAGACAGGGAGGAGGCTCGGCCCCTCCCTGGCAAAAAAAAAAGAGAGGGGGCTTGGCCACTCCCTCTCATTCCGTAAAACAGGGAGACAGGGAGGGGACACAACCCCTCCCTGGCAAAAAAAAATAACAGGGAGGGGCTCAGCCCCTCTCTGGTGAAAAAAAAACATGTGAGGGGGCCGAGCCACTCCCTCATATCCCGTAAGACAGGGAGACAATGAGGGGGGCTCGGCCCCTCCCTGGCAAAAAAAAAAACCTACGAACGCTGACCGACAAGCGATAGGAAGGGAAAAAAAGAAGGGGAGGAGGGTTAATACCTGCAAACGCCGATCGATGGCTGGCGATGTCGTCGGTGGTTAGCATAGAGAACACGGGGGAGAAGGAGCAGAGCGGTGACTCTGGCGGATGTCGATGGACACAGAGAGGGGAGCGACGATGGTGAGGATGCCAACGAATGAGGTCGGAGAGAGATGGTGTCAGGGAGGGGGTGGCTCACCAGAGCTCCGGTGCGGGTCGCTGGTTGTCGCAGGGGAAGCGAGAGGAGACACAAAGAGGGGGGGTTCTCGAGGTCATCAGGGTGTCTGCCAGACACAGGGAGGAGTAGGTGGCCGGGGCGGTTGCCGGAGAGAGGTAGGTGGCCGGGGTGAGCAACACGGGTGAGAGAGAGAGAGAGCGAGTAGAGTTAATTTTGTGTCCTAGATGGGCGTTTTAAATAAAAAATTAGCGACAAAACAATTTTGTTGCCAACACCGACGCTACTTAGCGACAGATTTGAGACAAAAACATTCTGTCGTAAACACCATCACAACTTAGCCACAGAATAGCGATGGCTTTTTTTCCGTCGCTAAGTTTTGACATAGTTTGCGATGGATGTAAGTCCATCGCAAATTTGTCGCTACTTAGTGACGGATTTGGCGACGGAATTGTTCTGTTGTAAATCCCGCAACTAAATCAATCTTTAGGAACGACTCATTGTCTCTCACTAATCCGTCACAAAATTGCGACATATAATTTCCGTCACCAATTTCTGTCGCTAATTGATGTTTTTCTTGTAGAGTTTACCTTGGGACCACCAAATGCATAAGCGGCTGTTCCACCACCAAGATTCCAAACAGGCTCTTAACTTCTTTGAATCCTCTAGATTTTAGTTTTCCTATAGCAAGGAGAAACCACCATTATGGATCAGATGTCCTATTATGGGCCGAGAGGTGCCACATTGACTGTAGCCTATTTCTGTGTCCCTGCTGTAATTAAAACTTTTCTAGCACTCCCCTGCCCACCAAGTTTAATTTCTCATTAGCTTTGACCTTGTGGCAAGGGAATCACACTGGCTATCAAATTTTAGATGTCCTTCCACTTGAACGCCTTAAGCCGACCCACCCAGCCATGTGTTCAAAACCATTGTAGGTTCGCGTCCTCTAGATTATTCATGCATTTCTTAGTTACAACAAAGAATATTGGGATATCCTGACAAATATATATATATATATATATATATATATATATATATATATATATATATATATATATATATATATATATATATATATATATATATATATGTGATTTTTTTTTCTTTCAAAAAAAAATTGGGATATTCTGCATTTTTTAGAATGCTCGAGGAAAAGCATGTATAATTTTCATTTAAAATTTCTAGGTTCATGTGTCCGAGAGAGTTTACTTTCAGACTTCTTTAAAGGAACGTGCTTTCTTTGAATTGGAATTCGGTAACTTTATTCCTTCCCATCTTGAGGCCAATTTATTCTTTTGAATATCTTTCTTTTCTACATATCCAAGGGAAGAAAGTGTCCATGGCCACCAATGCATCAACTCTTAGGTAGCACTTTTGAATCGATAACAGTAGAAGATAAACTAAACTGAGTTGATTCTTTCATGGCACTTGTCCTTGAAATAATTGATGGAGAATCAAGAATAAAGCATTTGATGTGGTTCCACTAAGAACATGGCCCATGGCATGCAGGGTTTGGTGCTTCTTTATGGATCAACCATGATAACTTTTGATTGAAGTGTGCTTGCCAAATGTCAAAACGTATGATGTCAAAAGTGATACTCATTATATAGTTCATTGTTTATTTCTTGATTGACTCATTTTTCTGTACTTCAAAAAGAAAAAAAAGATCACGAGTAATTCTGCCAAAGGTTCTTTAAATTTCGTATGATCTGAATCAAGTTATCTGTGATCTCCACACTTGAAAAGCATGATGGCAAAACTGATCTATGGCTGCTGATTATCTATTGCATTAGTGAGAGAGGGATCACTGAAGAACCCCACGTTCCGTAGGAAGATCTTTTTTTTTTTGTCTTCTGATTTTGGGATGAACCAAGTAATAGAGGCAAACAAGGGGCAAACCATTTCAGTGATGAGCATATTCTAATTCATTAGGCAAGCATTCTTAGCCTGTGTCATAGGGATATGTCATTTTGGCTACGTATCCCTGATGACATTATGGGACACGATGACATGTATAGATATTATTTAATTATTTTGATAAATTTTGATACTTATAATAATATTTTAAAAAAGATGATTTTTTAAACATTAAATTATCAAAAAACAACTTGTTATTGTTTAAAAAATAAAAAAGGTGAGGAAGAAGAATCCAACTCAGGTTCTCCGTGTTGCCATCCACAGTCTGCTCAAATTCCCATGGCTTCATACAGTCATGGTATCTGCTGTTGAGACTTCTAGGCCAAAGTATGTACCAGGTGCATCAAATGCAACCCTCTATGTTCTTCTCTGTCCCCAACTCAATGGTTGGATTATCACATGACTTGCTCACTGAGACAAACAGTACATGGTTCTGCAGAATTGGATTGAGTTGCAGAGAAATCCGTGATGGGAGGTGCTTTTCGTTGACGCCGACCCCTCTCTCAGCCATCAGATAGTCCAAAACCAATGGGAGTAGATCACATCTCACATTGTCAATGGCAACAACTACTTAAATCCAGTTTTCATTCCTATAGCTGAGACTGTAACTCAGCTGGAAAATTACTTCTAGGTTCTGGTGCTTCAGAGAGAAAAAGAGGCGATCGTTGTCAATGTTTCGATTCGACGAGCTCTCGAGTTTTGTTGAAACAATTTGACTATAGAATTCGATCTTCCATAGCCCGGCTGATGAGATCGAGTATGAAAATGGTTGGTTTGGTGAGTGTGGATCGTCTCCTTTGAGGACTCGGCGAACCGGGTTAAGATGCATCGAAGTCTGGTCCGAGACAGTGGTGTTGGTTAAGGCTAGGTGGATGGATCTCATCCATTGCTCTTCTAGATTTGAGCCCATGAGTTGAAGAAGCTTGACTGATTCTTTGGATTGTTTTGAGTTGGTCAAGTGATTTTGAACTGTTTGGATTCCGGAGGATCTGATCTCAGTAGGAGCTTCATAGACACAAACACAAAGGAGAGAAGCAAAAGCAAGATTAAAGATTTGAGGGAACTTTTGTTCATGGGTGGCACTGAGATATGAAGGAAGAACAAGGGTAGAGTTCCTCTTGGGCCCATACTGTAGTACTTGTTTGATGAAACTGAATAAGAGCTTTCTTGTAGTGTCTGTGGATATGGTATCGAGCCTGATTGAGTTTGAGCTCCAAAGATAGACAGGGTAGTGAAAGTCAGCCAGCAAAGAGAAGACTACATATCAGTCTGAGTTGGGGTGCCTCTTGATGGAGAATTGAAGTGAGATTTGGTTTGATTTGAAAGAGCAGAGATTGATGGACTGGAAATCTGTCCTCCATTGGGTAGTTGAAGGCAGGCTACTAATCCATGCCCAAATATCAAAGAGGCAACAAGAGGCATCCATCAAAAGCAGCAGAGAAGAGTATTGGGTTTCTATGCTAGATTGTGAGGCAAAGATGGTGTTATTTATAATCTTTATTTTGATGGTGTTTGAGAGATTAAGAGACAATCATCAAGTGTGTGAAAGAAACGCAATAGATGTGAAATGATTCCATTCTAGCTAAAGTGGCTAAGAGAGAGGAGAAAATAAAATGGGGGTAACTTTACTGGGGATTATTGTTACAGTCAGAGAAAGTAAAAAATCTCGAGCTGGGAGAACATATTCAATTCTCTTTTGCATCTGATAAGAGTACCTATCTTAGTATCCAATGTTTCAAAAAAATTCAAAACATAATGAAAACATAAAGGTAAAAAAATCAACAATATAAAAGCAAAAAGTGCTAATTAATATCACGTTAATGTCACAAAAAATTCATGATAATTTCAAAGTAAAGGGCATTATAAGAATTTCTTGATTCACTCGATTGCATGGTTCTGAAAATGTCATGATAAATTTTGTTATGTTTTTGAAATATTGCCACTATGCTTGTGACCAATTGCATATGCAAATGCAACATTTTTTTTTTGTGCACAGTCCAAAAGAGAAACCCTCCCATCAGCCACCGCACATTGGCCCCTTGCTCACCGGGAAGTAGTCCCAGCTTAGACTTTGCAGCAAGGGATGCCACCTGTGGGTTGCAAACTTGTGACATCTCGTTAACTTGATGATATTCACAAGTCACTCGTATCAGATGAACAGAGACCTTGTAAAAGAACACGATGATGAGGAAAAAAACGAGCACACACACTAGAGGACACAGATTTTAACGTGGTTCTGTTATGACTTAACCTACATCTACGGTTTTCTGACTTATCTTTTTAACGATTTTCCTAAGAGAGTGGTTCTATTATATGAATTTCATTTACATCTTGAGTGGGTCTCTGGCCCATGACTTTCTCCTTAAGTTTAGGAGAGTTTGTTGCATCATTAGGAATGTAGGATTTACATGGAGATTTTCAGATTATCGACATCCTATTTGGGCTCACATTTGTGAGAATCCTTCTCTAATAGGAATCTTCCATTTTGGAGTTGACTTTTGTGGGATTCTCATTAAAGCTTTCCTTCTTGACATCAATCACAGTGGAGCTCACATTTGGTTCCATGTTTTCTGCCTTAACATGCCCTGCAAGCTTAACGGTTATCTGAGCAAGATGAATCTGGAAGAGCTAAGAGGCTTAGTCATGATATCAGCAAGTTGATATGTGGGGGAGATGTATCAAATTTTTAGATTGGGTTTCGCTACATGGTCTCAAATAAAGTGAAAATCAATCTCAATGTGTTTGCTTCTATTATGAAACACATAATTGACTGCCACATATGTGGCTTTAATATTATCACACTAGAGCGTGAGAGTGTTTGGGGGAACAACTTTGAGTTCAGAAAGCAATTGCTTGAGCCAATGTAACTTCGCAGTGGGAAACACTAATGCCCTGTATTCAGCCTCAGTGCTGGGGGAAGATATTGCTTGCGAGCACTCTAGGAAATGAGAGAGTTACCTAGGAACACCACATAGCCACCAATTGATTTATGATCATACACAGTGCCGACCCAATTGGCATCCAAATAAGCTGAAAGATGAAGATGAGATTCACGATGGAATACGAGCCCATAATTAAGTGTGGATTTGACATAGCGAAGTATCCTTTTGACTGCACTCCAATGCACCATGGTGGGTTGATGCATGAATTGACAAACCTTATTCACTACAAAGGCTAAGTCTGATCCGGTAAGAGTCAGGTATTATAGAGCCCCAACAATCTATCAATATGTTGTGGGTGTTAGGTGCAAGAAGAGAGGGGAGAGGAAATTCCAAGAAGAAACGTGGGGTGTTCAGAACTGGTGACCCTTGGAAGAGTCACACTTCTTCAAAACTGGTAACTCTTTGCAAGGGTTATGTCTATTCAAAATGGGCAACTCTTCAAGAGTCATGTCCTTTCAAACAGATCTCTTCCACGTCTTTATAAACGTGGTTAGAGAGGTTCCAAGAGAACGGATGTACACTCTATCATCTCTCTCTCTCTCTTGATTTGCTAAAACTGTGAGGTCTGCAATTATAGTTCCTGAGGTTGTTTTCGATCCAGATCGTCGAGGCTATTGTATCCCGAGGGAAGGACGCCTGACCCTGTTTGTACTGTATGTGGGGGCAAATCTTCTCTAAGGGGAGTACTTTCGTACGCCTTAGCCTTTTACACAGTATTAACATGCTTCTCTTGTGTTTATTGTGTTCTGTGTATCTGCTTGTTCATATGCCATGCTATCTGGATTTTGGTGTTATGCGGAACCCAACATGCCTGCTCCCTGTTTATGTTTCGATCTGCTGAAAATCATGATGTGTATTCTATTGCATATTATGATTTATATCATATTTTATATCATGATTATGATTGTGAAACTGTGTGATCCAAAATTTCGATCCAACAGTCTTAGAGAAGATTCTAAGCATGTCGATCTATTCTGCTTTTGTACCAAAAGTGGACATGTCCGGGATGTCGGAAAAGTTTGTCAGTCAGAATTTCAAGCGTTGGCAGCAACGTATGAAAATCTGATTCACTACGATAGAGCTGCTGTCGGTTCTAGAACTCGACTGCCCTTCAGTTTCTGATACTGACCCTGACCCTGACCTTATAGTGGAAAGAAAAGGACAATAGATGTCATGGTTGCATACTGTTGGCTCTGTCCAACATGTTGTTCGATGTGTACTGTTCCTCGTCTACCACTGCTAAGGGCCTATGAGATCAACTTGACAAGAAGTACAATACCGAAGACCAAGGTCTTCAAAAATACTATGTTGCCAAGTTTCTGAAATATCAGATGGTAGAGGGCAAGTCGGTCACTGAGCAGGCACACGAGTTTCTGTTGCTGCTCCATAGTTTGGCTGAGGCTAAGATGAAACTTCCTGAGAAGTTTCAAGTTATGACCATCGTGGAGAAATTTCTTAAGTCTTGGGTAGACTTTGGTATGTTTCTCAAGTACCGTAGAGGGAAGATTTCCCTGGATGATCTTATGGTAGCCATTGCCATTAAAGAAGAGCATAAAAGCCAGAAACAGATCGTGATGCCAACTAAACAGCCTAAGGTGAACATGATGACCGGATCTTTTAAGGGCAAGGGACAAAAACCGAAATCTGCAATAAAAAGCCAGTTTAAACCTAAGGCTAAAATCCAGAAAAAGGTAAAGAGCAAACCGTGCTGGTACTGTGGGCAGGTTGGACACTGGGCTAAGGAATGTCCTTCCAAGAAGGCCAAAGCTCATGGGACCACAGATGAAATGCCTCAAGTCAACATGGTGATTGAGGTCGTTGGGACCAGTACTGGGTATGTTTCTGTTAATCCGCAAATCTATCACGTTTATGAGCCAACAGAGTAGTTGGTTGACACTGGGGCTAATGTGCACGTTTGTGCTCATAAGTCTATCTTTGTCTCATACCAGGATGCTGCAGGCAAATCTGTGACTATAGGCAATTCAACGACTGCAAAGGTGTTAGGGATTGGATGCGTGGATCTGAAGTTTTCTTCAGAATGAGTTCTGTTTTTACACAGAGTGCACCATGTGCCTGTAGTTAGAAGGAACATTCTAAGTGGTTCATGTCTTGTTAGAGAGTGTTATGAATTTAACTTTAAATGTAATAAAGTTGTTATTTTACATTCTGGAACCTTTATTGCCAAAGGGTATTTAGATGATGGTTTGTTTAAACTTCGTGTTGAACATGTTTGCAGTGATAAATTAGAAAATGATGTTTCTTTTGATTCATTGTCTAATGTTGCATATAATATAGAATCATCTAATTTGTGGCATAATAGATTAGGTCATGTGAATTTCAATTCTGTGAAACGCATGATGAACTTGAAAATGATTCCTGAGCATTCCATTGATAAAACTAAGAAATGTGAAATTTGTGTGCAAGAAAAACAATGTAGGAAACCATTCCATACAATTGTTAGAGATTCTGAAATATTAGATCTGGTGCACACAGATATCTGTGAGTTTAATGAAGTGTTAACCAGAAATCATAAAAAGTATTTTATCACTTTTATAGATGATGGCACTAAATACTGTTATGTGTATCTGCTAAAATCAAAAGCTGAAGCTTTTGATAAGTTTCTTATTTTTTAAGAATGAAGCAGAAAAATAAACTGATAGAAAACTTAAAAGATTGAGGTCTGATAGAGGGGGGAAATATACCTCTAATAAACTCGATGAATATTGCAAATTTGTTGGCATAGTTCATGAGTTTACTGCTTTATATTCTCCTTAATCTAATGAGATTGCAGAAAGGAAGAATAAAACCCTAACTGACATGATAAATACTCTACTTGAGAGTTCTGGATTACCTACCTATATGTGGGGGGACGCTCTGAATACGGCTTGTCATATTCTGAATAGAGTTTCTTTGAAGCATAAGGATAGTAGCCCTTTTGAACTCTGGAGAAATAAGAAATATAGCTTAAAATACCTTAAAGTGTGGGGGTGCCTTGCAAAGGTACTTGTCCCAGAGCACAAC
Organism: Nuphar pumila; assembly: GCF_984573655.1. Taxonomy (NCBI): domain Eukaryota; kingdom Viridiplantae; phylum Streptophyta; class Magnoliopsida; order Nymphaeales; family Nymphaeaceae; genus Nuphar; species Nuphar pumila. Next base: position 20,228,529 of record NC_143254.1, on the reverse strand, counting down.
AGGAAGAAGCTGGGTCCTAAAACAATAGATGCTGTCTTTTTGGGTTATGTAGAGAACAATTATGCCTATAAATTCTTAGTAATTAAGTATGAGATATCTGACATAGATGTAAACTCTATTGTTGAGCTTCGAGAAGCTACATTCTTTGATGATGTATTTCCCATGAAAGTTGGTGTACCTCAGAATCTATCTTCTTTAGATATACCTTTGACTTCTTATTCCATTCATGAACATGTGGAAAGGATGACAGATGTGGGGGTAGAACCATCTTGTTCTTATCCTAAATCCATTGAATCTGAGGAAGTGACTAAATCTAGAAGGAGCAAGAGACCACAGATTACCAAGAATTTGGGAAGTGATTTTATCACTTACCTTATCGAGGATGATCCTCCCACTTTCCGAAATGCAATGGCTTCACCTGAAGCAAGGCATTGAAAAGACACCATCAAGAGTGAAATGGACTCCATTGTCTCTAATGGCACTTGGGAACTGATTGACCTCCCTTGTGGTAGTTCCACAATTGGGTGCAAATGGATCTTTAAGAAGAAGTTGAAACCAGATGGATCCATTGACAAGTACAAGGCGAGACTGGTTGTCAAGGAGTTCAAACAAAAGGAGGGAATAAATTATTTTGATACCTATTTTCCGATTACCCGGATGACCACTATTAAAGTGCTTATCGCACTGGCTTCCATTTATGATCTCTCAGTCCATCAAATGGATGTGAAGACTGCCTTTTTGCATGATGATCTTGAAGAAGAGATCTATATGGATCAACCTGAAGGTTATGTGACTTCTGGTAATGAAAATAAAGTTTGTAGACTTGTCAAGTCATTATATGGACTAAAACAAGCTCCTAAACAATGGCATGAGAAGTTTGATAATGTTATTTTATCATTTGGCTTTGTTGTCAATAAATCTGATAAGTGTGTCTATTGCAAAGTTAAAAGTGATGGTTGTATTATTTTATGCCTGTATGTAGATGATATTCTATTGTTTGGTTCCAATATGGGAATTGTGAATGAGACAAAGTCGTTTCTTAGTAGTAAGTTTGATATGAAAGATATGGGTGTTGCAAATGTGATCTTAGGCTTAAAGTTGACTCGTTCAGCTGAGGGGATAGCCATTTCTCAATCTCATTTTATTGAGAAAGTACCTGAGAAATTTGGCTATAACCAAGGGAGATCTGTAGCAACTCCATATGACCCTTATATCCCTCTTCATAAGAATACGACTGGTGTTCCTGTGTCTCAATTGAGGTATTCTCAGATTATTGGAAGTTTTATGTATCTTGCAAATTGCACGAGACCGAATATTTCGTTCTCCGTGACAAAATTAAGTAGATACACAAGTTGTCCAAATCACACTCATTGGAAGGCATTGGACAGGGTACTTAGATACCTGAAGTGAACCATTTTCATGAGTTTGCATTACAAGAGATTCTTTGCAGTCCTTGAGGGATATAGTGATGCGAGCTGGATAGCCATGAACTCTGAGAGTTATGGTGTGACAGAATATGTATTTACCTTGGGTGGCGGCGCAGTCGTCTGAAGATCAGTGAAGCAGACCATCTTGTCTCGGTCTACTTTTGAGGCTAAACTCTGTGCTTTAGATGTCACAAGATTGAAAGCTGAATGGTTAAAGGGACTTCTTGAGGAACTTCCTTTAATGAGCAAACCAATTCCTGCAATATCTGTGCATTGTGACAATATAGCCACAATTGCAAAAATTAAAAGCATAAAATATAACCAAAAGCAGAGGAGACACATCCAAATCAGAATAAAGTCTGTAAGGAAACTGGTGTCTCAGTTAGTGGTTGCTGTGGACTATGTTGGATCCAAAGAGAACACAACTAATCCATTAACGAAAGGACTAGATAAGTCTTTAGTCCTAAAATCCAGAGAGAGGATGAGACTGAAACCCATCAGTAGTTCATCTGCAGTAGCAACCTAACCTATCTGAGTGGAGATCCCACAAAGTATGTTCAATGTGGTAATAACAAGCTGTAAGGTGAATTGGATAGCACCTTATTTATGAGATACTATGTATCTGTTTCTGTTCCCCTGATTACTCTGAAAAAGTGATGTAGCTGCTAGTTAAGGAAGAGTTAAAACTCGGAATGGGTTCAAAGCCTTCTAGGCGAGATGTTAGCAGTGCATCTCTGGAGAAGCCCACCTATGTGAGTGTGATTGTGTGGCCGCAGTATAAGGAATTGAGTTATTCCTAAAGTCACTCATGAAACAGGATTCGAGCTCATGGCCTTAACGCGTCGCCCCTAAAGATTACAACCAGAACCTTTATCATGTTGTTGCTAATGGACACTCCTACACCAAAGGTTCAAGTTCAAGACTTCAGTTCACTTCGTTCCTGTGGGGGTAAAGTTAGTCAACTAAGGTAGTGGTTCAAACTAGAAGGTACCATTACTGAAAGCATGATATGTCTTGCTGCAGATTTTCTCATCTTGCATCTTGGTTTCCTCCTGTTTCATTCTTTAAATTTGTGGGGGAATGTTAGGTGCAAGAAGAGAGGGGAGAGGAAATTCCAAGAAGAAACGTGGGGTGTTTTTCCTTTTTTGGAAAAAAGTAGTTTTGATGACGTGGAATAGTCCCACATTGATCGTGTTTGAGTTTGTTGTGGGATTTATAATCCACATGTAAACTCTTATACTTGTTCCTGAGAACAAGAGGGTGGGATGACTACCACACACACACACACACGCACGCGCGCCCACCCACCGTGCCTTGCCGTGCCATGTCGTGTCGTGCCGAGTCGAGTCGAGCCGAGCTGAGCCGGGCCAGGCTCGGGCTTGGGTTCGGATAATTGGCCCTTTAAGGCCATATCCAATCAAGACCAATGTATCTTTTTGCCCCGATTTTCTGTTTTTCCTTGGATTATATAAAGGGAAATAGTCATGCCTTTTGGAACTGGTGACCCTTGGCAGAGTCACACCCGTTCAGAACTGGTGACCCTTGGAAGAGTCACACTTGTTCAAAACTGGTAACTCTTTGCAAGGGTCATGTCTATTCAAAATGGAAAACTCTTCAAGAGTCATGTCCTTTCAAACAAATCTCTTCCACATCTTTATAAATGTGGTTAGAGAGGTTCCAAGGGGACGGATGTACACTCTATCATCTCTCTCTCTCTCTCTCTCTTGCTTTGCTAAAACTGTGAGGTCTGCGGTTGGTTTCTGAGGTTGTTTTCGAAGGTTGATCTACCATCGGCGTGCACCGATCCAGATCATCGAGGCTATTGTATCCTGGGGGAAGGACGTCAGACTCTGTTTGTACTGTATGTGGAGGCAAATCTTCTCTAAGGGGAGTACTTTCGTACGCCTTAGCCTTTTACACAGTATTAACATGCTTCTTTTGTGTTTATTGTGTTCTGTGTATCTGCTTGTTCATATGCCATGCTATCTGGATTTTGGTGTTATGCGGAACCCGACATGCCTGCTCCCTGTTTATGTTTCGATCTGCTGAAAATCATGATGTGTATTCTGTTGCATATTATGATTTATATCATGTTTTATATCATGATTATGATTGTGAAACTGTGTGATCCGAAATTTTGATCCAACAGTGGGATCTAGATACAGATCACTGACATGAAGAAATAATCTAAAACTGGAGGAAAGCGGTGTGGATATCGGTTTGGCACTATCCATGCTTGCACGTTGGAGAAGATCGACAGAGTACTTTAGCTAAAAGAGAATAAACCCACCATTGACTGTAAGAGCTCCAATGCCCAAGAAGTAATTTAGAGGCACAAGATCTTTAAGAGCAAATTCCCCATTCATCACTAGAATGAGAGTGTTAATAGAATTATGAGAGTTGCTAGTCACAAAAATATCATCGACATAGATAAGGATATAAGCAGTGACAAAATCATGCTAATGAATGAACAAAGAAGTATCTTTCCGAGATTCAACAAATCCAATTTCTTAAAGAAATATGTTTAACCGATGAAACCAAGCTTGCAAGGCTTGTTTGAGACGATAGAGAGCTTTATGAAGTTTGCATACATTACAAATCATGAAAGTTTGGTCATATAAACTTCTTCAGTGAGACACCCATAAAGGAAAGCATTATAGACATTGAGTTGCCTAATATTCAATCTAAAATGAGCAACAATTGCAAAAACAATTCTGACGTTAGTGGGCTTGATCACCAGACTAAAAGTTTCAAAGTAATCTACACCAACCTCCTGAGTATAGTCTTTGGATACTATATGAGCTTTATACCGCTCAAGAGATCCATCTGGTAGATACTTGATCTTAAAAATCTATTTACAACCAACAACATTTTGAGAAGGAAAAGGGGGCACAAGAGACCAAATATCATTTTGAATGAGAACATTAAACTTATTGAGCATAGCATGATGCCATTGAAGGTCTTTATCATCTTGGGTAAAACAAAACAATTTTTTGTTATTCTGAAGCTCAGTAAAGAAGGCATAAGGAATAGGGTAATGGGTGATGGAGAAAACTTTTAGTTTGAGAGAACCTATTTGAGATCTAGTGATCATTGGATGAGATCGAGACAAGGGGATAAGGATAGTTTTTGGGTTTGGTGCGGGTACCATGGGCAGTGCAGAAGGTGGATCCAAATAGGCCGGGTCAGGTGGTGGTGACAAGGCATCAGCCCCATTAGAGAGAGTCATCTAAAATGACTGGTGGTGAAGGAGAGGGTGGACCTGTTGAGTGAGGGCCAAGTGGAGAGGCAGGTAGGCCCAGTGCAAGATGGTGTTAGGAGGTGGTAAGACCAAGGAGGTTGGTAGATGAGAAGCAGACGGTGGGGAAGGATGTTCTTTAAAAGAAAATACACTCTCATAAAAAATAATGTTCTTTAAAAGAAAATACACTCTCATAAAAAATAACATTGTGAGCCACCCATGTTTTGCCACTACGTTGGTCAAGACACACATACCCTTTATGGTGGCTACTATATCCAAGAAAAACACAACGAGTGCTGCAAAATTCAAGTTTATAGTGGGTATATGGATGCAAACACGGATAACAGGCACACCCAAATAATCTTAAAAAAATATAATCAGGTTCATGCTTGAATAGTAACGAATAGGGTGATTTCATGTTTCTAACAATAGATGGTAGCCTAATAATCAAGTATGTGGTTGAAATAAAGGCATAATCCCAAAACTGCATAGGGACTCTGGACTGGGCAAGAAGAGTAACACTTGTCTCAACTATGTACCGATGTTTGCATTCAACAGAACCATTTTGTTCATAAGTGCGGTGACATGATATATGATGATCAATACGACATGTCCCAAGATAGGTAGCAACCGATCAATATTCACCTCCCAGTCACTTTGAAGTGCTTTAATTGATCTACCAAATTGATTCTCAACCAATGTTTTAAAGGTGTGTAACACATCTAATACATCAAAAAAATTTTATAGCACATACATCCATGTAAATCGAGTATAAGCATCAATGAAATGAACATAATAGTGGAAAGCTCAAGTTGAGACAATAGGGGTTGGACCCCACACATCCGAAAAATTCAAATCAAGAGGGCCAGAAACTTTACAAGAAGAATCAAAGGGCAAGACATGCTTCAAAAATACTCCTACCTAAATCTGAAAAAGGAAGTCCAAACTTCTTAATAACATGATGTACCACATGCATGGCCGGATGTCCCATATGTTTATGCTACTGATCAAGAGTGGTGCGCTCCTCAACGTGCACCTCTTTATTGTCTGAATGTGTTTGCACAAAACTGATTTTATAAAGAACATTGCTACTTGGGCTCCGAGCCACTTGTATCTCCGTCGTGCAATCCTTCACATAGTAAAAAGTCCGGTGAAACTCAAAATAAACATCATTGTCTCTTGAAAACCGATGCACAGAAAGCAGATTTTTGGTTATGTCGGAAACATGAACAACATAATTTGACTTTCTAGAAGAAACAAAAGAACTTCCAATGTACTGAATATTCAAACTTGAACCATTATCCACTCGAACCGAATCACTACCTTGATAGTCAACCAGAATGAAAAGGTTATTGAGGTTGGCAGTAACATGATGTGTCACTCCGGAATCAGAGAACCAAGCTCTATCATCGATCATCAGAGATGGAGTAGCATGATAAACCTCTACCGTGGTGGGTTCTTTATGGAAACGACAAGACCAACATCGAAGAGCACCATGACCAATCTTACCGCAAGCTTGATGCATCATCGGTGTGGGAGTGGGCTGATTGCCTTGAGGTTGTTGTTGGTTCCAGTTGGACCGACCATTGCGTCCACCACCACCACCACCACCATGACCATGATATCAATTTTGATTTTCATAGTTTTCATCATCTTGATTTCTTAATTCCGCAATATTGTTTTTTCTCTTTATTATTATGACAATAAACGACATTGGCTGTGGGGCAATGACTTCATGGATAAGAAGCAAACTTAACAAATCTTCTGTTCAGATTAGATTTGCTCGGGTATTTAGGGAGGTGTGAAACACACCATACTCACTTGCCGAAAAACCAGAAAGGATGTACATGGCCAAGTCATCATCCGGGACCTGTTTTAATGACATATCTAGTTGATGCGACAAATCTTTCACTTTATGGAAGTAGATCAATATTGAATTGGTTTCTTTCTTAATTGATTGGATCTGAAACCACAATTGCTGGACATAGGACCAAGAGAATGCAATATACATTCATCTGAGAGTGGTCAACAACTCATGAGAGGAACCAACGCCAATGACTTGGCTATGAACAATCTCTGATAAAAACGTCAAGAGCCAACTTGGAAGAAGCTGGTCTTGACAAATCCATTGATGATATGCTGGATTTACAATGAGCTCATTTTCGAGCTCTGCAGATAAAAACGGTGGTGGACAGGGTGTTGATCCATTGACAAACCCTAATAGGTTCAGACTCGCCAAGAGGGGAGTGAGCTATGATTCCCACAGCAAGTAGTTCTCTTACGACAACTTGGTCGAGAGAAAATGTTGCAGGTTTGATGGAGCAAAAAACATTGGCAGCTTAGCGTTAGAATTCAGACCTACATGCATAAAGTTGCTTCCCGTTGATTCGATTGTGAAAGAGGATTGACTGGAAGAGGATGCGATCGACGAATGATCATAAGATCTTTCATGCTCTGATACCGTAAAAGACAATGATGATGAGGAAGAAAATGAGCACATACACCAGAGAACACACAAATTTTAACGTGGTTCGGTTATGGCATAACCTACATCCATGATTTTCTCACTTCTCTCTTCAATGATTTTCCTAAGAGAGTGATTCAATTATATGAATTTCATTTACATCTTGAGTATGTCTCTTACCCATGACTTTCTCCTTTAAGTTTAGGAGAGTTTGTTCCATCATTAAGAAGGTAAGATTTACATGGAGATTTTCAAATTATTGACTTCTTATTTGGGTTCACATTTTTGAGAATTCTTAGCTGATAGGTGTCTTCATTCTTGGAGTCAACTTTTATGGGATTGTCATTAATTAGAGCTTTTCCTTCTTGAGATCAGCCACAGTGGAGTCCACATTGAGTTCCACGTTTTTATAAGGTTTCAAAATCAACGGTTTACAATTTTTTAAAATTTTCAAGGCTCCAAAATTCATTTTTTTCATCCAAAATGCATGATCCAAGAGTCTATTTCTAGTGAATCGATCATGCACAACACATCTGTAATGCTGGATTTAGAAAAAAAGCCCATCGGGTACGGGTCAAGCATGGATGAGGTCGGGTATATTACCATTGCTCTCTCTCTCTCTCTCTCTCTCTCTATATATATATATATATATATATAGTGTGTGTGTGTGTGTATGTGTGTGCTCATTTTGCCCCCCATTAGGTTAGGTCCATTCAAAAAATATAATTTTTGGTATTTTTTCCACATCTAACAACATAGATGTGATCTATAGGTTTTGTTTAGTGGAAACCGACTTTTGGATTTTATCGGAATCTGACTTGTATAAAGGTTTTTCCGGTAATCCAAGATCAGGCATCAATTTTTCTCATATCATAAAAATACATTTATACATTGGAGAAACATGATTCAAAAGTGGAATCCCACTAAATTGAGCAAGCTAAACATATCTATCATAAAACACTTCAAACTATGGGGCCTAGAGAAAAGAAGAGGGCTTAATATGCTCAGTTCTTATATATATATATATATATATAATCGGTTAAATCCCTGCCCTGGGCACTGGTGGTGTGAGACGTGCGGTACACATAATTTTCTGTTTCAAGTGTGGGTTCAGTGCCGAGAAGAATAACCCAAATCTGTTTGTCGTAAAGGCATTTCGCACGCCCAGTCCTGGCCAAGCTATATGCCTAATGCTCCCATCATAATAATTTGCCTCCCCGAATGGTTCCAGGCGCTCATGGATATGACGCCCCTTCCACTGTTACGATCGGTTCAGATTCACCCCTATCACCGCCTAGCACCTCGCTTTTTTTCTTCTGATGACGCCATTGATGGGTCGGCATCCATGGAAGCACCTGAACAGTCACCATCTCTGCATGGTGGTTGCTCGGCTCAAGTTAATGATGGCACGTTATCCCTTGCTCCCAAGTCATTGGAGACCCAACGCATTAAACCATTTTCAAAAGGTGGCCCTTATGATTGATGGTGTCTACTCTTTAACTTTGACCTGGACCTCTCACAATTCGTTGCCCCCTCTTGGACCTTCATTTCCTTAACCCACCCTGCCATTTCCCCTTACCTGTCCCATTGACTTTCTATCAAACCCAATTGATTCCCTCTTAATTTTCTCTCTTTTGCCTCACCTGGTTTGAACCCAACCCACCACATCACCTCTTGCCCTGGCACCACCCGCACCATCGTCTTGCCTGGTCGGTCGCTCATCATTTTAGAAGTTAGCCCCTTCACTCCGCTCTGCCCTACCCCATGTCCTTACCTCATTGAGCTTGCTGTCATGCAAATTATCTACCAGTCATGCAACTTTCATGTCAGCCATCTTATTCTATATTCAGCTAACGAGTTTTGCTGAAGTTGTAAGTGTTCAAACTGGCATGAAGCCATGGCGGCTGAAATTAAAGTTTTTGAAAACAATGTAACTTGGCCCATAGTGCCTCTTCTTGCAGGCCAATGACCCATTGACTGCAAATGAGTGTATGGAATTTAACGTGTGGATGGGTCCATTGAGCAGTAAAGGCTACACTCAAATTGAAGGTTTTGATTACCATGAAACTTTCACCCTCTTGTGGCTAAGCTTACCATAATGCATTGTTTACTGGCCTTGGCATCCACTCAAGGATAGGGATGGCAATGGACCGGAGCGGGGGCGGGGGACAGGGTCTCCACCCCCACCCCGTCTCAATACTACACGAAAAACGTGGATTAGTGTCAGATACTATCAATTGCTAAACAGTTTAGCGACAGATAGCGTTCGTCCCATAGTCCTGATCGCTAATTAGCGAAAGAACTTATCTGTCACTACTTTCGTTGCTAATTAGTGATGGATCATGTCTATCGCGAGTTCGTCACTAAATAAGCACTGATTTAGGTTTGCGACAGATTATATTTCGTCGCTAATTCCATCGCTAAAATAGCGATGAAATATAATCCATCTCAAACCATCAAAAATTCATCGCTGAATATTAGCAACGAATATTATCCGTCGCAATTTTTTTTTTTTTTAAAAAAAAAGAGCCCCGAGGCGTGCACCTCATACGCCTTGAGGTGCACGCCTCGAGGCGAGGTGCGCCTCAAGCCGAGGCGGACCCACACCGGGAGGAACCCCTGGACCCCACTTCTGTAAGGAAAAAAACTCTGAATCAGGCTCCACAACTCATCACGTGTCCCCTAATGGGCACAACTTTGACCGAGTCTTATTATATATATATATATATATATATTAAAATTCAGTTGGTTAACTGGTGTGACATGTCAGTTTTGTGGTGTCTGAGTAAGGTGCTTCTCCATGAGCATAGGGTCTAGTATACTAAGTTTAGTGTTTTATTTCTCACTATTTTTTTCACATGCAGATGTTCAATGGAAAATTCTATTTGAATTCTGAATGGAGAAAACTAACTACTATTTGATTCTTGTAAATTTCAATGAAAATTTCTGAATTATGTTTACAGATCACATACCTGTAAAAAACAGGCATCATCTTGGTTTGATATTCATCTAAACACCCAGAAGGACCATTACACTTTGCCAACTTAATGAATTTTGTAGGCTATCTTTAGATTTTCATACTATGTATTTTTTTTTTGGATATTTTCCAGTACAGAATCCACCCAGTAACCTGCATAACAGCTTGAGGAACAAAATTATATATGATACAGGAACTTCACAATGAATTTATACCAAGCACTATCTTTCCCTTCCAAACACTCAAACAATACCATTTGAAAGTTTGAAAGTAACATTTCAAATCAACAGAATACTGAGATACATTGATTACTTAGACCAAGATCACATGAGAGCTGATCTGAATAGAATATGTTTCCCTTCCAAACACTCAAACAATACCTTGATTACTTAGACCAAGATCACATGAGAGTTGCAAAACAAGTGATGCAGAAAAATAATAGTTTACATTGACATATGCACACAAAGTTATGTTACAAGAAATGAATATCTCCTCCTACCAGTGATTTAAGAATATCCATATCCATATCTTGTCAGAAATATCTATTCTTTTGAACATATTTTATAAGGGCTACATCTTTCAATATTTCTTAGTGACAATAAGAGGTATATGATATTTGTCAACTTGAAAGCCTTATGCCTTTTCAAAGTTCTACACAGTTCATCCAATCTTATACGATGAGATTTGACAATTCACTCAAATCTGCTTAAAAAAAATTATAAGGAAAAAAAAAGAAAGTGAATATATAAAGTTTTCCTTCTTTCTTTATGTGTGTGTGCATCCATGTGCGTGCACATCATATTCCAACATACCTTTTCATCTGATGTTCCATAAGCTTGTGCTAAATTTTCAGCTGAAGTTTTTTCCAGTGGTAACAAAACATTCAACTTAAGTTGTTTGACTCCATTACCATCTTCATTTCCTTTTCCATTTTCTAGCTCACACTGGGCTACCAGTTTGTCATCTGCATGTTGCAGAATTAGAGCTTATTAGGAATCTGTACATGAAACTTTGGAATATACAAAATTCGTATTGAAGAAGAGACCAAACATGATGAAACAGAAAGGTGACGAACCACAGTACAAAGAGAGAAAATTCTGGCTGATTACCTGAACTTCCCTTATCTTGAATAAAGTTTCATTCTGCCAACTCATTCTTCTGCATTTTCTTCAGAAATGCCAGAATCTTTATGTCTGAGATTGACAGAAATAGATCCTGGTGATGCCAGGTTATCCTCTAGTTTTTCACAAATTTCAGAATAGCTGAGATCCTTAACAATAGGAATACTAACAGGACCATGCTGAGAATTGGTTTTATTGTGAGGGCTTGTCTTTGAAAAGTCACAACATGTTTCATTTGATAGTGAATTAAAATTATGAGTTGTCACTGGAATCTGCAGCTCATCATCGAAGATTTCTCCTTCTTCAAGCTCTATCATTTATACAAAAACAATATAATCATTTAGTGGCTTGTTGGTAATCGGTCTATCCGCCTCCTCTGTGCTAGAAGAAAATGGGTTTGCATAAGAAGAAACAAGTTTATTATATTTGTGATTTTCATGTTCCCTTTCAGTGCCATCATATAGAGAGACATCTGGAAGCCCTAAATATTTGTCACCATTCCAATCAACATCTTCAAACCCTTCATCAGGTGCTAACTGATTCCTATTTGCATCTCCAGTACGAGAGTTCTCTATTTTTGTGACAGAGCATTTCTCCAAAGACACCACTTTGGATTTCAATAACCTTCCCTTAGATTTTGAGCATTCTTGAAAATCCTTCGTATCTATAGAACCTGCAAGAACACCTAGAGTTTTTATAGATCCACCCTGCACTCCATGCTTTAGTGAAGAAGGTAGAAAACTATCATCTTCGCAATGAGGGATCCTATAAATCCAGGAAAAATCTGAATAGATTAAAAGAAAAGAAGAGAGTGAATTACCATCTTGCGAATTTGAAAAGTTATATTATAAAAAAATTAATAAATAACTCAAATCCATGGGGTCGGCTAGGGATGGCAGTTAGGGGTGGAAAAACCTGACCCGACCTGCCAACCCGCCTCTTAGGCGGGTTCGGGTTTGGCAAAAACGAACTCGTTTAATAAATGGGTCGACCCGCCTAACCCGTTTATTAAACGGGTCGGGTTCGTGTTAGGGGTATGCCAACCCGGCTGACCCGTTTAATAAACGAGTTAAGTGAGCGGGTCAACCCGCCAACCCGACCTGCCAACCCGCTTACCCGACCCAACCCGTTTATTAAGTGGGTTGGCGGATCGTGTCGGATTACCCGTTTAATAAACGGGTCGAGTTTGTGTTTGCCACAGCTGACCCGTTTAATAAACAGGTCGGGTTGAGGTATGCTGACCCGCCAACCCGACCCAATTGCCACCCCTAATGGTAGTGGACCGAGGCAGGGGTGGGGGACGTCAAGGTCTCCACCCCTGCCCCATTTCAATATCTGAACCTCCATCACCGCACGGGGATGGATTTTAACCTCCAACCCCGTTTCATGTCCTCCATCCCCAGTCCAAACGGGGGTGAGGCAGGGCGGGGCCCCTTTTCTCCTTAGTCTATAGTCATTCCTTAAAGGATTGGGGATGAAGCGGGCCGGGGAAAGGCAGAGATTGAAACAGGGATGAGGCGGAGCGGAGGAAAGCGTAAGTCTATCCCCGCCTCCATCCCGCATGGGAATATATTTTAACCTTCATCCCCGCCTCCATCCCCGTTTCATGCCCTTCATCCCCGGTCCAAATGGGGCGAGGCGGGGCGGGGCCCCAGTATCCCCCGATGCACTGCCCTCCCTAGGGTCGGCCCATTAGCTTGCCCGCGTATATAATGAGCACAGGCCTAAAATCATGATCCAAACCCGGCCCATGGCGGGCTGGGTCGACTTGGCCTATCAGGATGCCATGCCGGTTACTTCCAGTAGATCCATGAGCGCTCGAGTTGCAGGCCAGAGTGGAAGGAAGGGTAAAGAATAAAAAAAGAAAAAGGGAAAAATATTAAAAGCTTATACGGGCCCCTTTAAATGAAAACTATGTTTCAAGTTTTTGGCTCTTGATTGGGATTGTTATAAGAGTGTAATGGATGAGACTCAGATCTAAATCTGATTCAGCTAACCTCTAGCTGACGACGTTGCAGCATGTCAGCCTTATTAAATCCCTTTACAAAGATCTGCATTAATTCTTAAAAAAAAAGGTTTTCAGTCTTTCAAAATTGATTTTTTTAAAATCTTGCAAGAACCAATTTTTTTATCAAATTAAAATATAATAAAAATAATTAAATGAGAAGCATGTAAAAAATAAAAACTAAACATTTTTTGCAGATTTGCAAATGAAATCGTAAATATTGCCATAAAATTTATTTAAAAGGTAATCTTGTCATATTTTCAAGTATAATATTTTATCCATTATTTTCAAAACTATCACAATAATTGTCCCTGCGGTTGTAGTTCACTAAAAGGCCCTGGCCATTTCATACCCGAGCAGGAAAGTTCATCTCACATATTTTGGGATGTGATTACGTAAAGATTGTTTTGTGAGTGGGAGGATATTATCGCGCTTAATGGTAGTTTCAAGTAGAAGAAAGGGCAGAAAAAATGTTTTTAAGTACAAGCATTAGGTACTGAAAAATAGTTTTAAGTAGAAGAAAGGGCAGAAAAACCAAACCCACCCGGCCCACCGTGGGCTGGGTTTGGGCCATGATTTTAAGCCCAGGCCCATTAGGTACTGGGCTCGGGCCGACCCCCAAGCTATCGAGCCGACCCGATGGGTCTGAGTTATTTATTAATTTTTTTAATAATATAAATTTTTTAAAAATTATTACATAGTAACTTGAATAACTATTATTATTTACGTAATTAGTTGCATGGAAACTTGCTAGTTGCACTAATTAGAAATTAGTTGTATGAAAACTTGCTATTCTCTCGTTAACCCATAATTTCAGTCAAGCATTTATGCATTTTAAGATTGGGCCAGCCCAGGTTGGGTTGGACCCAACCTGCTTTACATTGGTCTGTTGGGCTAATGGGTTGGGCCATGAGCTTCTCTCCAAAACCGAGCTGGGCCGGGCGAGACTAATCACGATCTCGACAATTCAGTTCTCCTTCGAACACTAGCCTGGCCTCGTTCGGCAAGACCATATCCAGTCTTGAGGACTTAGTGCTCCGAGCTTTGAGTATCTACTTCTTTGTTATAAACCAAATCACATCGATTAATGATAAAAAATGGCATATGTAGATACCAACATTTTTATGATGCCTAATCTCTATTATTTTTTTTTTAGTATGCAAGTATGAGAATCAGGCACCCCACCACTAGATGGCAGAACCAATTTAGTCGTCTAGTGATGGACAACAGAGCAGTTTAGCCGTCAGTTGTGGATAACAAAACAAGAGTGTCGTCCGTTAGGGGATGGCACAACCTGATTGTCGTCTGATATAGCGAACTTGTAGATAAGTCTCGCAACTTATCTCTATTCGATTCCAACCATCCTAGTACATTTTTCAGGATGGAAGGACTTTTTCTTAGACAAATCCTCGTCCGAGAAAACTCTTTTAGATAAACACTCTAAACGTTATAAATAGAGACTCAATCCTATGCTTTGGGACATCTGAAATTTGCATACCTACGTGTTGGCTCTATAAAAATACGTCTACATTAGTCCTGCCAACACGCTGTCCAAGAAGCCTTTGAAGAATGATCATATCTACTATGGAATGAAGAACACGCCTAAACTATCAAACGAACTCCGACGTTCGAAAAATGTATTTTCCTCATATCCCTAATTCAATTATTTTAATCTTATTTATTCTTTGATTAGGTACTTATATACAATTTTATGTTTGATTGACATATTGCAATCAACGATGACTATGATTTGAGCTACGAAATTAAGAAAACTTGTTTTGTCTCTATCTTCCTGCAAGGCAAAGGGCAGTCAGAGCTTGTAATGACGTCCCTAAGTTAAAAAAAGAAAGATCTCAAGTGAATCCAAGTAAGTTTCAGCCTCTCAAGTACAAATTTAATCATCAAGAATTTCATAAACGGGCATATATATATATATATATATATATATATATATATATATATATATATATATATATATATATATATATATATATATATATATATATATATATATAGAGAGAGAGAGAGAGAGAGAGAGAGAGAGAGAGAGAGAGACTTTAATTGAGTGTTGGTAATCTATCACCCTCATTTAATGTAATAATGGAAAAGAGATTAGAGAGTAAACTAATTCAACGATTGAGATTAGGGAGTAAGTGCACTGAGAGCACACTATCATTACTATAATATATGTGGTAATGTTATGGTGCTCTAGGAGCACCTACTCCCACCTAAAGAAAGCATTAATTTTTTTTAAATTCTTAAGGCTTTTAGAATGTATAGATATGATCTACATACCTTTCTTAGTAGAAAACAATCTTTGAATCAAGTGAATGTGATGTATATGTAGGTTTCTCAAGATCTTTCAAAATCGACAGCCAGCAAAGTACCAAATTTTCAAGACATAAAAAACCTTATTTTTGTGTCCAAAAAAATGATCTAAAGCACAATTCTTATCAAACAAGCTATGTTGAATGCATCACTGAAGTTTGAGAAGATATAACTTGCACATATATATGGTTTCTTTTAGGTGGGAGTGGGTGCTCCCGAAGAACCTTAGCAACTCATCTTGAAAAATCTACATATGCGTCACATTCACATGATTCAAAGCTTGTGTTCTAGCTACTAAGAAAGGCATGTAAATTATAGCTATACCATCCGATCAACAAAAACCCTCATGAATTTAAAAAGATTAAAGTTTCCTTTAGGTAAGAGTAGGTGCTCCTTAGCATTACTATATATATATATATATATATATATATATATTACTGTGATACCACATGGTGGTACACACTCTTATTTGTATGGATCTAGCCATCAAATGGTAGATCCAACTATAAGGATGTGTTTAACAAGGTTTATTTTCTATGTTAGAAATTTTTATTATTCTAATACACCACAAATAACTATACATATGGGTTAATTTAACATTTAACTAGTTGTATTTAACATTTAACTAGTTCTCTCCAATACTCATCAATAAATGACACTTTGAAAAATGTATGGTTATATTTAGGTAAAAAAAGTAACTTTGATAGATTCATAAAGTTATTCTTTTGGAAAATGTGTTTTGGATTTTTATTTCACTCCAAGTTCAAAAGACCCATAATACTCGATAGAGTAATAATATATTTCCAAAAATGCCGTTCATTTAGGGATATTTTAATTATTTTGATTTTGGTTGAATGTAGCTAATGTTAAACACAAATAGTTTAATCTTAGATAAATCTATATATATATATATATGATTTTTTGAGTCATGAAATTTTAGTGCATTGAAGACCATTGAAGCCCTTAAAAAACCTGCTTATCTGTCACAATTATATGATTGAAAACTTCTTTCTCATTAAACAAACATTGTAGATCACATACATAAGATTTAATATACTAAAAAACTGAAAAATATGATTTTCAGCTAAATAGTTCCATATAATTTGGTGCCTTCAAAGGCACCAAATATATGGAAGGCATTGGAGAGACAAAAGTAAGTTGTATTATAAGATTTAAAAAATGACAAAGAGAGTATGTTGGATTATTGAATGTCATTTATTAAATTGTTTACTTTTTTCGTTTTCATAGGAGATACCCATGTCAAGTAACATTTTTTCAAAATAACGTGGTAAGTTGTGTGTTTTTTATGATAATTTTCTAAACTAATTTTAATTAAGGTTATTTTATTAAAAATAGAGAATATAAGAAAGTTATCTTATGGTGATTTTAAAGAGGAAGAGATTATGAAAGCTATCTAGGAATCATATGGGAGAGATATTAAGCAAGTTAGTTAAATGATGAGTCGGGTGTTGTTAGGATTCAGGTTGGGTAATTTAGACCTGTTTCTTGAATCAAGTCTAATAATTAATCCCAAAACAGACCTAATTTTATTCAGATTTAAGTATGATTATTTACGAAGACCCATATAGATTAATGGATTCTGGTGAAAATCAATTTGGTCCAAATGTTTCAGATCATAAGTAGATAGATTTTTTAAAACAGACCTAGCAGATAGATCCAGCAAACCCGACACATTTTTATTTGGATCCATATTCTAGTTCGAGTATGGATTCTGAGTTTGGGTTCGACTGAAAATTATGGACCCATATGGATTAAGATGTTTAATTAAAAAAACAAGTTAGTTTTAAATGGGTCAAATCCAAATACTACTATGATGCAAACTTGTAAGAGTTAATCAATGGGTTTGTTTTAATACAAGTTCTACTAAGATTTTTCACTTTTTAGAGTTAGAAAAGTTGCTATTATAAAAGAAACCTATTCGATTAATGACAATTATATTTTATTAATGATGATTATATATAATTAAATTTTTTGGTTGGCATACATTATTTTCAGCAAAGATAAAACATGGGTGGGGTACAAACCTTTTTTTGGGTACATAACAGGCTCGGGTATAAAATCCGGATCAGATCCGTATTTTACATACCTAGAACCAACCTATTTTTTAAACGATTCCAATTTATAGACGGAACCATGTTGCCAAAATTAGATCAGACCTTGAATCGATGTTCAAAACAATTCAGGGAATTAGCCAATTCTAAAGCTAGGTATTGGCTTGGACGGCCGTCTAACAACCAAGGACCCATTCTACTACGCCAATTGATGCACTGCCATCTGTAAAGAAAGATCGGGGACGAGACGGGATAAGGATGACAGAAACAGAACGAGTGAAACAGAAAGCATAAGTCTATACAGTGCAAAATATGGATTTAAAAGCTTGAAATGGCCATTTGATGCATCTCGGAGGCCGTGCGGCCAACACAACACCAACAACGTAACATGTAACGATTGCAGGAAAATTTTGAAAATCACTTAAATACAAATGGCAACAACTCGTGACAAAGCTTGGCTTTATGATCGAATCTAAAGCTGCTTAGTACGCAAAGCGATACACAAATAATCAATCTCTTCATCTCTACACGGTCTCTCTCTCTCTCTCTCTCTCTCTCTTCCTTACATCACAAAGGTCGTGTCGTCAAACACCCCGAACCTGAAGAAGTCCACGTCCCTGGACCTGCTGTTGAATGCACTGGGACAACCATGGTCTCCAACTCGAGATCTCTTCCATCTACAAGAAGCCCCTGAGTGGTGGTCTCCAACTCGAGATCTCTTGGATTTACTAGAAGCCCCTGAGTGGGACCCGTTGAACCATTCTTCTGATGAGTCTTGACCCTCCATCATCTCCGTCATCATGCCTTGTAGCTCCTCCAGGCCATAACTCTTTTTCTTATTTCTAACGTTGTTGCCCATCAGAGACAACAGCTCTTGAGTGAAATCCAACAAACCATCATCCTCGTCCTCGTCCTCGTCTTCTGAGAGATGGAAGAGACCAGCATCGTATAATCTCCTTTTTCCTCCATCCGACAGTATTGAGTATGCCTCGTGAACGTTCTGGAACTTTCTCTTGGCTTCCTCAGCCTGTGATGGATTACTTCTCGTCCATTTATCAGGATGCCATCTCATGGCGAGCTTGCGGTAGGCGCTCCGAATCTCATCAGCTGAAGCGCTGGGGCCGACCCCGAGTTGAAGGTAGTAACAATCCACCATCGATCTTTGCACCGGAATCCAACGCGCACAACGTAGACTTCAAACTTTTTCCGGCCACCGACTTCTACTTGTGATCCGGGAAATTAACCCAAACTAGGCCGCTTCTTTTAGAGGGAACTCAGGCCGAAACTCGAGTAGAGGATGCTTCTAAAGGTCCAGAGGGAATGCGATGTTGGTGTTGCACCGTTCACTGTTGTATTTAAAATCCCCGTTAGAACTCTCTCGAGCTTTTTCAGTCGCGTCCCCTTTGGCTTCCCGACTTGTGTAGAAGAGAAGAGAGAGGGGGTTGATGACAAATCATATTTTGGACTATCAGGAAAAAAAATCAAACACTCACGTCATGGTTACCCCGAAACTTCTGTAAACTTCCGAAGCCTCCCCTACATTACAAGCCTACATGTTATAGAGATTATTTATGGTTACCCGGAACTTCATGGTTACTCGAATTTTGTTTTTAGTAAACATATATGGTACATGTTATATAAATTATATTTTATCAATTACTATCTCATAAAAGCTATATGTGACTAGTACTTTTGAGTTCGTCAGAACATACAAACAATTGCAATAAATAACCTAGGCTCTCATGGTGCTGTTGACTCACTCCATCCGACTCCGTAGACCGGTTCGACATAGTCGATTATTAGGTATAAATCCTTGAATCTTTTTTTTTTTAAATATATATCTTTTTTGTGTCTATAAGCTTAATTCGAAGCATTTATGGTCATCAAATTTAGCATCACTCAAAAATTCATTTTCAAATGTCGAATACAGCCAGCTGGCAATCCAAACACCTATCTATATTAAAGACACCATGTAAATCACATCTATATGTTCCAAAAATGTAAAAATTAAGAAAACAAAAAAAAAAATGAAAAAGTGAGATTTCCTAATATATATATGTATATATATATAACAAAACATATTAAGCCTACTTTTCTCATTCTGCCCATTAGGCCCCATGGTTTGAACTGCTTTATGAAAGATATGAACTGTTAGATGTGTTTAGCATGCTCGATTAAGTGAGAATTGACTCTTGAATCCTGTTTTTTTGACAAAAAAATGTGACTTTATGAGCTGGTAAAAACTGAAGCCTTCATAGCCATTGATTTTGGATCACCAAAAAACCCGTGTACCGGTGGTTTAAAAGTCAGTTCCCTTTAAACAAGACCTATAGTCACATCTATGGTGTTAGATGTGACAAAAATCGCAAAAAAAATATAATTTTTGAAAGGGAATAATGGGACAAAATGAGAAAATGTGTGGCACGAGCACATTATGTTGGGATTTTGAGCACTCAAATAGTGCAGTGATCAATAAGGAACAAGTAGGAAAAAGGTGAGGCAAAAGGACTTGGGTTCACACACATTTAAACTCACTTACACTCAAGAGAAGTCAAAAAAAGAGACTCACATGTTGAGCACACACCCACTCTTTCATAAAAATAGTTTTTTAATCACTTGGAGGAGATTATCGAGAATGGTACATAGACGAGGTATACATAGCTCTTCAATAGGCTAAAAATAGTAAAGGGATAAGATAGAGCATAATATCCCAAGAGTCTCTCTCATCGGTTCTTCCTATTTTTGGAGTGTGGCACAATAAACTAAGAGTTCCGCATGAAAAAAACCAACAACAAAATAAAATGGAGTTGTCGACTTAGCTAAGAAAAGGCAAAAATGTTTGGAACTTTGGTCGCAATTACAAATTAACTTTTAACATCTCTTCTTAATTTATAATTCTCAAAATAGATCTAAAATTCTAAAACTTATTTGTAGGCAATGGTTTGGTGAACATATCTGCAACTTGTTTATTGCTTGAAACAAACTCTGGCAAAAAATCTCTTCTTTCTCAACCAATTTTCTAATGAAATGGTAGCGAATCTCAATGTGCTTCCATCGACTGTGAAATACTGGATTCTTTGACATTGCAATAACAGACTTGTCACAATTGATAATACTTGGTCTTTTGAGCTTCTGCTGCAAGTCCAAAAGAATTCTTGTTAGCCATACTACTTCACTTGTTGTGGTAGTGGTTGCAATATACTCTACTCCGGCAGAAGACATTGCAACAATATTTTGTTTCTTTTACGATCAAGAGATTGCTTTCATTCCTAGGCAAAAAACATAGCTAGAGGTGCTTTTTCAATCATCGACTGATCCTGCCCAATCATTAATGGTATAGCCAAGCAGCTTTAAATTATTCTCGACAACATACTTGATTCCAAAACTTTTTGTGCCTTATAAATACTTTAAAATTATTTTTGCTCCTGCAAGGTAGAGTTTGCTGGGTTCACTCATGAACTTAGATAAAAGGCTTACTGCATTTATGATGTTAGGTCTTGTATTAGTGAGATAAATTAAAGTCTCGACCAAGCTGCAATACATTGAGGCATCCACCTTTTTGGCCCTATCATTTTTTGATAGCTTCTAATTTAGAGCCATCGGTGTGCACATTGGTTTGCAATTCACCATAATGAAACTTCTCAACAGATCTTCAAGATATTTTTCTTGAGAAATGAAAATTTTTCCTTTGCTTTACTTGGATTTTGAGAAAATATATAATAACCCCCAAATTTGTCATCTCATATTCTTTCATCATGTCTTCTTTGAACTTGACAACTATTTTTACATTTGTTTCAACATAGATCAAATCATGTACAGGTAAGCACACGATAACAAAATCTTCTCCTTCTCTTTTCACATAGAAAGCATATTCGCTTGGATTTCTTTGACAACCATTCTTTTGAAAAATATTGATCTATTTTCATGTTCCAAGCTCGTGGTGTTTGTTTTAAGCTATACAAACCCTTTTTTAGCTTGTACACTTTTTCTTCACTACATTTCTTCTTAAATCCAAGAGGTTACTCAACATAAACCTTCTTTTTGAGCTTTACATTTAGAAAAGCATATTTTACATCTAAATGGTACACTAGCATTTTTAATTCAACAACAATGGCTAATACAACTCGAATTGTCTCCATTCTTACATCTGAAGCAAAGGTTTCATTAAAGTCTACTCCAAATTTTTGAGAGTAGCCTTTTGCTACAAGCCGAGGTTTGAGCTTTTGAATTGAGCCATCTTCATTATATTTTATTTTGAAAATCCTTTTTAGGACAATGACATCTTTTCTCTTTTGCCTATCCACCAACTTTCATGTATCATTCTTTTCTATTGTAAAGATTTCGTAATTCATGGGAGTTTTCCAAATTTCATCTTGAATAACTTCTTCATAATTTTGTGGCTCATAGAAAAATAATGCAAAATCACAAGAGGCATAGATGTATGCAAGAAATCTAAACTTTCGCAAAGCTGACTCAGATTCTTAATCGTTTGAGTCAACATCTTCTTTTATAGTTGGATCCTTCTCTTAATTTGGTGTCTACACTTAGCTTATTTCCTAACTCGATTCACTTTCTTCATAAAAAAACACTTTCCTCGAGATCATTAATTCATTCATCTATGGATTAAAGAGACGACAAGCTTTGAAAGTATTACTATAACCAATAAATATGAACTTTTTTCCTTTTTTGTCAATTTTTTTTCTATTTTGAGAAAGAATTTTATTGTAAGCAAAGCAACCAAAGACTTTGAAATATCTTACCTTTAGTTTGTGCTTATACCGAGCCTCATATGGAGTTTTGTTATGAATAAATTTTATGGAAGCTCTATTCAAAATATGCATAACATTGTTCACAGCTTTGACCCATAAATTATTGGGAACATTCTTTTCTTTAAGCAAGCTCCTCGCCATCTTGACAATGGTGCAATTTCTTTGCTCTAAGACCCCATTTTGTTATAGAGTTTTTGCTGCACTTAACTGCCTCTTGATTCCATTTTTTTGTAGAAATCTCAAAATTCATTTGAAGTAAATTCTCGATCGCGGTCTGTTCAAAACCTTTTCAGTTTGGAGACACTCTTCTTCTCCATATAGGCTTTGAATTCTTTGAATATAAAGAATGCTTCTGACTTTTGTTGGAGAAAATATATTTCCATCATCCTACTGAAGTCATTCATAAAGAGAAAAAAATACTTTCTTCCAATGTTAGATTTTGTTAGCTTGGCTCACAGATGTCCATATGAACCAACTCAAGTGGACATTTTACCTTCCAGGATGAGTCTGAGAATAATAGTTTATAAAATTTGTCATAGATGCATCTTTCACATATTTTCTTTTCTTCATTGATATAGGGAAGGCGAACTACCATATTTTTCTACTTCATACATTTCTGGCTTTGATAATTTAAATAACCAAATCTCAAATACGAAAGATTTGATTCATCTAAATTTTTAGCTTTCAAAGCTTATCCTTCATATGGAGTCATAGTCAAAGAAAAAATTTGCTTATAGCCATTTCCACTTTGACTATCACTTGTTGACTCTTATTGTCAACTATAGTACATTGGTCATTATTTAAATTTACCGAATATCCATTTTTGCATAAGCTAACCAATACTTAATAAATTTTGAGCTAAGCCAGGGACACAAGAGACATTATGGATATGTTTAGTCTAACATAATTTAGTTTTGACAACTATCACTCCCTTTCCCTTAATATTTTGAGTTTTGCCATCTCTCATTCTTACTTTGGAGGTGGCAATTTCGGCCAGATTGACGAAGCAATTTTGATTTTCAACCATGTGGTTGCTACACCCGCTATCCACATATTATATGTCATGTGACTCTTGCTCAACATTCACATAAGAGAAGTACATCTAGCCATTGTCATCTTCATTTTTTGTAAAGTTAGCTTCATTCTTTTCTTGAAACCAACAGTCTATTTTAAAGTAATTTGGCACTCAATATCTTGTGCACTTGAATCGTCAATCCCTTGATTCATGATCAGCCTTTTTACACACATAGAAATTCTTTTTGGATTGCTTATGGTTTATAGGCTCAATAGAATAACCATTTTCTCGACCGCGACCTCTAAATCTTTGATTTTTACTCACTCTTGCAAAATGAGATTTTTTATTGAAGCTCGATTTTTCTTCATCGATATTGAGCTTTGATTGGATTGCATGCTCAATATTTTGAGATTCGGACATTGAGATTCGTTTGTCATATGACTCGAGAGAACCCATCAACTCTTGTAATGACAAGGTTGCTAGGTCTTTGGATTCTTCTATGATAACTACAACATAGTCATATTTCATCGGCAAGCTTCTTAGATTTTTTTCAATGATTTTTATTTTCAATTTTATAGCCATACCTTCTAATTTGATTTATGATTCCATCAATTCTTGAAAAAAATTTTAAGTACCCAAATAGTGCACTGAAAAGTGGTATGATCAATAAGAAACAAGTAGGAAAGAGGTGAGACCAAAGGACTTGGGTCCACACAAACTTAAACTCACTCATGCTCAAGAGAAGTAAAAAAAAAAAAGAGACTCACATGCTGAGCAGACACCCACTCTTTTCATAAAAATATTTTATTAATCACTTAGAAGAGTTGATTGAGAATGATACATAGAGGGAGTATATATAGTTTTTTAAGAGGCTAAAAATAGAGAAGAGATAGCGAGCACAATATCCCAAGAGTCACTCTCATCCGCTCTTCCTATTTTTGAAGTGTAGCATAATAAACTAAGAGTCCCACATGAAAAAAACCAACAGCCAAATAAATGGAGTTACCGACCTAGCTAAGAAAAGAAAAAAAAGTTTGGGACTTTAATTCCAATTACAAATTAACTTTTAGCACATTACTTTATATATATATATATATATATATATATATATATATATATATATATATATATATATATATATATATATATATATATATATATATATATTGGAAAACTGAAATATGTTTACCAACCAAATATGTCTCCTGGTATGAATTATGATTTTTATATGTTCTTGCATATCTAACCCTTAACATGCATTCAACATGATCCATCTGCTAGGAATCGACTGTATATTGAATCATCATAATCTGATCAAGAAATACATTTTTTTATGATTAAATATTTATAAAAATTCTAAGTCATTGATTTTGAAGCCTCAAAAGATTCTTGTTATACATCGTAATTGGATGATACAAGAATCTGTTTGTATATAACCTATGTCACACGGACTCAGCTAGGGGGGTCGACGCACCCGCGTCGACACGCCCTGACACAGGTGCGGACACGGGTGAGGCTTTGGACACGGGGCGGACACAGTCAATGAAGAGTCAGACTCGGTCAACGCACCAGAGTCGAATCCATCCATGTTTTGGACTTGATCAACGTTGATCGAGTCTATATTTATTCATTTTTAAAGAAAAAAACTAAAAACTAATATATATATATATATATATATATATATATATATATATATATATATATATATATATATAACCAGACTGTGCACAGTCACAATGATTGTGATGACTATGCTGCACAGCACTGTGCTGACTGTGCACTTTTTTTTTTAACATATATATATAGCCGGGTCCCTTGTTCAAAATTTTTGAAATTTTGCCGCACCGGCACCCGTGTGACATAATATATAACCAGGCTTCTAGATCACATGGTAAAATTTAAAAAATAAAATAAAAAAATATATATAAAAATCTTGGTCCATACCAGTAAACATACTTGGTTGTTTAACATATTTTAGTTACCCCTCCTCCGGCTGGCATTTCTGAATGAATGATCCTCTTCCAGCAGTCATCGACGGTAGAGAAATCAAAGTTCAAGAAAGACCAAGATATTAAAAACTAATTCGTTGTCCAATTGATATCATATGCTTAGGAGATGGCAATTTTCATAAGCATACATGTAGATCACAAATCATAATTGACCCCATATGCCGTGCAAAATCTTGATCGGTGAAAGCTCCCTGAAATTCAAAATTTGTACACTTTAGATCCGTATAGAAAGAAAACTGTATTGCAAATGACAAAAAATAAAAGATCAACACACCTGCAGCATGTGTGTAACAGTTTCAAAAACTGGAAAAAGCAGAAACCCAGCGAACCAAAATTAAGAGATATAAACTATTCCCTAGATCTAAAACGTCAAATCTATGAAAAACTCAACTCTTTACACAAAGAATAAAATGATAAGCAACACGCATAATCAAATAGACAAACAAAAAAGCCAATAATTTCACCAATCTACCAAAAATCAGAAAAGATGGGTAAAGCATAAAATGAGTTTCAAAGCACACACAAATACCAACCGTTGCAAACGAGGAATGATTCAAGGTTTTCCTTGCACAGCACGCTCATGGCGAGGAGCAGCTCTGGCTTCGACCCGGCTTGGAGGCCAAACCCGAACGACCAGCCGAACTCGATGATGTAATGATCCTGGTTGCACTTCACCGGGTACACACCTTGGTAGCGTGATCATACCCTTGCGAGCGGATCGCCAATTCGAACACCGACTGCAACATCTACGGAGAGAGAGAGAGAGAGAGAGAGGTCCAGACAAGATGAGGGAAAGGACCCGAAAGTCAGGTTCGTGCAAATTTTTTCATAATGAAAGGGGCTTAGGGGTGAGCGCTGGGGCTGGCTTGACCCTGATAAAATGAGGGTAAGATCTTAGTTGATTACACGGCCCTCAGTGGTTCAACCAGTGAACAGGGTTCATTCCTCCGCATATTATAGGGACAGAACAATCCAAAAAAAAAAAAAAAACGATGACAGTACAAAAACGAAGGCAATAACTCAGCTCAGAGAGAGAGATAGAAATTCGTTTAACCCCGTCTCATCGCAGAGAGAAGTTTCAGGGTTCGATGGTGGCTGTGTATCGGAGGACGGGAAGATCCGACAAACGACGGCTCGGCGGTAGACTCGTGGTAGTGAGAAGTCCGAGGGCTCGATGGTGGCTAGAGAGGGCCGCTGACGGTGGTGGCTGGAGATGGCTGCCGCTGGGTGTCCGACGGTGGTGATGGAGGTTTGGGAGTGTTGAGAGAGAAAGAGGAGGGCTCGGTGGTGGCAAGAGAGGATGGTGATCGGAGACGCTGAGGGCCAGAGACAGTGTTCGCCGAAGAGGGCCGGCGACGGTGGTGGGGGTTTGGGAGTGTTGAGAGAGAAAGAGGAGAGACGAGATTGTTTGTTCTTTTTTTTTTTTTTAAATTGTATCGTGAACAGTGTGCTTTTGCTTCTTGTTTTGGGATTTGAAAAGATGTACGTTGAAAGGGACGGGTCGCTTAAAATTCCTTACACCGAGGGTCGACCAATCTAAGTGGACAGAGACTCTCAAGATTTCAACCAATGAACAGTTCTCTGATATACATCTTCGATGTGATCTTTGTACTTTATTTTATAGGGACCAGCTCTTGAAGTGTTCGATTCCGGTACATGGACAAGGTTTTAGACAAGCGTCAGACCATGGGAATTAGCCGATTCCAATTTTAAACAGAATTGAAACTATTAATTTTTTCCCAGCAAACATCCCCAAACCAGGAAGCGTCAGAACATGGGAACCTCTATATGTATCGTTTTTTGTTTACAAAAATTTCCTTACATCACAAAGGTCGTGCCGTCAAACACCCCAAACCTGGAGAAGTCCACGTCCATAGACCCGCTTTTGACTGCACTGGGACAACCATAGTCTCCAACTCGAGATCTCTTGGATCTACTACAAGCCCCTGAGTGGCACCCGTTGAACCATTCTTCTGATGAGTCTTGACACTCCATCATCTCCGTTATCATGTCTTGTAGCTCCTCCAGGCCATAACTCTTTTTCTTATTTCTAACGTTGTTGCCCATCAGAGACAGCAGCTCTTGAGTGAAATCCAACAAACCATCGTCGTCGTCTTCTGAGAGATGGTAGAGACCAGCATCGTATAATCTCCTTTTTCCTCCATCCGACAGTATTGAGTATGCCTCTTGAACGTTCTGGAACTTTCTCTTGGCATCCTCAGCCTGTGATGGATTACTTCTCGTCCATTTATCAGGATGCCATCTCATGGCGAGCTTGCGGTAGGCGCTCCGAATCTCATCAGCTGAAGCGCTGGGGCCGACCCCGAGTTGAAGGTAGTAACAATCCACCATCGATCTTTGCACCGGAATCCAACGCGCACAACGTAGACTTCAAACTTTTTCCGGCCACCGACTTCTACTTGTGATCCGGGAAATTAACCCAAACTAGGCCGCTTCTTTTAGAGGGAACTCAGGCCGAAAGTCGAGTAGAGGATGCTTCTAAAGGTCCAGAGGGAATGCGATGTTGGTGTTGCACCGTTCACTGTTGTATTTAAAATCCCCGTTAGAACTCTCTCGAGCTTTTTCAGTCGCGTCCCCTTTGGCTTCCCGACTTGTGTAGAAGAGAAGAGAGAGGGGGTTGATGACAAGTCATATTTTGGACTATCAGGAAAAAAAATCAAGCACTCACGTCATGGTTACCCCCGAAACTTCTGTAAACTTCCGAAGCCTCCTCTACAAGCCTACATGTTATAGAGATTATTTATGGTTACTCGAATTTTGTTTTTGGTAAAAATATATGGTACATGTTATATAAATTATATTTTTTCAATTACTATCTCATAAAAGCTATATGTGATTAGTACTTACTTTTCAGTTCGTCAGAACATACAAAGAATTGCAATAAATAACCTAGGCTCTCATGGTGCAAGTTGTCTCGACTCCCTCCGTCCGACTCCGTATACCAGTTCGACATAGTCGATTATTAGGCATAAATCCTTGAATCTTGTTTTTTAAAATTATATATCTTTTTTGTGTCTATAAGCTTAATTCGAAGCATTTACGGTCATCAAATTTAGCACCCCTCAAAAATTCATTTTCAAATGTCGGATCCAGCCAACTGGCAATCCAAACACCCCTAAACCCTATACTAAATACACCCTGTAGATCACATCTACATGTTCCAAAAATGTAAAAACTAATAAAACAAGAAAAAATGAAAAAGTGACATTCCTTAAATCATTATATATATAGACAGACAGAGAGAGAACTAGACATATTAGGCCCACTTTTCTCGTTAGGCCCCATGGTTTGAACTGCTTTATGATAGATCTGAACCGTTTAGCATGCTAGATTTAGTGAAAATCAATTCTTGGATCATGTTTTTTTGACAAAAAAAATGTAATTTTATGAATCGTTAAAAATGGATGCAGCCATTGATTTTTTATTACCAAAAAACCTTGCATACAAGTCAGATTCGGATGATCCAAAAGCCGGTTTCCAACAAACAAACCCTATAGATCACATCTATAGTGTTAGATGTGAGAAAAATCGCAAAAAATTATGACTTTTTGATGGGTCATAATAGGGCAGAACGAAAAAAGGTACAACACCAACAAATTATATTGTGATTTTGAGCACCCAAATAGCGCGAAAAGTGATATGATCAATAAGAAACAAGTAGGAAAGAGGTGAGACAAAAGAACTTGGGTCCACACACACTTAAACTCACTCACACTCAAGAGAAGTAAAAAAAGGAGTCTCACATGTAGAGCACACACCCACTCTATGATAAAAATAGTTTTTTAATCACTTGGAGGAGATTATTGAGAATGGTAAATAGAGGGGTATATATAGCTTTTCAAGAGGCTAAAAATATAGAAAGGGTAAGATAGAGCACAATATCCTAAAAGTCTCTCTCATCCATTCTTCCTATTTTCGGAGTGTGGCACAATAAACTAAGAGTTCCACCTGAAAAAAACAACCAAATAAATGGAGTTGCCAACTTAGTTAAGAAAAGGAAAAAATGTTTGAGACTTTGGTCTCAATTACAAATTAACTTTTAACATCTCTTCTAAATTTATAATTCTCAAAACGGATATGAAATTCTCAAACTTATCTGTAGGCAATGGTTTGGTGAACATATCTACAACTTGTTCATTGCTTGACACGAACTCTAGCAAAATCTCTTCTTTCTCAACCAAATCTCTGATGAAATGGTGGCGAATCTCAATGTGCTTCGATCAACTATAAAAGACTGGATTCTTTGACATTGCAATAACAGACTTGTCACAATTGATAATAGTTGGTCTTTTGAGCTTCTGCTGCAAGTCCAAAAGAATTCTTCTTGGTCATACTAGTTTACTTGTTGTGGTAGTAACTGTGATATACTCTGCTTTGATAGAAAATAATGCAACAATATTTTGTTTCTTTAACGACCAAAAGATCGCTTTCGTTCCTAGGAAAAAAGCAAAGCCAGAGGTGCTTTTTGATCATCGATTGATCCTGCCCAATCACTATTGATATAGCCAAGCAACTTTAAATTATAATCGACAATATATTTGATTCCAAAAAATTTTGTGCCTTTTAAATACTTTAAAATTATTTTTGCTGCTGCAAAGTGGAGTTTGTTTGGTTCACTCATAAACTTAGATACAAGGCTTGCTGCATTTACAATGTCAGATCTTGTACTAGTGAGATAAATTAAAGACTGACCAAACTTCAGTACATCAAAACATTCACACTTTTGGCCCTGTCATTTTTTTATAGCTTCTCATTTACAGCCATCAGTGTGGTTAGTGGTGCAATTCATCTTACTAAATCTTTTTAATAAATCTTCAAGATATTTTTCTTGAGAAATGAAAATTTCTTCTTTTTGCTTTACTTGGATTATCAAAAAATATTTCATAATCCCCAAATGTCATATCATATTTTTTTATCATGGCTTCATTGAACTTAACAACCATTTTCATATTTGATCCATCATAGATCAAATCATCTACATATAAGCACATGATCAAAAAATCTTCTCCTTCTCTTTTCACATGGAGAGAGGGTTCACTTAGACTTCTTTGAAAACCATTCTTTTAAAAATATTGATTTATTTTCATGTTCCAAGCTTGTTGTGCTTATTTTAAGTCATACAAAGCCTTTTTTAGCTTGTACATTTTTTTTCACTACCTTTCTTTTTAAATACAAGAGGTTGCTCAACATAAACCTCTTCTTTGAGTTCTCCATTCAGGAAAGCAAATTTCGTATCTAAATGGTGCACTGACATTTTTAATTCAGCAACAATGATTAACACAACTCGAATTTTCAACATTCTTACAACTAGAGCGAAGGTTTCATTAAAGGTACTTCAAAATTTTGGGAGTAGCCTTTTGCTACAAGCCGAGCTTTAAGCTTTTAAATTGAGCCATCTTCATTATATTTTGTTTTGAAAATTCATTTTAGGCCAATGACATCTTTTATTTTTTGCCTATCCACCAACTTTCATGTATGAGTCTTTTTTATTGCAGAGATTTAGTAATTTATGGTAGTTTTTCAAATTTCATCTTGAATAACTTTTCCATAATTTTGTGGCCCACAGAAAAATAATGCAAAATCACATGAAGCATACATGTTCGCAAGCGATTTAAGATTCTGAATCGTTTGAGTCAACATCTTTTATAACTGGATCCTTCTCTCTTGTTTTGGTGTCTGCACTAAGCTTATTTCCCAACTCTATTCACTTTCTTCATCAAATATCACATCTCTTGATATTGTTAATTCATTTGCATTTGAATTAATGAGATGATTGACTTTGAAAGTATCACTATAACCAATAAATATATTTTTTTTCTTTTTTTGACATTTTTTTTCTATTTTGAGAAAGAATTTTATTGTAAGCAACACAACCAAAGACTTTGAAATAACTTACCTTTGAATTGTGCTTATACCAAGCCTCATGTGGAGTTTTCTTGTGACTAAATCTTGTGGGAGCTCCATTCAGAATATACATGGCAGTGTTCACAACTTCAGCCCAGAAATTATTGGGAACATTATTTTCTTTTAGCATGCTCCTCACCATCTTGACAGTGGTGCAACTTCTACTGTCTATAACCCCATTTTGTTGTAGAGTTTTTACTAGCACTTAACTGCCTCTTGATTCCATTCTTTTTGTAGAAATCCCAAAAATTATTATAAGTAAATTCTCCACCACGGTCTGTGTTCAACCTTTTCAGTTTGAAGCCACTCTCCTTCTCAACATAGGCTTTGAATTCTTTGAATATGAAGAATACTTCAGACCTTTATTGGAGAAAATATATCCACATCATCATACTAAAGTCATCCATAAAGAGCAAAAAATACTTTCTTTCACTGTGAGATTCTATTTGCATTAGCCCATAGATGTTTGCATGAAACAACACAAGTGGATGCTTTGACTTCTAGGAGCTATGACCCTCTTTCCTTCAATATTTTAAAATTTGTCATCTCCTATTCTTACTTTGAAGGTGGCAGTTTCGTCGAGATTGACAAAGCACCTTTGATTTTTTATCATGTGATTACTACACCCGCTATCCACATACCATACGTCATGTGACTCATGCTCAACATTCATGCAAGAAAAAACACATCTAGCCTTTATCATCTTCATTTTTTGTAAAGTTGACTTCATTTTTCTCTTGAAACCAACAATCTCTTTTGGAGTGATTTGGCACTCGGCATCTTGTGCACTTGAATCAACAATACCTTGATTCATGACCAAGCTTTTTACACACAACAATTCTTTTTGGATTGCTTGTGGTTTCTAGGTTGATTAGAATAACCTTTTTCTTGACCACAACCTCTAAATCTTTAATTTTTGCTCTCTTGCAAAATGAGATTTTTTATTGGAGCTCTCTTTTTCTTCATCGATATTGAGCTTTAATTGGAGGGAATGCTCAATATTTTGGGATTCGGACCTTGAGATCCGTTTGTCATGTGACTCAATAGAACCCATCAACTCTTGTAATGACATGGTTGCTAGGTCTTTTAATTTTTTTATGGTAGCTACAACATAGTCATATTTCATCAGCAAGCTTCTTAGAATTTTTTTAACGATTTTCTTTTCAATTTTGTCACCATAGCTTCTAATTTGATTTATGATTCCATCAACTTTTTAAAAGAAATTTTAAACACCCAAATAGCACAACGGAAAGTGGTATGATCAATAATAAACAAGTAGAAAAGAGGTGAGGTAAAAGGACTTGGGTCCACACACACTTAAACTCACTCACATTCAAGCGAAGTTAAGAAAAGAGACTCACACATTGAGCACACACCCACTCTTTCATAAAAATAATTTTCAATCACTTGGAGGAGATGATTGAGGATGGTACATAGAGAGGTATATATAACTTTTCAAGAGGATAAAAATAGAGAAGGGATAAGAGAGCACACAATATCCCAAGAGTCTCTCTCACCCGTTCTTCCTATTTTTGGAGTGTGGCACAATAAACTAAGAATCCCACATAAAAAAAACAACCAAATAAATGGAATTGTCAACTTAGCTAAGGAAAAGAAAAGACGCTTGGGACTTTGGTCTCAATTACAAATTAAATTTTAATATATATATATATATATATATATATAAGAAAATTAAAATATGTTTACCAACCAAATATGTTTGCTGGTATGAATCAAGATTTTCTTATGTTCTTACGTATCTAAACCCTGCAGATGCATTCAACATTATCCATTTGCTAAAAATCGACTGTTGAATCATTGTAATCCAATTAAAAAATATAATTTTTATGCTTGAATATTTATAAATATTCTAAGTCATTGATTTTCAACCTTTAAAAGATTTGTCTTATACATGGTAATTGGATGATACAAGAATCTGATTCTATAAAACCAAGCTTCTAAATCACATATGTACGGTAACATTTTGAAAAAAGTAAAAATAAATAAATAAAAATATTGGTTCATACCAGTAAACATATTTGGTTGTTTTAATATATTTTAGTTACCGCTTCTCAGGCTGGCATTTATGAATGAATGATCCAAGCGAAATCAAAGTTCAAGAAAGACCAAGATATTAAAAACTATTCTGTTGTCCAATTGATACCATATGCTTAGGAGACATGGCCATTTTAATAAGCATACATGTAGATCAACAATTATAATTGTCTCCATATGCCAAACAATGAGAAAAGAAAACAACATATTTGACAGACAAAGTCAGGTCTATGTAATTTGATAGACTGACTCAGTCTGGACAGACCGAGCTGGGTCTGTGCACTACGACAGATCGACTTAGTTTGAACAGACCGAGTTAGATCTGATTGTTTTGGTAGACTGACTTGGTCCGTTTGGACTAAGTCAGATCTATTTGGCTGTAACAAACCAACTCGATCTGGATAGATTGAGTCAGATTTGTTTGCTTAGCAAATAGACTTGGTCTGGACATACTAAGTTGGGTCTGTTTTCTTGTCAGACACCGAGATCGAGTTGTGTCGATCTGCCCGCAGACTGAGTCAAAATAGATTTTGAAATATATATATATATATATATATATATATATATATATATATATATATATATATATATATATATGTGTGTGTGTGTGTGTGTGTGTGTGTGTGTGTGTGTGTGTGTGCATAAGTGAACGGGTGCGGTAAAAAAAATCGAGATAGTGAAGACCTTGATTTTTTGAATATGCATTGGATCCTAGTTTGGATCCAAAACACAAATTGGATCACAGACACCCAAGTATATTCAAAACTAAGTGAAGTTTAGTTCAAATCCAAGACTCTGTAGCATAGACACCATACATGTGTCAAACCGTCATAAAAAAGTTTAGATCGGGTGTACCAGATCCAAGAACTGGTGGGAATGATAATTGAAAAACATAAGAGATCAGTTTTGAAATCACGGTCTATCTGGATTTAGAATTTAACATGAAATAGACATGGTATAAAGATGTGGTGTAAATACAACATAGATCAAAAAAACATTACATGGAATTGGGGGTGGTTAAAAAGGTAAAAATATAATTTTGCCCTTTGTATGCCTGATTAGTAAACAAAGCACAAATTAGTACTTCGAAGTCAGATTCAAGTGTTTTTTGGATCCTTGAATTCTTCTCTTTAAGTAGGATCTATTGGAAGGGGATGTGATGTCAAACTCCTAAAGAACAGAGCTAGAGTTTGGCATTTAAGCTCAGAGGTATTTTGGTTATTTTTATAAAGATGAGACTATAAATGATAATACATGATATTCATTGATTTCAGATCAAAACTTGCAAGAAGGCTAAGGTATTTCTTTAGAGTAAGAATTTCAACGTTTTAGGTAAGTGAGCATTTGCAAATTCCTTATTAGTGAAATAAAATACATGATAGTTGGTTTAAGCATCTTTCAATGTGATTCTATGTATTTTAAGTATGCTAGTTTTATTTATCTTGAATGGAATGGTGTGTAGCATGCTTAGGGATCCATGAATTGTGATGTTCAGTATGATGTTTAAATATGATGATACATATTACATATTTCTTGATTTATAGCATGATTTAATTATGAATATATCCTTTATAAAGAAAATCATGATATTTCTGCATGTATAAGATTGATGTATGATGTTGAGAATTGCGAGTAGAGTTTCAGTTTCGGGGTAGGAATTATCTTAAAAATATCACACTTTACAAATATACTATGAATAGTCTAAATGGATAACAATACCTACAAGCTAAAGGTGTGTTTGTATGTCTCTATAAAATATGGAATCAGATTACATTATCATTTTCGTTGCCCCAGTTTTTTAGAAGTTATGATGCAATTGTTATGTAACCCCAAAATCCCAAGATCACGAAGAAAGCTAATTTACCTTTACTCCTACACATGCTAGCTGCTATACTATGAAAAGCAGAAAAATAAAAACAATAAAAAATAAGCAGTAAAATAATTTATAAATTAAACGAAAAATACCCAAAGTCACAATCAATCAACCCCTTATAAAACGTTTATAGTGAGTATTTATAGGGACCACAAGAAACCCTATTTCTAAAATGGATCTGAGATGAATCTATTACATAATAAAGATCTAATTCTAAATAAAAACCTAATCTAAATTGGATCCAAATGGATCTCTTGGGCCCTGAACTGCACGTTGCAATGCCCCTGCATCGTTTGAGTTAGACAAAACTAGTCGTAGAGGCTTGTTCAGTGACACTTCTTTCAATCATGTTCTACCATGACCCATCGACTCAACACAATTAACTATCCACTTGTTGTAGATAGACAATGTGTAAATCTGATAAAGGTATGATCGTTAGAAGTATTTGGGCCTTACTGCTGCATAGTTCGTAAATCAAGTGGGTCTTCATATGTGACATAAAAAAAATAAAATCCATCTTAAGAAGTACAAACAAAACAAAATCCATCTTAAGAAGTACTTTTTTTATTTATAAGCACAGGGAGTAGGAAATTACAGAGACTGCGATGAGGAATATGGCTCATTTTTTGGCCAAGATTGACTTCTAGGCCTTTGTGAAAAAATTGGAGGATTAAGGGGTCGTAGAGGGGTCCTGCTTTTCAGGTTGCTGGTGTGCATAGTGTGGAGGAGGTAGACATATATATAATATGCAAGCTGGATTGCATATGGGTAGTGTTGTGAGGGGTCTCAATCTAAAAGCTACTTTCCTTTTTTTATTATATGTGTTCTAACAAACACTTCTTAGTGTCATGTGTGACTCTATAATAGGCCCCTTGAGAGCGAGTTTCTACTTTCTTTCATTTCACAACCAAATTTACTTATTTATGAGTTTGGTGTATGGGATTTCTTTATTTTATGTATTCGTTTATCAAAGAAAGTTAGTGGAATCTTGTACTCTATTAAAGCCATAACCTCTCAAGATTGGACAAAGCAAGCGTAGCCAAACCCGATGTAAGAGTGAACCACTGTTGGAATGCAAGCTCGGAGGGGTCCCTTCTAAGGACAATGTTCCAATCCTAAGAATTAGGATAGCCAAAATCTGCAACGAGCCATATTATAAAGGTTCAGAAATTCTCCTCGAAGCGAACGGTCTGTCCACCACCTGTCTTGCCAAAATAAAGTATGACAAAAGCCTTCAATGACCGTTATCCACTGTAAACACCCCAAATTTTCACTCACCTCCCCGACATTACCACCAAGCATCATCATCCAGCCTTTGAAATCGCCGAAGAGCAAAATGGTCATTTTCTGAGCTCAGACCTTACAGAAGTCTAAATTTCATCTGCAACTCTCAAAATTTCTCTATTTTTAGCTCAGATGTTCAAAATTTTATTCCTGACAAAAAACAGGAATCTCCAAGTCTTGGTTCAAGATTATATTGCATAAGACATGGCATTGCATATCATTGCATGAGCATCCCATATCACTGCACTGCACAACATGTCATTTCGAGATCCAGAACTCTTGATTTCAAAATTTTCAATCCAGATTAGAATTTCAACTATTTTTAAAATCGATTTCAAAACCCTGGGTCTTCAAAATTATCAATTCTTCCTATTTTACCCCCAGGACTCTGAATTTCACAATATTTTCTCAGAAAAACGATCTGGATAGTTTTCAATATGGATTTCAGCCACTTCATCTCAGATTTTGCCCTTTTGACAATTTCAAATATCTTCCTTTTACAAAATCACCCTACAGGGGCCAACTCTTTTCAAAATTTCTGTTTTGCCAATTAGTCTAGATTTTATGAAAATTCCAAAAAAAGGATTTATTGTCTTGTCCTTATTTCAATAAAGAAGCAATGTAGGTCCCACATTAAGGTGGTGTCACATAGGCTTTTCTTTTGAAAAACCTGAATTTTGAAAAAACCCAAAAATATAGGAGCCTTGTCCCCTGGATTGGTGCCACTTGTCTTTTTCTCTCTCCTCCCATTTACCTGCCAAGTGTCAGCGTGGGGTTCACCTAGAGGTGGCACCACATGTCATTTTCTTTCTCCTTCCATCCTCCGACACGTGTCAGTGTGGGGGCCATCTTAAGATGTCGCCACATGTCATTAGACATCCTCTTCATTTTATGCCACGTGTCAGTGTCCACTATCTTCACCCTGTGCCATGTGTCATTCCAAGGTCACCATGAGATGCCACGTGTCATGTGTTGTCCTGTTCACAAAAAGTAGAGCTTGTCTCCCCTGAGGTGGCACCATTTGAATTATGTCTCCTGCAAGTGACACATGTCACTCTCTCCTTTCCTTAGGAAAAGTAGATGACACATGTCACCCTCTGCTCTTCTCAGAAAAGCAAGTGACACGTGTCATTCTCTGCTCTTCTTAGAAAAAGCAAATGACACATGTCATTCTCTGCTCTTCTCAGAAAAAACAAATGACACATGTCATTCTCTGCTCTTCTCAGAAAAAGCAAATGACACATGTCATTCTCTGCTCTTCTTAGAAAAAGCAAATGACACATGTCATTCTCTGCTCTTCTCAGAAAAAGCAAATGACACATGTCATTCTCTGCTCTTCTCAGAAAAAGCAAATGACACATGTCATTCTCTGCTCTTCTTAGAAAAAGCAAATGACACATGTCATTTTCTGGCTTCTTCAGAAAAATCAACAATTCAAATATTCAAACTCAAGACTGAGGTGGCGCAAATCCTGAAGTCTCCTCCCTAAATTCATTTGTTGAGATGGTGCCACGTGTCTCTTGCCCTCCTTTTCCTCCCTCCTGCCACATGGCATTGTAGGAGACACTCTGAGGAACCGCCACATGTCCATCCTCCATTCCTCTAGGGCCAACCTTCATTTGAAATTCAAATCTCTCTATGAGGTGGCGCCATTTGAGAAGGCTTCTCCAGACAGCTGACACTTGTCTGCCACATGTCCAAACC
The DNA here is from genome assembly GCF_984573655.1 of Nuphar pumila. NCBI lineage: Eukaryota > Viridiplantae > Streptophyta > Magnoliopsida > Nymphaeales > Nymphaeaceae > Nuphar > Nuphar pumila. The sequence goes on along the minus strand of NC_143254.1, from coordinate 20,190,260 downwards.
TCCCTGCATCAGAAAAAGTAGGAAAACCCCCCCTCTGAGGTGGCGCATTCTGCTTATTCCAGTCCTGTTCTCCTGCCATATGTCATTATAGGAGCCAACCTGAGGTGGTGCCACATGGCAGTCTCTCCTTTCCTCTAGAAAAAGCAGAAATTTAAATTTCAAACTCTCTCTGAGGTGGCACCATCTGAATCATCTGCCTTTCCTTCTAACACATGTCAATGTAGATGCTCTGAGGTGGTGCCACATGTCAGTCTCTCCTTTCATCAGAAAAAGTAGAATTCAAACCCATCTGAGGTGGCATCTTCTGCTTCCTCTGCTCCTACCTTCTGACACATGGCAATCTCTCCTTCTTCCAGGAAAACCAAGCTTTGAATTTCAAACTCCAAGAGGACATCCTCTGAGGTGGCGCCATTTGGGAGACTCCTGCAGAGAAAATCAAGCAAGCTTTTTGAAAAATTCCAAATTCCCCTGCTGAGGTGTCTCACTCACAAAATTCTTATTTTTATTTTCTCAAAAAATCAAAATGGCATGCCCTGAGATGGCGCCACATGGAAGGTCCAGATTCACTGTGTTTGAATTTTGAAAATCTCCAAAATTTCTACAAATACCCTAGCCCATGCCTAGCTCAGGGAGAGCCCTGTTTGAGAATTGAACTTCAGAATTCCATTTTCTTTCTTTCTTGGTTTCCTCTGGATTCACGCCCCTCTGGAGCCCATTGTCAAGGTAGTCGTTCATTTTGGGAGTTCCAAAACCGCAGGAGAACACAAGGTAAGCCCCTATTCCAATCGATTTCATCATGATTTGATTCGTGTTGTCGTTTGAAGAAAGAGCTTATCCGAGGGATGGATCGAGCTATTCTCATAAAACGACATATATAAAAATATTCAATTATGCCTCCTTGGTGATTTTTAGCATTCATGCATTTAGCTAGATTTAATTTGCATTTTATTTCATTATTTTAGCATGTTTCATGAGTTAATTAGGATTAATTTAGCATTTATTTCAATTCTGCTCAATTTCAGTAGCTCTTTGTTTTTGTCAGTCAGTCCACACGTCATTTCATGCATTTATTTTTCATTAACAATTCTAAAAAAATCAAGCAATGCGCCCTTAGGTGTCCTTAGAAATGTACCAAAAATTCGGAGAGATTTGAATTCGTTTACTGTGGTAAACGTTCAAAAAGGTGAGTCGGGTTTTATTACCCGAGATGCATTTTAAAATATCTTTTCCGACTTGTAAAATCAAGATCTCCCTCATGGGAGATCCGATTTTAGATCCGAAAGATGTTCTAAACGCGGGAAAATGTCTAGTTTTAAACCTGATTTTCTCAGATTTTTATGATGTTTTTGATGTCTAACACAAATCCGAGAGTGCAGGACACGTGTCAGAGCCTGATTTGGGCCTCTGAGATTTTGGATCGACTTAGGTCGATGGTTTCTCTTTGAGTATTGATCCAAATCCAAATCTCTAAAAAGTGAATATTATGTCCGAGATGTCTTCTGTTTACATCTGAAAGCCTGTGATTTTTAGAACAGTTGGGACATCTGTTTTGGATTTTTCTTGTCAGTCCTCTGTTTTGTCACATTTGTCTGTTCTGTTATTTTGGGCATGAAAAGTTATATTTTTATCTGTGTTTTTGTTGATCAAATGCCAAAGTCATGAAAATGAAAGTTGTTACTATAGACGTCGTGAGTAGCTTTGTTAAATATCATAAATTTCCATGTCTGTTTTCTATTTTTGTTAGCATTTTATATTAGATTAGGTCGATTTTACCTCTGTCATAACCAAATCCCTGTTACCGAACTCACCATGTCTCAAATCCCGAGGTTGTAAAAACCAAAAAATGTTCCATTTTGGGTCCTTTAGCATTCTGCAAAATATCAAAAGTTTTTATGGTGTAAATTTTTCATTATCATATAAAGCATTGCATTTGGTTCGGGTCCATAGGCGAAAATTACCATTTTTAGGACTTTCTTTAAATTTTAGCATTCAAACCATATCATTTCATGAATTTTAACATTCTAGGATGTTTATCAGAGTATTTAGATGCTTCATACCGAATTTGGTGTAATTGGGAATTCATTTGAGGCTTGATCTAGCCATATCATCAAAATAGGGCCCCGCGGGACCCGGATAAAAGCGAAAAACAAGCGAAATTCATTATTTTGGATAAATTGCAAAATGTCAAATTCTGATTTTACAGTCCTAATGTGTTTAGCAGCATGTCATCATGCCTCATACTGCATTTTATCATCATTTGATTCAATTTGAATTTCGAAATCTCAATTTTACCAAAATTTCCTTCAAAAACCCTGATTTTAAAGGTATAACTTTAATAGTAGGGGTATTTTGGTCATTTGACCCAAATTCCGAATTTCAAACTATTTTCTACTAAATTTCTTGCATTTTCATAATTTCAAATATCAAGGAAGCATGATGATAGGGTTTATATCCAATTAAATCCAATAATTTCATAATATTATTGGAAAATCTTGGAAAAACCCACATATTTGAGCTAACCTCATTTCCAGTTTGGCAGGGATATTCAATAGAAGGAGATGAAGTCTGCAATTTCCATTTATTTCATTTATTTAGTGATGTAATAATGTAAATTTTGGAATAAGAGATTTAAATTTCTGCTTAGACTATGATGCATATCACATAGTTTGAATTTGTGCAATATCCTGTTTCTATGATTCATGCATTTTTTTTCAAAAGCACTATGGATGTTCACGAATGGCACGCACACCAACTCTTAGGGAGTTGATGAACTCGGTGGAATCCATATTTACGGCCCTAGTCTGAATATGGACGAGACCCAGATCCATCATCTTTCTACTAGTCACATTGAGCCTACACTCTTAGGCTATCTGAAAATGCACATCATATTTCTAATATTTTCAAAGTATTGTGCATTAAATCAATTAAACTTTGAACATATTCATGGCCACAGTCAGGATATGTGAAGGATTTATTTTGACTTAATGCACATTTTTCCAACAAATTTCTTAGAAAATCTTTCAAAGTGCATTCATTCACTCATATCATTTGCATCATGAAATCATTGGTTTTCTCAGGATTTTCTTAAGAAAACTTCATTCTCAAGAAATCGATTTCTCAAGAAACTCTGAGAATTTTTCAAAATCAGTTTTCTCAAGTCAAGTTTTTCCACAGTTTTCCATGGAAAAGGTTATTTTCCCAAGATTTTCAAAAGAAGTCTCTCATCCTTCTCAAAATCAAAATCGATTTCCAAGTGTTTCAAAGCTGAGATTCCCAGGATTTCAATTTCCCAATTTTAAATTTTCCTTCTCCAAAGAATTTTCTCATGAATTTCAATCATTTTCCAAAGAAAGCTTTCAAAACTTGAAGCTTTTCCTGACAAGCATTTTCCCTTTTCAAATGTTCACCTTTTTCTCAAGAATCACTTCTATTTTCCCAGGATTTTCAACCATTCATGATTTTCTCACATCTTTATGAACTTTCCCGTGATTTCAAAACCCTTTTCATCTGAGTTTCTTGAGAAATTGACTTTCATCTTTTTCCTGAGAGATTCTTTTCAACTCCAAATATTTTCCAAGCATACATCATAGTTTTCCAACTTATATTTTACAAAATCTCATAGCACATGCCTGAATTCTCTGTGCATATAGGATAGAACATAACTTCGATAATTTCGCTAAGTCAAGCACAATTTTGGTCCTTGGTTCGATTACCCCTGTTAAAGGCGGCATGAACGGTCGAACCTCGTACCGACAGGTCGAGCCCCATCCCATGGATTTTCCCGCAATTTTCAAAACGGAGGCGAGTATTTCAAAACAATTTCCAAAATCCGATCAAGTTTGAAGCGCGAAAGCATTTCCCTCTTTCTCTTCCGCAAGGAAGGGGAGAAGGGAAAAATTTCGCGACGATAACATCCACCAATTCCAAATTCCCGAACCATTACGCCATTTAGAGCTTTCCGACCAATTCCAAAGCCACTCCCCCAAGTCGTATTTTTTTTGAGAAAACAACAAAGAAAATACCCTTTTTTTTGCAAATAAACCACACCCATTTATCTAGTAAAGCCATATTAAACTTACGAAGGTCACGATTGCCCAAACCGAGACTCCAATGGCTTGGAGATATCCTTCCAACCCACCAAGGCCCTCGAATTTCCATCCACTCTCCTTCTGAAAAATCTTAATCAATCTTTTTCTACCTTATAGGGCATTTTAAAAATTTGAATAAAATGCATAATCATAGTAGAAATATTAAACTTTACCAAATTGATATGACCCACCCTTGATAAAAGCCATGCCACACATGATTGTGTTCTAGCTCTTACTCCATCCTCCACCTTGGCCCAATGGATTTCATAAGAGACTCTCAATTGAAGTGGGAGACCCAAGTAAGTCAATGGGAGAGAGCCCGCGGCACATAGGTTCCCGAATCGTTATTAAGAACCAAAACTTGGCTCTTACCCATATTCATCTTCAAACCCGAGACTTCCCCAAAACACCAAATTGAGTACCCAAAAGGCAATCATATTCTCTTCGGTAGCCTCCCCAAACACCATTAGATCATCCACAAATAATAAGTGAGAGATGAAAACTGAACTGGAGACCTTACAACCATGAACCAAACCCGTCTGTTCCATTGAATCCATCATAACCGACAAGACTTCCAAGTCCAAAATAAATAATAAGGGGGAATGAGGGTCACCTTACCTCAATCATCTCTTTGGTTTGAATGAAAGGCCCTTTTCGCCGTTGATAAAAACCACAATAGAGGAAGCATGAAGAAGACCCTCAATCCATTAGAGCCACTTGTAACTGAACCCCAAGCATCTCAAACAATTAAGCAAAAAACTCAATCAAGATAATCAAATGTCTTTTCAAGATCAATCTTCAAAATAAAGAAAGGCTTACCCGAAAGCTTGATAGAATGCTTGGTTTCATGTGCCATGATGCAACCCTCGTGTAACCACCGTCCCGGGATGAAAGCACTTTGTGAGGGAAAAACAAATAGGCTGATGCAAACCTTTAATCCAATGGCCAAGACCTTAGTAATAATTTTAAAACATATACCAATCAGCGATATGGACCGAAATAAAAAAAAATATGTTCAGCATTGTCCTCCTTTAGAATAAGAATGAGCATAGATTTTTTTATATATGCCGAAATCTTCACATTTGCATGAAACTCATTTATAAATAAAAATAATTTTCCCTTAACGCAATCTCAAATTTCTTTAAAAAACTCAATAGAGAATCCATCCAAGCCCGGTGTCTTGCCACGTGGGAGAGACCAAACCACCCTCTTAACCTCTTCCAAACTAAAAACCCCCCTCTATGAAGTCCGACCAGCTTCACTTATTTTGCAAAACTTTATGCAAGAGATATCATAGTCTTGTAACCATACTATTGAATCAATAAGACCTTAGTAATAATTTTAAAACATATACCAATCAGCAATATGGACCGAAATCCAAAAATATGTTCAGCATTGTCCTCCTTTAGAATAAGAATGAGCATCAATTTTTTTATATATGCCAAAATCTTCACATTTGCATGAAACTCATCTATAAATACAAATAATTTGTCCTTAATGCAATCCCAAATTTCTTTAAAAAACTCAATAGAGAATCCATCCAAGTCGGGTGTCTTTCCACGTGGGAGAGACCAAACCACCCTCTTAACCTCTTCCAAACTAAACACCCCCTCTATGAAGTTCGACCAGCTTCACTTATTTTGCAAAAATTTATGCAAGAGATATCATAATCCTGTAACCATACTATTGAATCAATTCTTGAAATATTGAGATGCATTAGGGAGAATATTTGATCCCTCCCATACCCAACCTTCAATAAATAATGTTAAAATTTTATTTTTCCTCCACCTCATAGAAGCCCTCATGTGGAAATCTTTTGTGTTCATCTCCTCGGATTGTGTTATCATTGCAAAATTTTACTTTTGCAAGTTAAACTAACCTTTCAAAAAGTTTTTGAAAATAACCCGCCTCCATTTTAAAATGCAGGATAATTCCGAAGAATGAGACTCGCCTGTTGGTATGAGGTTCAACTGTTTCTGGCACCATAACCAGGGGTAATCAAATCAAGGATCAATCTAGTGTTTTGCTTTGCTCAACATGTCTAAACCGATGTTTTATTCTTAAATGCACAAAGAATCAGACATGTGCTATGAATTTCAGAAAATACAGATTTGAAAACATGATGTTTGCTTGAAATAATTAGAAATATTTGGAAAAGGATACTTTAAAAATTGTGAACCATGTTGAGAGAACATTTTTGAAGAAAAGAAAAACGATTTCTGCAGAAATCTTGATGTGTTGTGAAAATCGATTTTTGAGAAAAATCAAATAACTTTGAGAAAATTGATTTTTTGTGATGAATTTGAAAAATATATCAAAAAGGATAGGTGTGTGGCCCTATGAAAATGATAAAAAAAATCTTGTAAGGCACAATGCCTCCTTTTACAAGGGATTGTGTTATCATTGAAAAATTTTACTTTTGCAAGTCAAACTAACCTTTGAAAAAGTTTTTGAAAATAACCCGCCTCCGTTTTAAAATACAGGATAATTCCGAAGAATGGAACTCGCCTGTCGGTATGAGGTTCAACTGTTCCTGGCACCATAACCAGGGGTAATCGAATCAAGGATCAATCTAGTGCTTTGCTTTGCTCAACTTGTCTAAACCAATGTTCTATTCCTAAATGCACAAAGAATCAGGCATGGGATATGAATTTAAAAAAATACAGATTTAAAAACATGATGTTTGCTTGTAATAATTAGAAATATTTGGAAAAGGATACTTTGAAAATCGTGAACCATGTTGAGAGAACATTTCTGAAGAAAAGAAAATCGATTTCTGCAGAAATCTTGATGTGTTGTGAAAATCGATTTCTGAGAAAATTCAAATAACTTTGAGAAAATTGATTTTTTGTGATGAATTTGAAAAATATATAAAAAAGGATAGGTGTGTGGCCCTTTGAAAATGATAAAAAAATCCTTGTAAGGCACAATGCCTCCTTTTACAAGGGATTGTGTTATCATTGCAAAATTTTACTTTTGCAAGTCAAACTGACTTTTGAAAAAGTTTTTGAAAATAACTCACCTCTGTTTTAAAATGCAAGATAATTCTGAAGAATGAGACTCGCCTGTTGGTACAAGGTTCAACCGTTCCTATCACCATAACCAGGGGTAATCGAACCAAGGATCAATCTACTGCTTTGTTTTGCTCAACTTGACTAAACTGATGTCCTATTCCTAAATGCACAAAGAATCAGACATGTGCTATGAATTTCAGAAAATGCAGATTTGAAAACATGATGTTTGCTTGGAATAATTGGAAATATTTGAAAAAAGATATTTGAAAATCATGAACCATGTTGAGAGAACATTTTTGAAGAAAAGAAAATCGATTTCTAAAGAAATCTTGATGTGTTGTGAAAATCAATTTCTGAGAAAATTTAAATAACTTTGAGAAAATTAATTTTTTGTGATGAATTTGGAAAATATATCAAAAGGGGTGGGCGTGTGGCCCTATAAAAATGATAAAAATTTTTATTGTAAGGCACAATTACGTACTATGATAATGTAATTCATAGTAACTTGTATATTACAATATTTACTAATACAATAAATGCATTCCGATGTCACTCTCAGCTTCTCTGATACAAATTCTCTTGTGCTCTAACATTTATGTGTTTAAAAAAATACGTCCATGTAAGGCACAATGCCTCTTTTTTCTGCTTCTTGCAAGGTTAAATGATAAAAAAAACAATTAAAAAGTATGCAAAATGCTTATAAATTTGACAATATATATTGATGAGTTACCATTTTCTTCTGGTGGCTCCCAAAAGTACTAAATTCACCTGTGTGTAGATGGGCATCGGGCATCAGGCATCTTCTCTCGGTTTTGTGTAGCTTTTGTTGAGCGGTTTCTAAATTTATTATTCGCCCACTTGTCACGCATTCCTTCCCAATAATCTCTCCTGAAAGTAGAAGGGACATGGCCCTTCCACTGCAGTGGATCATCTATCCCACCAGCTGCTTTTATTGCTGCAGTCTTCATATTATGCAGCATGTTGACAAATTGATTGGCAGCCACCTTCTGTCACACTACCCTCGTATCCTTCTCCTCGTTCGCAGTCGCGAAGCGATGCGAAGCCTACAAATACTTTCAGAAAGTTAACACACATGACTATAACAAAAAATTAAATATGAAACACATTAGTTATGATAAACGATTGCATACCATGAATAAAGACAATAATCTATCCAACACCTCCTTCAGGTACTCTTTTCATTGAGTGATCGGTCCTAAAAGATGCTGCAATAGTGACTTCCTAATTTCTCGTATTACTTCTTGTGGCTCGAACCTCGTGCTGCATATGAATTGATACATGTTAATAATAGATTGTCGATATACATTATTTATAAGATAAATATTAAATAAGTGACAATGAAATACTTACGGTCGACTATTGATATACACTATTTGAATAAGTCATCGTGTGTCAGACTGAGAAGACTCTGCATCCAACGTTGTCTCGTGACGTGTATGAATAAATAGTGTAGGTGGGTCATGTGCAGGCAAAACATCACCTATAGAAAGTTGAGTTCGAAATTCACACAATGCACATTTAAACTAATCAAGTATACAATTAGTTAAATGATATATCTATCGAAGCAACCCATGAAGATGAAGTCTGAGACTGGCTACCATTGGGTGCTCAACCACTGTGACCTCCACGAACCATATTCTAATAAATAAAATTTTTATTTGGATCAGTTACACAATTCTATATCTTCATGGATACGTAATCAAATAAAAAATAACTTCATGCAATACATTCAAACATTGCAATATATTGCAATACATTCAAATCATTGTAATACATTGTAAATCATTCAAATCATTCACATCAAACATTGCAATACATTCAAATCATTTACATCAAACATTACAAAAATAACTTCACATGAAAGGCATTTGAATTTACATCAAATCATGCAAATCATTCAATTCATTTGAAGCATGTTTTTATGATACAATTTCACATGGAAGACATAATCAAATTGAAAATAACTCTATGCAAGCATGAATACAGTCACATCAAACATTGTAATACATTCAAATCATTCATATCAAAACAATGTCAAACATGTATCTACAGCAAACACACTCCAATATCCTGCTAACTACTACCATGACTAGCATGGAATCTGAACTCCAAAAATAAAAGCACTTCTATTTTCATATATTAAAATCATACTCAGCATGATCTCCGAACTTCATCAAAGCAGTCCTAGATATCCTCAACTAAGTGAGTGTGTGGACAGAAAAGTGTTGCATCCAAGAAATTAAATAACCTATGATGCACTTGCATCACTTACTCACCACGGGTATTTACCCGATTTGTATTGCTTTTGCCTTTGCATTTTTTTTCTGAGTAACAGATTCGGGTATATTTAGTTGTAAGTAACACTTCTAGATGAATTTTATACTTTGTACATGATATCAGGCCTAATTGAGTCTATAAATTATTTCTACAACCAGAAGAACCGTACGAAGCAAAATAATGACAATTAAGGAACTGTGCATGCAAAAGTTACCATAAAGCAAATGCGGAAACAAGTAATTTATCTATATTTTCTTTATTTAATTTATCCAAAGTCCTCGTGCGACTGGACCCTACCTTGAGAGGTTGCGTCGTTGTGAGCGATTACATGTGTAGGTGATGCGGGGCTTAGGTCACGGGGCACAAGCGAGATTCATTGTGGAATCTGCAAGAGACATTATGTTAAAATAAAGTTTATTACCCGATGACATGGGGGGTGACGCCCCCTATCGAAAACGAGCTCAGACAGAGAGACCCAACCCTCTGCTGAAAGTGAGACAGGCAGGGGTGTTGCCCCTGCCGGCAGTAACGTCAAGGCAGGGAGCAAAACCCCCTGTCAGAACATTCACAGGAGGCTGGAGGTGAGACCTCCCGAGGGAAAGCATCGGGAGGCAGAAGCCAAGCCCCCTGTCGGGAATCAATCACGAGGCAGAGGGTCTCACCCCCTATCGAGGCAAAATAGCAGAGCAGGGGGTTCTGCCCCCTACCGAGAAAACATACAAGGGGAAGAAGGCTTCACCCCCTGTCAAAATTATCGAGGATATGGGGGGGGGGGGGGGCGAAGCCACCCCCTGCCAGGGAAAACAAAAGGGCAAGGGGCTTCTCCCCCTGCCGATCATAACGAGAACAGGGGGTAGAGCCCCACTGCCGAAGAAGTCAAGAGGACATGCGGAAAAGCCCCCTGTCGACATTCGAAAGGACAGAGGTGAAGCCCTCTGTCCTGCTGGAGAAAATAAGAGGACAGGGGCAGAGCCCTCTGTCCTGCCATAGAGATCAAGGGCAAGGGGAGGGCCTGACAGAGGCGATCGGGGCCTCTGCCAGCCCCCGCCGACTACAAAGGGGTGGGGAGGGCTCGACAGAGGTTGTCGAGCCTCTGCTAGCCCTCCGACAACCATAGGGGGAAGGGGGAGGCTCTGGCAGAGGTTGGCGGCCCTCTACCAAACCTCCAGCAACCCTAATTTCAAGGGGAAAAGGGAGAGGGTTACCTGCAGGAGGCATCGACGATCGTCGCGAGCAGGGTCGGTGTGGGGAGAGCAGGCTGGGGTCGTCGGCTTGTCGGAAATCGCTGAGGGGGAACAACGAGAGAGAGAGAGAATGGGAGAGGGAACGAGAGAGGAGGTCGCAACCTGGGTCCCCTCCTGCGACTACTTGAAAGCTCAGTGGGGGGGGGCATTTTAGGAAACCCCAAAGGGGTGAGGTTGGAAGGGGGTTGTCGGACAGGGCTCGTTGGCCAAAAAAATGATGAGAGCGAGAAAGAGGAGAGCAGAGGTGAGAGGGAGACTAAGTCGAAGGGGGAGGTCGACGGACGACAGACGAAGAATAAAACAGAAAGGGAAAGAAAGGGTCTCACATTAGGGTTTTACGGGGGAAATTAGCGACGAAACCATTTTATCGCTATTTGGCGACGAAGTAGCGATGAAAATTTTTTGTTGTTGATCCATTGCTAAGTTGCGATGGATCTTGAGACAGAATTTTTCTGTTGCTAATCCATCATTAATTAGCGATGGATTAGCGACAAAAGTTTTTTCATTGCTAATTCCGTAAATAATTCGAATTTTAGCGACCGATAGTTTTCTCTAGCTAATCCGTCATAAATTTGCGATGGATTATTTTCGTCCTAAATTTGCGTTGGATTATTTCTGCCGCAAACTTCTGTCACTAATTAACGTTTTTCTTGTAGTGTTCTTCATTAAAGTCTCGTGTGGCTATGGTGTGATTTAAATATGCATCAATTCTCCAAGAAACAACAAACCTCTCCACAACACCACTTTACTTTTTTCGTTGCAATTTTCACTACATAATTTTATTTATATACATACGGCTCACTAATGGATCTCAGATTTTTGGGTTGCATTACTGAATTTTATGAGTTTGTACACCCCTTTCAAATGTTTCTCGGATCCTGACTATATATATATAATATTTGGGCCTCTAGAGGTCCAATTGGATTCCAGCTAGATTTTGGATCCATTCAAGATTCAAATCCATTAGCTAAATTTGAATCCTCTACCGGTTCCACATGATTTGGTTCAGATTCAGAGTCCATTTGAACCCAATGCTTTCTAATAATAACATATTATTACCTTTATTTTGATTTAAGTTCAAGTCCATTGATTTCCAAAATGATCAAAATCTACAGGTTTTACACAGTCAATCACATCGGTGAAAGGAGGATGTCCATCTTCAGCAACCACCCCTGCGGCACCCCCCCCCCCCCCCCCCCCGCAAGTGCACAACACATCCAGTGATGGAGAGGGATTAGGTGTCGGCGCTGTGGCAGAAACATTAGGCATCTAAGGCCCAACTTGCTCCCCCAGCTCCTTTGTCCCAACCGACAATGGTGGGTGCGCACATTGTAGGCTTGGGATGTGCTGGAACGGGCCAAGATCAATCCAGATATCAGATACTGGAATTACCTGACCTGCAACATCACATGGTTCTGGTTCCAAACGTAGAATTGGGTCCTCTAAGTTTGAATCTGGATCGGGTATTGCATCCTTATTCCAATGGCCCAAACCCGAATCTGACCCACTACCAGATCCCAAACGTTTCCTCTAATCCACGTATGAAAAAAAAAAAGGAATGGAGCATGATACCTTTAATCCACCTGGCAATGGTCGTCCAGGTCAGCCATAGTTGCTTGACTGGGGATGGCTTGGTTGAAGACAGACCATTGCGGGATGGAACAAGTCTAGCGACCGGCAACATTCTAGTCAGTCAATTCCATCGGTTTGGTCTGCACCTGTTGAGACCCAACAAAGGCAACGCCGTTGGATGCCCCGCGAGTCAGCTTCTTATCCGATACAGTGCATCTGAATGAGCCAAAGAGAATAATATCCTCATCAAACTTGGAACCATATCCCTCACAGATTCATCCAAACCAGATATTGGATGTGCCTCCTTGATCGAACTGGGTTGAGGGATAATATCAGTGTTCCTACCAGCCCTGACTTTGTCCAGGACCGGCCTTTTAGCCACCGCACACACCCTACAATGTTGCCTCCTTCAAAAATTCCTGTATGAGTAGGAGTGACAGAACTAGTTGCCAGAGTCAGCTTATGAGTCCTCCTTTCCCTCTTTTTGACTTGCTTTGGAATGTAACGGGTCCACCCGTCCAACTATCTTGGTAGAGAGTCAGTCCTCCAACTTGACCCAATGGATTTCCTTAGAGACTCCCAATTGAAGTGGGAGGCCCAAGTAAGTCAATAGGAGAGAGCCTGTGGCACACTCAAAAATAGAACAAGCCAAATTCTGTAAATTTCCTTAATCATCATTAATAACCAAAACTTGGAGCTTACCCATTTTCATCTTCACATTCGAGACCTCCCCAAAGCACCCAATGAGTACCCAAAAACATTCGTATTCTCTGTTGTTGCCCCCCAAACACCATTAGATCATCCTCAAATAATAAATAAGAGATGAAAACTGAATTGGAGGCCTTACAACCATCAACCAATCCCACCCATTCGACTGAATCCATCATGACCGACAAGACTTCCAAGGCCAAAATAAATAATAAGGGAGAAAGAGGGTGTTTCCCTCCGACCTACTTTGTACAGAAGTTGTGTCTAGATTTTGTTTTGCTTTGGTTGAGTCTTGATGTAAAGTATCAAGTCACCCTTGCACTTTGGTTCAGGTTGATAAATACCCTAAAGGATTAGCCTGTAGATCTGAACAGTAATGTGCCCTTAGGCAAAATTCTAAATAAATGCAAATGCGAAGAGCTTTCTTTTATTCACCCTCGTTGAGATTTCTTTTGAGTGATTGCGATTTCTCTCTCTCTATTTTCTCTCGCTCTCTTGTACTCTCAGTTATCAAAGCTTTCACAATGTCAAGTGAGCGACCGAAAGGCCGACGACGGTAAGGAAGGACCATCACACCGCGCTTGCCTATTAAAGAAGTAGGCCCGTGACAAGTGGTAACAAAGCCCGTTCTTGAGCTAAGGAAGGGACTCAGGAGTTAATGTCGAGAGACGCGGCTACAAGCCATGATTTGCGAGCAAGACATCATGGCGCACCGATATGACCTATGGAGCACCAAAAGAAAGGTAGTTGTCGAGGCCGAGAAGATGGGTTCACCTTGGGGCCGTGAGCAGATGGCCATGACCATCAACAAACTGGTGGCTAATGTGACTTCGCACGAAGAAGCGATTTCATGTACAGTTGAGTCATTCATAGGATTGGACAATGAGATGATGAGCCTACGAGAAAAGGTAAACTTACTGATGGGACAAATTACTTCAAAGACTACGATAGTGACCACCCTGCAGATTGAAGTTGAGGAGCTTCAACTGAAGAAGCGCACTCTGCAGCGAACAGTTTCCTTCAATGGCAGAAATGGCGATAGACCATAAAAAATAATGGTTCTAGGGATAGCAAGGCCATAGAAAACTTTTTGTTCTAGGTGGAAGACTACTTGGACATTCAAAATGTGTCGGGCGAGGACCTCACGGTGAAGACAACAACAACTCTACTTGACAGAGATGCTATAGTCTATAGAGACAAAAATATAGCAACATAAAAAGAGGTTACTGTGTGATTGATACATTTGATGCCTTCAAAAGCGAGCTATGAAACTATTTTATGCCAAGGAATGCATAGCAACAAGCTTATCAGATGGTGGCAGAACTCAAGCACACTGGAGCGTTGAAAGATTACATTAGAACGTTCTAGAAGCTCATGCTAGATGTACCCAATATGTCAGATGAAGATAAACTCAACTGGTTTATTGTGGGACTACAACCTTGGGCACAGTTTGAAGTGGAAATGATCAATCCCAGACTTTGGAAGATACGTATATGATGGTCGAGCGACTGGTGGATAATTAGCGCAAGTACTTCACTCCATCAACTAAGGCTGGGAAAAAGCAGGACCATGGAGGCAAAAAGGAGGATCGGCGAAAAAATAAAGGTGAGTCGTTGACGCAACACCATTCTGACAAGAAGCAAAACTATAGAAAGCACAACAACAATGACAACAAGGGGTTGGTTGTGACTTGTTGGTTCTGTAGCGATAGACATATTGTCTGGCAATGTCCAAAGCGCCTCATGAAGAACAACGGGAAGACCAATGCAGTGTAGGCGAAGAGTAGTGACGCTGGGGTCATACAACTAAGAATGAGAGCCATGCAGACGATCAACATAGTTAGAAGTTGTGTAGTCGAAAGCATGTCGGTTAGCAAAAAACTTATGTATCTGGAAATCATTACAAATAGAAAGTCTACTACGACAATGGTAGAGTCCAGGGTCACGCATAACTTCATCTTGCAGTTGGGCTTGAAGCCTTGGCCAAAGCAGAGAACCATCAAGATTGTAAACTCTAAGGCCAATCCAATCTTTGGTGAAGTAAGAGATATGGCTATCCAAATCGGAAGTTGGGTCGGCAAAGCCAACTTCTCAGTGGTGTCCCTGGACGTCTTCAGAATGATTTTGGGTATGAAGTTTCTTCGCATCCAGAATGTAATGATGCTACCAAAGTTCAACTCGTTGACAATCACGTGGCTAAACTTTTCACACACGGTGCAGTGCTTTACTCTTGAAGGTAAGTCTTCAATGTCATTTGCTATGAAATTGAAGAATGGTGTCAAGCGAAGAAAGCAGACATTTCTAGTTGCCATGTGCACTGAAGAAGTGAAGGTAGAAACAACAATGCCACCGACCCTTGCCCCACTATTGGTTGAGTTTCGGGGAGTGATGCCCTCAGAACTGTCGAAGTGTCTACCACCGAGACGCGAGGTCGACCACAAGATAGAGTTGACCCCTGAAGTAAAGCTCTCAACCATGGTCCCTTATCGCATGGGGTTGGCTGAATTGAAGGAGCTACGCAGGCAACTGGATAAGATGTTGAAAGCAGGCACTATTCATCCTTCTAAAGCACCATTTAGCACCTCAGCACTCTTTCAAGTAAAACATGATGGCTCCAAACAGCTATGTGTAGACTATCATACGTTGAACAAGGTCACAGTAAAAAACAAGTATTTGTTGCCATTGATAGTGGACTTGTTCAACCACCTAGACAGTGCCCGTGTATTTTCAAAGTTAGATCTGCGATCAGGTTACTGGCAAGTGAGGATTATTGACAGTGATGAGCCCAAGAAGACTTGTGTCACTCTCTATGGTGCCTATGAATTCTTAGTGATGTCATTCAGGTTGACTAATGCTTCAACTACATTCATAACATTGATGAACAAGATCTTTTACCCTTAGACAAGTTCATGGTAGTCTATCTCAATGACATCGTGATTTATAGCAGCAGCATGGAGAAACATGTTGAGCACTTGTGAACAATATTTCAGGTGTTGAAGGTGAATGACATCTATGTTAAGCGAGAGAAGTGTCTCTTCGGCCAGGAGAAGATCTGCTTTTTTGGCCACATTGTAGGGCATAGTTTGCTGCACATGGATAGGCAGAAGACATGATCCATCCAAGAATGGAATTCGCCAACCGAAGTGCTAGAGTTGCGATTATTCCTTGGCGTGAGCAATTATTATCAGTGATTCATTAAAGACTACTTCCTCATTATTGTGCCCTTCACAGATTTGCTAAAAAAGAATCAGGTATGGCTCTGGATAGGAGCCTGCCAAGACGCCTTTAACGACTTGAAGAAGGCCCTAGTAAGGGAACCAGTATTGCGGTTGTTGGATCATTAAAGACCCTTTAAAGTTTACACAAATGCCTCAGACTTCGCCATCGGTGAAATTATTATGTAGGAGGGTCATCCAATTGCTTATGAGAGCCAAAAGCTAAAGGATGCAGAGAGGCGTTACACAGTGCACAAGCCTGAAATAATAACTATTGTGCACTGCCTCAGGACCTAGAGGTACTATCTTCTGGGTGCTCAGTTCATCGTCAAGACAAACAATGTCACCATGAGCTATTTCAAAATGCCGAAGAAGTTGATACTGAAGTAAGCTCGATCGCAAATGTTTCTAGCTGAGTTTGACTTCGCTTTAGAGTATAAGGTGGGGAAGACCAACGTTGTTGCTGACGCCCTGAGTCGCAAGGCAGAACTGGCGGCTACACAGGCGAAGCCTTTCAAAGTTCACTTAAAGGGCACATTGATGGACCACATCCGCGAAGAAATGCAGCAGGACACAGAAGCACAACATGTTCTCTCTCTAGCATAGGCGGGAAAGACTTGGTGATTCTAGCTACGGAATGGCCTCCTCGTGACTAAAGGAGGATGCATTTTTGTGTTGTGGTGGAGAATCCTTCATCGTGAATTGCTTAAGGAGTGCCATGATACTTTATGGGCAGGTCATCCAGGTTAGGAATGGACCTTAGCACTCCTTGAGAGCGATTACTATTGAGCATAAATGAAAGCCGATATAAAGAGGTATGTGCGAACATGCCTCCTCTGCCACCAAGATAGAGAGACCAACTAGAAGACTGCCGGCCTCCTTTAGCCTTTACCTATGCCAAAACGTTCTTGGGAAAGCATTTTTATGGACTTCATTGTTAGCCTGCCGAAGGTGTATAGCTAGCTTCAACTCCATCTTGGTGGTGGTGGATCGTTTCTCTAAGTACGCCACCTTCATCCCAGCTTCCAAGGAGTGTTGTGCCGAGAAGATGACGAAGATGTTCATCAAGCATATGGTAAAGCACTGGGGTATACCAAGAAGCATTATGAGCGATCGCGATGCTCGCTTCACAGGAAAATTCTGGCGTGAAGTGTTTCGACTACTTTGCTCTGATCTGCTATTTTTAACAAGTTTTCACCCACAGACCAATGAGCAGACAGAGTGCATTAACAGACTATTGGAGCAGTACCTCAGGCACTTTGTGAGTGCCAACCAGAAGGACTAGGTAAAGCTCTTGGACATGCCCCAATTCTATTACAATCTTCAGAAGAGCTTGTCTTCAGGCCACAACCTATTCGAGATAGCCACGGAACAGCAACCACTGACCCTGCACACTCTAGCCACGTAGGAGAAGGGAAGGCCATCATTTGCCTATCAGTTTGTTCGAGATTGGCATGAGCAGACCGAGCTGGTGAAGGGTATAAGGCGGCCAAGAGAATGAAGAAGTGAACGAACAAGCATCGTTGTCTTGCTGGGTTCTGTGTTGGGGACCAGGTGTTGGTGAAACTCTACCTGGTTCTCACATGGATTTTTTGTTGACGACATCACGAACTGATAAGAAAGTACGAAAGGTCATTCACTATCACCAAGAAAGTGGGAAACCTAGCGTACAAGTTGGACCTGCCTCCAAACTTCAAGGTGCACCCGATTTTTCATGTGTGCAACCTGAAACCGTTCCATGCGAATGATGTGGATCCAAAACATAGCAGGTCACAACGCGCTCATATCCTTTAGAAGGCTCCGGTAGCACAACGGGCCGAGAAGCGTCTCAGCAAGATTCTTTGTCACAAGATCAATTACTTGGGTGAAGCGAAGAAGTATCTGGTGTAGTGGGAGGATACAACAAAGTCAACGCGGGAGTCAACATTCCGGAATAAGTACTACTATACAGCTGAAGTCATGGCCTACCACGAAGCAGATGGCGTCGAGGGCGGTGCATGACTTGAAGGGGAGTGTGTGTTGTCGTGTAACTTACTTTATACAATTATGTCTAGAATATGATTTGCTTTAGTTGAGTCGTGATGTAAAGTGTTGAGTCACTTGTAACTTTCTCTGGGCCACCCTTGCATATTTGTTTAGGTTGATAAATACCTTGAAGGGTTAGCCCGTAGATCTGAACTGTATTGTGCCCTCGGGCAAAATTGTGAATGAATGCAAATGAGAAGAGTTTTCTTTTGATCACCCTCATTGTGATTGCTTTTGAGTGATTGTGATTTCTCTCACTCTCTATTCTCTTTTGCTCTCTTGCACTCTCAGTTATCAAAGCTTTCCTAGTGGCAAGTGAGCGGTTGAAAGGCTTGTGGAGGTAAGAAAAGACCGTTGCGTCGTGCTGACCTAATGAAGTAGGCCCGTGACAGAGGGTCACCTTGCCTCAATCCTCTCTTTAGTTTGAATAGAAGGCCCTTTTTGGCCATTGATGAAAACCACAATAGAGGAAGCATGAAGAAGACCCTCAATACATTAGCGCCACTTGTGACTGAACCCCCAAGCATCTCAAACAATTAAGAAAAAAACTTCAATCAAGATAATCAAATGTCTTTTCAAGATCAATCTTCAAAATAAAGAAAGGCTCACCCGAAAGCTTGGTAGAATGTGTGGTTTCATGAGCCATGATGCAAGCCTGGTGTAAGAGGATGAAAGCACTTTAAACAAATTGGTTGATGTAACTCTTTAATATAGTGGCCGAGGCCTTAGTAATAATTTTAAAACATGTACCAATCAGCGATATGGGCCGGAATTGAGAAATATCTTCAGCATTGTCTGCCTTCAGAATAAGAATGAGCATTAATTTTCAAGATAATCTGTAAGATGCACATCGGTGTGCTTAGACTCAGACACCTCTTCAGTCGCATTGGCAGGCCTCTTCATAACTGCCTCCACGTAAGGAGCAGACTGAGCCTCCTCCCCCGAAACCGAGGTGGATCCTGATGATACCACCTTCAGTAGAAACATGAGGCCTCCATTATAGACTCCCTTGGTGACCATACTCTTTGATCATCTTGAACCCCCTGTCTCTCTCACCGCCGTTTTCAATGGCCGGCTATTGGTTTTTAAAAAAATCTCACAATGAAATCGCAAGACTTTCAAAAAGACATTGATATTTGTGACTATGGTTCAAAGTGGGTAGGGTATTCGACACATCAGGATACATCTGAACGTGTCCTAATGACACGCTGTGGGGTTCGGGTTCATGTTATGTTGGACTGAGAAAATAAAATCCCAAACCTGATCCACAGAATTAGGAAGAGTCGAGAGTATATGGCTTTAATAGAGGAGTACAAAATTCCACAGTTTCTTTGATAAATTGTTAAATAAAAGAAGGGAATCCCATAGACCAAACTCATAAATAAGTAGGAAAGTAGCTTTTAGATGCAGACCCCTCACCAACACTACCCATATACAATCATTATCAAATTAAGCCACCCCATAGCAAAAACAAGATGTCTTAAACTAACCTAGCTTGCCCATTATATATATGTCTACCTCCTCCACACTATGCACACCAACAACCTGAAAAGCAGGACCCTTCTACGACCCCTTAATCCTCTAAACTTTTCACAGAGGCCTAGAAGTCCATCTTAGCCAAAAAATGAGCCATATTCCTCATCTCAGTCTCTGTAATTTCCTACTCCCTATGCTTTAACTTGTTGCCTCATGGAGCTTCACTCAGGGTGCAGTCGCAGAGAAACTTGTACAACTCCACAACACCTTCACCAGTGCTAAAACCTGCACAGCATATTCAAGTTGTTCCAGTCCATGTGAGCAGGTTTTGCCGCCACCATCATAGACAATGCTCGAGCCACCGTTGGCAGATCTGTCGCCGGATTGTCCACCACTGCCATTTCACTACGTATTTGGGCAGCCGGATTTGTTATACCCATACAAACCTTATGATTACACAACCAATGGTTGCCAGCCTTCTCCCAATGCCCTAACCTGCCCTCTGTCAAACCTGACTCCTTACACTTTCTACATTAACCAAACAATCTACATGACAAGATTTTCGTGGATATTGTATCACATCATGAAACAGTGGCCGAGCCAGGGGTGGGCATGAGTGGGCGGTCGCCCACCCCAAAATTAGAAACCGAGTCGAAATATGATACACTCGGGTCTTCTTCTTCATTCCCCATGATTTGGAGGTTGCATTCTTTCCTTGTGAATGCTTGTCGAAGAAGATCAGAGCAGGGTCGTGCAAGAGTGGAGATCACGCCTCCCTGCGATACAGAGTTGCTCTGCCTCGATGCTGTGGCGAGGACTGTCCCCTCTGAGAGAGAGCTGAGGAGGCACCTCAGTTGGAAGACCTTCGGCTTGCTGCTGGATCACCACCGAGAAGGAGGTGGCTCAACTAGCGAAGCAGGCTTTCGATCTCGATGTATTATCTTCACCACCATGGAAGCTTCGTGCCACTGCGCCACCGACAGAGGTCGATGACCACCACCCGAAGTCTGCCCACCCAACAAAAAACTTCTGGCTCCGCCACTGTCATGAAATATCACCGAGGACTGTCGCCTTCGTGACCTTAACTCTTAATCAATTTTAATCCAAATTTATATCCCACACGCACAAGTTCAAGGGTTTAAACATATCAAATCTTCAAGTGGGTGTTTCTATCGAGATCGTTTTCTGGGTTTTGATTGACTGGGTCTAATGAGTTCAGTTATTATGGATCCATCTGAAGGTGATCTCTGTCTCGAATGTGTATGAATACCCAACACCACAAAAAGATAGACTTGCAATCAGATTTCAACAGTATAGGGGCTAAGATGTAAGAAGTAGAAATATACGATCCTCACATCATTTTGTTGCGACTACCAATATGGACAAGTCATTTTTTGTAGTTTTTGTAAATTTGTCTCAACAATTTTTTTTATATTTTTGCAAAATGGTCCTCTATAAGGGCAAAACTGTCAATTTACCCACCCTTAACATTTTCTGTCAGCAGATCTTAACCTCAAAGACTAATTTGCAAGAGTTAATAAAAAGGTGGAGACCAATTTGCAAAACCGAAACAGGCAGGGACTAATTTGCAATTCATTGAAAATGTAGGGATTGTTTTTTTTAATATGAAAATCATAAGCAGTAAAGGGTAAGTAAACGGGAAGTGATAAGAAGCAAGAGAAAAATGTTAAGCAAGCAAACGAAAATCGATTTGAAAAACGAGAAGGAAGCATGCTTCCCACTAAACTAAAGGAAACAAAGTTTCTCATATTTCAGAAGGGGGTTTCTCAGAGCTTCCCTTCTTTTTAGGAAAGCAAAGAGTTTCCCGCTTCCAAAGCAAGCTTCCCGATAATCGAGCTTCTCCATGTGGGAACAAGCTTTCCGTAACTATGGTTTATATCAAAATATTTTTACTATTTTGATCCTAATTGTGTTGGTGCTAACAAAATCCACTAACTGCAACATTTCAAAATTTTTCCTGAGGTTAAATTTCATTGTCACGATCAGGCAATGAACTGCATTTGATATCAAAATTCGTGCTGAAGTTGGAATCTCCAAACAGTGCAGTAGGTTAATAGCACCATTAAATTTGGTCTTGTCATTCTCTAAAAATTGTTATATGAGGTATAAAACTTACTACCCCAAAACACTTAAGCTGTATTTGAAACCATCAGATCTCAAATATGAGGAATCCCCTCCGATTTAAGATCTCAGGATGACAGGGTCTGAGAATGGACAGGGCCCCTGCCCCCACATTCTCAGATGTACATATCTTCCCCTTTTTGCTCTTTATATGAGGAATCTCAAATCTTTGTTTTGAGACGCTTGTTTGAATTGAATCGGATCTTAATGTGGCCCATGCTGCATCAGTGCCGTCCATGCCACCTCAGATTGATTTCCAAAATGCAGAGTATCATATTGTGTTATAAGAAAGAGAAAAGGAGGAAAAGGAACAGTCCAAATTACATGATCCAACAATATCTCCTTGTCAATCCAAGACCAATTGTTCAATCCAAATGCTGCTCTTATTGAACCAATTTACTTTAAAGTCCTGGACCATTTATAATGAGACTAAAAACCAACAGCAGTTATTATGGAAAAAAGGAAAAAATCAGGTGCAGCAATGACCTAGGAAAGACGTTTTCTCATGAGACACTGTATGGTTAGAAATTTCTTACAGGACTCATATTCATGGTTGTTTTCAGCTGACATTAATGCCAACTTTTTTTTTTGGAAAAGTTGACCTTTTTTCATTATGTTTAAAATTTTAATTTTACAAAAAAAAAAATCAGAAAAGTTAATGGTATATTTGAGCTTGTATCATGTTGAAAAATTATTTCACTTAATGGGTCAGCCAACTGAGCTTGAATCAGGTGCGCTCAAAGGCATGCGTTATTGATGCTATCTTTCAAGCGATAGTTGTCATACTTCAGACCAAGAACTTAGTGCAATGGGCATTCATGCAACTTTACTCTCAGGATATAATCGAGCTTTCTCCTTCTCAAGATTAGACCACACCCTGCACTGGGTGAGACCGCCTTCTCGCGATAATTTTAAACGTGGGTTTGATGTATAGCTTTTTAAAAAGCATTTATGGGTTAAATGAATGTTGTCACGAATATATAAAGATTGGGACCCAAATCCAAATCCATTTGGAGACTCAATCATCTTAGCAAGATACTTTGTCTGTGATCGCTCAAGATTTTCTAACTTACGCCTTCTAAAACAAAATGAAGAAAACAACTTGTTTAGAAAATTTTTAAATTTTTCTTAAATTTCTTAAGTTTGAAATTTTGAGGGCGTTAGAGCGGGTCTGGTATAAAATTTCATAAACTATACCCACGTCCATGTGTTAATCGGATCTTCAAGTCTGAACCCGGGTCTTAATCGGATCTTCTTATTTGTCACCATACCCGGACCCTATAGGTTTGGTCCGGGTAAACCGGATCCCGTTGACACCCCTAATTGTAAGTTGTCTGAGGTTGTAGCTCTATATGAAAAAGAATGGGGAAACAAAACTAGCTAGGCCGGCCTCACGCAATTAAGATAAGGCCTTACTCTTTTGGTGGAAAAGCGACTGCAATGAGCCACAAGCGTAGCCCAGCATTGTCTTCACCATTATCTTAAGTATCAATTTTACGTCTTTTTCTCTCTTTCAAGACTCCTTTATGTCCTTTTCCCTATTTTATTCATTAAATTATTGACATATTGTTGGACCAGTTGTGTGGTGACTGCCCTCCATCTACTGTTAAGCCCCACAACAGTAGATGCCGATGTGTAAATAGCCACCTCAGCTGCTGCGACTAGTCATTTCACTTCACACACTTGACCCACATGGCTCGCTAATGGGATACACACACAGTCGAGGAGGCCCACCACTTGACCAATCGAGCCGGCCCCTAAACACCAGCGTTAATATCTTTTTTGACTCGTGTTGCCTTGCAAGCATTCAGTAAATTGACATAGGTGGAGTTGTGTTTATGTATCTGTTGCTGCTTGAAGAATGTTCAGAATCCAAACGAATCAACGCTGGTGTTTTCTTCATTGGTGATCTCATGGATTCCATATCCAGTTGTCAATAACGCTATTTTAAAAACATCACCCAAAACATGAAGATATTATAAAATGTTAGCAGGATGATATTGTTAAAAGATCAGCTATGTCTTTCACGTTATTAAATTGGGTTTTTCTGTTCCATACAAAAATATATTTCTTAAAGTTTGTTTATTTGTAAGTTAATTTCTATTGATAAATACAAGCACTACAGAGGAATAGACACTCAGTGGACAACTGATCAAGAAAACCTGCCCCCTTATTTCCTCAAAAGAAAATAAAATAAAATAAAAAAGCTTCCCACACGCATCCATATACATACATCCCTATACCCACCTCAACCACATACATCTCCATTCCCTCACCCATGCATCTCCAAAGATTTACCCATACGAAGACATGCATGCATGCTCGATCGCTCCAATAATAAAACCCACTACCACCTACATCTATCGGATCCAAAGCACAAACCCATACCCGAAACCCAGATCCACATAAAACAAAAGAATCTTCCTAGAGAACAAATCTCTCTCTCTCTCTTCTTTTTGTTTCTGCCTGTCTGGGGCCTGTTTTGGGTTGCCGCTGGGTTCAATGTTTGTTGACCCTTTTGGTATGATCTCTCTCTCTCTCTCTGACAAGCAAACCGAAACTCTGCTCAAACAGAAACCCAGACCTACTTTAGAAAAAAATTTTGATGACCCGAACCACAAAACCCAAAATCACATCAGGCCCAACCAAAACACCCACCCATTGTCTATCAGATTACAAAAGATTTGTAAAACCACATCACACCAAGCACCCAAACATGGTCATGCCCAACGTAAACAACCACCCATACCCACATTAAAAAATAAAATAAAAATTGTAAGGGCCCGAACCACAAAACCAAACGAAAACTTTGCAAGGACCCAACAGAAACACCAACCCATACCCAAAACCCAACACAAAACTCTCTCTTGCTTCACGTGTCAGTTGCAGGACTGCCTTCTAAACTCTCTCTCACACTCTGTTTTATGGTTGACAGTGGAATTTTGTTTCCATTAGAAAAGCTATGTCCACTCTTAAACCTGCCAGATTCTCAGCTACCTGTTTGTGTGTCCATTTCCTACACAGTCTCTAAGATTCCATGCGACTGTGTGTGTATCCCATTAGCGAACAAAATATGAATATCGGTGTTTAGGAGCCGGCCCACCATTAGCGAAAAAAAACTGAGTGAATCCTTGAGCTACCAGTTGTCAAACTCATTACTATTTACGTGGTTTTCTCCGTTGCATTGGCTCAAAATTAAAACATTCGGCAACTCGATATAAAAAAAAATCTTTTTACATGGCTTCCTAGATGAACATGTTTTTATGGAGCAACCTCCTGTTCGAGATCCAAATTGGCCTCATCACATTTGCAAATTAAAGAGAGCTCTTTATTGTCTTAGATAATCCTCTCAGACTTGGTTTGACCGGTTCAATATTTTTCTCTTAGCCATGGGATTTTACGGCAATGTGGTAGATTCAACTCTTTTTATTTGTATTCACCAGGAAGGATGCATATTCTTGTTTCTTTACGTTGATGACATCGTCATCACCAGAAGCAACCCCATGTTTCTTGACAAAGTCATTCAAAAACTAAGTTTAAGAATTTGCTAAGAAAGATTTGGGAGACCATCATTTTTTGGGCATTCAATTGAGCAAAATTTCAGAAGCCTTATTTCTTGACCAAAGTCGTTACGCTCATGAAATTCTTGCAAGGCTAAAATGATTGAGTGTAGGCTCGTCTCCACTCCCATGGTCGGTCGTCCTCAACCTCCAACCCATGATGAGTCTTTTAGTGATACTCGTTAGCCTCTAGTATTGACTTGACCTTTCTTACAACATACATGAATTATGTATGTCAATACATGTACATCCCAACAAATGATCATTTTCAGCTAGTTAAAATAATCTTAAGATATATCAAGGGTACTATTGACTATGGAGCTCGATCGGTTGCTCTGTCAAAACCTTCTTGTTTTCTATGGATTTTCAGATGCAGATTGAGCAAGATGCGCCGTTACTCGTTTCTATGTCTCTTGCAATTGCATTTTTTAGAGTGCAAAGAAGCAGTCCACAGTGGCAAGATCTAGCTCCGAGGCTGAATAGTGTCTGCTTGCCTCTGCAACTGCAAAAGTTACTTGGATCACATATTCTCAAGCTTCTACCATATTTTGTGACGACATATATGCTCTCTACATGAAGAAGTGTTTCATAACCGATCCATGTTGGATTAACCACCACGTAAAACGTGGTGGTTATCCACGATGTGGTAACTCCCCACATCAGGGATGATCCATCTCGATAAACTAGCATAGATAAGGGGGAACGATTATGCAAACCGTTCCCATACTATGCTTATTTAAAGGGGTTTTATAAGCAACCCAAAACAGCGAAAACACACTGTCTCTGTGAGAAAACAGTAAAGGAGGGAAAAAGGTCGACTCACCGTCTGCATTCGGTAGCTTGCGCTTGTGGTGGCTGCAGACCGGCTGAGTTGAAGAGCGCCCTTCTCCGACAACGTCCTCCGCCCTCCGGCAATGGCCGCCTCAGGTATGTTGCTGTGCTATTCTTCTGTTTTTTACAGGGTTTTCGCCGGATCAGGTGATGGCACAGTCACCGGCGCTCCAGACCGGCGGTGGAAAACCCCCAATCGATCGACCCCAACAATGGGTTATGGGCCCACACCCCGCTTCCGCTGCGGGGTGTGCCTTTGGCCGTCCAACAAAGCAGGTCACCGTGGGGTGACATTGTTGTTGGTCGCCGAAAGCCGGCGATTGTCGCCATTGGGCGACAGACAGGCATATAAAAAAAAACGTGTTACCTCTTTTTTTGGAGGTTTTCTGTCGGCGAGGACACTGCCGGCGTTTCCCTTCTTCATCCGCCATTAAAAAGCTGTTGGAACCGTCGCCGACGACTATTGAGTCGCCGGATTTCTGAAAAGGCTTCTGTGTTTTCTTGTTTTCTCCAGCGGATGGATAGGCTTTCGCCGGAGGAGAGACGCCATCAAGCGGCGGCGGCCATCGCCCTCTGCAGAGCGGTGAGTGAAACTGCGAAATAGGGTTTTGAAAACCCTATTTCGTATTTCACATTTTATATCGGGATCCGTTTTCGGATCCAGGTTATGTCGGGTCAGACCCGAATCCAGTATGTACCGGGTCTGACCCGGATCTAGTAGCAACCGGGTCAGACCCGGATCTAGTAGCAATCGGGTCTGACTCGGATCCGGTTAAACCCCGGGTCAAACCCGGATATGGTAGCAACCGGGTCAGACCCGAATCCGGTTAAAACCCAGGTCAGACCCGGATCTGGTAGCTACCGGGTCAGACCCTGATCCGGTTAAAACCCGGGTCAGACCCGGATCTGGTAGCTACCGGGTTAGACCCGGATTCGGTTCCAACCGGGTCCGACCCGGATCCAGATATTACTGGGTCCAACCCGGATCCAGTTAAACCCTAGGTCCGACCCCGATCCAGTCTGTACCGATTCTGACCCGAATCCGGTTAGTACCGGGTCTGGCCCAGATTCGGTTACAGTCGGGTTTCGACCCGGATCCAGTAGGGTTCATGTACTATTTGGCCTGAACCGGATCAGGGACTGATTCGGCCTCCTTCCGAGACCGGTTTGGAGCTATTTTTGACTGGTTCCTTTCAGTTTCTCACTGGTTCCGAGATGCTAAGACCTTGTTTTCTCAAATATAAGAAAATACAGGGATTTTGGCATGTGGTTATTGGGTTTTTATGAACTTTTGTTCATACTTGACCCGATTCATAAGGTTCAGAACCGGTCCAGACCCTTGGATGACCGGTTCGGGGCTGTTTCAGACCGGTTCAGAGTGCTTTCAAGCCGGTTCCTGCTTGAGGACCCAAGGTTTTACCCATTTAAGTTTGACTTGGGTTATTGCTCATGCATTTATTTGTAATTATGTATGTATAAATGTATATATAATATTGGCATCAAGGATAGTTAGATAACTTAGTGTATTCATGTCACCAAAGTGACTGAATACACTTGTGTTGTCAAAAATGTTGTTCTATCATATGGTTTTAGCCAATATTACTGTTGTACTTATATTCATGAAACAATAAGCATCCCAAAGGTAGTTTTATCGTGTTTGGAATTTAAGTAGGGTAGAATAAGGTGAATGTGTTGAGATACATCACACATGTGTATCCAAAGGTACCTTGTGTTGATGGTCTAACTTCACAAGAACCTTAGTTTTACCGAATATGGTTGGTAGGCGAAGTGGTTTCGCGTGTCGGAGCTCTTACCAAAGTAGGACTCTGATGACCCCCTTCACTCGCCTGGAAAGAAGCACATCAAGGGCCTTTATTATTTTGCTTTTTTCACTAAAGTTTTAGTCTCGTACGAATGATTCCTAATACATGTCTTTTGTCATGAAGTTTCTAGTTCTGTGATTTTAGATGGCTCTAGCTCTATACATTTTCTAGATAGATCTAATTTTAGTGATTGGAAAGAAATTGTTCTTTATGCATTAAGGTATATGGATCTAGATCTGGCCCTAAAGATAGATGAACTCACTGCCCTCACTGATCAGAGCACTGTTGATCAAAAGATTGTTTTTGAGAAGTGGGGGCGCTCGAATAGGCTTAGCTTGTTGCTTTTGCAATCTAAAGTAGCTAAGAATATTCGTAGTGCTATCCCACAATGCAGAACAGTGAGGAAATTCATGAATGCCATTGAGGCACAGTTTGTGAGTTCAAATAAGGCCAGAGCCAGTACCCTAATGTCAAAACTCATATCTATGAAATATACTGGAGGGAGAAACATTCGCCAACACATTTTGGAGATGAGAAACATAGCGTCTCAGCTGAATGACATGAAGCTCACCATTTCTGATTCTTTCTTAGTGCATTTAGTGCTAACGTCCTTACCTTTGGAATACGGACCTTTCAAAATCTCTTACAACACACATAATGATGAATGAACGTTCAATGAACTTATGTCCAAGTGTGTTGAAGAAGAAGAAAGATTGAAAGGGGAGAATGTGTAGAGTCCACATATGGCTTCTCATATATCCAAGGTAGGACCAAGGAAGAATGCATTTAAGAGAAATGCTAGGAAGAAGCCAACTGGGGATAAGTCATCCCAAGACAAGCAATCCAACTCTGCTCCCATAAAGTGTTTCTTTTGCAAGAAGAAGGGACACAGAAAAACAAATTGCATAAAGTATAAGTGGTTGGAAAAGAGAGGTAATTTGTCATTTATTTTTCATGAATGTAATTTATTACAAATTCCTGAAAATAGCTGGTGGATTGATTCTGGTGCTATTGTTCATATTTCTAACTGTCTACAGTTGTTCATGAGCAAAAGGGAACCAACAATGCATGAGAAGAACATCTATTCGGGAAACAAGATGCGTTCACATGTGAAGGGTGTTGGAACTTGCAGAATTACTCTAGATACAGGCGTAGTTTTAGATCTTCACGATGTCTTTTATATTTCATCATATAGTAAAAACTTAATTTAAATTTTAAAGTTAGATAAATTTGGATATTGTTTTAAGTTTGAAAATTCTAAGTTATCTATATACAGAAATTCAATTGAAATTGGTTCTTCATCAGTTCATGATGGTTTATATCAATTGAGTGTGAAGATTCAAACTCAGGAGTCTTTGACTTCTGAATACGCATTGATTGGAAATAAACGTAGCATGACGAATGATAAATCTTACATGCTTTGGCATCGAAGGTTAGGTCATATCTCTGAAAAGAGAATAAAGAGACTTGTAAATGAAGGGATCTTGCAATCTCTAGATTTTATTGATAATGACCCATGTGTTGATTGCATAAAGGCTAAGCATATAAACACATATAAAGAGGGTGCCAAATGCAGTAGTGAAATATTAGAAATAGTCCATACGGATGTATGTGGACCGTTTTCTCCCTGTTACACAGGCGAAAGATATTTTGTCACCTTTATTGATGACTATTCTCGGTATATGTATCTCTACTTGATATTTGAAAAATCTGTTGTTTTTCAGATGTTTAAGGAATTTAAGAAAGAAGTAGAGAAACAAACTGATAAGGTTATTAAGATAGTCAGGTCTGATAGAGGTGGCGAATATTATGGTAGATTTACTGAGATGGGGCAAAGGGAAGGACCATTAGTGAGATTTCTCATAGAGAAAGGCATTGTGCCTCAATATACCATGCCTGGTAGTGCCTATTAAAATGGTGTAGCTGAAAGGAGAAATTGTACGCTTAAGTAAATGGTCAGAGCTATGTTGAATTATTCAACACTTTCCATAAAGTTGTGGGGTGAAGCCTTAAGGACTGCTATGTATATTTTAAATAAGGTTCCTACGAAATTTGTGCCTAAAACTCCTTACAAGTTATGGACAGGTAGAAAACCATCACTGTCTTATATGCACATATGGGGATGTCCCACAGAGGCTAAGTTGTACAACACTTACATTAAAGCCTTTGATCCAAGAACAACCAGTGGATATTTTATTGGTTATTCAGAATGATCAAAAGGGTACAGGTTTTATTGCCCATCTCACTCACCACAGATTATTGAAATGGATAAGGCAAAATTCTTAGAAAATGGTTCAGTAGGATTAAGTGCACTTCAAAGCTTTGGTTTTGAGGAAGTACATGATCTAGTTTCGTCACCTGTTAAGGGAAACATCGAAAGATACCACATTGTTATTCCTAATGATGGTGTGGTTGATCATTCGATTGTTAATGCGCAAATCCAAAGTGAACCTATTGTGGACAATGCAGAAGAGCACGAACAAGATGATCAGGTTCAATCTGAGCCTGAGGAATGACCTGTTTGAAG
Organism: Nuphar pumila; assembly: GCF_984573655.1. Lineage (NCBI taxonomy): Eukaryota > Viridiplantae > Streptophyta > Magnoliopsida > Nymphaeales > Nymphaeaceae > Nuphar > Nuphar pumila. The sequence goes on along the minus strand of NC_143254.1, from coordinate 20,159,738 downwards.
ATCCACAAGGATTGGGAGATCTGCCATACATCCTGATTATGTGGTGTACCTTCAGAAGCCTGGTGATTTCATAGATATGGATGATGACCCGTTGACTTTTATGGAAGTTGTTAAAAGCAAACAATCTTCGCACTGGATAGAAGCCATGAAAGAAGAGTTAGACTCTATGGCTAAAAATCAAGTGTGGGATCTTGTCACGTTACCTAAAGGAGTAAAGCCCGTAGGGTGTAAATGGGTCTTTAAGACCAAGAAGGACTCCAAAGGTAACATAGAGAGACATAAAGCAAGATTGGTTGCTAAAGGATTCACCCAAATGGAGGGCATTGACTATAATGAGACATTTTCTCTTGTCTCAACTAAGGAGTCAATGAGGATAATTCTGGCCCTCGTAGCTCATTATAACTTAGAGCTACATCAGATGGATGTGAAAATAGCGTTTCTCAGCCGGGATCTGAATGAAGAGGTATACATGGAACAACCTCTTGGTTTCTCTGAAAATGATCGTTTGGTTTGCAAGCTTAACAAATCAATATATGGACTTAAACAGGCCTTCCGACTGTGGTATATTAAATTTTTCCAAGTCATTGTGACTTTTGGGTTTACAGAAAACATTATTGATCAATGTATATACCTTAAGGAAAGTGAGAGTAAGTTCATTATATTGATGTTGTATGTGGATGACATCTTACTTGCAACCAACGATATAAAGTTACTTTCAAAGACAAAACAATTTCTTGCATCACATTTTGATATGAAAGATATGGGTGAGGCTGCTTACGTTCTTGGCATTGAGATTCGTCGAGACCGAGCAAAAGGTTTTTTAGGCCTCTTCCAAAGATCCTATATAGAAAAGGTGTTAAAGCGATATGGGATGGAGAATTGTTCTCCTAGTTCTACACCCATATCAAAAGGTGATAAACTGAGCCTAAAAGATTGTCCACAAAACGATATTGACAAAGCACAAATAAGTACTTATCCATATGCATCAATTGTTGGCAGCTTGCAGTATGCGCAAACATGTTCTTGACCAGATATTTCTTTTGCAGTAGAGGTACTTGGCCGATTTCAGTCTAACCCAAGTTTATCCCATTGGAAGGCTGCCAAGAAAGTCTTGCGGTACTTGCAAGGGACAAAAGACTATATGTTAACGTATCATAAAGTTGATCACCTCGAGGTCATTGGTTACTCAGATGCGGATTTAGGAGGATGCCTTGATAGTAGAAAGTCTACTACTGGGTACGTCTTCTTGCTTGGTGGGAGCACGATCTCTTGGAGGAGTGGAAAGAAGACGACCACTGCTGCCCACACTATGGAGGCAAAATTCATAGCATTGTACGAGACTACTTCGCAGGCTATATGGTTAAAAAACTTCATATCACAGTTAAAGGTGGTCGATTCCATTGGGAAGCCACTAAAGGTCTACTGTGATAATGAAGCTGCGGTGTCCTTTTCGAATAACAACAAAAGTTCTACGTCATGCAAGCATATGTAATTGAAGTATTTTGTTGTTAAAGAAAGGACGGAGAATCATTTAGTGCATATTGTCAATATTGGTACCAAAGAGATGATCGTTGATCCTCTTACTAAAGGGCTAGCACCGAGATTATATTCTGAACATGTAATAAGGATGAGATTGCTGAACTCTTTTTGACATATGCATATAAATAAAGTGATCACTTTCAGTTTTTTATTATCATTATGGTTGTTGTCAATCTTCTAAGGATTAGAGATTCAACTAAGGACCTTTAGAATATATTATAAAGGGCAATATATTCATCAAGTTATTCCCATAAGGTTTTCTAGTTAAAGAGTTTATCGTCGGATCAAGTGGGAGAATGTTGGATTAACCACCACGTAAAACATGGTGGTTATCCACAATGTGGTAACTCCCCACATCAGGGATGATCCATCCCGATAAACTAGCATAGATAAGGGGGAATGGTTATGCAAACCGTTCCCATACTATGCTTATTTAAAGGGGTTTCATAAGCAACCCAAAACAGTGAAAACACACCGTCTTTGTGAGAAAACAGTAAGGGAGGGAAGAAGGTCGACTCACCGTCTGCATTCGGTAGCCTGCGCTTGTGGTGGCTGCAGACCGGCTGAGTTGAAGAGCGCCCTTCTCCGACAACGTCCTCCGCCCTCCGGCAATGGCTGCCTCAGGTATGTTGTTGTGTTATTCTTTTGTTTTTTGCAGGGTTTTCGCCGGATCAAGTGATGGCACAGTCACCGGCGCTCCAGACCGGTGGTGGAAAACCCCCAATCGATCGACCCCTACAGTCCAAACATATAGTGATTGACTATCATTTCCTTCATGAAAAGGTTGCTCAATGCCAGCTAGTCACTTGTTTTGTTCCTTGTCATGCTCAATTGTGGTAGATATTTATATTAAACCCTTAACTAGAGCTGCTTTCCATGATCTAAGGCCCAAACTTGGTTTATGGATTTCTCCAGCACCTCGTTTGCAAGGGAGTATTATCAGATCCGATTGAGATAGATCTGATCACAATATACCCAAGTCAGTTCAGAACAGCTCATCAACCAACATGTTACAAGATAAACTCGCCACTGCTCAACAGAATGCACCAGCTTAACAAAACACGGTGCTTAATTCGTGATAAGGACAAAAAAAAGTAAATATTTTTCTAATTGTAAATCAGAGAGCTCTCATATATATTGTAAAGCTTGGATGATGATAAAATCTCTCTTCCTCTGGATGTAGGCAGAAAATTGCCGAACCACTGTATATTCTGTGCGTCCTCACTTCTCTTTACTCTCTCTTTTTTGTTTACTAGTCAAAAAGAAAAAGAGATCTAGTCAGAAACAAGTTTGGTGAATTATTCGTGTATATTATAAGGAGGCACCAAATTAAATGTGACAGGAAACCAAATGCTAAACCAAGGTGTAAACAAAGCGATTTCCAGTATCGGATCATGTAAGATCCAAGCTTCGTAACAAACAAATTAAGAGGTCCAATTAACTATTGAGTCTGTACCCATAGGATCCGATTAACATATGAGCCAGTTATGGTTTGAGAAATTTCACAGTAAAATTGGGTCCGAGTCGAGCTAGCCCAAAACAAGCCCCCATCTCAGGTATCCAATATCAGATGTGCTGCTTCGTCCGGTGCCCATCCCATCGACCGTAGGGTATAAAAGATAGAGTGTAAAAAGCATTCTCTGGAGGGTAAGTGCAAATTCCCTCCACACATCTTAGTTCCTCAAGGTTCTCAAGGGTTTAGATATACGCTCTTCTCAATAAGGGGTCCAGATATACGCTCAATAGAAAGGCTAGTAGGTCCCACAAGAGATGTCACGAAGTTTCCAGATTTTACTTCCTGTCCTGATGAGGACTCGGACACGGCAGTGGTGACGTGTCAACAGTAACTCTGTGGGCTACGGCCACGTCATCAGTCAACGAGGGCGGCCGCCGTCCATTACCTTCGGTCGCAACCTTCAACAAAGAGTGTGGCCGACTAAGTATCAGTTTATTTATAGAAAACCACATAACATTTCGATTATTCCAATTAACTGCCTGCTTTCCTATTTTCACTTTGGGGGACTCTAAGGACACGAGTCACAATAAAACCATCCAGTTGACCGTTGTTTAGTTCCACAGAGTGACTAAAACGCCATCGCTGTTGATTTATTGCCTCAAAGAGCATGAGATGTCACAAGATAGACTGTTTTGTTTTTTAAAAAACCAACTTTGGGTTCCGAACTCGTGACGTCTCGATGATATTTATAAGTTGCCCTTCCAGACGGGTAAAGTTCTCGTACTCAAGAACATAGTGAAAATGGATTTATTGGATATGCCATCAGCACGACGAATGTAGGTATGGCAGAATGAGAGAACGGATTTGGATACAAGTGGGAGTAACTCTCCACCTAGGTAATTCTTGCATGTTACTTGGATCTTACTCAAGTCCAACCAATTTTATACCACAAACCGGTAAATAAGCCCAAGTGGGCTGGTGAGAGCAGTGCCAAACTGACCCAAGGTAGTCCAAGTGGAAAAGAGTGCCTCTCCACCTAGGTTCATGCATGTGACTTGGATCTTACTCAAGTCCAACCAATTTTTCAACCATAACCGGCAAATAAGCCCAAATGGGTTGGTAAGAGTGGTGCCAAACTGACCCATTGGTAGCCCCACAGTACGTAGTCCAAGTAGAAAAAGAAGACTGCCATAATTGAGATTAAACAGACTAGCTAATTAACATTGATGGGATTTTTCTATTCAACAACAAATTATTTAATTTGACACCCATGTATAGAGGGTGCAATTGTGCAAACACATGCACTGACTTATTAAGTTCACAAACTTACAAAATTAAATGGTCCATCCTAAAGTTTTTTTTTTCTACAGAGAAAGCTGGGCTTGGTAAAGTTATCTTCTTTTTATTATAAAGTTTCCTTCCACAAATATTCTTCTTTCCTTCCTCTTTTTTTATGCTAGGCATATAAAGTCAAGGGGGGGCCATACTATCAATACCCTTCTTGCCTCATCCTTCATCTCCTCTTCTCCAAGAAGGGACACAGCAACACTGAGCTTCTTATCTTATCCTTCATTCCTTTGTCTCATCTTCTCCAGAGTCGTGAAGATGAAGAGAATTCCCCTGCAATGGGAATCTTTCTTTTGCGTGGTGTATATGATCATGGCAATTTCGAAGGTAGCAGATTCGACGACGACGATTTCCGATCAAGTAACATACAATTCGCCACCTGCGTTCACATGCCAGTACCCGTGCCTCCCTCCGCCAACGACGGTGACGAACTGTCCTCCGCCACCGCCACCGCCGCCGCCTTCGAGCTCATATTCGCCTCCTTACACGCCAGGTTCAGGTTACTACCCCCCACCAACTGGGTACGTTCCTGGTTACTACCCTCCAACGTCTCTTATCAAACAAGCGCCGCCTCCCCCTGATCCAATCTTGCCTTATTTCCCATTCTTGTATAAGCATCCTCCTCCCTCTCCTTCTCTTTCTTCATCATCAATACTGGCTGCTGCTCCAATTCTGAGTCTGGCCATGGTTTTTCTTTTCTTAGGTTTTGGTTTATGATCTCTCTTTTCGGTACTACTTGTTAAGAGTTTCTCTTTCATCTAGTATTGGGATGTGCTTTAGAAATTACTATGCCATTTCTCAATTTCCGACGAGAGAGAGAGAGAGAGAGAGAGAGAGAGAGAGAGTTGTACCTTTTTCTCTTTTGTTATAATTTAGAAAGGGAGAGATGGAACGTCTTATGTAACGTTGATTGCTGCTTCATACTGGAGATCTTTTTCTCCTTATTGTTTTTATTTGTGCGTTACTTTCATGGATTATGACAGTGTGTCGTTACATCCCAACAATTAATGAAAGATGACAATTTTAGTCATGTATATGCGCTAAATTACTTTTTGGTATCTCTCTTTTATAAAATTCTCATTTATTTTTCTTCCTATTAATTAGGTCGCGTTTGATTGCGGGGAAAAAGTTGGAAATGGAAAATTTCTCCCAAAATTTTTTTCTGGTGCATGACGGACGAATGTGAGGAAGGTTTTTCTCAAAAAAAATTGTCATTTTAGATAAGTTTTATTGGAGAAAATAGCCCTTTTTTAAACCTGACAGCGTAAAACTCTGTGGGCTTACCCCTTTCCCACAGGGAGTTGTCACACTTGGGCTTGTGCAAGGGGTGACGCCCATGAGATTTGAACCTAGACCGCCGGACTAGTGGCCTAAGCCCCATCCCACTGCACCAAACCCCTTTGGGGCTACTGGAGAAAATAGTCGATCTGCACCAGGGATATGGTAAAAAGGATGCTAGGAAAAGATGATCTTTCTTCTTTAAAACTTAGACACGAGAGGGGGAAGAAAAGGATTCTCAAACAAGATCAATAACGTTGGGCCACTTAACTGATGTTCACATCCAGAAAGGCCATCATTCCTCAAGTGGTCCATATACTAGTTCCCAGTATTCTGTTCTTGATGGACCAGACTTACCTCAAGTGGTCCATTAGCTTGCTAGGTTCATAGATTTTAAAAGTTTATGATCTCCAATGTTCTCAAAAATTCATAATTTCCAAACAATGTACAGCACCAACTTTGGTCATGCTTCACGGGATGAGCAGCAGCAAGAGGTATGTCAAACTCGGCACCAAGTGAAACATAATCGAAGTTCTTGTACTGAAGGACTTCTACTAGTAGAACAAACATCAGAATTCACTTGCTTTATTATTTTGATGCTAATCCCAAACATAGACTACATGAGCCACTATGATCACCCAAGCCTTGCTCACAAGATCTTCGGACGGCTAGCTAGTTGGGTGGATTGGTTTAAGGCCTTCGATCGAGTTGAAGGACATCAAGAATTAGATATATACTCGGAATGTTTGACCCTTACCTTTAGGCTGAAGCAGCAGACTCCTTATTTAGCAAAGGTGGTGCCCGAGGAGTTTTAACCGCTTGGGTGTGGGCAATAAGGCTTCGCTCATCTGGTAGGGCTGAGTTGTCACCAAGTTGACAGGACATCACAAGTTCAAACCCCATGAGTAGCTTCCCTTGCCGCAAGGTCGAAGCTGGGTATACTCCCCAGTCAGCAGTGGGGGACCTCAAGTGTTTTACCAACCAGAGGCAAGCCAATGTTTGGTCGATGGGGAGGGTTTTTTCCTTGAATTATCCAAAAAAAACTAAACTGATAAATTAGAATTGTTGGTGATAAAGGAAACATAGATCACAAACTTAAGCAGTCTTTTTTAGGGAAAAAACCCCATGACTACCCTGCCTTACGTGGCCCACGTATGAAAGCTACATATACACCCGTGTGCCAGTGGGGTTTGATCGGGGTCTTCAACTCAACACCTTCACATCCACACCGCTGGCCACGCAGGCAACCCCCGCAATGGTAACTTGAGCAGTCATATATTTAAATTCTCTGCCTAGCTAGTCAAGTTTAATTGGCTCTCAAACTATGCTTAGATGGCCCTACCCCCATTGACTCGCAATGACAGTCATCAACTGAGTCAGTTGAGTCTCTTTAACATTGGATTGGCAAGAGCTGATCAAGTTGGTCCAACTTTCCCTTCTCAACCAAGTAAGCCAAGAAGAAATATCTAGTTCTCCAATCCTCAATGCTTTTCCTAAATCCGTGATTGAGCCTACTTAATTACCATCTTGACTGATCTTGTTGGAAATGATTCATAAAGAAGTTAACCTTTGGAACATGTTGAGGTAAAACTAGTAGTATTCTAATGGTAACTGCCAGCTCACAATGATTATAGGTGCATCGGTTAGTTGGTTGGTTGAAGAACCATGCCAACAAATTAAATTAAATGCTTCCATAAAGGCTACACAGAAGTTTAAAATTGTGTAAGCAGCTAGCAAAAGGAGCATAGTCAATTACAACTTCGGAAAGTGACAAAGGTAAGCTGGATTCCATTGTAAGTAAAATTAAAATAGAAGAAAAGTGACAAAGTAGAATGTACACTCTTGATATTTAACTAGGGGAAAGCTCAGTTTACGTGGTGGGACCTAGGGGGGAATTGACCCGGCCCCATGTAGTATGGCCCACCCAAAGTAATTAAAACCCCTTGGTTGCCTCTCTTGCTTACCAACGCACACTAGGGATGGCAGTGGACCGGGGGACAACAGCCCCCCCCCCCGCCTCACCCCGTTTGGACCGGAGATGAAGGGCATGAAACGGGGATGGAGGCGGGGATGAAGGTTAAAATCTATCCCCGTGCCGGGATGGGCTTACGTTTTCCCCCACCCCGCCCCATCCCCGCCTTGCTCCGTCCCGCCCCGTCCCCAATCCTTTAAGGGATGACTATAGACCAAGGAGAAACGGGGCCCCGCCCCGCCTCACCCCGTTTGGACCGGGGACGGAGGACATGAAACGGGGGTGGAGGTTAAAATCCATCCCCGCACGCGGATGGAGGCGGGGATGGAGGTTTGAATTTTGAAACGGGGCGGGGGTGGAGACCTTGTCCCCCGCCTCGGTCAACTGCAATCCCTAATGCACACCCAAGCATGGAACTCTTCACATCTTTCAACTTTTATGTCTTAAACCAACCCACCTAACTAGGTGTGCTGAGCCCTTCAAGTAAAGTAGACTGTACATCTTGTAACAAGTGGCAATTTAATTTTCTCTGTTTATTTATCCAATGTTTTACTAATGATTAAAATCATTTATTCTTTTCTGTTACTTGTATTGGAATCTATGGCTATGTGGAAATGATTTTACCCAATTCTGAAGCAAAATCTTCGGTTATAATCTTGGGATTTGACAGATTTGAAGGATTAGATGGGATTTCATCTATCATTATCTTACATTGATTATTAGAGATTATTCTCTATATTTGTTGTAGATCATATACCTAAGTTGAGAAATTGAATAAAATAAAAAAGAAAGTGAGAGAGTGAACGACTGATCCAACCTTGTTCCGTGGATGTAAGCCCTTGGCTGAACCACGTATATGCAATTTTTTCTCCCTTTCTCTTTAGTAATTTCTGATTTGTTTTTATTTGGTCTGTTCTTTAATTTTCATAACTTGTTCTTAATTTATTTCAAGAAAATGCTAGTATTTATTTCAAAGTTTGAATTATCTTGGGTTTTATGTACATATTCGCTACAGAAAATGGATGTTATAAAACTACCACTAATTTATACTGATCCAAGTTGAAGAAAACAAAGTTTAAACTAAGAGAGTTGAATATTAGATTTTTTTTAATGTAAATTTCAATGAATTGATTTCCAATCAAGGCGCTTCTTTATATGAAAATGATTGAATAAATTACTGACTTAGAGCTTCCATGTAAAGTTATTGTTGAATTTTAGGAAGGTCGTCTGTAACTATATTCATAATTCCTTATATGTCCTTCATGCTGCAACCATGGCAAATACAGCAGTACCAGGATTTGCTTGACATTTGGAGATTATTCAAGTCAATTGCTTATCACTGCTGTGCATAATACTGTAAATCTCAGTATGTTATTGTCATTCATGGGGAGTTCCTGCTCCAAAAACATAGTCTGAGACTCAGGGATTTCCGTGGCAAAAGAAAATCACGTGATAATTTAAAAGATTTAGTTTTTCTTGAAAAAATCTAAGAAAAATATCAATACATTTAAATTTTAAAAGTATATATAAAAATATGTCATTAACTTGATAATGTCGCCATAAAAATATGATAATTTCAAAATAAGTGATATTTTAAAAACGTCACATTTTTTAATTAAGATTACATCACTTTTTTGAAGATATCGCATGATTTAAAAAATGGCCGATATTTATGACAGTAGGGCTGTTTGTGCAAAGTTAATGATTACTGGTGCATCAAAAAATGACGGCCATACCACCGAGGTCGTATCCCATGTGGTAAAGCGGGGTCCTGTGCCAAGCTGAAGGCCCAGGTTAGAATCCCTTTACATGGGGGTTTAAGAGATATCTGGTAGGAGTCTGCCTAACCCCAGCTTGCCTTTCAAAAAAAAAAAAAAAAAATTTAATGATGCCCATATGCTAAATAGTCTTATAGCATAGTGACAAAGCGTTTAAAATGACAAAATAATGGCAGCCAAATTCTTGTAAGAAATTGATTTTTTTTATCTTCCCACCATTTTTATGAGCAACAAATTCGAAAAATAAATAAGTTAAAATGTTGTAAGATCGAAGAAATAAAAATAGAAAAATACATATGAATAAAATTATGTCTTTTTCCCATTAAGTAGTCGATATAATGGTAAATATTGCAATAAAATCACTATATATATCAGTGATATATATTTATCACTATGGTCTGTATATTTCAATTAATTGGTGTTGTTGGGATGGCAGCAACAAATGGTTAGGAACGCATAGGGTTGATATGCTTGCACCCCAGACCAGACTAGCTAGTGTACATCTTTCAAATAATTATTTTACTAGCACAAAAATTCAACACATACAGCTAGCTTTTATGTCAAAGATGATATGAAGGACCTTTAAAAACCAGAAAAAGGTTAGAAAATGGAATCTAAATGGAAAACAAAAAGTAAAAAAGAATTTTGGCTGTGAGTTTAATGCATTAAAGTTCATGAAACTTGGTTATGTTTCAAACTGGACGTAGTTTGAGCTTATGCCACAAATATCATCAGTATTTTGAATTTATCATCATATTGAAAATGATAAAATTTCAATTAGTTATGGTAAATATAAAATATCGGTAATTTTGAATATATCATCATTTGATTGTGAATTTAACACATTTAATTGTTTCCTTTATTTCGACAGAACTTATATATTTGGATCTTTTTTTTATTTTTTAAATTTTAAATGTGTTGCACTTCCCTATTAATTTAAAAACCAACCATTTAAATTTATCCCATGTTCTTTTGACAATTTAAAAAAATAAAAAGTCTCAAATTATCACATGATTTTTCCCTTGAGGAAAAAATCCAGAAGCTGACATTTATGCAATGCATCTTTGCTGAAACTATAGACAATCTGAATTTATGGATTGGTTGAACTCAGCATGATTCCCACGCATATAAAAATATAATATATCTAATAGGCAACCCTGACCGGTAGTTCAAATTATAATTAACAATGAACATAAGAGATGTGAACAATTATGTACAGAATGTGTTTTCTTTTATTTTTTCTTGGGGGCTAAGCTAAGGGAAAAACCTCCATCACTGACTGCACATTGACAGGCTTCTAATACATAAAACCTTGAGGTGTCCTCCACCCAGCGGAGGGTACACCCAGCCTTTGTTGGCAAGGAACCCTACCCCCACCCCCACCCTGAGCTGTGAACCATACTCGTCCATGCCAGTGGACAAAATGGGCTACACATCATGAGTGTTCCTATTAGGCAAGATGGTGGAATATGACTACAAATTTAGTTCTTGATGCTGGGTACGAAACAGGACAAGGTAGGGTAGTCTAAGGCATCTTGTTTGGTATGGGGTGGCTTAAATTTTGATAGTGAACTGCTTGTGGGTGTTGTGGTTACTAGTCCACATCTAAAAACTAGTTTCCCTCTCTTATTATATATATGTTTTCCTCCTAATACTTGCTAATGCAATGTGCCTTCAGGAGTAAATCCCACTCTCTTGGTCTCACAACCAAATTTATTTCATTGTGACCATTCTTTTATATAGTCAAGCTGGTGAGTAAACCCCATGGGGTTTGAACCCAAGGGACCTTGGTCATGTTGGTCTGATTAATTATATATGGGTTTATATTTGACCATGGCAGCGGGTAATCTCAACCCAATCTGAACTTATGGATTTCCTCAGGGTGGTTAACACATCTTGGATAGTGTGTTATTCCAATGTAGAATCACAACTTTTTGGGCCATGGATTTTTTATTACTATAGGCCATTGATCTTTTAGGGCATCGGAAAATTGGCCTATATGTTGTAACAAAGAACAAAAAAAATAGGGTTTCACGGAGACTGTAGCAAATGCATATCCTGCTTATATAACAGCTAAACGGAACCAGGTGCCCCCTCTCAACTACCTTTGACAATTTTCTGGCCAGAAAATGATTGGATTGGTACCAGTTACTGTGGTCTAGCCATTTTCTGCCGGTGGATGGCTAGAAAATGGCCGACCTCTTTTTTCCTTTATATTTTTATTTTTTGTGGTGTTTCAACCATTTTTCAGTCCGTGGGTGGCCGGGAAAAGGGCAGCCTTTTTTTTAGTTTTTTTTTTACTCTTTTTATTAATATTCCAACTAATTTCTGGCCACCCATCAGCTGGCAAATTTGGGATGGTGCTGCCTAAGTATGGCAGCACCCTCCTGGCCATTTTCCGGCTAGTGGGTAGATGAAAAAGGACTGGTGTCATTTTTTGGCTTTATTTTATGTTTTTAACTTATTTGTGTCACCCAAACACCTTATAATCCAGGTTTGTCAAAAAACTGGTTTTGTTCCCTTTCATCCAAAAAAAGCCTAAGGCTTCCCCTCAAATAATTTTATCAAAATACCTAATTACATGGCAATTTTGACCAATCATTGATAACAAGTTTATATATCTGCTTTTGACATAGTAAATCTTGTGTCTTGTTCATGAACAATACATAAAGGAACATAAAGGCATTTTGTGATAAGAACAAGTTTTTTTTTTAATAAAGATATGCATTTCAAATCCTTTGATGATAAGCGGCGCAGTTATTGCCTCAAGTTCATGAGATGCAGATCCTAACTTATCATATCAAGTTTAAGGATATGCACCATGATGAATCATTTTAAGTGATTATAGAAACAAACTAAAACATAAGAACGAGAAGTTTACCCTAAAACAACTTTTTTTTAAAATAGAAGAGGAAGTTTGATCTCGAGATAAGAAAGATGAAGTGAAATAAGTTAGTGCTAAAGTGAACATGTTTGAGCATTGTAGATCTCTGAATTTTTTAAAACAAAAATAAGGATTTTCATGAAAAAGAGTTTTCTTTTTACAAAATAGATGAGTCCAAAATCGGATTCAAACTTAAGATGAATGGAGGGGGGGTTGTTTTTAAAGGTCGTGTGCTTTTTTCCCTCCGTTGAGTAGGGATTAGTCAAACCAAGAACTTGCAATCTTTGTTTTGGGGGTAAATATGATGTTTTTAACGCCTTTCAGAAGTTCAAAATCTTAGCAAAAAGCACTACCAATAAGAAAATTAAATTTTTTCAGTCAGATGATTGCTGAAAATTTACGGTCTTGGTACCCTATGTAGGATCTAACATTGTCTGTCATGCCCTCACATGCAAGAGCAAAAATGGTAGTGCCGAAAGAAAATACAACAACATTATTGAAATAGGCCTATATTTCATGACACATGCATGTACTCGTTATTGGTCCTATGCTTTTCTTATGGACATTTACCCAATTAATTGCCTACTCACACCTATTCTAGACAACAAAACCCCTCTTGAAGTTATCTTAAAAAAGAAACTCAATTATAATTTTTGAAAACCTTTGGGTGCACTTGCTATCCCAATCTTTAACCTTACCATGCCCATAAATTAGATTTCAGATCCAAACATCATATTTTATGGGTTATATTTGTAATATCCAAAAAAATTATAGAATATTTTAATGAAATATGAAGAATTTTACCTTTTGAATTCTAGTCCACACTAGTGAATTTTAAATATTTAATGAGTTGTTTTTATTTATGATGATTTATTATTAATTAACAAATATAATTAAGGATTTATAAGGTTCAGGACAAGGTATTTAGAATTTAGATCTTAGTAGAGATCGAAGATGATCAACCCATCCAAACGAAAGTTCAAACTGTTTGAATATGCATACTGGATCTACTAAATCTTAAGTTATCCATATTTGGATCTCTGAAGGATTCGGGTCAATCCAAATGGATTTAGGTAGGGTTTATACCAATTTTAGGATTTAAACTGGATATGAGAGAGTTTCAGATCCGTTTAAAACCCTAATGAATCTCAATAAAATGATTTGGGTTCACTCAAAATTTAAATAAATCATATTAAGTATAATATTATATACATATTGGATTAGATTTGATGAGGCTGAGATGGGTCTCACCAAATCCAAAACTTATAACCCCAACCAAGTTGGGGTTTGGATCCAAGAGAATCAAACCCACAACTCAACAATCACTCACTTTTAACCTACCCTGCCCAATGTCGTGGATCAAGTGTACCTCTCTCTCTCTCTCTCTCAAGTTTGCATGCATGCTTTTTCATTAAAAAATTTGTATAATAGTTGCATGCATACTTGTCAAAAATGTTTTTACATAAAATAATTTGTATGCATATTTTTTTATAATTGTTTACGTAAAATAGTTTGCATGCACTCTTTTCGATACGTGCTTGCGTAAAAAATAGTTTACATGCACACTTTTAAATAAAGGTTTACAAAAAATAGTTTGTATGCATGTTTTTTTATAATTATGATAGTGACAGCGTACAGTTCTGAGTCTGCAAGCTTAGACTTAGGATTTTGTGTATTTTGATCCTAAGCACTTGTTAAACTTTTTATATGTTATTTTGTGAAAATAATCTTGTTAGTAATATGAATAGTTTTGAGTTTTATAAACAGCGACTCTGATCTTATGTTAATTCACACCTATAATCCACTTCAATTAAACCCTTATATGATAAATATCGTTTGTACTGATTAATTAAAGTTTTAAATAAAAATGAATTTTGCTAAAATTTTTAGTTTAGATTTTGGAGTGTTACAATAGTCCTACTTATCATGTGTACCTTTGCTTCGACCCTACTATGGAAAGACCTTCATCTCCCACCAAGTTGTCTTCGTTGAAGACTGGTTTCCTTTTTAATTGTCACCTTTACCTATTCAGCCTACTCTCAAACCCCCTGGCATATAGCTGGTGGCCCTGCCTCTAGCTACTCCAATGATTATTGTAGTTGAGTCCCTAATACCCACGCCCCTTGTTGACTCTTCCATCCTACCAACCTCACTACCACCAAGCGACTCTACATTGAGCCCTGACTCCTCGGCATTCCCTGCCTTGTCAGGTGCTACCTAGCCTGGTGAGTCTTCATCGACATAGTTGCCCCCACCCATCCCTTCCCAGCGCACTCATCATATGATTGCTCATAACTATACATGATAGCACTCTCAAAACCCATGACATTTTACGCCTCTACCAACTCTTTCCTTATTGCTCTTGTTGGACCATGAACACACAATATATAAACAAGCTTCTTGTAACCCTCTCTTGCAACAAGCCATGTGAATCGAATACCAGGCACATGTTCATAATAACACTTGGACCCTCTTTATCCTAGTAAGAATGTGGTTGGATGTAAATGAGTATATTGTATTAAACGTTGGGCAGATGGTTCCCTTGAACGATATAAGACTCGACTTGTTGCTAAAAACTTTTATTAAGAAGACTATTCACACTGTGCTTGCCAATGAATTCTTACATATCTAATTGGTAATCCAGCGTTGTGCCTAGGGCTCCACCTTCAGGACTTAGAGTTCAGTTCCACTCATCTCCTATGGTATTCCCCATCTTAGTACCCCTCTTAAATCTTACGGTGCAAGTTGTTTTCTTCATATTTCACCATTGATTCAGTATGGTCGATTTAATAAGAATTGACTCTTTGATCATAGTTTTTCAATGAAAAAAAATGTTTTTAAATCACAAAAGTTTGTTGTTTTGTTAACTGCAAGTTGATTTTTGAATCACCAAAAAAAATCTGCCACGCAAGGATTTGGGTGATTTAAATGTTGATATTCACTAACTAAATGATGTAGCGGAGTCCCATTTTAAACAAAACAACTTGCATCATTAAAATTAAAATCCCAAAGAGAGAGGTATGAAGATAGGGGATGAGTGAAACCGATTTGTGATTGGGGTGTGGCACTTGAGATGAGAGAAGCTTCGTTCAAAACCAAATGAGGTGATCCTTGTGGCAAAGTTGAAGCTGAGTATAGTCCCTCTGGTTTGGCATGAAGGAGCTCAAGAGTTTTACCAACCAAAGGCCTGCGAATGTGTAGTGGGTAATTCAAATTATTATTAGCAATGAAGGTGAGACAGATAGACATCGATATTATTTATGTACACGACATGTCATTAATTAATGCTTGGGACGAAATTAGGTTGCTGGATGGTTATGTTGCCACTATCATAATCTACCCGAGGGATGTCCCTTGTGCTTAATTTCCAACTTGAGCTTTGATGGATTTAATTTCACATGACAAACTTGAAATTTTCTTTCAAATTTTAAGGGAAGTGTTCAATGCACATCCATTCATTCCGGCATTGTAATATCTTACACACACACAAAAAAAAAAGTTTTTAAGACATAATATGCCCTTAAAGGCCTTCATTCTTAATTTTGACATTAGATCTGTCTTTCTTTCGTCTACCCAACCCACCCAAAAGAAATCGTTGGAAATTATGCCATTAATGTGTGTTGAGCACATATCAATCAAAGTCATTGTTCCCGGCCTCTACTTATTTCCTAAAATCTTCAAACAAATGTATGCCCTTTCTTCTTCGGCATTCATCTTCGTTGGACACATAAACTCAAACCTCTTTCTACCACCATCCCCAACCCTCAAAACCTCTCTTTCTTCACCTTCAAACAAAAGCCATTGGAACGCCCTCTCCCTTTTCAGATCTGCAGCCAACCATATCACATTTTATTGCCCGATTACAACTCTGTAAAAGCAGAGGATGATGAAAGAAACGTTACTGTGGGCACTTCAAACGCTCTGAAGCAAAGAAAGCAAAACCCCAAAGTCATTGTTTTATTTAATAACGAGAGCACCCACAGCTCAATCAGACATGATTTCTGAGATTTTTTTTGCTATAAATGTGATTAAGCTGAACTTTGGGGGGATTTTATGAAATACATAAAATTCATCCAAAGAAGAGCCAGATCCAAACATGATCCAATACTCTCGTGTTACTGGATCAAATGAAACGGGGCCATGCAAAACTATTCTTCTTTCTTTGAAAAAGGTAAAATATCTTTACTACAACAAATTCTGACCCAGATCAGACTGAGTTTAACAAATTCTGACCCAAATCCAAAAAAGCCATTTGAATCTGATAGAGACATTAATTTTTTAAATTCACCACATTCAGATAATCAACTTATTCCAATATAATACGCTTTTCTTCTCCCACTATCCCAGTGAGATTGGATCTGGTATCGTTCCGGATTCAAACCATTTGTGTTCCATTCCACAGTAACATAGCTAATTGGCCACATACCAAAATCCAAACTCGATTTGCTGATGGAGATGCGGGACTTTCTTCAAAATTCTACTGATCGGGTTTGGTGCACCACCTATCTGAATTTGCCACGTTATTTTTTAATACAGATCATTAAAGTAAGTAGCAAAAGGGTATTTGGATCAGATTCAGATTTACACAGTTGGATCATTTCATTCAGATCAGATCAGTGTTTTATTCTAGATCACTTACAATTCATATCAAATTCCATGTATGTGCACATTTTAGATGTAAAAACATCCATTTCCATATTCTTTTTACTGGATCCAGTATCACTTGTACATATATTTACATATCCAGATTTAATTTTACATAATTGGATCTTATTCTAATTCTGATTAATCTCATCGACTTCACAGAATTTAGATTCTGACAGGTTTTGAACCGTGTCCAATTCGTTTGGCTATGAAGACCAATTTGTCAATTAAAGAAAAAGGACCGGCAGTGTGAGGAGTGGACTCCTGTATTGCATCAAGCTAGCCTTCATCTATCTTTTTGATGACCAAGTTCCCCGCCCAAGAGGGTAATCTCGGGTGGGGTCACCCACACCCCAAACTCTTACGATGAAAAGAGAAGGTGCAATATGATTGCACAAATATTTGTGCATTACCTGATGGAGGGTGATGGTTGCTTAATGCACAAATATTTGTGCAATCATATTACACCCCATCAGGACTCACTCCTATGGAGCCCCCCACCAGATAAATGCACCAGCACACCCTATAGGAGTGGAGGACGGAGTCAACGCATTCTTTTGCCTTCATCTATTAGATAAAACAAATTAAATGCATTCTCTTGGTTCTGATAATTGATTAGCTATAGTTGGTGAGAATAACTTACCAACGAGACCTATAGCTGGTCCAAGAGGATAAACGGCCGTAACCTTCAATGTGATGAGATCAGGTTGAATCACATTGCACAGATGCATTGTGCCGCTACAGCTGATCACCATCCATTTACTGGGGCCTATTCTGATAGGCTGTACAACATAAGATGGAGGGTGATCAGGTGCAGCAGTGTGGCACATTGCATTTGTGCAATGTGATTGAACCTGATTTGCCTCCCTCTCTACGGTACCTGCCTTCATATAAAGGTAGGCCCCATCGAAAAAACTTCCAGAAAAGGCATCTTTTTCAGGGTCTTTAGGGTCACCAAGCATCGAACTTCTTCTACATATATGGAAAACACAACGCTAGTTTGGTAATACACTAAGGCCAACAAAACTTCACACTCTGCAAACACAATTATGACGAATATGTCACTACCAAACATCTTCAAATTCTTAAGCCAAATTCAGGATGGAGTTTTAGATCTTAGAATGGTTTGTGTATTCTCAGCCCCCGGCCCTTAAACAAGTCAGGTGCAATCACATGACACAAATTTTGTGCATTAAGCACTTGATTGCCCTCCATCACCTTGAACCGCACAACTGACCCTGTGAGGGTGACCATGTGCTTAATGCACAATTTTTTGTGCAATCATATTGCACCTGATCTTTTCACCTCTTAAACTACTATTCTGCCTTGGACGCTGGAGCCAAGAACAGGTGCTATCACATGGCACAATTTGAGTGTGTCTCTGAACCTGGCTGCCCTCCATTTGCTTGTCAGTCAGCTAAAGATGGAGGGCAGCCAAGTGTGCCATGTGATGGCACCTGAAGATACTGTCTCTCGACGCTGGTGCTTCCAAGGCTAGCTTTGCAGTATGCGAAAGGAGAATACCAAATGAAACATTTAAAAACAAAGAGGAGAATCAAAGATATCAACAAGAAAAGTGGAAAAGGAAAGAAACAAGAAAAAGAAGAAAGGGGGAACACAAAGAAGTATTGGAACAAGAGAGATAAAACCGACACCACTCACCAATTCCCATTTTGACTGAACAAAAAAAGAAAAACTCTCTCTCTCTCTCTCTCTCTCATGTACCCATATACACATTAATGAAGCCAAGAACAAAAAATAAAGAGTTAAAATTGTTTCTTGGAAAGCAAAAGTACCAACACGGTTATTTCCAACTCTTCTTGATGTATCATGCGTGACGGTGAAAGAGAAGGCCACAAGAGAGTGCCATCAACAACACAGCAGCCTCTGCCTCTTCCCTCCCTTCAAACCTCCTGTCCTTCTCCTCCTTCACAGACACCTCAATCCAATGCCTCCTCTTCTTCTTCCTGTACCTTATCCCACATGCGTTACACAGTGACTGCACACCAACAAAGAGAAACCAATCAGTTCCTTCTAGAGAGAGAAAGCGTGAAAGAAGGAGAGAGAATGGGTTGGGGGATTGGCAAGTATACCTTGGGGCCTGCTGGTCCACTTCTCCAAAGTGGTGTCTTGGTGGTTCTGCAGTCCACACAGACCCTACAGCAACCCTTGTCCCCGGTCGACCTTCTCCTTCTGTTGGTGACTTGTTCAGAGACGTTTCTTGGTTTCTTCTTTGGACCTTGATCATGATGAAGGTGGTGGCGGTTCTGCTGCTGATCATGATGGTGATGATGATAAGGATGCCATGATGATTCAATGACGGTGTGGCTGATGAGAACATCTGGTCTTGATGATGAGAGAGGATGATCATGATCGGGATCAATCATTTTTTTTTTGGATGTAGCAATCTTGGATCTCTCTCTCATACCACGCTGAAGACGGAGAGATTAAGGGTTTAAGGGGTCTTAGTGTCTCGACTTTTTCTAGTATACGAAAACCCTTACCATTTGGCTTAGTGGGTTTGTTGAGAAACTGACTTAAATACCCTCCTGGAGGTGATGGATGCAGCGTTGGTTTATAGTGTAAGAATTTAACGTATGACGGTCTTTTTCGAAATTGTGTGACCTATAGAGAGAGAGAGAGAGAGGTGGGGGGGGGGGAATTTGCGACGGCTGACGTGGAGCAGACAGGGAAGCGTGGGAACTTATCAGCCGTACGCTCGCCCCATCGTGCGAAAAGGCAAAGGCATGATGCCCATTTCTGTTTCCGTTATGCCATTCATTCCCTTATCGTGCAAAGACGGAATTACCCTCAACGGCGTTTGTTGCATTACCTGGAACAGGATCTGCCAAGGTGAAGTTTTTTTTTTTTTTAAGGTCGAACTGGGTTTAGGCAGACTCCTACCAGTTATTCAACTATACCATTAGGTTTTGAACCGGCAACGTCCCACACACAAGGTTGACTTGCACTAGCTGCGCCTACCAGACAAGCGAAGCCCCCGTTGGTCGCCAAAGGTGAAGCTTGGTAGCACATGTCTCGGGACAAAAATTTGGTCCGGTTCGTCTCTGTCTCGAAACTTTTCTGCTGAAGGATTATTGGTTTTGACTTGGACAGCATCCAGTTGTGGCTCATGGAATGTGCTGCCGTCTGATTAACCATTATCATATTTTTTTAAAGACTGGATCTTGTCATCATCTTCTTCCTCGAAGAGACTCTTTCAACGTTAGAAATATGAGATCGACGATCAAGTGATAAAATTAGGTTAGTTTAGCTGGGCTAGGTCTGTTCGATCATGTTCAAATAGGATGATTGATCTTTAAATATTTAAATCAGACCCACCAAAAGAAAAACAGGTGGCGAACGTGATTAACGAAGAGTACCTTGGCAACAGTCTGACATGTAGGACCGAGTCATGGTCTAAATTAACTCAGCGCGAGTCGACCTACTCGCGACTCGTCTGGGTCCTCAACCGCTTCCCAAAAAGAATTTTTGAAAAATTTATAAATGGGGAAGCCTTTCCATCAATTGGACACGTGTTCAGGTGTGGCAGGAGACAAAGAAACCAGCCCATATTTCAAACGGCGGATTGTCGAGAGAGACAATGACGAGTGATCAAAAAACGTAGGAATGTTAAATGGCTAAAGAGCCCCCCAACTAAAAAATAAGGGCTTGGACATGTCCTTTCAACGAAATTAACCTGAGGTGGCCACAAAGGTCTTAGTTTCTCGTGACCAAGTTGGCTTGGCTGGACAAGAAGAACGGATTTGGAAGCTCCAGAACTAAGTTGGACCAAAGAAGGATATCCTCTAGTTCGCATCCCGAACACGTGCAACCCTAACTGCCTATATCCATTATTTTCCTAGACTAGAATCAATCCTAGACGCAATGTTATCAGTATCGGTGCTTATGGCCGATACATATCGTGGCAGAAAATATATACGTTTTACCCATGAATCGCTTATTTTTAATAAATATAAAAATACTTAAAAATATTATTTTAATGGGTTTAACACGTGTCAAGTTCTGATTGACAAGTAATATTTTTTAATTATTTTTTAGTCAATTCAAAACGATTCACCTGAATCGTTTGCCAAACGATACAGGGCCGATACCGATACTGATAAGTGACAACATTTCTGAAACGCACACACCCTTAATTTTTTATTACCTCGCCCCCCACCAAAAGAGAAAGTGAGATATTTCCTGGAAAGTGTCACGTTCGAGCAATAAACAAACTAGTTCGGACGAACACAACCATCGGACAGAAAAAATAATTAAAAAAATATAAGGGAGAAAGAGAGACACTGGGAAGGTATGTGTCGGTAACTGGGACGGCAGAATCGAGGAAAACCCGCTGACACGGCAGTTGTTCCGGACCTTCCGGCTACTTGTAAAATTACATAAACACCCTTAGTCAGACATTTTGGATAGGGTTCGGGTTTCATCCGGGTCGGGCTCGGGTGGTCTTGATTCGGATCCGAGAATGAGAATGCCAACGGGTCAGGTAACCGACCCATCAGGGTCCATCCGAACCCACCCAAATAACAAGGGGTCGGGTTTGGTTTGGCTTCGACTTACGTCGGATCAACAAAATGGAAGCCCAAATCTAACTCGTGCAATTTAGATAGTATTTAAATATATAAATATACAGAATACTTGGGTTAAGCACGGACTGTCGGGAGTCCACATAAATATTCAACTTGCATATGCTTCGGGTTGGACCCGAATAATATTCGGGTTGACATTTTTATGTCGATATCTGGGTGGTTGGGTGGGGTACCAGATACAAACCCGATCCATTGACAGACCCGTTACTAGCTTATGGGCTACTTGGGCAGGTGCCTGAGCAAAGACGAGTCAAGGTTTTGTTATAGCCCTAATTAAGTGATCTTCCAGCCACACACTTGGCCTCGTTCAAACTTACCAACGAATTGCTTTCCTTTAATGGACCTAGCTATGAAACACCACAAAGTTTATGAGTATACTCCACCTTTATAACCAATTTAACTTCTCATCAAACTACTATGAGTACATGATACTTGCATTTCTAAATACCAATGTTGAAGAAGTGATCACAACATAAACATCTTAGGAAACATTTTTCCAAGGTCCCAATTCAAGTAATTAACAAAGGTTCTCTTAGATTCTTACTGTATATGGAGTAGTGGACATAAATGGCTTAGGAAGCACTTCCAGCTGCGCATCTGTTGCTCCTTCAAACATCTGCACTATTTCAGATTAGGACGATCCGGAGGGTTGCATTGTATGCACCACAATGCTACAATTGATAACTTCCTAGCAATTTCATCTTCCTCTTTAATTAGTACTAGCTCCAATTCCAAGCTCCTCATGCAGATCAATACGACTACATATCCATTCCTTAAAGTAAATTTGGCTTGTATTCTCTGCATTCACATCTACATTTTTTCTCTTTCCAACCATCTCAAGCCCAAAACTATAAACATCTTACTCGTAAGATATATAATTTCCAAAATTTTGTGAAACGACTTCTGGTGCAATGTTTTGGATCATAATTCGGATCACACAGTTTCACAACCGTCGTCATGATATAAAACACGAAATAAATCAAGAAATACAGCAGTGTAAATAGCATGATTAACAGACGACCGAAACAGTAACAGGGAGCAAGCATGGCATTTTCCGCATCAGACCAAAATCCAGACGTCAGCATATAAACAAACATATGCACAGAACATAAAAAAAACAACAGGAACATGTTTAGTTTATGTAATAGGCTAAGGCGTACGAAAGTACTCCCCTTAGAGAAGATTCGCCCCCACATACTGTGCATATCAGGGTCCGGCGTCCTTCCCCCAGGATACAATAGCCACGACGAACCGAATGGTGCACTCCGGTGGATCGTCCTTCGAAAACAGCCTCTTCGAACCACAGTTGCAGAACAACCCCTTTCGGGATAACTCACAGGAAAGAGAGAGAGAGTAAAAAGGGAGATGGGAATCACAAAACTCTTCTTCAGAACCCAGAGAGTCTGTCTCAGCATATCCGTAACCCCACCCCTGACCACGCTTTTATAACCCACAAACAGTTATGAAACGTGGAAGGATCCCGTTACAGAATCCGAGGGGACGTGATCCGTTAACGGGCTTCGAAAGATCGAGATCTGTTACGGAATCTGAAGTTCCATAACGGGCACGGAATCCGAGGAGTCATGACCCGTTATCCATTCCCATAACCCGTTACCGAATCCAAATCCAAAGAAACTTTGGGTAAAAAGGTACTTTGTCTTGATTGGATATGGCCCTAAACGGTCAATTACCCGAACCCGAGCCCGGCACGGCACGACACGACACGACACGGCGCGGCGGCCGTGCGCGCGCGCGCATGTGTGTGGTGGTCATCCCACTCTCTTGTTCTAAAAAACAAGTGTATGAGTTCTCAAGTGGCTTATAAAGCCCACAGAAAACTCAAGCACAAGCAATGTGGGACTATTCCACCTCATCAAGACCACCTCTTTCAAAACAGCCCAGTTTCTCCTTTGAATTCTCTCTCCCTTCCTTCTTACACCTAACATTCCCCCACAAATTCAAAGAATGAAACGGGAGGAAACCAAGATGCAAGATGAGACAATCTGCAACAGGACATATCATGCTTTCAGCAATGGTACCTTCCGGTTTGAACTACTACCTTAGTTGACTAACTTTACCCCCACAGGAACGAAGTGAACTGAAGTCTTGAACTTGAACCTTTGGTGTAGGAATGTCCATCAGCAACAACATGATAAAGGTTCTGGTTGTAATCTTTAGGGGCGGCGCGTTAAAGGCCATGCGCCCGAATCCTGTTTCATGAGTGACTTCAGGAATAACCCAATTCCTTGAACTGCGGCCACACAGTCACACTCACATAGGTGGGCTTCTCAAAGATGCACTGCTAACATCTCGCCTTGAAGGCTTTGAACCCATTCAGAGTTTTAACTCTTCCTTAACTTGCAGCTACAGCACCTTTCCAGAGTAAACAGAGGAACAGACACAGATACATAGTATCATATAAATAAGGTGCTATCCAATTCACCCTACAGCTTGTTATTACCACATTGAACCTACTTTGTGGGATCTCCACTCAGATAGGTTGGGTTGCTACTGCAGATAAACTACTGATGGGTTTCAGTCCCATCCCCTCTCTGGATTTTAGGACTAAAGACTTATCTAGTCCTTTCGTTAATGGATCAGTTGTGTTCTCTTTGGATCCAACATAGTCCACAACAACCACTAACTGAGACACCAGTTCCCTTACAGATTTTATTCTGACTTGGATATGTCTCCTCTGCTTTTGGTTATATTTTGTGCTTTTAATCTTTGCAATTGTGGCCATATTGTCACAATGCACAGATATCGCAGGAATTGGCTTACACATTAAAGGAAGTTCCTCAAGAAGTCCCTTTAATCATTCAGCTTCCAATCCTGTGACATCTAAAGCACAGAGTTCAGCCTCAAAAGTAGACCGAGACAAGATGATCTGCTTTACTGATCTCCAAGCGACTGCGCCGCCACCCAAGGTAAATACATACCCTGTCATGCCATAACTGCCAGAGTTCATGGCTATCCAGCTCGCATCACTATATCCCTCAAGAACTGCAGGGAATCTCTTGTAATGCAAACTCAAGGAAATGGTTCCTTTCAGGTATCTAAGTACCCTGTCCAATGCCTTCCAATGAGTGTGATTTAGACAACTTGTGTATCTACTTAATTTTGTCACGGAGAATGAAATATCTGGTCTCGTGCAATTTGCAAGATACATCAAACTTCCAATAATCTGGGAATACCTCAATTGAGACACAGGAACACCAGTCGTATTCTTATGAAGAGGGATAGAAGGGTCATATGGACTTGCTACAGATCTCCCTTGGTTATAGCCAAATTTCACAAGTACTTTCTCAACAAAGTGAGATTGTGAAATGATTAACCCTTCAGCTGAACGAGTCAGCTTTAAGCCTAAGATCACATTTGCAACACCCATATCCTTCATATCAAACTTACTAATAAGAAACGACTTTGTCTCATTAACAATTCCCATATTGGAACTAAACAAAAGAATGTCATCAACATACAGGCATAAAATAATACAACCATCACTTTTAACTTTACAATAAACACACTTATCAGATTCATTGACAACAAAGCCAAATGATAAAATAATATTATCAAACTTTTCATGTCATTGTTTAGGGGCTTGTTTAAGTCCATATAATGACTTAACAAGTCTACAAACTTTATCTTCATTATCAAGAGCCACATAACCCTCAGGTTGATCCATATAGATCTCTTCTTCAAGATCGCCATGCAAGAAAGCGGTCTTCACGTCCATTTGATGGACCGAGAGATCATAAATGGAAGCCAGTGCAATAAGCACTCTAATAGTGGTCATCCGGGTAACCGGAGAATAGGTATCAAAATAGTCTATTCCCTCCTTTTGTTTGAACCCCTTGGCAACCAGTCTCGCCTTGTACTTGTCAATGGATCCATCTGGTTTCAACTTCTTCTTAAAGATCCATTTGCACTCAATTGTGGAACTACCACGAGGGAGGTCAACCAGTTCCCAAGTACCATTAGAGATAATGGAGTCCATTTCACTCTTGATGGCATCTTTCCAATGCTTTGCTTCAGGTGAAGCCATTGCATCTCGAAAAGTGGGAGGATCATCTTCGATAAGGTAAGTGATAAAATCACTTCCCAAATCCTTGGTAATCCTTGGTCTCTTGCTTCTTCTAGGTTCAACCACTTCCTCAGACTCATCGGGTCTAGTATGGGAACAAGATGGTTCTACCCCCACATCTGTCATCCTTTCCACATGTTCGGGAATGGAACCAGAAGTTGAAGGTATATCTAAAGAAGACAGATTCTGAGGTACACCAATTTTCATGGGAAATACATCCTCAAAGAATGTAGCTTCTCGAAGTTCTACAATAGAGTTAACATCTATGCCAGATATCTCAGACTTAATTACTAAGAATTTGTAGGCATAGCTGTTCTCTACATAACCCAAAAAGACAACATCTACTGTTTTAGGACCTAGCTTCTTCCTATTGTGTTCTGGGACAAGTACCTTAGCAAGGCACCCCCACACTTTAAGGTATTTTAAGCTAGCTTTCCTATTTCTCCTGAGTTCAAAAGGGCTACTGTCCTTATGCTTCTGAGGTACTCTATTCAGAATATGGCAAACCGTATTCAGAGCATCCTCCCACATATAGGTAGGTAATCCAGAACTCCCAAGTAGAGTATTTATCATGTCAGTTAGGGTTCTATTCTTTCTTTCTGCAATCCCATTGGATTGAGGAGAATATGGAGCAGTAAACTCATGAACTATTCCAACAGATTTGCAATATTCATCGAGTTTATTAGAGGTATATTCTCCTCCTCTATCAGACCTCAATCTTTTAAGTTTTCTACCAGTTTGTGTTTCTGCTTCATTCTTAAAATTAAGAAACTTATCAAAAGCTTTATCTTTTGATTTTAGCAGATACACATAACAGTATTTAGTGTCATCATCTATAAAAGTGATAAAATACTTTTTATGATTTCTGGTTAATACTCCATTAAACTCACAGATATCTGTATGCACCAGATCCAATATTTCAGAATCTCTAACAATCGTATGAAATGGTTTCCTACATTGTTTTGCTTGCACACAAATTTCATATTTTTTAGTTTTATCAATGGAATGCTCAGGAATTATTTTCAAGTTCATTATGCGTTTCACAGAGTTGAAATTCACATGACCTAATCTATTATGCCATAAGTCAGATGATTCTATGTTATATGCAACATTAGACAATAAATCAGAAGAAACATCATTTTCTAATTTATCACTGCAAACATGTTCAACACGAAGTTTAAATAAACCATCATCTAAATACCCCTTGCCAATAAAGTTTCCAGAATGTAAAATAACAACTTTATTACATTTAAAGTTAAATTCATAACCCTCTCTAACAAGACATAAACCACTTAGAATGTTCCTTCTAACTACAGGCACATGGTGCACTCTGTGTAAAGATAGAACTCGTCCTGAAGGAAACTTCAGATCCACACGTCCAATCCCTAACACCTTTGCAGCCGTTGAATTGCCCATAGTCATGGATCTGCCTGCAGCAGCCTGGTATTAGAAAAAGACAGACTTATCAGCACAAACGTGCACATTAGCCCCAGTGTCAACCAACCACTCTGTTGGCTCATAGACGTGATAGATTTGCGGGTTAACAGAAACATACCCAGTACTGGTCCCAACGACCTCAGTCACCATGTTGACTTGAGGCGTTTCGTCTGTGGTCCCATGAGCTTTGGCCTTCTTGGAAGGACATTCCTTAGCCCAGTGCTCAACCTGCCCATAGTTCCAGCACTGTTTGTTCTTTGCCTTTTTCTGGATTTTGGCCTTAGGTTTAAACTGGTTTTTCATTGCAGATTTTGATTTTTGTCCTTTGCCCTTAAAAGCTCCGGTCATCATGTTCACCTTAGGCGGTTCAGTTGGCATCACGATTTGTTTCTGACTCCTATGCTCCTCTTTAATGGCAATGGCTACCATAAGATCATCTAGGGAAATTTTTCCTGTACGGTGCTTGAGAGACATACCGAAGTCTACCCAAGACTTAGGAAATTTCTCTACGATGGTCATAACTTGAAACTTCTCAGGAAGTTTCATTTCAGCCTCAGCCAAACTATGGAGCAGTAGCAGAAACTCGTGTGCCTGCTCAGTGACCGACTTGCCTTCTACCATCTGATATTTCAGAAACTTGGCAACGGAGTACTTTTCAAGACCTTGGTCTTCGGTATTGTACTTCTTGTCAAGTTGATCTCATAGACCCTTAGCAGTGGTAGACGAAGAACAGTACACATCGAACAATGTGTTGGACAGAGCCAACAGTATGCAACCACGACATATACTGTCCTTTTTTTTCCACTCTACAGCCGCAGTGACTGCAGAAGGGTCAGGGTTAGTATCAGACACCGAAGGGCAGTCGATTTCCAGAACATTCAACAGCTCTATCGTAGTGAACCAGATCTTCATGCGTTGCTGCCAACGCTTGAAGTTCTGACCGGCAAACTTTTTCGGCATACCAGACATGTCCACTTTTGGTACAAACGCAGAAGAAGACGACATGCTTGGAATCTTCTCTAAGACTTTTGGATCATAATTCGGATCACACAGTTTCACAACCGTCATCATGATATAAAACACGAAATAAATCAAGAAATACAGCAGTGTAAATAGCATGATTAACAGACGACCGAAACAGTAACAGGGAGCAAGCATGGCATTTTCCGCATCAGACCAAAATCCAGACGTCAGCATATAAACAAACATATGCACAGAACATAAAGAAAACAACAAGAACATGTTTAGTTTATGTAATAGGCTAAGGCGTACGAAAGTACTCCCCTTAGAGAAGATTCGCCCCCACATACTGTGCATATCAGGGTCCGGCGTCCTTCCCCCATGATACAATAGCCACGACGAACCAAACGGTGCACTCCGGTGGATCGTCCTTCGAAAACAGCCTCTTCGAACCACAGTTGCAGAACAACCCCTTTCGGGATAACTCACAGGAAAGAGAGAGAGAGTAAAAAGGGAGATGGGAATCGCAAAACTCTTCTTCAGAACCCAGAGAGTCTGTCTCAGCATATCCGTAACCCCACCCCTGACCACGCTTTTATAACCTACGAACAGTTATGAAACGTGAAAGGAGCCCGTTACAGAATCCGAGGGGACGTGATCCGTTAACGGACTTCGAAAGATCGAGATCCGTTACGAAATCCGAAGTTCCATAACGGGCACGGAATCCGAGGAGTCGTGACCCGTTATCCATTCCCATAACCCGTTACCGAATCCAAATCCAAAGAAACTTTGGGTAAAAAGGTACTTTGACTTGATTGGATATAACCCGGCCTGACCCGGCGCGGCGCGACGGGCGGGCGCGTGTGGTGGTCATCCCACTCTCTTGTTCTCAAGAACAAGGGTATGAGTTCTCAAGTGGTTTATAAAGCCCACAGAAAACTAAAGCACAAGCAATGTGGGACTATTCCACCTCATCAAGACCACCTCTTTCAAAACAGCCAAGTTTCTCCTTTGAATTCTCTCTCCCTTCCTTCTTACACCTAACACAATGTAGCCCGTTGTGCCTCAAGCATCTGTCATGGATATAATACTTAATTTGATCCTTTGAGCAAACCAAAATCAGAAATTTTGGGTGTGAATTTGTGGTCTAGTAGAATGTTGTGCGGCTTGATGTTGAAGTGAAGGATACCCTGATCGCATCTAAAGCTATGCCCATCCCAGCCTAAGTCATCACATTGCTTAGATTGGCCGTAAAAGACGAATTTCTCTAGAGATCCATGTGGCATGAATTCATATACAAGAGCTCTCTTGAACTGTTGTTCCACGCAGAAACCAAGCAGTCTGACCACATTAACATGGTGAACCCTCCCAATCGTGTTCACTTCATTGATGAATTCATCCCCTTCAGTTTTGGACATCTCAATTGTTTTTACAGCAACTGGAATGCCATTAGGAAGCCTTCCTTTGTATACACTTCCAAACCCTCCTTGCCCTAGCTTTTGTTGAAAGTGATTGGTCATTCTCTTCACATCTGAATAAGAGTACCTCTTGGGATTCAGGGAGTTGTAGCTGTCCAAGAAATTTTCAACCCTGTTGTGGTCTAGTTCCCAATTTCCTCTGAACTTATCATCCCAATAGAAGAAAAACGCAGCAAGTAAAGCAGAGAAAATGATGGCCATAACGATTCCTTCAGTTCAACAATGAAAAGCCAAAATAAGTCACATGGTGGAAAATATTATTAGAATAAAAAAAGGACAAATTAACCACTTGTTGTGATTGTCTTGAATTCTGGACCCACTCCAAAAATATTTTGGTAACCGTATAATGAGAATTTTCAATAGGGTTTGTGGTGGTAGTGGATGGATCGGAACGTTAGGCCCGAGATCAAAGCCTACCACAAACCCCTTCAGGGGTGTCGGAGAGATGGAGCCCTGGACAATGGCTAAACTGGGTCCAGGGACCTGACCAAGTCTAATTATTTGAATTAGATTCAAATGTAGCATGCCCTAATGCATATGGCAGTTTCATGTGAACCATGTGAGTCTAAACAAGCTTTTAGGTTCATGCAATACCATGCTGCACATGAAACATGTGATCCACCCCTACTATGTGGCAACTATGTTGTCCCACCCAATCCTATAAACCTTTTTAAATTCGATTTTTGGCACCAGTGCGAAGATGAGCTCTCAAGGGAAGGGCGTGATCAAGGGTGGCCCATGTCGGAACCAAGGGTGTAGTTCTCTCTAGCATGCTGCATAACTGTAAGAAATTTTTAGGGGACTTGTGGCTATCTATGGAGCTTTTTGTAAAGGTAAATGATGTATTGACCCAGTTGTGAGTTTGAAAAATAATTATGGATAGCAGTCTGGCACCTCGAAAAGTTGAAAAGGATTTGTATCCCGTGTCATTGTCATTGGATCCCACGAACCACGATGCAGATCAGTTTTCTGAAGGATCCTTGACTTTGGTGAATTGTCTGAGATCCTTTGGATTTTGTATAAATTGGCAGCATCAGCGTCACATGGGAACATGGCACTGGGGATTCTTTCTTGGTTTTTTAATTTAAACTACTCGGATTTAATGTTAGAGAATTGTAAATGAAAAATGGTTGTCACCAAATTCATGAAATAGTCTCTGCAGAGGTTTGCTTGCCGTTCAGAAAACCGACTGCCTGAATAGAATTGCAGTTGCACGGCTTCTGCCAAGGCAACGTCAAAATTCAAGATAATCCCCATCGTTGGATGCTTCTTCCATCTCGAGGCCAAAGAGAAGTTGATGTCAATGATACATTAGGTAGCACGTTAAATACTCCTGGTTCATCGATGACTAAGCATGCGACGGCAGAAAGTGACTAGTGAGGTTACTGGTGGGTAGTACATGGCTGACTGCGAAGCTAACTCATCCATGGCGATGCCATTGTCATATTGCTGCCAAGAGTCCTCCAGTCCTTTGTGAAGTGAAGTCTCTCTCTCTTTTGTTGCCTGAAGAAAATGATATGTTAGATCTTTCCTGTAACTGGAAGATGCTGTTTTAAACAGATGACAGTTTGGTAGGCATAACTTCTTTTCCAGTTCAAAAAATCTAGGTGTTTCCAATTGCCAAAGTTCTGTGGATCCCCAAAGGTAGTTGATCAAAGAGGAAACATTAATACCTTTCATGTGCTTTTGCTTGTATTTAGTGTGTGTGTGTGTGTGTGAGAGAGAGAGAGAGAGAGAGAGAGAGAGAGAATGGCGACCAAGTGTAGACCTAGAGTAGCGCATAACCTTTTATAAATTTTCTTCTTTCAATAAAGATGTTTCGCCCATCATTTTTGACAGATTCCACAGCGAGACATCTATACAATGACATCATACCTAGCAGTAAACATCTCAACCGGGGCAATTATTCCTTAACACTATATGAAATCTAACTCACTGGATAAAATTAAGCCAAGTTTACAGATGATAACATACAAAATGCAGGGACTTCCTCGTGCTTATGAAGCAACAGCAACATCTGCAACCAAAGGAACCATTCTGGACCTTCCACTGACAACATGCTTGGTGGCCTTAGCTCCATTCTTCAACACTCGAGACTTTGTTTTCTCTCCTTTTGATGCTTTACTCTGCGTTCGGTGCTGCTGCTGCTGTTGAGAGCTAGCCTTCACTTTATCTTTATGGCTATTCTCAGTTTTCCTGCGTGGCAAAAAACTTTGATCTTGAACTTCTGGTTCACTCTTAATGGTTGTACCGGCTGTGTCCGAACATCCTTTGTCACCATCTTTCTCGAACAATGATTTCGGATTAGAAGCATCAACTATTTCAGAGAGAGCAGTTGATTGCAGGGTGGAGTTTTCTTGTGAACCAGAACTCACATTGCTGTTTGTAGGCTTCTTCTTCAGGCTTGGAGATTTTGAACGGGTTGAAGGACCCTCAAAAGTGGATTGCAGCTTAATCAGAAAGAGAACTGTAAGTAGGCATCCTTTTCTAGTCTGAAGTCTCTATTTTGGCAATCATTTAAATTATTCAACAATAAGAAAATACTTGATTACTTGTCCAGTGTGATGGTCTTAAATTCTGTGATGCTCCACTAATGACCTTATCAATAACTTAGAATAGCATGCTACCACAGCACGGAACCCAGAAGAAGGAAAATTTGGTGTGGGAAGTCCAAAGAAAATCATCAGCAGAAAAGCCATAAAGAACAAATGCAAAAGAAAAACAAGAGGCCCGAATTGGTTCATCCAGTATTATGACAAGGGGTTTACAATAGATCGCTAAAACAAAGCCCTTGAATAGGCTTGCCAAACCCCACTTGCCTACCAACAACACGTCTGATAGGACAGGAAGCAGTCCTGCGTACTGGGAAACTTTTGACAATTATAAAGTACTTCATGTTATATCATCAGCTCAGGATCAAAATCATGCCAACAGAAAGAGTGGTGCTTAAATAGTATGATGACCATGTGGCTAGTAACCTATAAAAGCTCCAGTTCCCAGAGAAACATCAGTCATCCATAATGGCTGGAAAGCTACTATATTAGGGCATGGACTGGGAGGCCACGTGCCATAATACTTTATGGAAACATAAAACCAAAGTCATCCAAAAGCAAGTAACCGATATCATCCAAAAGCCAGAAATATTAGCCTTGCAGTTTCTGACAGTCAAGTTTATCTTTATGTTTTAATAATGCTAATAAGGATGATCACAACCACCTAACGCAGAATAACAATGAGTTTCCTCTTTTCGATAGTTAAAAAGTTTCTATAGAACAAAGTTTGTATTTAGACAATGCCACTTTATGGAAACATAAAACCAAAGTCATCCAAAAGCAAGTAACCGATATCATCCAAAAGCCAGAAATATTAGCCTTGCAGTTTCTGACAGTCAAGTTTATCTTTATGTTTTAATAATGCTAATAAGGATGATCACAACCACCTAACGCAGAATAACAATGAGTTTCCTCTTTTCGATAGTTAAAAAGTTTCTATAGAACAAAGTTTGTATTTAGACAATGCCACAATATATTGGGACATTCGAGGGGTGTGCAAACAAACCAATCTTGCAAAGTCATTGGAAAGAAAGATGCATCTGTTTTGGAATTCCAGAGCAAAAAATGGCAACTGAACCCTGGTAGTGAGAAAACATTTATTTTTAAGGACTCCACGAAGTACACCTTTTGTCCATTGCAGAAGAGTATAATTTATTTTCTTGTAATGATGTGATCATAAATCAACAACTTTAGTTGGAATAAACTAAGTACCTTTTTTGCATCTGTGGACCTTGGTGCAGCATCGAGATAGAAGGCAGGCATTGGAGTTGCTTTGAAGTTGAGACTCCTTCGAAACTGTTTAATCTGAGCTTCTGTCTCCTCCTGCACATAAAGAAAAATTAAACAAATGTTTTGTAATGAGATGACTAGGTAGCTGAATATATTATATAATCAATAAAAACTTTCAAGAATTATTTAGATCCTGTCTTCACTAAGATAAGATTGAAGAAGAATCAGATAATGATTGGGTCTGAATCAGGTTATGGATGGAGGCTTGTGTGTAGTTGGTGTGATCCTCCTGAATCCTAATCAGCCAGTCACTAAGTTGCACAATGATGGGCAAGAATATCTCCTTTACTTCCATGTGATAAACAAGCTGGCCAAGTCTCACACCTAGAAAACATGGACGTTGAGGGCTTGGCAACAATCAGTAATTACAGCCTTGGCATAGACTCCAAAGAATATGGATATGGGTTTCAAAGAAGAAAAGGCGCAATAACTATTGCTGCTAAAGTTTCTAGTTAGGTCAATTACAAAGGGTGCACAATGGCACTAACACGTTTCAGTTCTCCTCTAGGAATTAAAAACCCGTCAGCCTGTCAGTTAACCGACACTTTTAACACTCATTGTCTCCCATGCGCTACCTTAAGCTTCTTATTCCATACTGGAACTGGACTATGTGATGTAGTCAAGCCATATGAAAGTTTCAGTCTTTGCATGCAGTGTTAGTTTTGGATCATGGATCCGACCCGCACCACATTCCAAGGATCCATCTTGGGATGCGTGGGCGGTGGCATGTTTGTAATTTGTTTTTACTTCTTGTGTAAATGTCATACTATGTACAACACTTATAAATATTAAGTAGAAGAGGGAAAACCCTATTGCCGCCGACCCCTCTCTTCTCTCTCTTCTCTCTTTACCTCATCTCTAACCCTTGCAGGTGGATATTTCTGACATGGTATCAAAGCACAGGCATGGAAATCGATCATCTAGAAGGCCTCTAAAGACCAACATGTGCTGCTAAATAACGTGGGTTTATTTTTGTCCCTTCTTCCTTAATCAGCTTTGCTTCTTTTCCTCTTTTTTCTTAATCCTCTTTCACGCCTCTTTCACGTCATTCCAGTTTTTTTTTTGTTTCTTCTGGTACGCACGTCTTAACATCCTGTTTCAGTCTGCCGAGTTTTTGTTTTCTCCCCAAAATATTTCTGATTCTTTCCCTTTTTCTGGTTCGCACGTTACTATTCTCTGTGTAATGTGTGTGCTGATATCTTTTTCAGCACACAGCAGTATCGCTGCTTTCTTTTCTCTGTGTAACGTGTGTGCTGATATCATTTTCAGCACACACCAGCATTGCTGCTTCATTTTCTCTGTGTAACATGTGTGCTGATATCATTTTCAGCACACAGCAGCATTGTTGTTTCTTTTTCTCTGTGTAACGTGTGTGCTGGTATCATTTTCAGCACACAGCAGCATTGTTGTTTTCCTCTTTCTCTGAATAACGTGTGTGCTGATATTATTTTCAGCACACAGCATTGTTGTCTCCTCTTCAATACACTGTTAGAACAGTTTTGGCTTCTTATTCTTCATATAATCCATGGATTCCAAGTTGAACCTTAGTTTTCTTACTCACCTCATGACGCACAAGTTATCTCATGATAACTACTTACTTTGGAAACATCAGATTGTGCCTTTTATTCGCAGTCATGGTCTTTATGGGCATCTAGATGGGCGATCACCCGCCCCACCCACACATATCATGCAAGAAATAACAGGTGAAGATGGGAAGGTGAGTCAACTTCGAACCACCAATCCTGCTTATGACATATGGGTACAACGGGATCAGACATTAGTTGCTTACATAACTTCCACACTTTCTGATCGTGTTTTACAAACTATTTCTGATGATCAATTAGCTACCGAGTTGTGGAATGGACTAGCTCATTCCTTTTCTCAGGTCTCTGAATCTCGGGCTTTGCAACTCAAGTGGCAATTCCAATCCATGCGAAAAGGAAACAAATCTATTACAGAGTTCATGGGGGATGTCAGGGTTATTACAGATCAGTTAGCTGCCATTGGAAGTCCTGTATCAGATAAAGACATGGTACAACAGGTATTAGGTAGCCTTGGACCTGAATATCGCATGTTTTGCACAACACTCCAGGTTGTCTCAGTTCTTCCATGTTTTGATGATCTCCAATCTCAGCTTTTGCAATATGAGGTCAGTTTAAATCAGGAACACGCGTCAGATAATACTCATCTTGTGATGATGGCACATACGCCTATTCAAACAGGAGCCTTCTTTACTCGTCCTCGTCCAAATGGAACAACTACAAACAAAGAAGGATTACTACCTACACCAGCTGGAGGAGGCCTTGGCTCAGGCAGTGTACCACGAGGGGGACATGTTCCTACTTGTTTTCTATGCAACAAGCGGGGACATGTTAAAGCAAATTGCTGGTACAATCCTCAGAACCGGAACAAAACAGGGAGGCCAGGGCAGAGGGCAACTCAGATGTTTGCACGCACTCCTCAGGGACAGGTTCTTCCACAGGACGTACAAAATATCCTTATGACTACTTTCAATCAGATAAACTTGCGTCAAAATGATGATGGTATATGGTATATTGATTCAGGGGCAGCAACACATGTTACTTCTGATGCAGGTAAATTTTCTCACTTGACTCCTTACACTGGAAATGGCACTATAGTCATAGGAGATGGATCTCACCACCCCATCTCTCACACTGGAAATGTCTCCATTTCTTTGCCTGAATCTCAATTACCCTTGTCAAATGTCTTACTCACACCTGCTATTCAAAAGAATATTCTATCTGTGTCTAAATTAGTTGATGAAACAAATTCTTCCGTTGAATTTACTCCTTCTGTTTATCTTAAGGATCTTCACACCAAGAAGACGCTCGCTAAAGGTGAACGGTGCGGGAACATGTACGTCTTTGAAGAATCTCATGTGCCTTTGAAGACGTCGTCTTCCGTAGCCGCGGCTTCTTCAGCTCCTTCCTTTCCAACATTTTTGAGTCGATCCACAGATCATAGTTCTTCATCTAGAGTCTTGAAACTTAATAAGCCAAACTTATGGCATCTTCGTTTGGGTCATTGTAGTCAAGTTTTTCTTGACAAGTTGTCTGCTAAAGGTCTAATACCCGCAGTCAGTTTAGAGTCAAAATGTCCAAGTTGTCATTTATGCAAAAGTCATGTACTTCCTTTTCATAGTATCAATAAAAGAGCAACAAAGCCTTTTGAGATTATATGCTCAGATGTTTGGGGTCCTGCGCCCACTGCATCTCTTTCTGGATCTCGATACTATGTACTCTTTCTTGATTATTACACTCGTTTTAGTTGGATTTACTTCATGAAAAACAAACATGAAGTTTTCAAGTTGTTCAAACAGTTTCATGCACTAGTCCAAAACCAATTCAATACCAATGTTGTATATTTCCAGTGTGATGTGGGGGGAGAATACATATCCCATGATTTTAGTGAATATTTAAAGGAGCATGGCATTACACGTAACATTTCTTGCCCTCATACCCCTCAACAAAATGGAGTAGCTGAGAGAAAACATAGGCATATTGTTGAGACAACCTTGAGCATGATGCACACTGTGGGTATTCCCTTCTCTCTTTGGACCGAGGCTTTTCATACAGTTGTTTACGTTATCAACAGGTTGCCCATGACCATCCTTGAAGATAATTCTCCATATTTTGTTCTTTATAATTGTCATCCATCATATGAAGAACTATATCCTTTTGGTTGTGTATGTTATGTTCACATTGATCATTCATTGAGAAATAAGTTTCAAGACAGAGCTGTACAGTGCAAGTTTCTTGGGTATGCAGATGACTATAAGGGATCCAGGTGTTATGATCCTCATACAGGCGAAATTCGGGTATCTAGAAATGTTGTTTTTTATGATGAAAATTTTGACACTCTGGGTTCGTCTTCCACAGATACACAGGACAATTATGATCCTTGGCTCAGTGACTCACTTTTATATGACTCGTTGCCTTATGAGGATTCATCTTTATTGACAGACAATGAACCCTATACTTTCGATGTGGAACCGCATATGGAAGACATTCCTCCTACAACAACATCCTCACGTTTTTCTAGTCTTGTTTATTCTCGTAGAACTCATCCAATCAATGATGAGACTCCTCTACGACGTTCCACTCGGATTAGACATCCTATAGATCGCTGGGTAAGTTATAACAATTTCTCTTTGGATTTTCAAACATTTCTAACCAGAGTGTCCAAAGAAACAGAACCTTCCTCCTTTCATGATGTTGTACATTCTCGTGCCTAGGTAGAGGCGATGAATGAGGAA
Organism: Nuphar pumila; assembly: GCF_984573655.1. NCBI lineage: Eukaryota > Viridiplantae > Streptophyta > Magnoliopsida > Nymphaeales > Nymphaeaceae > Nuphar > Nuphar pumila. The sequence continues at coordinate 20,122,156 of NC_143254.1, read as the reverse complement.
ATGGAAGCATTGCATGAATGCAATACATTGGAAATTGTACCAAGGCCAGATAACAAGAATGTTGTAGGGTTCAAATGGGTGTACAAGATCAAGCACAAACCGGATGGCAGTGTTGAGCGCTATAAAGCTCGTCTGGTCGCACGAGGCTTCACACAGCAGTATGGGCAGGACTACGATGAAACGTTCAGCCCAGTAGTAAAATTGGGCACCGTCAGGATTATCATTGCATTGGCATTACAACATGGATGGTCACTCAGTCAAGTTAAAAATACCTTTTTGCATGGTGAACTAAAGGAAGAAGTTTACATGGAGCAACCACCTGGTTATAGTATGCATGATTCATCCAATTGGGTATGTAAACTTTGACGCTCTCTTTATGGCTTGAAACAAGCTTCTCGATCTTGGTTTGAGAGTTTTTCCACGGAGATCCAGCATCATGGGTTCACTAAAAGTGTTCTAGATCATTCATTGTTCATATTCAAAAGTGATTCAGCTATTGTTTGGGTGCTTATATATGTTGATGACATCATTATTACCGGGAGTGATGAGGTTCACATATCTTGGGTTAAGTCTATGTTGATGGCTAAATTCAAGATGAAAGACTTGGGTCCCTTGCGATATTTTTTGGGTGTGGAAGTTGATAGTCGACATGAGACTATTACATTGAGCCAACATAAGTACACCATTGATATTTTACTTGCTACAGGGATGGAGAATTGTAAACCAACTAGCACACCTTGCCTTCTAAATCATAAGCTAAGTGCTAAAGAAGGCACTACTTATCATGATCCTACTTTGTATCGTCGAGTTGTAGGGATGTTACAATACTTAACATTCACCAGGCCTGACATAGCATACTCTGTCAATCAGGCTTCACAGTTTATGCATGCTCCTACAGATGTACATATGGAAGGAGTAAAAAGGATCCTTCAGTATTTAAAGGGTACGATTGGAGATGGCTTGATGTACACCAAGGACACAGCTTATATGTCAGGGCATCGACTATTCACCTACACAGACGCGGACTGGGCGGGTGATCCTAACGAGCGAAGATCAGTTTCGGGGTATTGCATTTTTATCGGCAATAATATTGTAACATGGAGTAGCAAGAAGCAAAAGGCAGTGGCACGATCTAGTACTGAAGCAGAATATCGTGCAATGGCAGCAGGAACAGCCGATGTTACATGGGTGAGACATCTACTGCAAGAATTACAAGAACCAATCTCGTCCTCTATGCTTCTTTGCGATAATCAGAGTGCTATTAATATTGCCTTCAATCCCATCCTTCATTGTCGCACGAAGCATATCGAGATCGATCAACATTTTGTTAGGCAAAAGGTGGAAGAAAAAGAAATTGAACCTGCATATGTTCGGTCAGATATGCAAGTTGCTGACATCTTTACCAAGGGATTATTCACTCATCAGTTTTGGGCACTCAAAGGCAAGTTGAGCATGATCAAAAACCATACTCAACTTGAGGGAGGCTGTTAGTTTTGGATCATGGATCCGACCTGCACCACATTCTAAGGATCCATCTTGGGATGCGTGGGCGGTGGCATGTTTGTAATTTGTTTTTACTTCTTGTGTAAATGTCATACTATGTACAACACTTATAAATATTAAGTAGAAGAGGGAAAACCTTATTGCCGCCGACCCCTCTCTTCTCTCTCTTCTCTCTTTACCTCATTTCTGACATGCAGGAAGATAGTTCTTCTCATGTTAGTCAAAAAAAAGTTTACTGAGGGAACTGGTGAAACTGAAGCTCTTGTAGACTCATGCAAGTTGATTGCTAGCAGGCAAGAGACATCCCAAATGGAAGAAAAGACTCAAGAATCTGTAAAAATGAGCAAGAGATTATGACTACTACTAAGTTTCCTGATTGCTTGTGGTTGACAAGCAAGACTCTAAATATCACCTTTGGCATATTGAGAAAAAAAAAATCAGATGGCATAATGGTGTTAAAAAGTGTATATATATATATATTAATTTATTTTATTTTATTTTTTTCTTTTTAGTTTGTCTAGTTCATTTTTAACTAGACTCAAACTAGTCAACACTTTGTTGTTGAGTAGTTTAAGAGCCCTTGGAGCTAGTCCAACGGCTGCAAATAGAGCCGTTGGACTAGCTCCAATGATTCTCTTTGAGTCGCTTCAAAGCCCATCTCTTCCTCTCTCTTATGTGTATACATAAGGGTAACCCCCCTCTCATTGTATCAATGCTTTTTAAGCATTTTATGTGAATGAAATAAAGATTATTATTTTTACTCTTGAGCCTTTTCATTTGTGCCCTTTTGTTGGTTATGGTTAATGTGTCTTTAATAGACTCTTGTGAGCATTTGTGCTTTTGTTGAAGGTCTTCATTTCTTTACATGGTATCAGAGCTTTCAAGCTCCTGGATCTTGAAAAGTTTTTGCCTCAATTTTCGTGTCATTATAGCAAAAAGTTGACTTTTCTCCTTGCCGGTGATTCAAGTATTCTTGTACTTACGTAATTGAAGGAGTTGTTTGTTGGCTCAAGAGACCCTTACTCTACTCAAATATCGTGGAATCGTGATTGTGTTCTTGTTCTTTCTCTTCTTTTCTCATCTTTTTTTTTTCTTTCTCATCTTCTTTCTCTCTCTCACCCTTGTAAGAATGGATGACAATGATAAAGTCACCATCATGCCCATAACACTAAATGATACCAATTATGTAATGTAAGCTTCAATTATAAAACACCACATTTGGGGAAAAGAGTTGTGTGGGTTAGTAGACGGTTCTGATTCGGAACCAAAACTAATCCTCACAAAAATAAAAAATGAGAAAGAGGTATTGGTCACGGAAGGAGAGAAAATTAAGGTATTAGCTACATATGAGAAAAAATGAAAAGAATGGAGGATGGAGCATGCCAAGATTATATCTTGGCTAATTAATAGTGTAGATATTAAGAAATGCTCTAGTCTTGCAAAGATTGAGCATGCCAATAAGGCTTGAGAATACCTTAAAAATATGTATTCCGTTAAAGATATTGCACAAGTGTGCAATCTACAAGACAATATGTGAACTATGACCCAAGGAGATAAAAGTATTAGAGAATACTATAATGAGTTGTTCGAACTTTGAGAAGAGTTAGCACTTGTTGAGCCAAAGTAGCATTGTCCCGAAGATATCGAGCTTCTCTAAAAACAACTTAATATGAAACATTGTTACAAATTTGTGAATGGTTTGGGGCCGAAATTTGAAACCACCAAAGCGACCCTTCTACAGAGGAAAAGTTTCCTCTATTGTTGACACTATTAAAGAATTAACTATTGAGGAAAATAGGCTAAAAAAACATACTCCAAAGAATGAAGATTCCGTTCTAGTCGTATCTAGACCAGAGAATTATATGCGCACCTATAGAATGCCTCATTTCGGAAGAAAAGACAATGATTATGACAAAAAGATAGTGATTTGTCACCGTTGCCATGAACCGAGACATTATAGGCCTCAATGCCCCCAAATTATTGTGAGCATTTGTGCTTTTGTTGAAGGTCTTCATTTCATTACAAATGGTTTAGCTATATATCATGTATTTGTGCTCCTATATCCATATCTCATACCATACTATTATCCAAAAACTCCAAAAGGATTCCTACTCAAGTCACAAAAACCAACAGAATATTAATTACCAAGATTATTTTGGTCCTAAAACTTACCATCTGCTGATTAAACAAGTGGCAGATGATCAAGACTAGAAAAGCATCTAAGGAACTACTATAAAGTAGTCTTTTTGGCAAAAGAATGCAGAGACAGGGTCATACTTCAAGGCATGTGAAAAGTTTCTTTGCTGGGAGAAAATTTACTGTTTTAGTGGGCCCCACGGACATTGCAAACACACAAAAAATTATCCCTGAAAATTCCACTTTTGAGGAGTTATTCTCCTCAAAAGGTGGGGGAAAAGGTCTTTGTCCTCCCCTGAGACTTTTTCCCCTGGATAAGTTGCAGACGCGCTCTAGGAATCAGAAAAGCAGAAGAGAAAGCCTTTATCAATGTTTTTTCTACAGCAGATATAGCATTCCCTCCCTCCCTTTATGAAGAAAAGGGCCTAGTGAATTAGAGATAGAATGAGTATTTGTTAAATAAAAAGATCCAGCTGCATCTTTCAGTTGTAAAGTCTTCTTGATTCACTTTTGTGCTTGTGACAGACTGGAAAATCAACCAACAGAGCTCTCTTTCTAGAGAAAACCAACCTAGAAAGAGATAAAACAAAAAGGCTGTCATGGTTTTAAATCATCACAAGATTACAAAATTCTTTCTCCGAAATCTTTAATATGTTTTCCTGAAAACCAAAACTATAGTCCATCAAATTCACAACCAACTTGATTGTTGAATCAGTTGAGTTGAGCTCGCATATAAAACCTATAATACTCCTGTAACTTCCACGTGAGTTTATTTTTAATCCCCCCACTACCATATTGAATACGGCATATCTGGACCAAGTGTTGAAACCTCAGACAGTATAAGGGAACACACTTTTGACAAGAACATTGAGTGATCAATGAAGTTCCAAGCAGCCTGGATCACAAATTCTGTTCTAGCTAGTTTAAATTACTTAATTACTAAATGCTCCCTTAATTCTTGAGAACCGTGCCACATCACATAATTACACATAACATACAAAGAAAACTTTTGGTATTTGAATCTCTCACAAGAACCATCTACAATAATGCTGTAGGATTATCTGTACCTGGTTTTTTGCTTGAATTTGGGTCATTTCAACCTCTTTGGCATGCACCTTTTCCTCCAACTTCACATAGAACTGAACCCATGAATCGTGTTCATCACCATGAATTGAGAATTGAATATTCCAAAGCAAAAATATCTTTCAAAAATTTAATTAATTTCTTACCTCTTTCCTCTTTTCTGCCCTTTCATTACTTTTGAAGTTGAAAACACCATTTACTTTAGGATCCAGCTTAGACCTAAGTGCACAAATTCCTCAGAAGATTATACAAATAAAAAAGAGAAAAATCCATAACAATAATTAAATAGAAACTAGGAATATAAATTTGACCTGTTGGTAGACATGTGACCATTCAGATCCCCCTTTAGCGAGGTACACTGATGAACATCTTGAACTTTCTGGTCCTTTACATCTTTATCTTGGTTATGCCTGATTGCAAAAGAGGGTCAGTTCATTTGGACATGTTCTACAACTGGATGACAAAATTAATGCCAAATTGCCAATGCCAACATTGTGATACAAGTTGCAGGTAGAGATTACCTTCTATCCTCTTGGTTTGATTTTGCCTTTGTAATCTCAGTTGTCTGAAATGAGAGATTGCTGGCTTGTAAGAAAATATATGACGAATATATTTGAAGCAAGATATGCATACCTAATGGGATGGAATCTTTCCAGATATATACCTCTGTCTTTGAATTCTTTGATGGATAATGTTTCTTTTTGGGTGATATCCTTGATGGCAAAGATTTCTCCCTTGGAATTCCTGAAGTAGAACATCTTCTTTCAGAGTCAGAGGTACTTGAATGCAGCTTTGTGCCATTGGAGTTAGAAGCCACCACTTTGACTGATTCAACTCTATTGCTAGTACCAACAGTGGGCAATCCTGTTTTCTTCAAAGGAGTGTTCTCTCTTATTGATGTTTTTGGAACTTTCTCTTCAGTCTTTCTTGGGGTGATCTCCCGTGAAGGCTTTCCATTAGCAACCTTTAATCGATTACTTGAAAGATTTTGGTTTGCAGCCAATCTTTGCTTTGTTTTGGAATGAGCAGCTTTCGGTCCAGTGGTGATTTCAACCTGAGGAACAAGATTCCACACTTTGTCAATCAGTTGAATCTTAACTTGAAGTGCTCATAATGATTTAATAGAAGCAAAAAATATCAGATATTCCATGTCCAGATTTGATGGTGAGAAAACACAACTGTATCCTGATGTAAGCAGACTTTACCTTGGAGGAAGATTTCTTTGATGCTTTTGAACTTACGTTACAAGTCTCTACATTCTCCATAGGGTCCTTTGAAGAATCTGACTTTTCAACTAATTCAGCGATAACTTCTGGTTTGATTGAATGCACATGTTCACCTTCTGTATCTCTGTCATCCTTTTCAGACAAGTGTGCATCAGTTTCCACTTGAATCTGGTGGGTCTCCACAGGACCAGTTGTTGACGGGACTTCCTCCACCAGCATAAAGTCAATATTAGCATTCACGGCATTAAACTCTGAAGGTAAAGACTCAGAAACCTCTTCCTCCTCTTTTTCATGTGACACCTTAAAATAATGCAGATACCAGTCTGCTTTTAACTTGTCCTCATCTGACCCATCAGGTGTTTCATCAAAGTGGGTATGCTGAACATCATCCAAATCTTTAAAATCTCCTATAGGATTCATGTTCTCAGGATTGCCACATTCATTTGACTTGTCATCTGTCCCATTTTGGCTATCATCAGAGGCTTGTCGCATTAGAGCCTTCTTTTTAAAGTGGGCTTCAAAGTATGCTTTCTTCTGAGTGACTGAACCAGGCTTTGCATATTTCTCCACTTCTTCAAGGTACCTATTGTGTGTGAAGGAGGACCTCCTCTCCCATGATAAGGACTCTACTTCAAATCTTCCAAACGAAATTGAGTCTGATGGTACCTGAGCAGATTTACAACTTATTGCATTAGTAGTACTTCAAGTGGATGACAAAAGGAAGACCATCATTAAAACAAACACTAGGAGAAATGAAATCCTAAACAGATAAGCATAGTGGTGAAAAACCTTCATTACAATTTCAGAAGTCTCTGTTCTTCATTTTTTGTGTTCCATTCCAATTTGAAGAGCAATATCAACAACAGCAAATGAAAGCAATGGTGGAATAGGATTGCAAGAAACATAGTTGAAGAACAAGAAACTTACAAAGCCATCATGAAAAGCAAGAGGATCTTCAATTTCTCCTGCCATGCCTCTCACAAGTATCACCTGCACGACACAGAAAATTCAAGAAAATAATCGGTAAGCAGAAACACAATTCAAAGTTCGTGTTTCTCCATACCATTCACCAATAACATCAAGTTTGTTCCTACAAAGCATCATCAATAACGTAGAAGCAAAACTCTAATTTTTTCAGTAAAGCAATTGCGCTTACTACATGGTCCTACAATCTGTCAAAAAAGTCTGTTTGTGCTCTTATTATGATATCCGTGTGGCCTAACTTTTAGATTGCATAAAGAAAAAACACAAGAAAAAGTTTAAGATTGTGCCGATGTTGCAGTCTGTATGTAGTGCAAGCACCTACTTGTCCACATAAGTGGGGCGAATCCATGATCTTTGACATAGTGCCAACTTCCCATCCATCCCATTCATCCAGAAGCAAGAGTGCATCCAAAAGAAGCCTTTATCCGATCCTCTCGGCAATACAGGTTATGATCTACTAATATGCATTTTGGTGGCAGATCTAAGCATGCTTGAGGCACATCAAGGTAGTTCTTAACATTATAACAAAAAGGTAAATATATGATAATGGATGGAAGAGGAACGAGATTTGAAACAACATTTTTATGTAGACCTTCAATTGAGCATAACTGAACTGCAAACTAGAGAACTTAGACAAACCATCAAGCTGTCGACAATTGCAGAATTAGCTCAATCTCAGCAAAAGGTAAAAATAAAAATAAAAATAAAAGTAGAGAGAAAAGAAGAAAAGGTTCATGTCCATCCTATGCTTAAACAGATCTCACAGAATTAGCACTCATAAAGTCCCTATAGTAAATTAAAGACGAGTTACTACAATAAACTAAAGAATTCAATAATACAGAAAGAACCAACACAAATCAGAAGGATTCCATGATAGCTATTTCTAGTAGACGATTTTACATAAGATGAAGAACAAATCCAACAAACAAGAAAATAAGTTTGAAGGGACTTGCGAAAACACGTAGAAAATCTCAGATCTAAAATTCCCTGCTGCAGCTGATGCCACCACAGACCAAAAGTTCCCATTTTTTTGTATCCGCGATTAAAACATCAAGAAGAGCACAACAAAGAAAAAAAAGGAGAGGAAATTCGAGATTACATAACAATGATAATAAAAAGGAACGCCAATCAAACATACCCAATTAAACCGAACAGAAATTTAGTTGACTCAAAGCAAATCTCCACAAGATCAAACATTTAACCAAGATCGAAACCGGCACGTTCATCAGAAAAACCAAAAGATAAGTACAGTGAAAATCCCAATTTACATCTTCTAATCAAGATCAAAGTTTCATCCAGAGAAATTCCACCCTCCCAATAAAAGAAATCTACCAACCAATAGAACAATAAGTTTTCACTATACATCATCACCACCCATTTGGGGGGCAAAGAAAAGATACTTTAATTTTACCTGCTGAAAGACTCAGTACAACTGATCCAAAAAAGTGCATTTCACCCAATACCCATCTCTCAAATATCTCGTCTCCCCCACCAAAGAAGCTCACTCAGAGGCTCAAAAACAACCAACCATTCTCAACCAAATCTCTTAATTCTCATTGAAAACGCCCAAGACACATTTCCGTCAGAACATCAACTCAGATCCTGCAGAATACTTGCCATAATTGATACAACCCATCAAACGAGAGAGAGAGAGGTGTCAAATGATTGCTTTTACTTGTCTTCTTTCTTGCTGTAAAACGGGGATGACGTTAGTCATCTCCCCCCCTCATATAAATAAATCTGAACAGTGGACATCCACAATTCTCTCTTTCTCTCACACCACTTTTTGTCGCTGTCTCCTTTCTTTGCTTCACCGTCTCTCTCCCTCTAAACTTCGAGCGTAGTGTTTCCTTCCCATCGGACGGCTCTCCGTACGTGGTAGGGACGGTGGTGGTTGCGGATGCCGTTGGATGCACGAGAGAGAGAGAGAGCATTGCTTTAACTCGCTACTACGTCATCCGTATCGAACAGCCCGGACGCCTCCACGTGGCTACGGTGCTGCGTCTGCCTCCGTTGGATCTCAGGTCAAAAGACTTCCCACCTGACGCCGAGGGAACTCGGTTTCGATGTGCCGAGACTAGGACGAGTTGAATTTGAACCGGTGAATCGGAGTGAGACTCGTTTCGTTGGTGGGTGGAGGTCCAGGAAGGGCCGGCGGGTAGTGGGCATAGGTTGGACTGGCGATGGTTTGGATCGGGAGCCGAGATGGCTGGAACTGGACCCACCTGGTTGGTCTGATGTGAGTGCAGGGTCGCTATCAAAATTAGACTTGGGTTTGGGTGTGTTTTGACCCGAATATAGATTTGCTGCAGGTTTGAGCTGTTTTCACGGAGTTTCAAATCATCATCATCATTCTCACTATAATGAAGCACTTTCACAATTATATGTAGGTCAGCTTTTGGAGTCATATTTCTTTACTCCTTAATACCACTTAGAATCTAGGGTAACTACATCTAGATGCCTAATGTATGGCAAATTGACGACTGCTTGAGTCTTCGGATGAGAATGTGCAACAGCCCTATCCAGATCCAGTAAGAGAGAGGTCATATCCAAAACTGGCATTGGAACTTGTCAGATGTAAAACATGGGTTTCTAGTTTTCACCCCCATTTTGGATGGGACCTAGACCCATATAGGACAATACCTAGTTCTAGGTGCAAGTAAAATCGGATCCAGCAAGATCCGGATCTGGACCCACTAGCCAACACAAAAGGTCCGCTGTATTTACAGTATGTCTACCATAGGATAGGATCATGTGATTCTGAACACGCCACATTAATTCTTGAGCCATTAATGTACTTAAACAAAAGGAACAAACCTAAGGGTTAAAAACAAAGGATGAGGGGCCTGACACGGAGAGAACTATGGACCCGTACATGGGCACAGGATCCGAAATGAGTGAAGGTCCCCATGCTCCAGTATGGAGGGGGAGAAGGATGCCCCTTGAAAAGATGGTGATGGGAAGCTTCTTACTGCATCAAGACACAGCACAACATGACAAAAAGGATCCAAAAAGGCAAAATGGGGGCAAGAGTGGGCACACTTTGCCTTTCTAAATAACTGAACATCTTCTTTCTTACTTAGTAAAAACCATGAGGAGAGGGTCAGTGGAGTCCTAACAGTAAGGTCCACTATTGTGCTGTTTTTCTTTCACCACTATTTTTCCTCTCTTGCACCTTTTCTTGCTTCGTGGTTTTGGGATGCGGTGATACTGCATCACGTGGCGTGTGGCCAAGTTCATGAACTCGTCGTAGGCCAGTTTATTATGAACTTGGTCCAGCTTCCAGCATTGTAGTACATGAACTTGGTCAAGCTTCAAACGTAACATGATTGAACTTGTGATCATGTTCTTCGCGGCGCTCGGTCACCTTTCACGGGCTTCTTGGGGTTGGTGAATCATACCCACCACCACCAGGGAGGCTGGAGTCTTGAAGCCTCTGGATTCTCAGGTACTGAGTAGGCTTACTGGGGTTGGTGAATTAAGTATCCAAGTTTACTCTGGTCCAGACCTGCTAAGGGTATTTGCAAATTGGTCCAAACCATGACTCCAGTTTACACATTGCAGTGGTAAGAAGGAAAAAAAAAATGTCATTCAACCAGTAGAAAATTAGGTAAAACATCAACCCAACACATACATGACACCTGTCCTACGTAGTGCCGTAGTGGGACTGGGACCCACTGGCAACTTTTGGATGCCACCCGAAACAGGTGTCACTGTCTTGTGCTGACATTTGCGATAACCTTGAAAAATGCCGTTTTACCTGATCAGCTCTGGTTAGACAAACCTTTCAGTGGTCTGATGAGATAAGGACCCGGAATCCGTTGGAAGTGTCCAAATATCATGGGCCCACTAGTATTGAATCTGCAATGGCCAAATATTGAATTGAAGAAAAACTCAGTTATAGAATTTTAATTGTTGTATGAGTCGGTAAATGAAATCGTTGTGGGTGGGTGCCTTGAATTTTAAGCCTACTCCGATTTTCATGACCCAATCCAAAAATATTTTGGTAACTGTACAATTAGTATTTTCAGTGAGGTTTGTCACGGTAGCGGAGTGACCGGGGCACCACAAACCTCCCTAAGGGTGAAGCCCTTGTTTAGTTTTTATAATTCTCGGTTAGGGTTTTATGCTCTTCGTTATATATATATATATATATATATATATATATATATATATATATATATATATATATATATATATATATATATATATATATATATATATAATCGCATCTTTTGAGAGTTGGGTATGAGAAGTTCAGGTTGTATTTTCTCACATCTTGCTAGTGATTTCTTTGCTTTTTTTTTTTTTTTTTTGATATAGGCCTTAGTGCCGAACCACATAAATCTCATGTATTCTCTTGTTTTTTTCGTCTCTTTATCTTGTGATTTGTTTTATTTTTTCTTGTGGTTTGCATAACATAAATGAAAATTTTGCAATGTTTTCTTATAATAAAATTTGAACGTAAAAGTCAGCCAGAATGCCTCACTTTTTTTTTAAAGGTAAGCTGGGGTTAAGCAGACCCCACAAGTGGGTTTTGAACCTGCAACATTCCACCACAAGTAGACGTGCACTGACAGCTCCTACCAACCACGCGGAGCCCCCGATGGTAGAATGCCAACATAACACTATCCGACAATTGCAAAAGACTAATCATTGGAGTAAATTTGGAAGTAATTAACAAGTTCATGATTTTGTAAATTTTTAACCACAATACACACGTTATTGTTCATGACCTTTAAACAATAGGGTTCCTGAACTTGGTTAAATTTCATCTTTTGGAACATCTTGCCCTTGGCAAGGGAACATAAAACGATCCCCTTAATCAGTACCATAAAAAGTGGGAACAAAATCTTGAGGCAAAGTGGATAAATGGGGTTGTTAGGTGGTGATGAGAAGGTACTAAATGGCATATGGAAGGCCTTAATTCCTGCTTAAATTGTAGGTGAATAGTATTAAGATTTGATGTTTGTGCTTAAAAAAAGCAATCTGCAATAGGACTTTATTATCTACAATATAAATAAAATTGCACACCAAAAAGCTCCGTGATCAAGATTTGTTGCACATGCAGATCATCACAAACATTTTAACTAAAGGGTCTTTTTTTTTTCTTTTTTCCAAAATAGAGATGGGGGATTTTTTTACACGGAGGAATTAAGGCCTCCTTTTACAACAGTTATCCAACCACCTAGATACTAGTTGATTTATGACTCCCAACGTTCAATTGCTCCTACTAGACCAGTGGAGCCCCCCCCCCGTTGGTAAGGGGATTTTGGTTTCAAATATTATGTTTCTTTTTTAACATGCCCGTGCACACACACACACACACACATACAAAGTAATGTGCAAGTGCATTGGTTTAATTTGGGAGTTAGTAAACGTATGAAATATTTGAATAGGTCGAATAAGATAGCTTGACAATTAGGCAGCACAAGGGTCTCTGGTTCGAATCCTGCAGGGTTTTGTTCACCCATTTTGTCTAAATTTTTTTTTTTGAATAGGTTCAATGGCAATCGATCCAACTTAAAATGCTCTTATACAACTTGAAATTGTAATTTGCACATAATAAATACCTCATTTTGTGCAAGAGAAATAGAGAGAAAGAACTCTCTCTCTCTCTCTCTCTCTCTCTCTCTCTCTCTCTCTCTCTCTCTCTCTCTCTCTCTCTCATCATGTGCCGGTAGCCGCAAGCCGCTCCACATCACATGCAAGTAAAATTTCAAAGAAAAAATGTCATCAGTTTTATATGCAAAAGCTTTGGAATCTACCAAAGGCCACACGCTACAAGATAGACCAAACAGATCATGAGCAGTTCCCTCTCTGCTTGAAAGAGAACAAAACCACCCTTAAAATATTCATAAATAGGACCTTAACCGAGGCCCTACCCATGTGCAGCCTTTGCTCGAAAAATTTTCTTGTCCCTCTAGCTAACATGGGCCCCTCTTTGTTTCTTGTGTGGCCCGCCTAATCTCATGTGTTGGGGATGAGAAAATACCAAACTTATGTACACTGGATCCAACCATGGCAGGTTTCAAAAAAAGATAAAGAGTGCCAGTGATCATGTGACAACACATATGGTTTACTGACTCTCTTCGTTTGTATCATCTTGCTCGAGTGGATTAACATGTAACGTGCCAAGTCATGTCCACAACGGCTAGTCGACGTCATATGATAATCTATATGCCAATAGGTTATAAATTTTGGGTAATTTATATACGGTAATGATAGGGTGCTCCCTGAGTACCAAATCCCAACTACCAGAAGGCTTCAATTTTTCTAAAATTTTTGTTGATAAAACCTTATACAATTATTATTTAGTGGAAAACAAGTTTTAGATCATGTGATTATGGCATAGACTTAGGTTTCTTAAGATCTTCAAAATCTATGGCTCACAATATACTAAAATTTTATGACTTAAAATTTTTTATTTTTTCATAAAAAAAAAACATGATTCATATCAAATAACCTATGTTGAATGTGGTCTCAATGAGAAGAAGCAATATATAACTATGATTTCTAGTGGGTGGGAGTAGGTGCTCCCAAAGCACCATAGCATTACTCATTTATATATGGGTGCTTCGTACCCCTTTATAAGATATAAGTCATGGTGGTAGACACTTGTTTTCAATAAATTTAAGCTTTAAATGTCCATTTTAACTTTTGGATCATGTTTAACATGTTACTATTTATTATTCCTGTGTTAAAGTTAACTTAAATATGATGTTTTATTCTTCTAAACCACCCTTATTTTCATGAATGTGAGCCGTTGATTTTCAGTGTCTCAAAAAATATGATCTTATAATATATTAGATACGCCATAACCTTTGAAAATAATACATAAATCATACTAAAACATATGTACGATTGTAGCTACCATTTGGCGGATAGGACCATACAAACAAGAGTGTGTACCGTATCGTGCCATGGTACAGAACCACCTTATGTTTTCTTGATATATATGCGCCAAACATGTGACAATTTTAGTTTAGCCTTCAAGTTTTCACATATTGAAGATAAATGACTAACTTTATAAGAAATTACTCAGATGGCCATTGGAGTTACTTTTGGTTTACTTAACTTTACTTAGCTCTTAAAAATTATAGTTTTATCCAGGGTTACGAGAAGCTTCTTAGATAGGTGGAAAGCCTGCCTCCCAAAAACTTGCTTTTGAAACTTGATGAGATTTTAGATTCTCTCACGTTTTTCTTATGTTTTTTACATGTTTCATATATTTGTCTTATATGTTCTCACTTTACTTTTCATGTTTTTTATGTATTTTCTCGCACGCTTCTCACTCACTTTCATGTGTTTTATCTAAATTAGTAGCCATCATTTTTAGGTTTTGTTAAAAAATTAATTCTTACACTAAAACTTTATGAAATTTAAAAATAGTCATTTTTATTAATTTAGTTTTTATTTGTGTTTCATTTTTATTCTCATTCAATTCTTATATTGTTTTTTATTCCTTTTTTTTGTTTTCTATATATTTTAAAATGCATTGTTTCTCGCTTTTGCTTTGCATATCATTTTTCGCTTCTGCTTTCTAGTTTGGCAATCTTGGTTTGAACCTTTCTTTTGGATAAATAAGGTGGTTGATTAAAAATAAAGATAGTAGCTGTCAATTTTTTTTAAAAGTTCATGGAGATTGTGGAAGACATTTGGTTGCAGATAGAATAGCCATGTTGTACTACTCAATTTTCATCTTTCTCTCTCTCTATCATGGACAAATGACTGTTTCTTGGGGTGCAGGCTTTAAGGCGTGTCGTAGGTTCTTCTTTGAGGAGTGGTGGCTTCGGGTGCTAGACTTTCAACAGTTGGTAAGACAATCGTGGGCTAAACTTGCTACGGGATCTTGGGTGGCTATCCGCATTCATGCTAAGCTTCTTCGTCTTCGGCAACGTATTAAGGAATGACTAAGTTTTAATAACCTGAACAAGTTTAGGTTCATCGGTCAGTGGGAAGCCTAGCTCTCTGATTTGGCCCAACGTCAGGTCGATCTTGTTGGTGTACCGGAGGGTCAAGTGCTTCAGTTGCAGGAGCATATCGTCGTCCTCTCTGCTCTCGTTGCAGAATGGAGAGCACGAGATGAGCTTAGATGGAAGTTGAGGGCTAGAGTTGCATGGTTGGCTAATGGCGATGATAATACATAATTTTTTCACATGAACGCATCAAATAAATACAGCAAGAACCGGATACTCTTGATCGAGATCGATGGATGCCAGTTTGGTTCGCACAATTTCCTGTCAGCTATTACTTCTTATTTCTCCAGGTTGTATTTGGCTGACTTAGGCGTCGGGGGGTCATCGGCGATATGGGCTATAAGCGGTTGGCGGCAAACCAATTTGCTTCTTTGCAGGCTAGATTCACCGAAGTGGAGATTTTGAATGCTATTAGCGCACTATCGGGATGGAAGGCACCATGCCTTAATGGTTTTCACATCGACTTCTTTAAAGCATTTTGGTCAAGTGTTAAAACTGACCTACTCCACTTGTTCGATGAATTCTATCGTAATGCGAGGCTGCCTAAACCATATCATGTGGCAGTCATCTCTTTGATTCCTAAGAGGTAAGGGGCGTCAGACATATCCAGCTTCAGGCCGATTTCAGTGATGGGTGCTCTGTATCGCATTATATCTAAGGTGTTGGCTAATCGAGTGCACGCTGTCATTGATCAACTTGTTTCTCTGAACCAGGGTGCTTTTATTCCATGTTGAAGTTTGCAAGGATCTTTTATTTGTGCAACTGCGCTTTTTCACTCTTTACAATTGACTGGATCACTGTACTTCATGCTAAAATTGGATTTTCACAAGGCTTATGACAGTCTGGCATGGGATTTTTTGATTGAATCTCTAACAAACATGGGGTTTGGCAGTCGGTTTATAGCATGGGTTAAGGAGTTGGTCACAAAATCTGTATCGTCAGTTTGCATCAATGGAATGAGAGGGGAAGAATTCAAGTTGGCTAGAGGTGTACGACAGGGTTGTCTTCTAGCACCTATCCTTTTTAATATCGCGGCAGATGGTTTACCTATTCTCATGAAAAGAGCAGAACAAACAAGCTTCTTGGAATCCTTAGGCATTCCTGGTTTTGATGGTCACACAATTCAATATGCATATGATACTTTAATATTTGGACATGCGAATGTTAATCAAATGTTCAGGTTGTGCTTCATTATTAAAGTCTTCGCTGCAATTTCAGACCTTCGTCTGAACGAGAGTAAGTGCGCTTTGGTCTTACTCAATGCTGACCCTCTTCTCCAATCGGCTGCTGCAATGATCTTCAACTGCCCAATATTCGACCTTCCTGTCAATTTCTTGGGTCTATCGTTGCACTCTCTGCAGTCAGCGGAAACTTTTGCTTGGATGTCCACCATAGAGCGGGTGCAAGGGAGATTGCAGGCTTGGAAGGCTCGATATTTATCTTTTGTGGGACGATTGACGCTCATTCACCATGTTTTAGCCCGATTACCAGAGTTTCGAATAAGCATGTCCATTATATCGACGACAGTAGAACAGATGATTAACCATTTTCTTTCGCACTTCCTTTGGTCTGGGAATGTGTCGCATAAAAAGTACCCGCTTGTTTCTTGGCAACAGATCGTTCTCTCGAGGCAGCGAGGCGGTTTGGAGATTCCAACTCTGAGAAAGAGGAGCATCGTTTTAGTCTTGAAGTGGGCTTGGGAAGCTTCTACATCTCAATCTTCTTGGGCTACGTTTGTTAGGCAAAAATATGGTAGTCTATATGACTCCCTTCTTTCCACGCTCAGTTCAGTGTGTCATTTGTCCCTCTGGCTGGAGTGGCGGAAGACACTTCGGTCCTTCAGTGACAGAGGTCTTAGGCCTGTCCATGGCCAGCCGTGGCTTCACTGGGCCATGGCGAGCGGAGATAGGTTCTCCATTAAGCAAGTTTACCATTCCTTGTTGCCATCCGGAATGGACTGGTTTCTCAGTAATTGTATGTGGGGTAAGAGGCCAGCTCCAAGGGCAAAAGCTTTGGCGTGACTTGTGGCTCTGGATCGTGTTCAAACTCAAATTAATGTCAGGAAATGGGGGATTCAATTTCCAAGCATGTGCGTTCTTTGCGAGAAGATTGTAAAGGACACGACTCACCTATTTTGGCTCTACCCGGTCGTTCTAGACTTATTTTTTCAAACTTGGGGTGCACCACCTGTTCAAACTCGTTCGTGTTCCGTTATTCGGGACCTCTTGCTTGGTCCCAGGATTGTAACACATAAAAAAATGGAGACTATTGTGGCGGGTTTGGTTGCTTTCAGCATGGTGGGTGATATGGACTGAAAGAAACGACATCTTCTTCAGGGGCATCAAATTCGATTTCGGAAGGCTTCGACAACGGGTCATGTCCGATGTGTATATGGCTCTTAAATTACATAGTAGGGGGGAGGTGTTGATCTGCTTGTACTCTGAACTATGCACAATCACCATTTAGATTGTGGTTGTTTTGCTCTTATGTTTCTCTTTTGTTTCTCTCCCATCCAATATTCTGTTGGATGTATTTTGGTGATGTTGAATGGTGAATGTTCTCTCTCTCTCTATATATATATATATAGAGAGAGAGAGAGTGTATTTTCAGAAGATAAAAGCAACACAAACAGACCACCCAGGTGGTATCCCATGTGGTAAGTGGGGCCCAGGTTTGAATCCCTCTGCCACATGGAGCCTAAGAGATATCTGGTAGGGGGGTCTGCCTAACCCCAGCTTGCTTATAAAAAAAATAAAGCAACACATACCACAGACGCCAACATAGCAATTTCTACAATAGTGAAGCAGTTTCTTTAAATCTTTGAAACTTGAGACAGCTAAACATAAATTCACCATATATTAGGTGCCTATATGTAAATTAATCTTTAATTTTTACCCTTAAATTTCTCTTTCTCTGTGATAAATTTTTTTTTTTACAGAGAAAGCTGGGGTAAAGCAGACCCCTACCAGTTATACAATCATGCCATTTGGGGTTCGAAATTTCAGCGTCCCAACACAAGGTGACGTGCACTAAGTGCTCCTGCCAGACAAGCCGATTCCCCGTTGGTTCTCTATAATAACATGCTTAAAGGAAAAAAAACTGTTTCTATAGGACATGATAAACGCTACAAATGAATGACCAAGTTGTACTTAACTTACCAATGAAAGGACTTGATTATGCTTTTTCAGCAAGATCTTGTTATAACCGAAACAGTAGACAAAACGTTACTTGAAACAACAAAGGGACAGAAGACATGGCATGAGATCTTGAAAACACCCGTTAATGATGTCCCAATAATCTTATATTGGCCCTTGTGAGATCCTCTAAACAATTTTGAGGAAACTGAGTTAAAGCTATTTTTCCTGAGAAAACATACTGAGCTATATGTGGATATACGCTTGACAGAGTGCAGATAAGGCCAGGATCTTACCTGGAAAGTGACCCAATGAGCTGACCAATAGAGACATGAAATTGCCTAGAACAGTGTCTGAAAAAGTTCTTTATCTTTGCTGAAAAAAAAAATTAAGTGAAAAATGATTCTCTTGAATAGGCCAAACACTAGACATGCAAGGTCATACACAGATCTGGACCCATGTAAGTTTTGGATGGACATAATGAACATTGTTTATACAGAATCAACAAATTTTCTTGTTTTCTTTCTGAAAACTAAAACTTAAGTGTTGCCATTTATGCTGAAACAGTGGAAAATAATTATGAGCAGATTTAGCAGCTGCATGGGGGTAGTTTTTCACCATTGGCTTTGAAACATTTTAGGAAAAAAGATTTTATTTTCTACCAAAATTAAGTTTTAATCTTCTAAGCAATGGATTAAATGTCTTGATCTTTGATATTGTAATTTTATAGCATGTTTATTGTCCATGTGCATTTAGTTTGGCCATTTGAACCTGCCATTTAGTTTGTATATTTTGGACATAATTATGAACTTGATCCGTTTGTGGCAAATATGTATAATTTTGAAGCGTATAAAGTTAGTTTGAGTCTTAAACTGAAGTTAAGTAATGTTAAGTGAAACATTAAGAGCTCTGCAAACATTATATAAGCCTATTCCTGGAATATTTATTTAAAGTAGCTTAATAGTATGTAAGAGATATCTCCAATGAGTTTAGCTGCTCACATGTGGCCTGATATTTCATTTTACATGTTTTGAGATAAATGTTTGATTTTGTATTTATGATGGGGAAACATTAATATCAGCTTCATATATTAATGTTTCAGCAACATTAATATCAGCTTCATATATTTATGATGTATTTTAGCAACAAAATATTTAGCAATGATCCTTGGAATTTGGCAACAACAAAACTATGGAAATCTCTAGTAATATTAGTGACAATTTCTAGTTCTTACCCATGGTAAGGATGCATTCAATTGGTCAAGCTTAGTCGATTGAATGAGTGCTGGATTTCTGACCATGCAAGGAGATGGCAAATATATGAAACTGATCAATGCAATACTTCAACCCATCAGCTGACACAAATTGTTACAAAAACAATACACTTCTTTAAATATTTATTTTTTGCAAAAAGCAAATGGAGAAAAATGTAGAGACACTACGAGAGAGAGAAGGAAACACCAAATTTACCTGATTGCAAGAAATCCACAGCTGAAAGAGGAGCAAGAAATCCACTATTAAAACAAAGGAGTACCGCTATGAATAAAGAATTCCCAAGAAAACCCTAAACCCCATTACACCTTAACAACTCTACAAGTATTAATAATAACAGAGTAGAAACAGGATAATTCACTTATGAAACAACTTAAACCATATTTCTACGATACAAACTAATCGAAACAACTCAAATGAATAATATAAAAAGGAAATTCCATCTTCCCCAACTTCTCGAAAGGGATTTGGCTGGTTTTCCCTTGCAGAGGTTTGCCACGGCTGACATAGCCATTGAACACTTTGAAGGAAGCCCATGGTAAATAATCAGGGCATAATAGCTCTCACACTGCCCTTCTGTCCTTTTTACAACTATGGCATAATAGTGCTCACACTCTTGCAGATTTACGCAACGGGACCCGTTCGTGCTCCGTGGCCCGACCCCCGTATCATCTACACTCGTAGGCGCACACAACTACACAACATCTCGAGGTAGGGGAAAGTCGCACGAGGATTTTGAATGAATGAAATAAAGTAAAAGGATTCAGAGATAGAATAATTTATTTTGCATACATGCTTACATGTAGAATAATATAACTTGTGATTTTCTGTTGTGTGTTATCTCGTTTCTATTCTTCTAAAATTATATGCTTGATGTATGCTATATGGGTAGGCTCATTTCTACAGTGATTCTTGTTACTGCATTTCAGTATTTGTTTACTGTTGTGATTGCACTATAGATGCTTTGTTTGTTATTACATGTTAGATCTTGTTGCCGCCCTCAGGTATGCCTCGTAGGGTGTGCAGGTGTGTGTACTATATTTCATGCTTATCGAAAAGGTGAAAAATTGGGTATATGCGCTAAAATCTCGAGAAGAGTTTCGTCCTGGTACAAGGCCAACTTCTTGAGCACGAAATCTTGCTTTTAAAATGAATATTACATCTGTGCGTTGTTAGAGGCAACTAAAAGTACCCCGAGTCGGTTACTCGGAGGAAATGATGGGATCTACAGTGATCCCAAGACTTGTCTGAAAATTTTTTGTTTGTGGTGATTGAGCATACCAAGTATATTACTAATTCTATGAAATATTGTGATGGGTTAACCTTCGAGAAACCCACAAATTGATATCGTAAACGGACCTTGAGATAGATACGGTATATACATTATGATAAGTAGTATGAAAGGTCGTTGAGTACCTCAAAGTGTGCAATGAGCACTCTGTTGAAATAAATGAAATAATGATGTTCACCTCCACAGGCCAAATGCTCAAAGAGCAATGCATGTCATGTATAAACTAAAGAAATTGCAAGATATTAATGATTGCCCTCTCATCGTAGTCGTACCTATAGGTGGATACGACCATATTTTTAGACAAGTACGTCATATGGGTGTTACGATGTTTGGATGATGAGGTTGTGGCAACCTCAAAGCGTGCATATAGCACAATGTCGAAATCACATAAATGGTGACAACTCGCCTTCACAGGCAAGATGCTCTAGTGGGTCTAACAGACCAGAGCATGTAAAGTGGGGCGGCGGTTAAGAAACCTTTGTCGTGCCCATTCGACCTTCACGGTTCATAAAGGGAGAAGATGGATGGTACAAAAACTTCGATTGACAGATTGTTAACAATCACCCTACAAGCAAAAGACTCAGCTTCCCCAATCATCAGAATTAAGGGAATTGAGATTACCATAAATTATCCTAGGTGGTAACTCTCAGGTACTTCTGCAGAAGTTGGATGCATCCATGGGCCATGAATGCTTTTGTGGATTTACTCTCTTGGTCACTAACCGTCCCCTTAAGAGCGAACGCAGTGAGTCATCCGGGTTAATAAAAAACACCTGACATAATAAACCCCCGAATCGGTCTCGGCTGTTTCTACGTTTCACGTCTGTGCGTACCCACATGCCAATTAATATCAGAACTTAAAGAATATCTCTTTCATAATAAGTTGTAGATGATTGAGATTTATACTACTTGAAATGTTGTTGTTATATCTGTTTCAAGACAATAGATCTTTGCATATGTTGCACCTGCTAGAGTAGATTACATGTTGTACTTGTTGCTTTTAATGTAATAAACTATTATTCTCTTAAATGTCTTGATTTATTTTATTCTACTTTGTTTATTCGTGCACCTACTAATTTGTTATAAAACTGACTCATTTCATGGGCAGGTGACAAATAGGACTTCACAGGCGGCCGATGGCGTGATGCAACATGGCTCAAGATTTTTCTTCTTTCTGCTGACGTCTTGACTCTGAGTTTTGAGTTCTCTTTAGATTTTTGGATTGTGGGAAAGAATGCTTATCATTTTGAAATAAACTTAAAATTTTATTAATAAGTTATGGTTTTGTTTTGCACTTACTCTGAGTAACGGTTTTATGGATGATGATGATTTAACTACTAATGTGCCCAAAATTTTGGAACTTGTGTTCCTTTCTAAATATCTTTCGATGTCTATTTTTTAAAGTAAAAATTTTTATCTTGAAAGGTTTTTCGTCAAAGTTTTTGAAATCACAAGTTGAAATTTTGGGGTGTTACATCACCAGACTTGGTTTCTTGGCTAGTGGAACCGATGTGTCTCCCATTGTTCCAACTTTGGAAGCAATTTGGGAGAACTCTGTTGGAAAAGGCCTTGCTGATTTAAACTTTAGGAGTGTAACTGGTAAATATGTTTTCCTTGTATTTAGAGCTGCTTTTGTGTCCTTTATCTCAGGTTCACTATAGGAATTTGACCCATGGTTGCCAAATTCTTCTAGCATTTGATGCCTACAAATCTTACTATTTTTTAATCATGTTAAGATGGGTGACTGTTTGGTTGAATAAATGTGTATTGTGCATTTTGCATGAAAATTTAACCAACTCATTTATCAGTATCCGATCTGGATTCCAGAAAGATTTTCTCTTGTTATTCGCTCTTTATTAACTCAGGAAGGCATTTGCTTTACCTTGAAACCAGATTTTAAGTTTCTAGAGGTGGGTAATTTTTTTTTTTGAAATATTCAAATGAACTGGTGCAAGGTGCAAACTCTTTTATTACACAAAGCAATCTTTCCAAATTTGTTACTGGTTACTTTTTCAAAATTGAGCTCTTGGAAAATTTAATTAATCTTTTCTATGTATTGGATTTCACTGAATTAAGGAAGTTTACCCAGATGGCTTATCCTTATGTGGCCAAACGCCTGCTAACAGATCCTAATCCTTCCCTTCGTAATCGTCTCATTCATGTTCCACTTGTTTCAACTTTTGTTATGGACATTGTCACTTATTGAAAACCTAGTGAAAGAGGACTTCAAATTGATGAGATTTCACTGCACTTGTTTGTACAACTTTCTTTATGGACCTTAGACAAGTTCAATACACTTATGCATATGTGATTTTTTATGTATGTACTATTTATCTATGAATGTATTTATTTATGCATATTCTTTGGTTTGGATTTGTTGTTAACTTAGCATTTCATGCGAATGAGTAAGGTCTATATGCTCTTGTGTGTTCGAGTTTATCTACTGTATATCAGTTTATCATGGCTCATTCACAAGACACATGCTTCAAATCAGCATTTTAAATTTTTGTAAAGCTTTTTTATGAGCACAGAAATTTATGGCCTAGCCAGTATACAGTGGTCAAGCAAATGAAGATTAAACATCTCTCTCTCTCTCTCTCTCTCTCTCTCTCTCTCTCTCTCTCTCTCCAACTTACAGGTTGAAAAAACATTATTTAAATCCTGTTTTCTACTAAAGAAACTATGTAGATCACATTTAATAAGGTTAGATCTGCAACAAAATTGGAAAAAATGTAGAAAAGATAGGGTTTTCTACTGGATTGCATGTTCAAACTATTGTAGCAAATTTATATCCTAAATCTATGTGTAATATATGTAGAGAGAGAGAGATTGGTTCCTCCTACCCGGGTAGGAGGGAATGGACAGTTTTGATTTCTCAAATTGTTTTATTTTTTGTTTTTCCCTTTTTCTAATCTGACCTTATGGATGTGATCTACATGGTTTGTTTAGTAGGAATCAACTTTTGGATGCTCCAAGTATGACACATGAGCAGTTTTTTATAAGGTTTCAAAAATCAATGTTCCAAAATTTTTATAAATTTTGAAGATCATATAATCATATTTTTTTATCAAAAAAACACAATCCTATAGTCAATTCCTAGCAAAGAAAACATGTGAAACACCTGTGAGGTCTGATTTGCAAAACATGAACAATGAAAATCAGCATTCTCTATGTGTGTGTATAGAGTAATGGTACGGTGCTCCTCCGGGAGTACCTACTGCCACATACTAGAAATCATGGTTGTAGGTTATATATTCTCAATTAAACCTTATGGATGTACTCAACATAGTTTATTTGATAGGATTGGATCATGGTTAACAGTTGAGGAAGCGAGGCACTTTCAAAATTTTAAGAAGCAGAAAGCGTAGAACGACTTAGGAGCGAATCAGGAATCGTCTCGGAAGCGACCTAGAAAGCAAACCGGAAGCGAGGGGGAAGCAAAATAAAAAATACAAAAAAAGGGGGAAGCAAGGGGGAAGCGATGGGGAAGCATGGGGAATCGCGAGGGAGAAAGCGCACTTCGCAAAAAAAATGGTGCTTTCCTGTGCGTTTCGGAAGCGCGGCGATTCACGCTTCCGAAGTGCGCTTCGAGGAAGCGCGCTTCCCCACTTACCTAGGCATTTCCGATAACTCTGCTTTGGATCATGTTTTTTGGTCATAAAGTTAAGATTTTTTAAGTCATGAAAATTTGATACATTGTGAGCCATTGATTTTTAAAGGTCTTAAAAAACATACATATATGTTATAATCACATTATCCAAAACTTGTTTTGTACTAAATAATGCTTATAGATCATATCGATTAAGTCTGATCACCTAAAAAAGTTTAAGAAATTTGACAATCTAAAGCTTCTATTAGGTGGGAGTAGGTACTCCCGGGTTACCATATCATTACCAATATATATGGTTAACATTTGCTCATGTTGCCATTACCTACAAATGAGTTTTTTTTTCCATTTTTTTATTAATTTTTTTGTTGTTTTTAAACTAACCTTACAAATATGATCTACATGTTTAGGTTAGTGGAAATCGGTTTTTAGATCGTGACATGTAGGCACGATTTTATGAGCCATGAAAAATCAATGGCCTACAATGTGCGATATTTTTCTCGGCTCATAAAATCATGCTTTTCCGTCAAAAACACATGATCCAAAAGCCAGTTCCTAGCATTTGGCCGATGCTGAATCCATCCATGAGATCTGATTATGTCAACAATACCTGAACTTATGATTTCCAGCTCATTCGGATGGTCAGGTCGACATTAACAAATGTTACCCCATATATATATATATATATATATATATATATATATATATATATATATATATATATATAGAGAGAGAGAGAGAGAGAGAGAGAGAGAGAGAGAGAGTACTTTTTACTTCAGAAAAGACTGCCATCTTCGTAGACCTGTGTTTAGTCACAAGAGTTTGTTTCTGGTGTAAAGTTACAAGGCATATACTTCTTATGGTTAAAAAGTCGCCGAAGTAAATTCCAAAAGTATGATAAAAATTTGTTGGAGGTCTGATCCGGGCTGACTCGTGCTGCTGTATGTTGATGACATTTTTTATCTGGATCTGGCTGAGGAAATGAAATCATGAGAAGGAAACTCATGTTAGGATGTTTTCTAGATGTTCACATGCGCGTGCATTCACACACAAAAAAAAATATAATAATACATATGGACGTGTTGGGTGTGTGTTTCATGTCAAATCTCATTGAAATAAGCTGGGCATTTATAAAGTAAAATCTGACAGATATATGTCATTGTGCTAGGAAAAGATGGCCTTGCTTAGGTTACGTTTCTTTTACTGGTTCACTTGATCATGGGTACTTTATATAAACCATAGACTATGATAACTGGCTTTTGACTTTCTGCAGTTTAATGGAAAGTTACGTCTGATTGCTTCCTACTCAATTAATCAATTGTTTCCTTGCAGGTTCTTTTTAAAGATAGATCATTCCAATGGAAACGGCTTGAGAATCTCATAATTTTAGCAAAGGAAAATGTTGCTAAGATGAGCAGCAATCCTGCATCACAAGTGAAAAACATGTATGTCTCAATCCAATCATCAGATCTCTTCTTAAAATGTCTTAAACTGACCCTGAACCTATGCTTCAGGCAAAGTTCAAGAGATACCCAAGTTGAAAGAAAGCTGGATCTTACTGATACAATCAAGGATGGGGCACGAATGTTCATGATTGATTCTGGGATTCGGAGACAACTTCTGGCTTTCACTGAAGACTCCAAGCTTCACATCCAAGAGGTCTGAACAATTTTTGAAAATCTAGAATTATTATTTGCATGTGGAGACTGAATTGCATCATGTTTTTGCTTCAATTGTTTTAACAAGACTGTCATGCCTGCAGCTTGTGGATATCCATAAATTGGTTGAGAATGAAATAAATATACCCTCTGTTGCACTTGAAGTATTGCAAAGTAGAGACAGATTGTTTGCAAGAGTTGTTTGAATCACATAAAATGCTTTTGCTTTAGGTTACTTTATGATATGGCTTTCATAATTACAGAATTACCAGCTGTAACACGTGACCTCATGCTTTCCTGGAGTGAGTCTGTTCTTTCAGATCGTTGATTAAACATTGAAGCTGTGTTGCCAAGATGATCATATTCATTACAACTATTTGTGGGAGATAAGTGTGTAGCTTGTTCATATTACATACACATGAGATGGAGGAAAATTCTAAACTTACAGAATTGCCAGCTGTAACAAGTGACCTCATTCTTTGCTGAAGAGATCTATTCTGTCAGATTGATGATTCAATTCTGAAGCTGTGAACTGCCAAGAATATTATATCCATTACAACTATTTGTTGTGGGTTAATGCATGGCTTGTTCATGTTGTATGTTTATCAGATGGAGGAAAATTCCAAGTTTACTTAAACATTGATAGCCATTACATATTCTTTCAAGATGTTCTATATTTTTGTATGTATATATATTCATTTCCAGAGAGGTTATAATTTTGTATAATGTAAATTTGTCTCCCCTTCATGACTATGAATACAATTTTGTATGTAATCATCTAATACATGCCTTGTCCTTTTGTTGCTTGATATGAACTACTTTCAAAATCTGTTTGTGGTTGTCAAGCACTGTTTGTACAATTTTCTAGTTTATTATGTTAAGTAAAAATTTATGTTGGTCATTTTTCCAGATCCTTGCTTTTCTAGATTTTTATCCTTTTGTAATTTAGTCCCTGACACTTGGTTTAGAAAACTCTAGAAACATTCATTGACATTTTTTGGGTTAAAAAGGGAAAAAATATTCATCAACGTTAAGCATCAATTTGACTTCGTATGGTTTATTTATAGATTTTTTCCTTTTTATTTTTTTGTAAATCAGATGCTACTAATGTGATCTACATGGTTTGTTATCAGGAAATAGGGTTTGATTCATGTGATTGTGCACATATAAGTAGGTTTTTTGGGGGCTTCAAAACTCAACAGCTTACAATGTACCGAATTATGTGACTCAAAAAGATCATATCCTTGCATTAGGAAAACGCAACTTGAGGCACCAACGGAGCCTCCCCTTGTCTGGTAGGAGCATCTACTGCACATCACCTTGTGTTGGGACGTTGCATGTTCAAAACCCAATGGTATAATTGTATAACTGGTACGGGTCTGCCTAACCCCAGCTTGCCTTTCAAAAAAAAAAACTCAACTTGAGGCCCAATACTTAGCAAATAGTTCATATTGAGCAATCTATCAATCAAATTGAGTTGATCTATGATTTCTAGATTAATAGTTCTGCAACTTCATTAATATCAAGTATTTACCTATATATATATATATATATATATATATATATATATATATATATATATATATATATATTCTCACTTTAAACACGTGTATATTTAGTATGATTCAGTAAATTGACATGGCCAAAAATACCCTTTAAAGTGATGGTATTTTTAAAAAACTATAATCATTTTTAGGGGTAGTTTAACTCTTATTTTGAAGAAAAAAAATCAAATAAGTTTTCAAAGGGTATTTTATAATTTCCATTTATAAAGCGAGTAATTTTTCTTAAACTCAAAAAGTAGCTACATATTTGCAAATATGCCATAACTTTTGAAGGTAATTTAGTCATTTCGATTTGGTGAATGTTGCTAAACATTACTAGGAAGGTGTAAAATTAGATTTTGTGTACGGTCATGAGAGAGAGAGAGCAAGAGCCGAAAGAAGATCAACATTACCACTCATGAAGATCAACAAAATGTTGAACCCATGAACCGAACAATATAGAAAACAAAACTAAAATATAGAGAAATAAAAAGCTAAAGAAAAAGAAACTACAGACAGATATCAACAGACAACAAAGCCAAGCTCAACCAGGATCCGCTGGATTAGAAGAAACCACCGATGAGTGAACGTTGTTCAGAGGGAAGGAGAGGTCTCTAAGATGCATACTTAGAATCACATATACATCAACCAGGATTTTATGGACAAGATTATTAAGGACGATCAGAATTTGATGGAAAGTAGCATCATTGCATGCTATCCAAACAAACCACCAAGTAGTAAGCAACCATGCCTTCCAGATCAGGCTCCACCGCTTGCATCATCTAATTCCAATAGGGCCCAGGAGCAGATCAAGCGCAAAGGACTCCTCTTTGAAAATTACGTTTGGAGATCTCCATGTTCAAAGATTGGGCAGGACCAGAATAAATGAGAAGTAGTTTCTTCAGCAACTTGACAAAGCACACACTGAAAGCCCAACTTCTTTAAATAACTGTGAGTCTTAACCCTATCATGCAAAATTAACCAAACCAAGACCCGTGATCTTGGGGAAGGGCCCTTAGCCCATAACACACACTCAGGTAACCAATCAGCCCCCCGGGGGAGCAACGATCTATACACTTTGTGGGTGAGGAACGTACCATTTGGTGCAATCGCCCATTGCAACCACTGATCGTAATTTTTCGCATCCCTAATTTGATCTCTGAAAAATGATAAGGCTCTCAGCCACATGCTTCGCAAGTGCAAGATTGCCAACCCCCGGGTTCCATGACGAAAAAGAGATAAATCAGGAGCACCATATGTAGCATGAAGCAAACAAGCACATGGAGAACCTGGTTGATGAGCCATCCAAAATTGCTTGGCCACAAGAGCAATACTCCTCTGTCTTGGAGCAAAAACACCTAAGCCAACCATATGCTTAGGTAACACCATCGTTCACCAACCAACCAAATGGCGCTTACTCTGAAGTTGACACTCAGACCAAAGAAAATCCGCCATTAAACAACAAATCTGCTTCTCCACACCTACAAGCATCATGAACATTGACATGAAGAATTCAGGAATAGAAGAAAGAACATGTCTGATTAAAGTCAGACGGCCAACGATAGAGAGATAAGACGCCTGCCACAAAAAAAACTTGTTTTTTACTTCTTGAATAGTTGGAGCCCAAGCAGCGGAAGAGAGGCGCTTCACTTGTAACGGCATACCCAAATACATTATCGGCAACTCAAAGATTGTGCAATTAAAAATCCGTTGACCCCGCTACAAGCATAGAAGACTCAACATTGAACATAGTAAGAGAGCATTTGCTATGATTTAAGGAAAGCCCAAAAAGAGAAAGAAAGAACTGGATAATAAGCTTGAATCTAAGCATTTGTTGCATGTTTGCTCGCCCAAAAATAATTATATCATCAACATAAATAAGAATATGGTCCAAGAAATTCGAAATATATATAGGATCTATCGGGCGCTTCTCCACAGCACGTTTGAGCAACACCACGAGACCCTCAGCAATGGCATTGAACAGTAAAGGAGAGAGAGGGCAGCCTTGCCATAATCCATGCCCCAACTTGATTTGGCCACCTCTAATGTCGTTAATCTTAATCATGTCCTGAGCATTAGAGACCAATTCTCTCACCCACCCAGAAAAATGACAACCAATGCCAAAATTGGATAACATTTGAAATAAGAAAGGCCAATGCACAAAATCAAAGGCTTTATGAAAATCTAATTTAAGAGAAAAATAGGGCTGACCACTAAGATATAAGGAGTGAATGACTTCAGAGGCCAAGATGAATGAATGGTGAATCCACTTGTTGTGGATAAAGGTGAACTGAGAGTTTAAAAATATTTGGTGAGCCACGACCTTTAACCTATTAGCCAACACCTTGGCGATCATCCGATAAAGAGCACCCATAACAGAAATCGGGCGAAACCTAGAGATATCAGTGGCAACAACATATTTCGAAATTAAAAAAATAATTGCCAAGTGGGTTTGAATAGGCAATCTGGAGTTGCGATAGAACTCATCAAACATGTTAATAACATCAGGCTTCACACAAGACCAAAAATTTCTAAAGAAATCCACATGAAACCCATCAGAACCTGGAGTTTTCCACCCCGATAAACCTTTGATGACCCTAAAAATCTCATCTTCAGAGAACTTCATTTGCATAATTATGGCTTGATCTTGCTGAATCGAACCAACAGAAACAGGACCAATGACATATTTCGCAGTAAGTGAAACAGAATATAAATCTTTAAAATGTTGAGTGACAGCTGAAATAACGTGTTGATTAAAGTATGAAACACTTCCAATGGTGATTGATGGGACGACATTCCTCCTATGACGATGAGAAGCATATGAGTAAAAAAATTTAGTATTACCGTCTCCAGTCGCAAGCCATTTCGCCATTGCCCGTTGCTTCCATCTAATTTCCTCCTTGACCCTCCAGTTCTTCAAAAGTGTTGATAACTAAATAGATCTGGCCTGCAAACTCTGCAGGTCCAAATTAGATAAAGACTCCGGGGAAGACATAGTTTGATACAACACTGAAATCTCTTGCTCCCAAGTAGTCGTTTGCTGAAATTTAACTACTTCTTGATTATGGAGCCAAGCTTTGATATCCTTAGCGAGACGAGACAACTTCTCATGACACCAGATAGCCGCCCACTACTCATTGGAGGGCTTGTTCCAAGAGTCCAAAATAATCGTGTGAAAGTCTGGCTCCTGAAGCCACCATTGTTCAAACACAAAACTCATGGCGGATTTAAAACCATCCCCCCAAAGAGTGATTAATTGACCATGGTCCGAGATAGAAGGAGATAGCAAGACACACTTGACATCAGGAATTAGAACCAACAGATTTGGAGTGACAAAAACCCTATCAAGAACTCTGCAGCATGAGTGAATCTGCTTATTTGACCAAAAGAAATGCTACCCGATAAAAGGAATTGGATAAAGGTGATGCTAATGAACAAAATCTTGAAAACCTCGTATACATGGATTGGGAAGAACGAGGTTATTAGAATCCTGAGTAGACAAAAGGCAATTAAAGTCCCCCATAAGAAAATGATACTCCATGTTTGAGACGACGATCCTATTTAAGTTGTTCCAGAAAGCAGGCATCATGACGACGTGATTAGGGCCATACACAATAGTGACTACTACTCTCCTGCCACTGTCTTGCAAAGTAAAGGCAACCGACAATGAAAAAAGACTCATGTCGAGCTGAAAAATGTTTAAAGACTGCTTCCTCAAAATAAGGATACCACCAGCATGGCTGACCGCAGGCTTAAAAAAATAGTCATCACCTCTCCATATACCAGAAGCAACAGAACGAGAAACGTCATCCATCTTAGTTTTACAAATAGCAATTAGGTCAGGCTTCTCCTGTTTAACCCAATTAGCCAGAAACATACGCTTAGCGGGGCAATTCAAGCCCCTGATATTCCAACAAAGAGACTTCATGACACACAATCAGGAAAAATCCGGGGTGTGTGTAGCCTCGCTGACAATCGTGGTGATCTGCCATCGAAAGGTGTAACATTGAGTGGGTTGCTCCTTCTGCTTCTACTACCACTACTAATGTGCTGATGTCGAACAACCTCCGCACGCTTAGTAGTCCTCGAAGAACCGAGAGAATCACCCCTCAGACCAAAGACAACACCAAGTGAAGGAACTAGGGAGCCACATAGGATAGTAGAGACTACCGAAATGGTAGATACCATATCGACAGTTATATGAAGCAGTTGCGATGAGGAGAGAAAGATATCATGCATCTGGGCTGCCTCTTCAACCTCAACACCCAAAGGCGGCAGAGGGGGGCACTGCCGAAGAAGTGGTAGAGCGAAAGGGAGAGCCACACTTGAGAGAGCTACACACCCCCAAGAACTACACACATAATCAGTGACAACAGGGGCGGTAGTAGTGGCCTCAGTGACAACCGACGTGAAAGGAAAAGGAATCGCTAGGCCAATAATCATGCATCTGTGAGTCTCAGAGGAACAAGCATTAAATGTCATAATGTAAACTGCCATATAATCAAAATGCCTGATTGGAAAATTAATGAAGGTCGAGGGCAAAATCAACCTTTTTCCACCTTTTGCATGACTGTCTAACCAAGTCGCCAATCCAGCTTGGAAAGGGGCGCTAGTCGTGTAAAGCACAGAGTCACTGACAAAGAAACCATGATGAGCCTGAGCATGGAGAATAATGATGGACTTATCACCAGTAGGATAATAATCAAAATTAACTGCGACAAATTTCTCGGGCCCCCTCAGCCGCACATTCGATGACTGTTGAAAGCAAGATACGAGAAGTCGAACAGACGTGCTGGGTTTGGCAGCGTACGCAGGAGATGGAGACGATATAGCTGAAACCATAGTCGAAAAGGATTTTCCGGTGAACTGCCTGGGCAGAGCATGAGATAGCCGGACTGGGACCCAGATAGTCTCAATCTTGATGGCATGAAAAGAAATCTTTGGCTCCTGAAGATCTTCAATCTGCACCCATGACAAAAAAAAAGTACGTCATGGAGGTCGCTTAGCACTCTGACAGACGAAGTGGCTCCCCAACACAAAAGAATTGTGGGAGTCAAGAGGCTTCTCGGTTGAATGGTGGTGAGGAACATTTGTTCGACTTCGCTTCCAAAACGGATGATGACGAGCAAGGAAAGAGGAACTACACCTATGGCAATCAAAGCATTTTTAAAAATTTAGAGAGAAACATGATGCGCACCACCAATCTCTCAGTTTAGCGCGACACAACTGAGATCTTATGTGAAGGACACAGAAAGAGCATTGTCATGGAGACGAGACCTGTTGTCAGCTCCGATCAGTGACCCAACGCGGAAGCTCTCGAAAAAAAAAGGCGGGTCAAGTAGCGCCATGACAGAACAGGTTTCGAGAGGCTCCTTCCTAATGGCACGGATAAATTTCCTGATGTTCGAGATATGAAGAGAGCCCGCATCCAGGCATGAACCGAATACCTCTGAGAGATTGAAAAATAATCGATGCTTGAGTCTGAACAGTAGGTCGACATCGAAACCCCATTATCGGAGGGGGAATGTTGTGCCCCAGTCATTAAGAGCATCCTGAATGATATAGAGGGCTCGCTGATTTGCTCCCAAAGAGCGATCGGAAGCAAGACCCCAGAAAACACGCGACAAGCGACTCATTAGGAAGAAAGGGGAGAGAGAGAGAGAGAGCACCTGGCTGCCAGAGGCGTGGAGGACGGTTGTAGTCAGAGGTCGATCTAGGGGTGGAGCACGACGTGTGAGCGAGGGCGATGCAACCCCCAAATTTCCAAAGGACTGAGGATCTGCTGTCGATGGCCCTTTTCAGCAGTAATGAAACCCCAAAACACTAAATAACTTGTTGCCTGAGGGGTGGTGGGCGATTGCAGCTGGTGGTCCACTCATTGGAGGACTCCCTAGCTTGGTTGCCTGAGTCCGGTGACGCTGATGGAGACGAAAACAGGGCAGTGGAGGTGGAGAGCTGCATCAGATGGTCAGATGAAACCCACTCACTTGATCATCGGGAAGGTTGTCGGACATGACCCCATAGCAGGAGCCTAAACCCGCTGCAGAAGAGAAGGGGTAGAGAGAGACACAACACTGATGGGGAGTTGTATCGGATTGCAGGAGGAAACCTAGTAGGATTGTTGTGTTTTCTTGCTCTTAGGGGAAGTCGCTAGAGATGGCCCCACAACAGCAGGCTAACACGCTTTAGAGAGAGAGAGAGACGTAGCGGACGTAGGACCCACGTAGGATTGTTGGTGGAAACCCTATTTTTCTCACAAGCCGGATCGCCAGGGGAGTCACCGAAGATGAACCCATGATAGAACCCTAACCCGCGATGGCCCTAAGGATAGAAATTGATCTGAGTGGTAGGTTTCTCTTGATCGACTGCATACGTGTGACACAACTCCTTTGTTGACCCAAAACGCTCGATTGATTTCCCTCGCAAGCAGCTTCTTCTGTGGAACTCGATCGACTGCAAATGTGTGAACGCTCGATCCTTGTGCTTTTTGTTCTTCTTCTTCTTCCCGTAGAGAGAGAGAGAGAGAGAGAGAGAGAGAGAGAGAGAGAGAGAGAGAGAGAGAGAGACTAGTGTATGTATATATTCAAAGCAAATCCAGTGATCAGCCCTGTGTACTTAACAAGGTATTCAGGTTCCCAAAAGCCAACACGTATCTCTCATGTCACGTCCCGCACACAATAGATCATTAACAATGTTTTTTATGAATCTATAAGCATACCAGTGATCTGCATAATTGCTAATATGTTTTAGGGTTTTTAGGAGAAAATCATTGTTATGTCAAGAGATACCAGCATTTTTCCAATATCACATTTCTATTTGATACATTTCAAGAGAAAACCACTGTTATCTTTAGTGATTTTCGAATTTGCAGCTATGTTCAGTCCACTCTCTACATTGTTACCTACGTCTGCCACACAGAGGTGGCATGTAAGGGCAGCACAAGGGACATGTTTTGTGTTTTGAGGGCTCAGGTACTTTGCAAACTACTCGGCCAATTGTGGGGGTGCAAGAGATGAATCTTATATTTCATACTGCACTACCCAACAAGCACACCTTAGTTTTATCAAAGATGCATGAGCCATGTCTCCATCTCGTCTTCTTTTCTTTTCTTTTTTCTTTTTTTTTTGAGAGAGAGCTGGGGTTAGGCAGACCCCTACCTGTTTATTATTAAATTATAAACATAATTACATCAAAGGAACCCCGTCTGGTTCCATGTTACACTAGTGTTTAT
This sequence comes from Nuphar pumila, assembly GCF_984573655.1. Taxonomy (NCBI): domain Eukaryota; kingdom Viridiplantae; phylum Streptophyta; class Magnoliopsida; order Nymphaeales; family Nymphaeaceae; genus Nuphar; species Nuphar pumila. The sequence continues at coordinate 20,087,510 of NC_143254.1, read as the reverse complement.
CAGCGACAATAGCCAAATCAGGAGGTTCACTTGAAGAGACGCCCATCGTCGGTTTCACTTTAATTGAGAAGAGACCACGCCTGCGCTGTAGTCGTTCCGAACAAATCGAAGGTTGGCTAGAGTTGATTGCATGTGGGGGATGCCGTGAGTAGTTGAAAGCCCCGGCTTTGTATTGTCGGCGAGCTGTGGACGGTTCATTGGAAAGGGACACGGTCGAGGAACCAAGGTCGTCCGGGGGCCAGATTTTCAGCAAATGTAAAACTTTGGTGCAGTCCTCCCAATTAACAAGGAGAGTCGATATTCCATCTGACGTGCGAGGGGAAGTCGACTTTGGTGGGCCCTGAACTCTAGCCTAGACGTTGGTTAACGCTGACTGGTCCCCAATCTTCAACGGGGGTGCCACGTGGGCTACCACTATAACCGTTCGTGGTGGGGGGCAGTTACCCTACTTTTGCGTAACTGCCGAAGTGGCTGGGACGGCCGCCGGTGGATGAGATTGCTGGCCGGTTTTCCTTGGTTCCACATGAAATGCAATCTTCGATAGAGACGGAGTGGTGAATGGTTCAACCATCTGAGCATCACCGATATGTTGTTCTTGTTGGGTCCAGCCCTATCACCCACTTCTCATTAATGCAGGAGAAGTTGAAGGGTTAGCCCTATCCCCTCATTAATGATGTGGGGAAGTGGAATAGCCACCTAACTCCTATTAATGTAGGAAGTTGAAGGGTTAAAACCCCTTCAGTTTCTGGAATGAGTCTAGAAGGCTCACTTCTAGAAGGTTCATATCTAGAAGACTCTATGTCATCAATAAATAGGGGTGCAGAGGCTGTGTGTTGGAAGGAGAAGGGTAGAGTGGCTGTGTGCAGTGTTCAGAGAAAGAAGAAGTGAGAGAACGAGAGTAGAAAGAAGAAAATGAAGGAAGAAGGTTTGTCACCACGCATTGATCCTCAGAGAGAGGTGTTGGTTGTGGTGTGGGCTTTGACTCAGGTTGTGCACCCGAGAGGTAATCTTGTATTCATTTCTTCCTGTGATTTCTTTGTTGTTATTATCTTTAGCTTTGGGCAAGCTATTGGACGTTGTACTCTCTACATTGTACTCTCTACTTTTATTATAGTAGATTATTCTCTTCGTGCCCCGTGGATGTAGGTCATGTTGACCGAACCACGTAAACCCTTGTGTTGTGATTTGATTGTGCCTTTGTTAGATCCTATATTACTTTCGCATATTTTTTGTTATCTTAATTTCTCTACAGTTCCATGGGACGGTTTTCAACCTCCATGGAGTTGTCTTGTGCCTGCCCTGAATAAATCGATCACAGGTGAATCATGTTCAAGCGCAGAAAACCAGTTTGGCTGGTTCGGTTGATGGGGCCGACCTTGGGTGGGCTTGACACGGCAATGTAATTTCACCTGTGTCCACTCATCCTGAGGGATGGTTCGTTCTTTGTGGCCGCAGCTTCACGACGCATCGAGCACGTCATCGTCGAGTGTTTCATCGACCCCCACATGGGACAGAACTTGCTTCACTGTTGGTAGATAATCTCCTGGGTGAAGGTCGGTCGGTTGAGGATAGAGATCTCTAGGTGACTTTTGGATACAAAATTCAAGGAAACAGATACGCATATGCGTGCAAATGTACAACGTTTCATGGCCCTCGTATGGCTGTCAACTTCAAGCAATTGCCCCCAAGGAACGTCGCGATTCCTGGGGGGCTAGAGTTGTAGGGAACTTCACCCTCCTTAGAGAAGAAAATAGCTTCCCACAATTAGGGCATGAAATGATTTTGAACAACTGAAAATCCTTCTCTTCTTTTCTTTTTTTTTTTTAACATGGAGAAACCTCTGCTAAGGTTTAAACAACCCGTTGTGGGCCACGTTGACTATGGACCTGAGTTAGTATCCGATGCACATCAATGATATCAAACTCTCAACCTGCTTCAACTTGAAAGCCTTAAGCCAACCCATCTACAGAGCCCTTGTGGCTCCCATCCGATCTGTTGCCTTAAGCCAACCCACCTAACCAGGCAGGATCAGGTGCAATCACATTGCATTTGTGCCGATGCACCTGGTCAGCCTCCATCATCCGTTGTACAGCCTGTTAGGGTTGCGGCCCAACAGATTATTATTGACTAAGACTACAGACTACCAGGGAGCATCAGGTGCAATGTGAATGCACATTTTTTAGTGTGCTGCTGCACCTGATCAGATACTCTTAGGCCTTGCGGATGGTGGGTGATCAGGTGCAACAGGTGTGCAATAATTCATTGATTGGTAATAATATAACAGAAGTTTACACAATCAATGTGTAGGGGACGAGGTGTCACCCGCATGCCAATATCTCAGCAGTACACCTGAAATTCGAAAGAAGAAACAAAGTGAGAATCCATCTTCATGGACGGCCAAAAACCAGGAAGATGGATCCAATTAAGATCCGAGTCAGGCCATTTTAACCTACAGCGCTGCCTAAACTCTCATTGAATATGGACTCATAGACTAACTACCGTATAATTGTAATTCAATGAAAGAGGGTTTCAAGAAATAGTCCAAAATGTTGGCGGGTGAATGAAAATCTCCCCAACCAACCAAGTGTCAAATGTAACCGTTTCTCTCTGGCCATCAAAACTCCACCCACAGTTTAAATTCAAAACCAACGCACCTCCTGCTGTTAGTTATCCTGCCTTGTCGGGCTTCCAGAGGAGGAGGTTTGAGGGACTCAGTCTATGCCAGAAGACCCCTCTACCTCCCTCCCTTAACCATTCTCTTGCAGACCTTCTCCTCTCTGCTGTGACCCCACACGGCCAAGGATCCCTGTCTGAAGGCGTTTTGAATCAGCAAAGGACAATCAGAAACAGAAACAAAAAAGTTGCATTGCAAACCAAAACGCATACCAGATGTTTAAGAAGGTTTTCTAGTCAAAAATCAAAGGTATCCACGAAATTCCCTGCAAGAAAGAGACACCAATACCTGGTGAATTGATGGGAAGAATGGGAATTCGTGGGCTTTTGATTCACTTTCTGTTGGTTTGTGGTGCCACCTTCGCGAGCTCACAAGATTTCGGAGATGATACTGAGCTATCTCCGGCCGAAAGCAACTGCAATGGCATATACCTTTCGTACGCTTTTCTCTCTAGATGGAAGGAGTTTCCCCATGTTAAGAATGCCTCGGCTCAGGCTTATGCATTCCAGGCCACTGCAACCATACTCAATGCCGGGGCCGAGGAGCTCAAGTCATGGAAGATGTTTATCGGTTTCCAACATGACGAGATCCTTGTCTCCGCAGATCAGGCCGTGCTCATGGATGGATCGGATTTCCCGGCTCATGTGGGGAACGGGACGTACTTGTCTGGTTTCCCGCAAACGGATCTAAAGACTGCGATTGAAACTGCAGGTGATTTGTCGCAAATTAGGGTGCAGATCGATATCAAGGGCACCATGTTTGGAGTTAGGCCTCCTGCGACTCCAATGCCGAAAACAATTCGCTTGGCTAACGATGGTTACAAGTGCCCTGCTCCGACCCGCCACAGTAAGTAGTATTGACACATTGGATGCTGTACTCACGTAAATTGGATGAGTGTGCGCATTTCCAGTATTAGATTCCATATTGGCTGACTTACAGTTTCGTGTAAATAGCTCAAATGAGCTTTCATTGATAAAAATGTGCTCTGTTAGATCGACCAAGAAAGTCATCACATGATCACGAAGATTAAAAAGAAAAATCTCACTTGCATGATTTCATTACAATTTCCCTTTTTTGTTCTGCAATTCATTGAAGGACAACAAATGTTGGTGTATATTTCAGAAATTATATACCATGTGATCTTTTCATTGATGAAACAAGAATAAGCTTTTGTGCAGTGCCATTAAAAACAACCGTCTGAAACAAGCATTGAGCGTTTTAGTCTTCTGTCGCATGATCATGGAATGAACAGTTGTAGCACTTATACATTTGTACATGTACCAATAGCTTTCAAAAATCACAGAACCATTCTTGTTTCTCTAGTCACAAGGTCTTTCATTTCATTCGTTTCTCTCTTTTCATTTGATCTTTTTCATAATTACTAATTAGAGTAATCTGGGCTGTCTGCATCAAGGAAATCTAACTTTTTCCTTGACAAAACCATATGCAGGAAGCGAGATGCATGTGTGCTGCACTAGAGACCCCAAATTCAAGGCTAAGAAGCACGTAGAAGGCAAGTTTCTACCTCGGCAGAATGGTGATCTCGCTATATACTACGATATCCTCCAGGCATATGCAGGAAACTATCTAGCCCAGGTGTCCATTTCGAACAATAACCCGTTGGGTCGACTTGACAATTGGAATCTGACATGGGAATGGATGAGAGGTGAATTCATTTACAGCATGAAGGGAGCTTACACTCTCTCGAAGGATATCTCAGATTGCCTCTATGGAGCTCAATCAAATTATTACCAGAGTTTTGATTTCACCCCTGTAATGAACTGTCAAAAGAGACCCATAATAGCAGACCTTCCACCTGAAAGATACAATGACACAAATATTGGTCGGATTCCAAATTGCTGTCGAAATGGGACTCTGCTGCCATCTACCATGGATCCAAGCAAGTCACAAGCTGCATTCCAGCTACAAGTTTTCAAAATGCCCCCTGATTTGAATCGAACAGCTTTATACCCTCCTCAACACTGGAAGATCAATGGAGTCCTCAATCCGGATTATCATTGCGGAGCTCCAATCAGGGTAAACCCAACACAGTTTCCTGATCCAAGTGGCTTGATGTCCAAGACCCCTGCAGTTGCAACTTGGCAGATTGTCTGCAATATAACAAGGCCAAAGAAGTCACAGTCGCGCTGCTGTGTTTCTTTCTCAGCTTATTACAATGACTCTGTGATCCCATGCAACACATGTGCCTGCGGCTGCCCTGCAGATTCCAACCCTGTTTGCAATCCAAATGCATCTCCACTGCTTCTTCCATATGAAGCACTACTTGTTCCATTTGATAACAGAACAGTGAAGGCAAAAGCTTGGGCTAAAATAAAGCACTACCATGTACCAAACCCCATGCCCTGTGGTGATAACTGTGGTGTGAGCATCAATTGGCACATCTTCTCAGACTACAGAACCGGATGGACATCAAGAATCACCCTATTCAACTGGGAACAGTATAATTTTGCCAATTGGTTCGTTGCCTTCCAAATGAAAAAGGCATTTCCTGGTTTTGAGAAAGTGTACTCCTTCAATGGGACAAGAATGGAGGGGCGTAACGACACTGTATTCATTCAAGGATTTCCTGGATTGAACTATCTGATGGGAGAAACAAATGGTACCAACCCGGACATCAATCCCCCTGTACCTGGTAAGCAGCAATCGGTAATCTCCTTCAATAAGAAATTAACACCAGGTATTAATGTTGTGGCTGGAGATGGATTTCCCTATAAAATATACTTTAATGGAGAGGAGTGTTCACTTCCAACAGAATTTCCAATTGGTGCTGGCCATCGATCTGCTGTTAGCATACTTGCCTTAATTTTGCTCACAATTATGGCATTCGTGCTGTCAATGGATCAGCTCTGCTGATGATGTATGGGAACACACTTTGCTTTGTATCCTTGCTACTGGTTCTGTGATATTCTCATGGCAAGCTTGATCCATTATTAGATAATTTTTTCAGTGCAACATGGTCACACAGATAAACTTTAACACCACGAATTACTTTATTGAATGCTGCCATTAGAAAATCCATACTATCTGGGATAGTGGAGTTGGTTCTTCATTCCAGAGCATTTTGAAGATGCATGAAGGCTCTCAGGAAAAAATTGAGCATTTTTGAAACCCTGTACAAAGATGATTACACCTCTAATAGGAACATCTCAATACAAAGGCTTGGGCTCTCAAAGTTTTTCATGTAAAAGAAGATATATTATCCATATGGTTTCATGATTCATTAATTTTGTCTTAGATTATCTTTATTAGACAAAGTGGTTGTTATTTGTTGTTTAGAGAAAAGTAGATGTCATTTGATGCTTAAAGCATGCACATAAATGAACACCCACATACATGAAAATTAATAAACCAGCATGAATAAAAAAAGCCCAACAATGCACGAGCATGCACACGCATGCCAACACATGCACACACATAATAAGAATGCTGTTTCCGAGAACATTGCATATGACATTGGAATTGATGGTTGTACAAACCTCAATTGTTCATTAATAAAACCCCTTGATAATTTGGTCAATTATGGGCAATTAGTTTGGCAATATGGATCATGCTTGCTGAATCTGATCCATTTTTATGTCTCTAGTTTGGCAAATTTGTAATTATCATCATTGTCATCAAACTGTATCCCACGCACACTGGCTTGGCCTTGTGAGTCATGTTTCTTTGTTAAGGGATTCCATCTCTTTTACTTTGCCACTATTAATGGTTTCAACGTTATGTATCTCTACCTTCACGTTTAAGATTTCTGTTGAATACTTCCCACTTGACCTATGTCGCACGATTTTTTGCCCCCATATATTGTCCCCTTGTATACTAGTCGTATTGAGAACTTCATAAAAATGGCCGTATACACGTATCCACAGCCGTATATGCATGTGACATAGCACTTGACCACAGTAGAAATACTTCGGATAAATTGTTAAGGCAACTACAATACCAAGACCAGACAAGATAGAATCTAAAGAATAGGCACATAGTCCACACAAAACTGACTAGACCATATACTCTTGTATGCAACAACTCCACAACTCATATTTCTAACAAATGACAGACAGGAAACCAGCCATAGTTACATTTTTCTCTATTCACATGTAATCACCAAGTCTGCAGAAGAATTTTTTACTCTTTCAAAGTATATTACACAAATCCATGCAATTGAATGCATACATTATTCACAAATCAACGAACCAGTCACCTGTTACCGCTAAGGCCTGGACTGGCATGACATCCTTTCTCCCTATGAAAAACAACACCTATAACAAAAGAAAAGAGGGAGGGAAAACAAACACTTCTCAGTTAGCCAAAGGCAAGTCACCGGTGGGGCCAACCAAAGCCCTCAACTGCAGATGCCTCAGGCTCTGCTCCATGCTCACTTGTACCATCTCAGCCAACATCTTCCTTGCTTTATCACCTTCCTCCTTGCTCAAGTGACCCCCCACATAGCCTTCTTCCTCCCTATCACTACCAGAAGAAGAGTTCCTCAGCAACCCCAGTAGCAACCTTGCTTTCCTCTGTGATCTTGGTGTTCCCTGGACTGTCATCTGAAGGCGACCAGGAATGACCCCTTCGTTCAGTATGGCCTCCCTGAATCTACACCCATCACTCTCACACATCTTCAAGAGAGCCCCAACAGAGTTCTCCCTGCTTCGAAGTGACCCGTCTTCTATGAGTTCCACCATTGTTAGCAATCCACCTTCTTCTTCCATTATTGCCATCCCCCCCTCTTCAAAATCTGATAAAGATTCTAATAGGCCACTACATTTTTCAGCTGTTTTTGAGGATTTCTTGATGATTTTAAGCATGTCGAGAAGAGGGGGGACAGGCTTGGACGAGAGGATCTTGTAAAGGTTATCAGGATGTGTTGAGAGATTGCATACTGCCATAAGAGCATCAGTCTTGGCCTGTTGACTACCATTTTTTATCATGTCAACCAAGAGAGGTATAGCTCCATAAGCAGAGATTATAGGTTTGGTTGTAGTGGAGGCAGAGAGAGTGAGAAGTGCAGCGGTTGCATGCTCGCTCAAGTTTGAACTCTCTAACTGCAAGAAAGCAATGATTGGTTCAAGTGCACCTGCATCTACAACTGCAATCTTGTTCCTGCAGAAGACAATATAAGAAAACAAATCAGATGTGAAAGTAGAACTCTCTCTCTCGTAAATGCATTCGTTAAACTACCATAAAATGCCAGTAATAAAAATTAATTAATTCATACAACCTGCGGACCCATAACTACAAGTATATAAAAGGCAATTGAATTATACCCCATAGATGGTTCTTTCTCTTTCTATTCTCTTTTTATCCGGAAAGAAACTGTGTGCTGCTTTCTTAGCTAAGGAGTTGGGGCCAAATGTGGCAGATTTATGCAAATATACATATTACCCAAAACCTCATATTTAGTCCTCCAGGATACAGACATAATATTAGTTTTTAATTACTTTAATCTAAGGTTGCCAGGAAGGAAAACGGAAACGGGAAACAGAAACAGAAAATAAAGTTCTTTAGGCGCATGTGAAACAAGAAACAGTTGGGCAACTAATCGAAAAATGAATTGGAAAATGACTGAAGAATGCATGCAAAATGTTTAAGAAGAAAAACCTTAATAACATAATAGACGAATAAAACCAAAATATTGGAAACTTGTATCCCATGAAAGGGAAACGTGTTCCCAAAAAAGGAAACTCATTTTCTTTAAAATGGAAAATCCCATAAATTTCTTTGGCATTTCTGAAATGTTTTGAAGACATAGAGCTTTCTGTTTCAAAAATTGTTGTAGGTGTCTTGAATTTTGGACCCGCTCCAATCCATAGCCCAATCCAAAAATATTGTGGTGATTGTACAACATAAATTTCAATTGGGGTTTGTGGTGGTAGTGGAAGGATCGGGCTATTAGGGCAAAGACCAAAAACCACACACCCCTCCGTTGGTGCTGGGGCGGAGCTCTCATTGTATGAACTTACCTAGTTTTGTAATTTTTTCTTTAGTACCAGTTAGGGTTTTATGCCCTTCGTCATATATATGGCCGCCTTATTTTGAGAGTTGGGTATGAGAGTTTAGGGTGTATTAGAGATTTATAATTGTGAGAGCTCTGTATTTCCTCACATCTTGTTACTGGATTTTTACTCCTCTTTTGCCCGTTAATGTAGACCTAAGTGCCAAACCACATAAATATAGTGTATGTCTTCTCAAAATTTCCAACTCAATAAGCTAAACTCCAGCAATGGCATATGGAGCTATAAGAGCTCCTTGTCTACAAAAGGAACTATCTGTACCACCTTTAGGCCATGTGCAGCATAACCACCTTGAAAGAGGTAAGTTAAAGACTTGTGGTGATCAATGGGACTGCCCCAAGAGATGGGACCATACATCAATTACTTGCATTATTATGGCAAGTCCAATATAGGGATGGCAGTGGACCGGGTTGAATGCAGGGGACAAGGTCTCCATCCCCGCCCCATCTCAAAATTCTGCCCTCCATCCTGGCTTTCATTCTAGCACGGGTTTTGATTTTAACCTTCATCCTCACCTCTATTCCCGTTTCATGTCCTCCATCTCCGGTCTAAACCGGGCGAGGCGAGATGGGATCCCGTTTTCCCCTGATCCACTGTCATCTCTAAAGGAGGTCGAACTGTCGAAGGATATTTTAATTATTTTACTAATGGGGATCGGAGACAGGGCGGGGAAACGCATAAGTCCATCCCACACAGGTTTTGATTTTAACCTTTATCTCTGTTTCATGCCCTTCATTCTTGATCCAAACTTGTACTAAGTCTTGCAAAGAAAAAGAATAACAGGAACACGTCATTCAGTGGCAGTATCATGAATGACACGAGTCAGACACACTATGAAGTGATGACATGACTCTGACCCAGACATTATTTTAATGTTTTTTAATAATATTTCAATAAAAATGCTAAAAATATCAAGGATATTTTCTATTAAATAGAAAAAATGAAAGATCCGTGTGGGTGTATCCTCTTGTTCAAAAGAATTTCGAATTGACGTGTCGGATTCGAGTTGTAGGGTGGTACCGGTATCTTTGTGACGTAGCAACTCAGACTGTTCAACCAGTCATGTGGATCCATTAATTACATGGTCATATATGTCACAGTATAATTAGAAAACAACAGGAGTTGGTAACTGTTGTTAGGTTAACCAAACTTCAACAACCCTCCACAGTAATCCTATAGTGGATCCCATGTAAGTAACACAGCTCCGACCCAGAGACTCGACGAACTGGATCTCCTCCCCCGGATTTTGATGCGGGTTTCTGACTCTCTCGGCCTCTGGCTTTCCTCTCTTTCCTGGTTTATCTTTCCCTACACTGAGATGTTATCAGAAAACACTCGGTTGACTAGGTTCTGAGCAGATCCGGCTTGACCCAACACATTTCAGCATGAGATCCATTACCCAAACCCACATAAGTTGGATCACAGATGACCGACCGATTCAGGGGATAAAGGGGAAAAGAAAAAGAAAAAAGAGATAAGATGAAAAGTGCAAAACGATAAAGGAAATGTAGGAGGGTGTTTGGATAGACAGCAGACTTATAATTCAGCGGAAGTTGGATTTCCTAAGACATTGAATACCCCAAATACGTGATTGGAACCATAGTGACAAACGTTTTAAACGGCAATTTCTCATTTTTCAAAAACTCGCGAGCAATTGAATTTTTTTCATAAATCTTGCATTTTTTGGCAAAATCTCGGCAATTAAAAAATATATAATTTATTTTTTAAGAAAATATTAATAAAAATTATTTAAAAATAAAAATACACTTTTTTGTGATAAATAGCCGTTTAAAACGTAAATATCACATTTAAATAACGGTATTTATGTTTTTTCATAAATCTCACGATATTTTGAAAATCTTGCGAGAAATTGTCATTTTAAACTTTCAGGCAATTTCTCGCGATATTATAGCGAGATTTTCATAAATCTTGCGATATTTATCACTATGATTGGAACAAAGGCATTTATGTCCGAGCTACTTGGAATCCAAGATCATGGATATGGGATTTCACTGCTCAAAACTTGAAAACCCTTAGCCATACTTTCTAGGAATCCAAACACGAGATCGTTAGTGTAAACAATCCCAGTTTTGGAATCTGAAATTCCATTTCCCTAACGCTGTAATCCTGACAAGGGGTTACTCCTGAAAAAAAAAGAAAAAAAAAAGAAACAAAAAATATTTAAAAAATAAAGGGAAAAGCATTGATATTTTATGTGTAGGAGTTAGTAGATGTTATGTGTAGGAGAAAAATTGATATTTTATGTCTACAAGAGACCAAATGGGTAGGTAAGAAAGCAAAAGTGATAAAACCTTGGGGATATAAGATTTGGTATACAGGAATAAATAGGAATAGGAATGGAGTAGGGATTGTTATGAGTCGTCAGTTTATAGATAATGTAGTTGAGGTTCGTAGGAAGGGTGATAGAATTTTACTTATTAAATTAGTATTAGGTACAGATATTATTAATATTATTAGTGTTTATGCACCTCAAGTAGGTTTAGATGATTCCATTAAGCATCAATTTTGGAAAGATTTAGATGTAGTAGTACAAGTGATATCTTATGAAGAAAAGCTTTTCACCGGCGGTGACCTTAATGGACATGTAGGCATTAGTAGGGATGGATTTGAGAGTATCCATGGAGGCTATGGTATAGGAGAAAGAAATGAAAGTGGAGAAAGGATTTTAGATTTTTGTTTGTCCTATGATATGATCTTAGCAAACACTTGGTTTAGGAAGAGGGAGTCTCACCTAGTAACATTTAAAAGTGGGGTTAATACGAGTCAGATAGATTTTTTCCTACTTAGAAAGAGAGATAGGGGTTGTTGCATCGATTGTAAGGTTATACCGGGAGAAAGTGTAGCTACACAACATAGAGTCTTAATTTTAGATCTTAGAATTAGACAATGCCGCAAAAGGGATAGACATAGGATAGATCCTAGAATTAAGTGGTGGGCACTGAAATGAGCTAAACAAGAAATGTTTGTAGAGCAGGTAATTAAGGAAGTTGATTGGTGTCTCGAGGAGGATTCAGAATCAATGTGGAATAAGATAGCGGGTGGCATGAGAAAAGTGGCTAAGGAGGTATTGGGTGAGTCTAAAGGCGGTGCACCACTAGGTAAGGATACATCATGGTGGAACAAGGATGTCAAATTAGCTATTAAGGTTAAAAGAGAGTGTTATATAAATCTAAGTAAGAGTCGTGATAATGAGAATTTGGAGAAGTATATGATAGCAAAGAAGGAAGCTAAAAAAGTAGTTCGAAACGCGAGGGCTAAGGTATATAAGGAGGTTTATGACAAGTTGGATACCAAAGAAGGCGAGAAGGATATTTATAGGCTTGCAAAGATGAGAGATAGGAAATCGAGGGATTTGGGTATGGTTAGATGTATCAAAGATGAAACGCAAAGGGTTTTAGTCAAAGATGAGGAGATTAAGGAGAGATGGAAAGATTATTTTGATAAGCTATTTAATGATAGTCATGCTCAAGATCTTGGAGACTTCTCCATTCCTTTTCATGAGATAAATCGTGACTTCATGCGCAAGATTCAAAAGAAAGAAATTGCAGAGGCTTTGAAGAAAATGAAATCAAGAAGGGCAGTTGGCCCAGATGGTATACCTATCGAGGCTTCGAAATGCTTGGGAGAGAAAGGTTTAGAATGGTTGACAAATCTTTTTAACTTGATTTGGCGAACAAATAAGATGCCTAATGAGTGGAGGAAGAGTACTTTGGTGCCTTTATATAAGAATAAGGGTGATATACAAGATTGCACAAACTATCGTGGTATAAAACTCATGAGTCATACTATGAAACTTTGGGAGAGGGTGATTGAGTCTAGGTTGAGGAAGGTTGTCATGATATCGGAGAATCAATTTGGTTTTATGCCTGAAAGATCAACTATGGAAGCTATACGTCTTCTTAAACAACTTATTGAAAGATATAGAGAGAGGAACAAAGATTTGCATATGGTTTTTATTGATTTAGAGAAGGCATATGATAGAGTACCTAGGGACGTTCTCTAGTGGACAATGATGAAGAAAGGTGTTTCTCTCAAGTACATTAGTATAATTAAAGATATGTATGAAGATGTAGTAACCAATGTCCGCACTTGTGGAGGGGTGACAACCAATTTTCCGATAACGGTTGAGTTACATCAAGGATCTGCTTTAAGCCCTTTCCTATTTGCGATAGTGATGGATGAGCTTACGAGATCAATTCAAGAAAATGTACCGTGGTGTATGTTGTTTGCTGATTATATTGTTTTGATTGATGAGTCTAGAGCTGGGGTTAATGCTAAGTTAGAATTATGGAGACAAACATTGGAAGCTAGAGGTTTTAAGTTGAGTAAGAGTAAGACTGAATATATGGAATGTCGGTTTAGTAAGCAACGAAGTAGTGATGGGAGTGTAGTGAAGCTTGGTGAGCAAGAAATACCGGTGAATGATTATTTCAAATATTTGGGATCCATCATTCAAAAGTATGGAGAAATTGATGGAGATGTAAATCATAGGATAAAGGTTGGGTGAATGAAATGGAAAAGTGCAACTGGAGTGCTGTGCGATCGTAGAATGCCATTGCGGTTGAAGGGAAAGTTTTATAGGACGACTATTAGACCCGCTTTACTATATGGTACGAAATGTTGGGCTGCCAAGAGACATCATATTCAAAAAATGAGTGTAGCTGAGATGCGGATGCTTAGATGGATGTGTGGAAATACAATAAAAGATAAGATTCAGAACGAGGAGATACGTAAGAAGGTAGGTGTTGCACCCATTGAAAATAAGATGCAAGAGAATCGTTTACGGTGGTTTGGACATATTCGGCGAAGACCTAATGATGCTCCAGTTAGAAGGTTGGAGAAATGGGAAAATATATTAGTTAAAAGAGGTCGGGGTAGGCCTAGGAAGACTTGGATGGAGATGATAGGAAAGGATATGAATGCTTTGAACCTCACCGAGGACATGGCATTGGATAGAAATGATTGGAGGAAAAGGATTCATGTGGAAGACCCAAAATGAATTTCTTTTTTGGTTCATATCGCTGACCCCAATTGTTTTGGGATGAAGGCGTAGTTGTTGTTGTTGTTTGAAAGGGAAAAGCATGGCCATGCATTTAAGCTTGTTATTAGGGGGTGTTTTAACTAATGCACCATATTTCAAAAAAACATATTTAAAGCATTAGTACTTCCGGCAATTTAATGACTCTAGCTGAAGATTAGGGATGACAGTGGAACGGGGAAAATGGGGCCCTGTTTGGACCGAGGATGGAGGACATGAAACGGTGATGAAGGTTAAATTCAAAACCCGTGTGGGGATGGAAGCGAGGGACTTACCCTTTTCTCCATCCTGTCTCACCCCATCCCCAATCCTTCTTTAGGGATGGCAATGGACTGAGGAGAAATGGGCCCCGCCCCATTTGAACCCAGAAGGGAGAACATGAAACGGGGATGGTGGTTAAAATCCAAAATCGTGCAGGGATGGAGGTTCGGATTTTGAGACAGGGCAGGGGTGGAGACCTTGTCCCCTACCCGTCCAATGCCATCCCTACTGAAGATAATGGAGAATCAACAAAACCCATTTGAATAAAAAGAGAGTTTGCGTCTCCCCCCCTACAAAGAAATTATTTTCCCCAGTCCAATCCAAAGAGGAGTTGGGAAAAGAGAGAAAGAAAATAAATTAATAAAAGGAAATAAATAACCTCAAACCAACCTGGAGAAATAACAGAAAAATAACAAAATCAAAAGAAAATAGAAAAGAAAAGGAGAAATACCAAAAGAAAAAAAAAGGTAAAATCCCATCTCAAACGTATTTAAACGGATAATAAACGGCAGCTCCACATTAAAACAAAAAAAAAGTTAACACGCCAATTCCTAGTCTACCATAATCAACTAAGAGAAACAGAAAACCCAAAATACTAAAAGAAAATAAAAACAAAAAAGGAGAAAATGTTAAATCCCACCGAAGACATATTTAGACAGGAAATTAACGGATTCGATAACATACGATATTTAAAAAAAGCTAAAATTAACTACTTAATTGTTATTCGCTAATCAATCTACCTGAAAAGAATGCACGTATAAATTCCGTTATTAACGAACTTCGCGTTACTTCTAAAAAGCAACCTCCCCTCTAATTATCCCAACGAAAAAAAGAGGAAAAAAGGGAAAAGAAGGGACTCACACCTCTCGTCTTTGGCGGCGAGATTGAGGATGGTGAGGAGCACGGCCTCCTTGGAGTCGTCCATCGGGGAGGCGAGCATCCTAACGAGCGGATCGATCGTGCCTGCCTCAGCAAACACGCGACGATACCTCGCTGATGTCTTGGTGAGTCATCGGATTTCCATCACTGCTTGCACCTCCGATTCTGGGTCGCCAGATACCGCCAGGTCCACGGCCTCCTGGACCAAGCTCCGCCGGTGGTCGTCGCTGGCCAATTCCTTGTCAGACTTTATCGGACCTATGAGAGAGAGAGAGAGACAGATTCGAGGTCGAGTTGGCCGTGGCTCACCAAATATTTTTGAACTCTCAGTTCACCTTTATCCACAACAAAAGGATTCACCGTTCATTTGTCTTGGCCTCTAAAGTCATTAACTCCTTACATCTTAGTGGTCAGCCCTATTTTTTCCTTAAATTAGATTTTCATAAAGCCTTTGATTTTGTGCATTGCCCCTTCTTATTTCAAATGTTATTCAATTTTGGCATCGTTCATCATTTTTCTAGGTGGATGAGGGAATTGGTCTCTAATGCTCAGGCCATGATTAAGATTAACGACATTAGAGGTGGCCAGATCAAGTTGGGGCGTGGATTAAGGCAAGGTTGCCCTCTCTCACCTTTGTTGTTCAATGTCATTGCTGAGGGTCTCGTGATGTTGCTTAAACGTGCTGCGGAGAAGCGCCAGATAGATCCTTTAGATGTTCCAGATTTCTCGGACCATATTCTTATTAATGCTGATGATATGATTATTTTTGGGCGAGCAAACGTGCAACAGATGCTTAGATTCAAGCTTATTCTCTAGTTCTTTCTTTTTCTTTCTGGGCTTTTCCTAAATGATATCAAATGCTCTCTTACTATTTTTAATGTTGAGTCTTTTATGCTTGCAGCGGGTTAGCAGATTTTTAATTACGCAATCTCTAAGTTGCCGATGATGTATTTGGGTCTGCCATTACAAGTGAAGCACCTTTCTTCCGTTGTTTGGGCTCCAACTATTCAAAAAGTGAAAAACAAACTTTTTTCGTGGCAGGCGTCTTATCTCTCCATCGCTGGTCGTCTGACTTTAATCAGACATGTTCTTTCTTCTATTCTTAAACTCTTCATGTCAATGTTTGTGATGCCTGTGGGTGTGGAGAAGCAAATTTGTCGTTTAATGGTGGATTTTCTTTAGTCTGGGTGTCAACTTCAAAGTAAGCTCCATTTGGTTGGTTGGCGAACGGTGGTGTTACCTAGACATATGGCTGGCTTAGGTGTTTTTGCTCCAAGACAAAGGAGTATTGCTCTTATGGCCAAGCAATGTTGGATGGTCCATCAACCAGGTTCTCCATGTGCTCGTTTGCTTCATGTTAAATATAGTGTTCCGGATTTATCTCTTTTTCGTCATGGAACCCAGGGATTGGCGATCTCACACTTGAGAGCCTTATCGTTATTCAGAGATCAAATTGGGGATACGAAAAATTACGATCAGTGGTTGCAATGAGCGATTGCGCCAAATGGTGCGTTCCACACCCACAAAGTGTATAGATCATTGCCCCTCCCAAGGGCTGACTGGTTACCTGAGTGTGTGTTATTGGCTAAGGGCCCTTCTCCAAGATCTCGGGTCTTGACTTGGTTAATTTTGTATGATAGGGTTCAGACTCATAGTTATTTAAAGAAGTTGGGCTTTCAGTTACCTAGCCGGTGTGTGCTTTGTCAAGCTACTGAAGAAACTACTTCTCATTTATTCTGGTTCTGCCCAATCTCTGTGATCCTATTTAATAGGACGTGGAGATCTCCGGACATAATTGTCAAAGAAGAGTCTTTTGCGCTTGATCTGCTCCTGAGCCCTATTGGAATTAGACAATGCAAGCGGTGGAGACTGATCTGGAAGACGTGGTTGCTTACTACTTGGTGGTTTGTTTAGAGGGCAGGCAATGATGCTACTTTCTGAAATTTCGACCGTCTTTAATAATCTTATCCATAAAATCCTGGTTGATGTATATGCGATTCTACGTATGCATCTTAAAGACCTCTCCTTCCCTCTGAACAACGTTCACTCATCGGTGGTTTCTTCTAATCCAGCAGATCCTGATTGAGCTTAGCTTTGTTGTCTGTCGCTATCTGTCTGTAGTTTCTTTTTCTTTAGCTTTTTATTTCTCTATATTTTTAGTTTTGTTTTTTATATTGTTCGGTTCATGGGTTCAACATTTTGTTGATCTTCATAAGTGGCAATGTTGATCCTCTCTCTCTCTCTCTCTCTCTCTCTCTCTCTCTCTCTCTATATATATATATATATATATATATATATATATATATATATATATATATATATATATATATATATATATATATATATATGATGAAGCCTACACAGTGGTGACGTCAAGTAATGGCAACGTCTTATTCTCGTGCCGCCTTCTTAAACGGCTAGGCTTAGCTTGGGCTTTAGCTTTGGACTGGCTTGGCTGATATAAAATGGGTCGGATTCGGGTTGGAACTAAGCATTACTGAAGCACCTTTGGACTCGCAATCGGATCCTCATTTGGATGGCACAAGCTTGTACTGATTCCTGATCTGAATAGCTAATGGGATATGTAATTTGATTTGTAAATTTGTCTAATTTGGATTTAGTTGTAAAATTCTATACTGAATCCTAATCCGGTTTGTGCAAGAATGATGTCATTTACTTTATCAAATCGGACTAAATGGATTCTTACCTGATTAGTTATCAAAGCTAAACCGTGCGTTAACATGCCAGTTTTACATGCAGACTCTCTCTAAGGATATAAACATGCCGGATTTGGTTTCAGATTAATCATATTCAGATTTGGATGGGAAAGAAATAATAAACCCGGATCCAATTAACTAATCAGATAAACTCTATGGAAGATAGTCGGTTTCAGATTCAGATGAAAATCTACATATTGAATCTGAATACAATTATTAATTGGATTATATTTGCTTTACCGTTGTGCCTTGCAAGACCATGGACGTTGACGTTGACGTTGACGTTGATGTTTGACGTGGATCACCTGAACACTGGCTGTCCCACAGAAATTGGGATTTGACCGTATCAAGTTTATGATTTTGTTGGACCTTTTTGGATCAAGTCTAACCAGATGTCACCCGGTTTGACATAGGGCACACCAAGACATTTACGAGAGTGTGAAAGGTTTAAGTTGCATGAATGTCATTCATGTAACCCTCACTCTTCTTCCACTATATAAGAAGATCCATGGTAGCTTGATGAGGACTATTTAGATGATTTCTTTTTAAGTTCAAGGTTCCTGCTCGGAAGCGGATCAAGTCATGTTGAACATGAGCATTTTTGCTCATGCTGACATCATGGCCATTCGGTTTGCATTTTAAAAAGCTCAAAAGTCAACAAAACCATGTGGCATTCATCCAAAATACAAATGGACAGCCACGATGTCCGCATGAGCAAAAACGCTCATGTTCAGCATTACCTGATCTGCGCCCATCCTGTTCACCATTCGACCTGACGGCCTAGACTCATCGAGGGCGTCGATTGGCTGAGGAGAATGCTGACCACCCATGTCTATCCAAGTTTCATCATATCAACCATGACAACTTCTAGTAAGCTGTGTTCTCCACTGATTTTATGTTAACATTGGGTTATGGGCTCACACTACACTTATATTGCGCATGTGGGTGTGCCGACATCCATATGACATTCACCAAAAAATATTTATCAACATTATTTTTCTTAACCGGATCCAGATTCTCGTTTAGTTTTGAGAATTCAACAGTGATAGAGGAAGCGTTGACCGGCAACCCACCGCCTGTGGGTCCACATCAGTAGCTGCTGCCCTTTGTAACGGCATGCGGTGGTCGCCACCAACAGGCAAGGATGCCAGATCCCGTTTTTCAATCAAGGTTTTGCGGTTTCCCGTTTGCAATCCCCGCCTCCATATAGAGCTCACCACAACCCTCAAAAGGCAGGACCAGACACTGTCGAGCGACGGTCGGCCGCTCGAGGCCGATCGTCGTCGGCTGCATGAGGCCTATCGTTCAAGGCAGCCGCAGGCGACTGTAGCTATGCAAAGCCAAAAACTGTGACACCAGCAAAGTAGTTGTGCTCGTTGGCAACAGGCTGCTGAAGGCCTGCCGCCACTGATGGTTGCAGGTAGGATGGGGTTAGCCCCATCCTAACCCATTTTTTCACCATTGTAGTCACTGACGAACGCCCTAGAATGTCGATGACTGACCATCTCTGATATCACCTAAGGCTAGACATTAGTCTCGTTCGCTGACAGCAGTGGTCAGATGAAGAAGGGGAGGGGAGTGATACCCTAAGAAACTGAAACAGTTCATTTTGGGGTTTGAACCCCCCTTCCATCGCCGTCAGCTCGATGTCGGAGGGAGATCATCGCTGGCAGCATTTGGGGTCAGCTGCCAGTGGTGGTGGTGGTGGTGGTGGTGGTTGAAGGTGGAAGCTAGTAAGTGAGGGGGCGGAACACTGAACTTGATGTTTCACTTTCATTTTTCGGAAAGTAAAACACCGGGTCTTCACTGTAGCACTTAAGGTACAATGAAAACCTGATCCAGCTGGACCTGATCTAGACCTAGATATGTTACCCATTTTTCAGGTAGACAGAGTCTCGCTCGTTCGCATAGGATCCGGTCTGGGACCCGAAACCATTAGGGGTTTCAGTTAGACAGATTCTCAGTCGACCCAAACCTAGTGGGTGGGTTTCGGGTGGATCGGTTCAGGAACTCGACTCGACAAGGACTCAATCTGACTCGGACCCATTGTCGGGATTGAGTGGATCAAGCTTGAATCCAATCCGATTCAAGATTCAGATCTGACCTAGAATCTAGTATGATCGGTTTTAAATCCGGTCTGGGTCTGGATCGTGGGATCCGACCTAAAACCCAGTTTAGACGGGTCGGGATCTAGACCGAGTTTGAATTATGGGATCTGACCCAATATCCATTTTAGAACAGGTCTGGGTATGGGTCATGAGATTCGAACCATGATCTAGTTGGACTGGGTTACTGGATCTGAACCAGGTCAGATAAGGTTTGAAACAAAATCCTTACATTGTTTACCCCTTTTAAGGAGCAAAACTGGTTTGGTGACCGATTTGATGGATTTTGGGGCTAGTTAAGAGCCTTTTCTAACAGGTTTCGAAAGATTTTTCACTAGTTCTTGCAAGTGGAGACCTCATTTTCATGTATTTGAGAAAGAACATGGGTTTTCTCATTTGGTTTGGGGGGTTTAGAAGCTTTTATGCTTGTTTCGGACTGGTTCAGAGTATTTTTTATTGGTTCTAGCATTGGAACCCGGGGTATTACGTTTTAAAAGCATGTCTTATCTTTTTTTCTTATGCTTTATGTGTATTTATCATGGATGCATGACTCTTGCATGCACTTTATGTTGTTTTCAGCTATCCATGATATTTAAGTATAGAATTATGATTTAATTCATGATATATGTGGTATGTTTCATCAAAATTTCAGTTGTGCATAAGAGACATAGTATGAATTTGTGTTTTTTTATGTTATTATGCATAGTTTATCATGAATATGCATGCATTATCATGATTGCATGGGCATGCATTGCATATTGAATATAATTATGGTAAAAGATCTCGATGAACTGGCTCATATAATCACCAAAATAATCTGAGTTATTTTGATTGTGGGTTCTTTGAACCGTGTTGAGTTTTGGTACGTATTGCGATTGTGTATGACTTTATGAAACAATGATTCTACCCAAAGGTAGGTCACTGTGTTTCAAATTCACTGAGGATGTAATGGTAAGTGTGTATATCAGCCCATGAAGCATGTTTATACTCAAATGTACAATGTTGAATTGCCTCTGATTTCGTGATTTACCAGTTTCATCAATTAAAGATTTAATTTCTTGTGAATTGAGAAGCAAAGAAACTTTGTGTATTATCATTTTCACCAAAGTGGAACGATAGTAAACCTGTTATACTTGTCTTTGAAAAAGTGAATAATAAAGGGTCTTAATTTTACTTTTTCAACATGAGTCTTGTATGACCATTTATATGGACTTTTTTTTTCTTTCATTCTTGCAGTACTAGGTTCATTAATGATTGACGGTTCTAGTAATATCCTCATCATAGACAAATCTATATTTTTGAATTGAAAAAAAATGTTATTTACTCTGTGTTACATGGACTTAGATTTGGCTCTTAGAACTAATGAACTTTTCACTCTTATAAAGTGAAGCACATCCAATCAGAAGGTTGCTCATGAGAAGTGAGAGTGCTTGAATAGACTTAGCTTGTTGCTTTTGCAATCAAGAGTGGCTAAGAATATTTGAGGTGTCATTCCTCACTGCAGGACAATAAAAGAATTTCTATGAGTTATTGAGGGATGGTTTATCAGTTCTAATAAGGCTAGAGCCAGTACCCTGATGTTGAAGTTAGTATCTATGAAATATTCTAAAAATAGTGATAACTGGCAATACATTTAAGAAATGAGAAACATTGCATCTCGGTTGAATGGCATGAAGTTCACAATTTCATAATCTTTTTTAGTCCATCTGATTTTGACTTGTTGCCTACTGAATACGGATAATTCAAGATCGCTGACAATACACATAATGATGAGTGGTTTTTTAATGACCTCTTAACTAAGTGTATTGAAGAGAAATAAAGACTGAAGGGTAAGAAAGTGTAGAGTGCACATATGACTTTTTATCAAAAAAAGTATAGGCTAGGGGCAAAGAAGGGTTCCTTCAAAAAGAAAAACAAGAAGAAGACCTCTAAGGAGAATTCTAACTCTTAAGCAAATGCCAAATCCCAAGCAGGAGGTTCTTTTATAAAATGCTTCTTCTGTAAGAAGAAGAAACATAAGAATGTAAGCATAAGAAATGACTTGAGAAGAAAGACAATAAGTCATTCATTTCTTATGAGTGCAATTTAATTCATTTTCTATTGCATAGTTGGTGTATCGATTCTGGTGTCACGGTACATATTATCAACTCTTTACAGACATTTCTAAATAAAGGGGAATCAACGGAGTATGAAAAAAATATCTTTTTAAGAAATAAGATGCTTTCACATGTCAATAACGTTGGGACTTGCAAAGTTGTGTTGGAGTCTGGATTCATTTTGGATTTAGTTGATATATTTTATGTTTCATCCTATAGTTGAAACCTCATTTTTGTTTCAAAACATGATAAGTTTGGTTTCATATTTAATTTTGAAAACTTTAAGTTTATTATTGTTAAAAATTTTATTCATATTGGTTCTGCATGTGTGTGATGGTTTGTATCGTTTGAAAATCAAACTCCAAATCCGATAATCTCACTCCGTTGAGAATATAATGTTTAACAATAAACATAGTCTAAAGAATAATTAATCATATTTGCTTTGACATCAAAGATTAAGACACATCTCAAAAAAGAGAGTTCAAAGACTTGTAAACGAAGAGATTTTTGGATCCCTTGACTCATAGATACCAAACTATGTTTTGACTACATAAAGTGTAAATCCTTCAACACATATAAGAAACATGTCAAATACAGTAATAAAAAATTAAAGATTGTGCATACAAATGTTTGCGGGTCATTTTTTCTGTTACACGGGTGAAAAATATTTTATCACTTTTATAGATGATTACTCATGGTATATGTATCTGTACTTATTATTTGAGAAATCAAAAGTCTTTTGGGTTTTTAAGGACTTCAAGAAAGAAATAGAGAAACAAATCAGTGAAATTATAAAAGTGGTTAGGTATGATAGATGTGACAAATATTATGATCATTTCACTGAGATATGACAAAATAAAAGGCCATTAGTGTAATTTTTAAAAAAAAAATGTATTGTACTTCAATACATCATGGTTGGTAGTGTTTACCAGAATGGTGTCGCTAAAAAAAAAAGTGTACACTTAAGAAAATAGCTTAAGCGACGTTAAATCACTCAAACCTTCCCTTAACTTTGTGATGTAAAGCTTTTAGGACAACAATGCATATATTAAACAAAGTTTCTATAAAGGCTGTCTAAAAAACTCTTCATGAGTTATAAATTGGTAAAAAAAAAATCTTGTCATATATACACATATAGGGATGTCGCTAAATTGTATAACTTACATATAAAAAGCGTTTGAACTTAGGATGACTAGTGAATTTTTCATTGGTTATCCAAAAAGATCAAAGTGCTTTAGGTTTTATTGTTCATTTTATACACCACAAATAGTGAAACCAGATAAAACAAGATTTTTTTAAAATAGTTTTATTGGGATAGATACATCTCAAAGTTTTGTATTTAAGGAATTGCAATATTCAATTTTCATACCTACGAGGAAAAAGACTCAGTTTTTCTAACCATTGTCCATTTGGATGATGTTAAGGAAAATTCAGTCAATGAACATCAATCCCAAGTAAAACAAGTTGGATGCATAAGTTCAATTTAAACCACTTGTAGCACATGTATGGAGGTCCACGAGGACTAAGAAATTTGTTATTTATCTTGACTATGTTGTGTATTTATAAGATCTTAACGATTTCATGGACATTGATGATGATCCATTAATCTTTGTAAAAGCTATTAAAAGTAAAAGATTGATACATTTGATCAATGCCATGAAAGAAGAGTTTAACTCTATGAAAAATAACCAAGTGTGACATCTTATACCGCGACGTGGTAGAGTAAGACCTATTGGTTATAGATAGGTCTTTAAGATTAAAACAGACTCCAAAGAGCGAGTGAAGAGGTATATGACCAGACTCATTGCAAAAGGATTCATATAGATCAAGGGTATTGATTATAATAAGACATTTTATCATGTCTTAACTAAGAAATCATTGAGAATAATTATGGTCATCGTAGCTCATTTTTATTTAGAGCTATATAAATTGATGTGAAAACAACTTTCCTGAATGGGGATCCAGAAGATGATGTATATATGCAACAACCTCCTGGTTCTAGTGTAGATGGATCAAATAACTTAGTTTTTAAATTGAAAAAATCAATTTATGAACTTAAACAAGTCTCCCGCTAGTAGTATAAAAATTTTAATCAGGTAATTTTAAACTTTAGATTTACTAAAAATATTTTTGATCAGTGCATATACCTTGAGGCTAGTGAAAGTAAGTTTATAATTTTGGTTTTATATGTTAATGACATTCTTCTTGCAACTAATGATTTGAATATGCTATATGAGACAAAAGATTTTTTTTCTCTCGTTTTGATATGAAGGATATGAGTGAGACTGCTTATGTTCTTGAAATTAAGATTCGTCGTAATAAAACTAAGGGTGTACTCGGCCTCTCTCAAAAATCGTATATCTTTAAAGTGCTTAAAAGATATGCGATGGAGAATAGCTCTTCAAGATTTGTACTTATAGTAAAAGGGGATAAATTGAGCTTAAAAGATTGTCTTCGGGTTGATAATGAAAAAGGTTCAAATGGCAAGCGTCTTGTATGCTTCAGTGGTTGGGAGTTTGCAATACACGTAGACCTACACATGATCAAATATCACATTTGTTGTTGAGATGCTTGGTGGATATCAGTTTAATTCAAGCATTGCACACTGAAAGGTGACAAAAAAAGTTATACGCTATTAGTAAAGAACAAATAACTATATATTGACCTACAAAAATGTTGACTACCTAGAGATTATTGGATACTCTGATACGAACTTAGGAGGATGTCTCGACAATAAAAAGTCTACTACCGTTGGATTTTTTGGATCGGGTTCAACCGGATATGACCCGGTTTAACACAAAACACACCAAGAGACTTAATGAGAGTGGGAGGGTTATGACGTAGATGTGAAAGGTTCACATTCAATATGTGAATGTGAAAGATTCACATTGCATGAATGTCATGTATGTAACTCCCACCGTTCTCCCACTATATAAGGAGATCCATGGTAGCTTGATAAAGATTATTAAGGTGATCTCTCTTTGGGTTCAAGGGTCCTACTCACCATTTGATCTCACACTACAAGAAAATTGTTAATTAGCGACGGAAATTCGCGACGGATTTTTTCTGTCGCTAATCAGCGACAGATTAGCTAGAGAAATCTTTCTTCATGAATCTGTCGCTAATTCGCGATGGATTAGCGATGAAACAACTTTCATCGCTAATCCGTCGCTAATTAGCGACAGATTAACGACATCAATTTTTTGTCGCTAATTCTTAATACAAGAAAACCATTTTAGCGAAGGATTTAGAGAGGGAATTTTGTTGTCGCTAATCCGTCGCTAATTAGCGACGGCTTAGCGGCAAAATATATTCCATTGCTATTTTGGTATTTTGATTTACGACGGCTTAGCGACGGAATTATTCTGTCGCTAAATGTCGCGTAAATCCCTAATCCCATCCCTCTTTTTCTTTTCCTGTTTCGCTGTCTTGCTCCCGCCCGCCGCCCTCTCCCTCCCGCCGCCCGTCGGCCTCTATCCGGCCCCCACCGTCCATCGCTCCCCGTCAGCCTCCCGCCACCGCCCGGCGATGCGCTGGTAATTGCTTCCGGCGGCAGGGGGTCGACCCCCCCCCCCCCCCCCCCGCGTTTCTGGAAGGGGGTCGACCCCCTTACATTTCCGGCAGGCAGGGGGTCGACCCCCTACGTTTCCTGCAAGGGGTCGACCCCCCTGCATTTCCGGCAGCAGGGGGATGACCCCCTGCATTTTCGGCAGCAGGGGGACGACCTCCCTGCGTTTCCGGCAGGGGGTCGACCCCCCTGCATTTCCGGCAGAAGGGGGTCGACCCCTTTGCGTTTCCGGCAGCAGGGGGTCGCCCCTCTTGTGTTTTTGGTTGGGGGTCGACCCTTTGCATTTCCGGTAGAGGGTCGACCCCCCTGCATTTCCGGCAGCAGGGGGTCGACCCCCCTGCGTTTCCGGCAGCAGGGGGTCCCCCCCCCTGCATTTTCGATAGGGGGTCGACCCCTTGCGTTTCCGGCAGCAGGGCGCAGGGGGTCGCTCCCCCTGCATTTCCGGCAGGGGGTCGACCCCCTGCGTTTTCGGCAGCACGTCGCAGGGGGTCGGGCCCCCTGTATTTCGGGTAGGCAGGCGGTTGCCCCCCTACATTTTCGGCATGTAGGGGGTTGCCCCCCCTGCATTTACGGCAGGGGGTCACCCCCTGCGTTTCCGGCAGGCAGGGGGTCGCCCCCCTGCGTTTTCGGCAAAGGGGTCACCCCCTGCGTTCTGTGAAACTGCATCTGCCTCTTGTTTTTTTTCGGCAGGTGGTGACTTCATTTTAACACAGTGTTTTTTACAGATTTCTCAACGGAACTCGCTTGTACCCCGCCACCCGTGGTAAGTAAGTGACAAAAACAATGCAAATCGGGTAAATACCCGTGGTGAGTAAGTGATGCAAGCGCATCACATGTTATTTAATTTATCGGATGTAACACTTTATTGTTCACACACTCACTTAGTTGTTGATATCTAGGACTGCTTTGTTGGAGTTCGGAGATCATGCTGAGCATGATTTTAATGTATGAGAATAGAAGTGTTCTTATTTTTGGAGTACGGATTTCATGCTAGGCATGGTAGTAGTTAGCGTGATATTGAAATGTGTTTGTTGCAGATACATGTTTGACATTTGTTTGATATGAATGATTTTGATGTATTGCAATGTTTGATGTGATTGTATCTATGCTTGCATGTAGTTACTTTCAATTTGATTATGTCTTCCATGTGAAATTGTATAATGAAAGCATGCTTCAAATGAATGTATTGTGTCATGAATAGTTTGCACATGAAAATATTAAGTTATCAATGCATGCATCATAATTCTTGTGATTGTATAACATCATATATTGCATGATAAATTTGATATTTTCTTCATCATAGCATTCTGATGGTTCTCTTTTAACTGGTTAAGATACTATTTGTAACATCATACGACAAAATGACTGCAAACCGTGAATGGATGTACCGTAGGATAGTGGACAATGAGTTATCGCATGAATATATAGATGGTGTTGACAGTTTTATTGAATTTGCAATGGCAAGTGTCAGTACAGTGGATCCCACAGGTCGGATTAGGTGTCCCTGCAAGATTTGTAAGAATAATCGATTTGTAGAACCTCATGGCGTTAGACATCACTTATACAGGAAGGGTTTTGTGAGTGATTATCAGAACTGGACGTTTCATAGAGAAGAATTTAGAAACGATTTTGATGCACGGGTGAATGTGGTGCACGATAATCCATATATGAATTTGATATTTGATGCCGCAGGAACAGAACTGGGTTCTGCTATGAGTTCTAGTGATGTAAAAACTGTCGTAGATGAAGAATCATCAAACGATGCAGCTAGTAGATTTTATGATTTACTTAGAGATGCTGATGAGCCACTTTGAAACGGTTGTGAGAGTCACACTATCTTGTCTACAGTTCTTCAACTCATGATGGTCTGGGCTCATTGAGAGCATCGATTGGCTGAGGAGGAGAACACCAACCACCCACGTCTATCCAAGCTTTGATCGGATTGACCATGATGGCTTCAGGTAAGTTGCCTTCATTGATTTATGTTAACAAATTTTACATATAATTCATGTATATTTTTGTAAGATAGATGTGAATCATACTATTTAGCATGGGTCTAGTTGTGGAATGGATTGATTCAAGTTGACTAAGATATGCTGGTGCAACAACTAGTAAAATAGATACGCCCAAGTCCATCCGGTCAAGCCTAACCTGATAAATTCGACATGAGTACTGATCCTGCAAATATTTACATAGAAAGTTAGGTAGAATGGAAAGCTGACTTGGAATTGAAACTGCCAAGTTAGGTCGAACCCACTTCAGTTGTAACCGATTATCAAGAAACAGAATATAAGAATGTATCTTTGGAGTTTGGACACTGGGCATGACTTTTTGATCCATCAGCTTTCTTGCATGTGTTAAAATGCATTTAATAAACAAAAGGGAAGGTTTTGTCATCTTAATTACACTAAGTTCGCTTCCTTCTACTGCAGAACTTCTTAAAAAGAAAGACGCTTTTAGTGCATACCTTATGTGTATAAGTATCACTCTTTGTCTAAAGCAGGCCATGATTAACTTAATGGCCTTAATTATTTCACTTATCTCCTAATTAACTACTGAAGTTAATGAAAAAAATAATTGGCAAGAACGCACATGTAGGTACTTTAGCTGACCTCGAAAAGCAAACTTATTCACGAGCATTGAAAAGCCATGGTAGCCATGATAACATGGAGAACCCACGGTTCGGGTGAGAAATTGACACATTGCTATGTGGCCCACCCAGAAGCATTGGAAGAATGTTTGGATTTCCTTTTCAATATTATAATGAGAAGACATACCGTGATCCAAAAAGGGATGTGGGCCTGACCCAAAAAGAAGAATGCTTTTTTTCTCTCATTATACACATTGATTGTTTCTTCCTTGTGCACTTTCATTCTTCATGGCAAATTGATGCATAGAAAGCCCTTAACCTGCACTTGTCATTTATACTTGCATATTACTAGTGGGTTGATTCAGGAGGCCCCCATCCCTTGAGCAAGGTGATGAAAGCGTGGACAAGGTAAATTTCAAAGAATTTACTAATCAGAGGCCTGCCAATGTGCCGTTAGTAATAAAGGATTTTTCTCTTGGCCTAACAAAAGAAGAGACGTTAATCTGACCTGAAATTTATTTTATAAAATAAATATATTTGACATGTATGAGGGAATGATAGTCAAACCCGACCCTGATCCGACTTGTTTTCACTTCCTATTATAAATGTTTTGGCCAGACCATTGCCCGCATGCCCATTGACGATCCGTAAACAAGAATCACCTCGGCTCGGCTAGAGCCGAGCCGAGGGCCGTCTTCGTCGTTGGTTGACGTCCTGACGGTCCCTTTAAACCGCCCCAAACCGCCCGGGGGATTCACTTTGACTTATGGGTTCCATGTGTGAAACCCAATGATTAGATTTGTACCAGAATCCAACATCCCTCACTTGAGTACATGGGGTGAACACTTATATTATATCACAACCGATGCATCATTTATCACATAAATATACACTAAATAACCATGCTCATGTTATGGGTTATTTCTCACATAATCATATGGATTTCCTTCATCATTATCAAGTATGGGGTTTTTAAGTATAAAGTTTTTCATCATTATCAAGAACTGCACTTGTCTTCAAATTCATATCGATATTTGCCACTATATTTAGTCAAACTCGCAAGATAATTTTTATATTTAACTCACAAAAACTATTCAGCATGTATTCCCCTTGGACTTTTGCAAGTCATCTAAAACTTTTGTTGTTCATGGTTGCAATTTTTGATGTTTGTGTATGGTGTATCCATGCTCTATTCCATCGTACCAGAAAGTGTACTTCAAATTTTCCACATCCATTGCAGACAAAAGAGACTAAAGATGCAGATAAGAATGGTCCAAAAGGAATGATCAGTTCTTTTGGGATATCCATCATTGTTGGATGGATGTACTTGCTTGGTATTACATTTTCTGTTTCCAACATCCCGTACCTTTTAAATGGTGAAAATGATGCTGGCGGTTATGCTGAGGTATTCTATTTGGCATTTAAGAATAGATATGGAAATGGTGTTGGAGGTATCATTTGCCCAGCAGTTGTGGCTGTAGCCATCTTTTTCTGTGGCATGAGTTCAGTGACAAGCAATTCTAGGTAAAAACATTACAATTGATTGAATTTGGGCATCTATAACTATTGACCACCTATTGGTATGTGTTTTTCACAGCTACTTTTGAAGGACGTGGGAATCTTTCATGAAAAATAGTTTCTATTGCAATTCAGCTTGTATCTATTTGTTCTACTTATCAATTTTCCTTTTAATTCTTTATAAGCAGGATGGCTCATGTATTTTCAAGAGATGGAGCTATGCCATTTTCATCATTGTGGCGTAAAGTAAACAAGCAGGAGGTTCCAATAAATGTTGTTTGGCTTTCAATTTTTGTTTCATTTTGCATGGCCTTGACAGTAAGCACTACTAGTTTATTTTTATAAAACTTGGTTGTCTATTAGTGTGATGATCCAATATAACTATACCCATTTAGCACCAATAATCCATTGTACATTTTTTCTTTAACAAGAATAATGGTTTGAACTCAAAGTTTCACATTTTTTTCTTAAACGTTTTTCAAGTTCACCTTTGTTTTTATCTGACAACCCATGTGCTTTTTCTAAGAAGCATTCTGTTCAAATCCAAACAGTTATAATATCTTAGTAGCTATAACGCATGATTGATTTTCTTTCTTATGTACACACACTCACATTAGATAGGTCCAATGGAATCTCATAAGAACTACGAAATCCCTATTTATAGAAAGTCATTTTATTAGTTCAAAGTAAGCATCATTTTTTGGACTTCGGATGTGAGGTGTGCTGCTGGTTTTTTATTTACACAAATTATGCCTCTCTTGCTACCAAGCTTAGAATAGGTAGAAGGCTTTCCTACTTGGTACAAGTTTGGAGTTTTGCATATTTAAGTCCCTAGACTTCATGTTTCGAGTCCTAGGTTTTAATTTTGACATGTTTTCAATATAAATCACTTGATCAGTGAACGAGAACTTGAGACCTGAAACCTGAATCCTGTTTAAAATACTTTGTTTAATTTTGACCCAAGTTTCATCTGATCTTTAACTAAATCAACAACTCACAGCAATGGCTTACAACCACAATTATCTTTGCTTTTTCTTTGCAGTCTCTAGGAAGCCTTGTTGCCTTCCCGGCAATTGTGTCAATTGCAACTATTGGGCCTTACATTTCATATGCACTTCCAGTTTTTTTCCAACACTAGCGCAGAAGTCATTTGTTCCAGGCCCCTTCAACTTGGGAAAGTGCAGCACTTTTGCTGGGTGGATCGCAGTCCTCTGGGTTATCACCATCACCATTCTTTTTTCATTGCTGGTTTCCTACCCAATTACTAAGGATACTTCGAATCATACACTAGCTGTGGGTGGCCTTTCTCAATGCAAGACATTGGTTTAAAGGCCCCATAATCAACATGGGGGAGTAATTCTCTTTCAGATAAGCAACTTTGAATGGATGAAGAAAATCTCAAAATTGTGTTTTAACATTTGAAAAAAATGCTCATCAATTTCTTAAATTGTCTCATGTAACTTTAGAGAGAAATCTTCCCTCTTTACCTGAATTCAAAATAAAGAATCCTACATTGATGGTGGAGTTGAACTTTATATGCTTTTATATTCTCTAAAAGTGATCAGCTCATTGGTAAGGCTGCACACAACCCAACCATCCCAGGTTGAAGTTCAGCTCATTTGAAAAAAAATGAAGGCCCAAGCTCAGCTGAAGCTGAAGCTGGAGCTGAGCAAGCTCAGATCAGGTCAAGCAATTTGAACTCATCTCTAAAAAAATTGAATCAAAGCTTTAACAGGGTGGGGCTGAAACCCTCTGCAACTTCAACAAGAGCCCAGGATCCTACTCCAATAGGGTACGGCTTCTTTTGTCTATCATGCAAAGAAAATTCTATACAAGTGTATTTCACAAACCTACTCAAGCTCAATGGTGCTAGATTTCGACCCTTTTGTCATATCAATTGTAAGTTTATTACAACAATTCAATGTGCGTCATCAGTGTGGCCAGTTGGATTGTGGAGAGGGTGCTGAGATGAAGGCACCAGATCAAACCCAGCTGGCACACAAGTGTGTCCGTTGCTTTTAGAGGTGGGCGACGTCAGGCAGGGTGGTCATGGACCCCACCCAGGGTTTTCCTTGCTTCAGCAAGAGTTTCTCATCATAAAAAAAACAAATCAAAGCGAGTCTTGCTCTATGGTGTCGACTATTAGGGTTAGGAAGCAAAAACTTCCCAAGATTATCAACTTATGAAACCAAGTTCAAGATAAAAATAATAAGGCAAGAATTTGTCACTATGACCAACGTTTCATAGAGACTGAAGAGTGCCCTCGAGGGAGAGACATGAGACACTGATCTAGCATCGAGAAGCAGTACACAATCACTATTTTCTTCCACCAACTGAGGTATGATTTATGCATATAGGAACTGTCAACATCTGTATGGATCAAGATCCAAAAACCAAACATACCTCAGGCCTGTGTCCAGCTGGACCTGGCTTGGGCAGCTCATTGTGTAGGTCTGGGATCAAACCTTCAAAATAGCAGACCCAAGCTAATCAGATAAAGCCCCTATTCTAACAAAAAAATTACAATATGAAACTAAATACCTTAAACAGATCATAGCTTGGAGCATCATTTGTCCATTATTGGATAATTCCTCTTTCTTGCTCTGATAATAAGCAATATCCCAGCCTAGCCTATTTTTTCAGGATTTTGATGCAGGAGCAACTTTGTGCTTCACATAAGCAAGTTCTTCCACCACGAAAGAAGCTCCTCTGTTGCACCTTGAGTTTTAAGTATACTCAAAAAAAAAATCATCCCACTCATAAAATGGGAATACATCTAATGGATGGAATATATGAAACCTACAATCAATATCATCTTCTCAAAATTTATTCAACAGCTGATACATGAATGACCTGTGAGGACCAGATTTATTATTGTTGATACAAAGTCATCACAATGATCAGTTGTTGACAATTGCTCAAATTATAAAATACAAGCTTCCTTAGATCATTTCCAGGTGCAACTGGTTTGTGGCTTCCATTACTCAGCCCCCTTGCTGGACTTGTAATTGTTCACAAGCTGCATTTGAACATCTTGAGACACTGGCAAATGCTCTTTGTACTCCATAGTAAACTCTCCTTTGCCCTGGATATGGATCAGCCAATTACACAATTGAACATAGAATGCCACACATGCATGCACACAAACACACACACATACACACACAACCTGAAAAATCAAGCAAACATAAAATATTGATACCAATTATAGCTAGAACTTTCATGAATCAATGTAAACAGGAATTTCAATGACATTCACCTGTGTCATTGAGCGCAGGGATGTAGAGTATCCAAACATGTTATTTAGAGGAACCTGTCAATAAAGACAAAAAAATGAGTCACCCAAAAGATGGCTCAAGATTTATACAAGAAAAGGAGAGCATTCTTATCTTTAAAATGATGCATATTGCAGATCAAACTGAAATTGCATATGCATCAGATGATAGCCAAAGATAGATTACATCAAGTAGCAATGGTGTGGGTAATAGAAAAAAACCACCAACGAATCCACTAGAACTAAACCTTGAAAAAAATAGGCCCTTAAGGTGAATATGTATCAGAAAATGGATGTAAACTGGATCAGATCACAAAGCAAAACAAATGCCAAAGTGAAGCATGTGCTGCGAATAAAAAACATAATACCCAAGATAGCAACACAACATAATACCCAAGATAGCAACACAAATATATTTTAATTTTGCATAATAAAGTGAAACAAAAGATGTATGAACTAAGAAGATTAAACATTTTTTTTCTGCTCATAATTCCATAATCAGAAAAAGCTGTGTATAAAGGAAGCTAGCAAAAGATGGAAAACTAAAGGAAACTAAAAATTATCCTGTACAGAATAACATGCTGAGAAAGCAGGATGGAGCTAAACTTTGAAACTGCCACACATAGTTGGAGCTTTTTATTGCAGGCTGAATTAAAAATACAGAAAAATGTAATACCCCAAGACTACCTCAGCTCTTTCCAATGAACTGACTGCTGAAGCTTGTTTATTGAACCGTGTGGGAGGTATGAGAGCAACAAATTTTGGATGGGTTATCAGGACTTTTAAAGTTCCGGGTGGGGTACCCCAATGAGCATACAAGCAGAAAGAATAGCAGCAACAACAGATGTGCTAAATGAGCTTATCCAAGAAAGAAATCAAGGGTAATTCTATGCTTATGAATCATATTTTCATATTAAAGAAATGGATAACAGTATTTACACACATGTGCAGTGATTATAGAATCATCACCATCCTGATCGTTACCAACGATTACACCTTTCCTCCTACAAATCAGAACCAAATTTTCAGTTCAAATTATTAATATAGACAAATAAAAAACATAGAACATTATAATAACTGACTCTGATAAAGCACATACTTGTTAATATCACCAGTAACAGAACCTTGGAATTCCGTTGGTACTTTCAACTCCACCACCATGGTGGGTTCCAATATGACTGGTTTGGCTGTCGCATAACACTGGTCCATCCAATGATCAATAAACAAAGTTAAAAAGGGGGAAAAAAGACAGAACTAAAATGCCTTGAAGAATTGTTTAAGATCTCTTAAACATGAGATAGAAAAAGGTTCTGAAAGGAATCAAGCAAAATGATTGTCGACATTTGCATAATTTAAACAAGAAAAGCAACCACCTGTCTAAATGCATAGATAGCTGCTAATTTAAAAGCAAGCTCACTAGAATCCACTGCATGAGATGCACCATCAGTCAAGACCACACGGATGTATTCAACTGGATGCCCTATTAGTGAACCACTGTATTGAGGAAAAGTAAACCGTTAACATAAATAGTTAATGTAACAATGTAGTCCTTTAAATATGTAAGCATAGAATGTGTTTTGTGACACCACTTACGAATTGCTAGCTTCTTTAAATCCCTTCTCAATTGCTGGAATAAAACTAGAAGGAATCACTTGCCCAATGATCATGTTCTCAAATTCAAACTTTGTAGGAGATCCAATTGGTAGTGGTTCAACATACCTGCCAGATTAAATAGAATGCACTGATTGACTTAAATAGGTGCACAAAGAATCATCCATTCTACTTCTACGCAAGAAATATTCAGAAAAGGATAACGAATCGATTTCTTGGGATAAAATTATAGCTGAATCTGAAGCATAAAAAATTATGAAATTCCCCAAGGAAAGATAAAGCTATGAGAGAACTGATTTGTGGAAGTTCCTCTGCGCTTTTACATTATAATAAAGAGTATATCAAGTCTGCTTTTCTTCCAGCTATGAAGACGGTCATAGCCATGGTTTGGAATCAGCCAAGGATGTGGCCAATTTAATTTCCACCAACTTAGAAGCACAAATTGTTTCCCTCTGACCAAATTCTACTGTCAACTCAAAATCATCTACAAGTGCAATATTTGAAAATATCATGATATTTTCAGAAAATACAAAAAAAAACCTGAAAAAAAATGACACCAAATATTTCCTGTTATCCAACATCACAAAAACAATACCTTCAACTTTTTATATTTCATATTTTCTTTATATCTATATAATTTATTGTAAGATTTTTCCCTCACCAAGAGAAATTTGATACTGACATTCATCGCAAGATGTCCAACAGCATAACACAGAAAAAAGAAATCCTAGTTTAAACCAAATAACAAAATAGTTAGACCCTGCAGGAACTTCAGTCCCAAGCAAAGATGTATAATGTGGGGCAAAAAAAAAATAGTTTTGTATTATTCCAAGATAACACAAAATTTACAAGTCAAATGAAGGTCCAATGGAAGCCCCACGAAATGCATCTCAAAGTATCAAAGTAGTTTCTTCCTATATCCTCATATGCTTACCCACAGACTCTACCATATTGTCCTTGTCCGCCACTTTGCTTTTTATGTAAATAATCAAAATCGGCACGCTGAGTGACAGTCTCCCTAAAGTTCACACGAGGTTTTCCGACAACTGCATCGACCTTTAAACAAATCAAAAAATAAAAAGGAATCAGAACAAAAAATAAATAAGAAAAAAAGTGAACCATCAAAACTGGAAAGTCAACCTTATACTCCCTTTTGATGCGCTCAACATATATGTCCAAGTGCAGCTCTCCCATTCCAGATATTATTGTCTATTAGGAAAAAAATTCAATGAGCTGCTTGAAACCACATAAAGTATCTTCAATCCAATTCACACAAGTGAAGATAACATGCCTGTCCACTCTCAGAATCTATACCAACACGGAAGGTGGGGTCCTCCTTCTGAAAGCGGTTCAATGCTTTCGAAAACTGATTACACATCCAAGCATCAATGAAAATTGTTAGTATGCACCGCTCCTCAAACAATAGATGATCACGGAGGAAGATCACTTGCCTGCCCTCCAGAATCTTTAGACACTGGTGAAACAGCCAAAGACATCACTGGCTCAGGGACATTCATTGAAGTCATAGTATATTTTATGGATCCATCAGTAAAGGTGTCACCTGATAACATACAAGTGGAAAAGAATAATAAGTTCAAAAAAAATCATGGCTAAATATAAGTTCAATAAAAGAGATTCACAGACTAAGAAAGCTCAGTAGAGAAAATGAAGAAAATAATCAATGATACATGCCAGATGCACAATCTACACCAAATACAGCAACAATTTGCCCAGCATGAGCTTCTTGAATATCCTGCAAATTCCAATAAATCAGATACTCTTCAAGTGTAATTAGCAATGTGACAAGCTGGACAAAAAAAATGAAAGGAAACACTACTAAAAGGCAATAGCACTAATGGTAACAATATAATCATAAAGACACAGAAAAAAAAAGGATCAAAAAGATTTGAGTCATGATAATATAAAAAACTGTAATGTATGTATCCAGTAGATAGACTAACCTCCATCTCATCAGAATGCAACCGAACTAGGCGAGGAACCTGAATAAATGATAATAATCAAATGCAAGTAAGTGCAAAACAGGAATCTTTCGCATTTACCCATTAAGAAGAAAACCAACAGGGTTACACAGAAACAATACAATTCAATAATTTGATTAATGTCAATATTGAGGCCAGCAAGAAGAATTGTGAATGATCAAATAGTATCCTTAGCTGCTAATTGATAACAAATATAGCTTCAGCTTCTACAAGACAATTGGCGCCGATTTTCACTAAAACCTAGGGGTGTTATTCAATGATGCACAGATACAAGGTAACAACCAGCCTAATGTAGATAGACATGAAAAAATGCCAGACCATGCATACGTGAGCACCAGAACCCAATTTCAGAATTTCAATGCATGCAAACATGGTCAGTGTAAGAATTGTACAGATTAACATGGCCTTTCTTCGAACAAATAAAAAAGAATATTACACATGATGCATGGAAACAATTTTTATTGTTCTCTTTCTTTCCTCCTGAATACATTTTACCAATATTTTGTGAATAACATTCCAAGAATGTGCAAACTTTCTGAAAATATCCCTAGATATTCCTTTTCAATAAATCCAAAAGCACAACATTTGTGATTTTGTGCATTGTGCATTGTGCACAAATACAGAGATATGTTAAATACCAACTCCTCTTTTTAATGTGTCATAATTGCATTTGAAAAGGGAGTGGATCCATATAGTTCCAACCAATGTCTGTCGTGGTTCTACAGACCAAAATTTGCCCTAGTAGGGGAATTATTGAGTTAATGAACCCTACAATGTTTTATGTGAGGGTACTTCACAAGGTGTCAGTAGCCGTCAATTCAGAAATGGAATTCTGTATGCCAATTTCAGCCTATCTTATTCATAGAAAAAACTAAAGGGGTTTCATTAAAAGCTTTTATCCACTTGATTCAAGTATATTTTTTGCAAGTGTAGAAATATGAAACCAGCTTCGTGCAATTTGGTCCAACAATATTAGATCAATTCCCATGTTTTCATATAAACATATGCATTTATGTTGTAGGAAAATCATTGATTCAAGATCAAAGATGAACGTCCAAAAGGTCCTAGATCTTATAACTCCTTCCATCTCTAATCAATAATTAGCACCAAGATGGAAATTTCATTTTAGACTTAGGCCACGTTTGGAAGCAAGAAAAACTCTCATAGGAAAAGAAAATTTTGCCTATGAGAAGTTTTGATATGATAATTTTTCTAAATGAAACATTTTCACTTGTTTGTGTAGCATGAGAAAAATAAAAGGAAAAATGTTAGAAAAATGAAGGGAAGAAGAAGAAGAGGAGGAGGAGGAATTGGTGGTGGTGATGATTCTTCTTCGTTGTCTTCTCCCTTTTGGGCATTGGCCCATCGATTGGCCCCATCCACGGCATTGTCTGCATAACTCATGGCTACGGCAACAACCTCCTTGGCCACGAGTGCTCCGACGACCTCCACTGCTACCTCGGTGACCTCCCAAAGATCACCTCCTCCTCCCTCCTCTTCTTCTAGACTGTTTGCGACTCCCCCGCCTACCTCAGCTTCCCACACTTCTATTAAATTGTAATCCATTATCATTGTAATGTCCATATATATATTTTATATATATAAAGAAAGATACATATACATATACATATATATATAATATATATGTATATGTATCTATCTTATTATATATATATATAAATATATATCAGCCGTAGGGGTATTTTAGTCTTTTTTATTTTTGCGCATATTCCATTTGGAATGTGCATGTAATTCCTTTTTATTTTTTTACCTTTTCTTTTTTATTTCTTTATTTTTTTATTTTTGGATTGCCTTGGGAGGGACCCAATATGATCGTTGGGCCCCTCCAACGGTCACATTTGTGACCGTTGGAGAGGCTCCAACGATCACATTGGGGCCTCTCCAAGGCCCCCTTTTTGTGTTATGAATAGGGGTCTTTTTGGAGCTTATGCTCTCCAAATTCTTCAATACAAACTCCTTATTTCTATGCTTGTGTGCATTTGTGAGATTTGGTGGATTATGCCTTTGTGCACAAGTGTTCTAAAGGGTTCTTATTGTGCATGTGTGCACGTGCTTATCGTCAAGAGTATTAAGGTCTTGATCATAGTATCTTGTTGAAGATACTTTTACAACTTCCCCTTTGGCAAGTGACGGCTGGTCCAACCTCATCTTCTCCGCCCCTCTCTTCGTCATGCCCGAAGACATGAAGTCCACCAAGTTCCATCTCTTTCTCTTTGTCTCCAACCCCCGGTGGTAGTGAGAAGGATGGTGGTGTAGTGGTGGGTGGCAGTGGTGGAGATGGATGGTGGTGGTGGTGATGGTGGTGAGATGGAGAGAGAGGGCCCATAAAAATTTTCTGGAAACATTCCTCACCCCTCTCCCTAGAGGAATGTTTCCTATAAAAAAATGTAACTTTTAGAAAAACTCTCTCAGAGAGAAATTTTCTCTTGTTTGGAAGGGTCAGAAAAACTGTACGAATTGTTCACGTTGTATCACTTTTCCTACATCTTTCCCACTTTCAAACATGCCCTTAATCAGCCAATCATAAATCCAATAAAATGTATTTTTTGTATTTATATTTTACATCAGAGTAGGAATTAGTAAAATAAAATATCTAACTGATGTCAAAACAAGTGATATGGTGGGGAACAACATATTCAAGACATGACTTACTTTAATCTTCTTGCCAGTATTAACATTGACCATAAAGTCACCCTTTCGTATGACACCCTGATAAATTCTGCCACAACAAAACAAATAGTATCCTGTCAGCATGTGCGAGCAACTCAATGTAAAAATAATATTAATTCAGCAAACAATGCCACTTCAGTTTGTAACATAATCCATACACAAATCAACCACCTAAGATATGTAAGCTGGCCGAAACGCCCTTCTTCCAACTTGAACGCTAGTGCAACAAGAGGTCCAACCGGAGTTCCTGATAGTGTAACCTACATCATATAAAACCCATCAGATACGCTTTAGTTCCTAATCTAGGCGATAAAGCTTGCAGCAAGAACACCGTAAAGAAACAAAAAAGTATTCTGGCTGCATTGTCATTAAATACGTTGTTTAGACCTTCTCTTCGTTCTTTGTTTGGTCAAGGGCATGATTATCAACTTCAGTGGGGCATGGCAAATAGTTTATCACCCCATCAAGAAGAGGTTGTACTCCCTGTACAAATTAGAACTCATTAAATTATATATGCATCTTCAACCTGAAAAGCACAATTAATTCCACATAAAAATTAAAATTTCCAAGAAACAAGACCATAAACATACTAATTCCCAAGCGAAAGTTTGTTGACATTCTAAAATTGATTAAGTCTATCAGCTCTATGATTCCTTGAAGAAAAACCACACTATGGCATATACTTTCTCCAAATGCAAAGAAAAGAAACAAGAATGAAGAATTACCTTATTTTTGAAGGCACTACCCATGAATACAGGAACAAATTTACGAGCTATTGTAGCCCTGCGGATAGCCATCTGATAGACAGATTTCAGGAGTGAAATATAAGTTAATAGATGATTTGCACAAGGAAAGAAATAACATTAGTGAACATGACGATAGGTATCATTAACTTATAATTGAGATGGAAAATCCCAAGCATGAGGGGCCTCAGTTAGGCATGCATCAGCTAACATAAACCACTATATTTTGGCATTGATACAGTAACTTAATCATATCCATTGTATGACACTTTGCAGCACATAAATGTGAAGCAAATCCACATGTGCTGCAGCACAGAAAATTAAAACTTATGCTCAAGCTATCTCAGAATATGACACTGGAAAGCAAATCAGGAACAATATGCAAAAGGATGAGAAGGAAAACTCATAAACCTCAAGATCACTAGGAGAGACTGGTTCATCATTGAGGAAAGCTTCAGCCAGTTTATCATCCACTTCAGAGACCAATTCTATAAGCTCGTGTCTCTTCTTTGCTACCAAATCTTCCAGGTCGAAAGGAACATCAGCAGTAACAACTTTTTCACTGCATAGTGCCAGAAAATTATTAAGCAAATAACAATTTTAAAAGTGCAATAAAGAATTTTTAGATTGTTAAATGACAAACCCGCTGTTTCCATGAAAGAAATAAGCTTTCAAATTAACAAGATCTACAAGCCCCTGAAAGTCTTCTTCCAATCCAATAGGAACTTGCACTGCTGCAGCATGATGCCTGAGTTTAGACCTTGCCTAGAATAGAAGAAGCAATAGATCAGGAGAAAAATAAGTGCATATGTATGTTAAGATCAAGGTTGCCAGACTAGGAAGCAGAAACGGGAAACGAAACGAGAAGCAGAAGCGAAAAGCGATGCATTTTAAAATGTATAGGAAGCAAAAAGTGAAGAATAAAAAAAACAATATAATAATTGAATGGAAATCAAAATGGAACGCAAATAAAAACTAAAATAAAAGTAACTATTCTTAAATTTTATGATTTTTTACTCTAAGCATTAAATTTTTAACAAAATCTAAAAACGATGACCGTAAATTTAGAGAAACATCATGGAACTAAGTGAGAAGCATAAGAGAAAAACCAGTGTTGTGAAAGACGTTGAGGCGTAGCGAGGCGCTCCACCAAAAACCGAGGCGAGGCGTAAGCCTCGAGGAGTAAAGAGTAAGCCTCAAAAAAAATTGAAAACCTAAAAAAAATTATAAAAAAAATATCTAAAAATACAAATAAATAAAGAAATGCTTTATTGATTAAATAACAATCAATAAGAAATAGAAAATCTCAAATAAGTACTAAAAAATATGAGATTAACATATAAAAGTAACTAAAAACCAGAGTTACCGGAAGCTTCTTAGATAGGTGGGAAGCTCGCTTCGGAAGCACGATACTCCACGCTTCCGAAACTTGACGAGAACCTCGATTCCCCCACGCTTCTCTTATGCTTTTCACATGCTTCATCTATTCTTCTTATATGTTCTCCTACTCAACTTTTCATATTTTTTTATGTGTTTTCTCTCGCTTCTCACTCACTTTCATGTGTTTTCTCTAAATTGGTAGTCATCATTTTTAGATTTTCTTAAAATTTTAATTCTTACACTAAAAAAATCATGAAATTTAATATTATCACTTTATTTTAGTTTTTATTTGTGTTTCATTTTGATTCTCATTCAATTCTTATATTTCTTTTTTAGTATTCCTCGCTTCCCGCTTCCTATACATTTTAAAATACATCGCTTCCGCTTCCCGTATTGTTTCCCGTTTTCGCTTCCTAGTCTGACAACCTTGCTAAAAACTGATTATATAACTGGAAAATATATGAGATTAACCCAAAAAAGTTAAAATATACTAAATAACTGATTACATAACTGAAATAACTGGAAAATATACGAGATTAACCGACAAAAGTTAAAATATATGAGATTATTCTAAAAAATATGAGATTAACATATAAAAGTGACTAAAAAATGATTACGTAACTGGAAAACACATGACATTAACCAACAAAAGATAAAATATACTAAGAAACCGATTACATAACTGAAATAACTGAAAAATATATGAGATTAACCAACAAAAGTTAAAATATATGAGATTATTCTAAAAAATATGAGATTAACATATAAAAGTAACTAAAAAACTGATTACATAACTGGAAAATATATGAGATCAACCAAAAAAAGTTAAAATATACTAAGAAACTGATTACAAAATTGAAATAACTGGAAAATATATGAGATTATTCTAAAAAATATGAGATTAACATATAAAAGTAACTAAAAACTAATTACATAACTGGAAAATATATGAGATTAACCAACAAAAGTTAAAATATACTAAGAAACTGATTACATAACTGAAATAACTGGAAAATATATGAGATTAACCTAGAAAAGTTAAAATATATGAGATTATTCTAAAAAATATGAGATTAACATATAAAAGTGACTAAAAAACTGATTACATAACTGGAAAATATATGATATTAACCAACAAAAGTTAAAATATATTAAGAAACTAATTACATAACTGAAAAATATATGAGATTAACCAACAAAAGTAAAAATATACTAAGAAACTGATTACATAACTGAAATACTGGAAAATATATGAGATTAACCTACAAAACTCTTATTGATTATGTCTCATAAGTCTTGTAAAAAAAAATATATATATATATATATATATATTTTGCGCCTTGAGGTACAAAGGGCCGC
The DNA here is from genome assembly GCF_984573655.1 of Nuphar pumila. Taxonomy (NCBI): domain Eukaryota; kingdom Viridiplantae; phylum Streptophyta; class Magnoliopsida; order Nymphaeales; family Nymphaeaceae; genus Nuphar; species Nuphar pumila. The sequence continues at coordinate 20,044,956 of NC_143254.1, read as the reverse complement.
GCCTCATGGCGCGTTTTTGATAACATTAGAGAAAACACATAAACAACATGAAAAGTAGAGTGAGAGAACATTTAAGAATAATAGATGAACTATGTGGAAGGAGAAGCATGGGAGAATCGAGATTCTCATCAAGTTTTGGAAGCGAGGAGTATCGCGCTTCCAAAGCGAGTTTGCGGGAAACGGGCTTCCCACCTATATAAAAAGCATAATATATATATATATATATTATTTATAATGATGTAATAGGTTAATACCCTCTAGGGGTATTTTTATCATTTTATTCATGTAATAGGCATTGTCTATGTCACATGGGTGCGGGTGCGGGGGTGCGGCACTTTAAAAAAACTTGGGTGCGGGGGTGCGGCAAATATATATATATATATATATATATATATATATATAGTCCAAAAGTTGGACATAAATGACTCTGGATGCGGTCAACGCACCCAGGATCAGGTTGACCGCACCGGGTGCCGCACCCATGTCACATCGCGTCGACGCGGGTGCGGCACCCACTTTGCCGAGTCCCTGTGACATAGGGGACTGTACATTAGGAATAATTTTTCCCTTTTTTATTCTTTTTCCTTTTTTTGTATTTTCTCATTTAGAATTAGAGCATAGGCTCTATGGTCTTTTGAACATAGAGTCATTGGGGGCTCCCCAACTGTAATATCTCGCAAATTTTTACCTAATTATAAATTTAATAAATATATTTTTTATTAAATAAATATATTTTTGTGATAGAATAGAATATATATATTAGTGGTTGACGTTAATTGGATCCCGATATGGATCCTGGGCTCGCTGGCCGAGACCCATGATCCATATGTGTATGGATAAATAAGCTTTTAAAAAATTATATAATAACATTAGATAATATATATATAGATAGATATTATATATATTTTATTTAATTAGAGTTTTGATTGAAAAGATTTTTATTTTCTTAAGAAAATAAAATACTTTCTAAAAAGGACGTCCCATCAATAGGAGTCCTATTTTGGTTATAAGTAGGTGTGAGCCTCTCTCTCTCAATCACGACTTTGAGAGAGAGAGAGAAGGAATCCTTCAACGTTTCCTTCTCCTCTCTTCGTTGTTCGCATAAAAAAGGCATGGGTTCTTCTCTTCTTCCAATAAACGAGGGGCTAAGCATGGGTCGAACTACATAAGGTTAAGAAAGCTAAAACTGAAATCAAACCCATCTTGGTAAGGTTTTGGTTTCAGCAGGCTAGGGAAATCGCAGCCTGTATGGGTTTGGGTTTCGCAACAGGTTTTTGAACACCAAAAAAAAATATGATTAAAAGGATCTGTTTGGCCACATGTATGTTGTTTTAAGCTGCTGTTAGGCTTGCTTTTATTATGTATGCTGATTAGTTTTGGCTTGATCGGGTAATTTTTATAGGTGACGTCAGGCCACAAAAATATATACATATCTCCTTGTTTAAGTTTGGTTCTTGTAGGGTTATTGATCTAAACCCAAAGAATCTGCCCAGAAGTCAGATTCACATGGGTTATGATCAAGGGTTTATTTCTGATCAAGATTAATTTTGTTTGGGATTAAATGTATTGGGTGTGTGTTTCTTGGATTGGTTTCACGCTGGGCCATAATCAAAAGCTGTTTGTGTTGGGTTCGATTTTTCGGGTTCATCCTTAACCTGCATTTTTCATTGATTTGAATCCATGATGGGTATTTTGCTTTAAAAATTCAATATCTAACGTTCCAGCAAGAACAAATAAATATGATCATTGTTTTGTGTATGTTTGATTTCTGTATCTTTGCACAGATTTGTTGTCACACTTGACTGTCTTATTGAACATGTTCAGATTAACTCATGTAAATTCGTGTATGATGTGTTTAATGGCATGCTCATATTTTTTTTTTGTTTGATTTGGTAGCACATCAATGCCTATATTTAAGCTTTGAATCCATAAAGGCTGAATTGGTGGTCAGTCAAGGTTTGATGCTGCATCTGTTTTTTAGAGTAAAAAAGGGAGACCTGAATGGTTTCTTAGTTCTGAAAATGCACAGCAAGACCTGACAAAAATTTCAGTACATATTTATTCTCCTTTGGGTTATTTTCAAAGCTAAACATGATCAGTTTTCTGTTATTAGAAATCGCATAGGGGCTGACACTGAATTATGCCTGTCGGCATATCAGTTCTGGATTTCATATATATATATATATATATATATATATATATATATATATATATATATATATATATTAATGTTGGTCTCGGGTGGAATCTGATTAAGGTAGATAAAGCTGGATTTTGGGTCATTTACAGCTATGTTTTTGGTTAATAGAACAGTGTTTCACGTGAGTATGGGAAACCCAAAAGTTTTATAAATAACCCGAGTTTTCTTAGTCAAGCCAATCTGATCTTTTTGGAGAATCTGATAAATCTGTTTTTGTTTTATTATGTTAAGTCTGAATCAGTTTATATGAACCTAAATCTGTTAGTATAGATCAAATTTTATATCTAGTCATCAACTTGATTTGTTTTAGCTACCTATTGATGTCTATTGAAATTTGAATTCACTTAAGTTGCCTAAATTTGAATTTATTTAATCCAAGTAAATCTGATATTCATTAGAAATTGTTAAATCTGTTCTGTTTTGGATATTTAGTCTAATCTAAAATTAATAGATGTTGAATCTGATCGGTTATCAAAGTTTGGATTTCTGGCTAATACGATAAATCTGATTTGTTTGTTACAATATGCATTCATTGATGTGCTATAAATATGCATTGAAGTTGTACCGTGAACACAAACTTGTATATCTATGTGTGATTGTTGTTCACAAAAATATGCAATGTCATTTAAATGTTATTAAATTATGTAGTGGTTATGTATAAACTACTGATGGGCCTTTAAAGGTCAGGCGTATATGTTGTTTAATAACAAGTTTTAAATACATTACAAAACTGTTCTATATTGTTTTTAACTGTTGAAATAGACAAGCAAATGCCCGAATTTGTTAATGCATGTTGATTTGCATAACTGTTCTTTTGTAAAGAACCCCTTAATTGATTAAAAATGATAAAAGAGACCAAACAGTGTAATAATTGTTCTTCTTTGGTAGCCCTTTGAAATGGTGAAAACCTCGGATGGCAGTAATGGGGGACCGTGAGAATACTAAACGCCGTGTGCATTGTTTTTCCCAAGAACCCGATGAGTGATTCATGTTCCTAGCCACGGTTGTAGAGAACTTACGTCACTTTGCTTGAGATTAGTGTTAGACTCATCTGTAGTTATTGGTATACCGAAAAAGTGACGTCAACGGATGTTGATTTCCTTGTCGTCATGACATTAGGTGTTGATTTCTATTGTTCAGATTAATGGTATTGATACCTGACGTCGATTGAGGGACATGTATGTTAGAAAGTGACTTGGAATACGTTGGGTTCAATAATGAACTCATACTTATGCACGTGGAGTGCAAATATACCCATTAAAGGGAAACAACATAAGCACATAATGTGCTAACACATAAAACCCATAAAAAGGGAAAAATATGACATAAAGTCATAAGTTGCATATCATTGAAGAATAATGGAGAAGGGGTAAAAACCCCATTACAATGGAGCATAAGCTCCCTCAAGAATATGGAAAAACAAAGGGGGAGACCCCTATTTATAACACAAGAAAGGAGCCACTTAGGGGGCTCCCAAAGGAGTCGTTGGGAGCCCCCAACGGTCACATTTGTGACCGTTGGGGGCTCCCCAACGACTCTTTGGGGAGCCACCCTAGGTTGCGCAAACCACGAATAAGGAAAAAATAAAAAATAAAATAAAAGATAAAATTACAAACATATTCCAAATGGAATATGCGTAAAACTGGAAATGTCTAAACTACCCCTATGCCTATAAATAGAGAAATATATATTTTATATATATAATTAGGATAATACATATGCATATATACCATATATGAATATGTATTATACTTTATATATATAAAATATATATACTATTACAAATGTTGAATGATACATTTTAACACCCCCCCTCAAGCTTTGCGTGGGGGAACGAAAAGGTTGAAGACGGCAAAAAGAAGAATCTCAAAGCTTCAAGAGCCTTCAGAACGAATGCCATTGTAAATATCTTCCTCCAATGTCTTTATCGATGAGCACCTTCTATCCAAGGGACTTCCTTTTCTCTTATCTTCAAGATCCTGAGAAAAGAAAACAACAAAGAACAAGTAAAAAATACCTTTGCACTTTACTCAAAAAAGAACATTCCTAACAAGGTGCAAAATTTATGTATAATATGATAGTTACTTTAGCATGAAACGAAAAATTTAGAAAACCAAAGTTTTTAAATCATACATTATGTTAAAACAAAAATGAGCGGAAGCACATTATGCAAAAATAAATTGCAAGAATGCATAATGCATTCATAAGGTCCAACATTGGACAAATATAACCCCATAATGAGGAATAACAAAATGATCCATGAAGGGATACCACAAGAAGCCTACGAAGAGGCATAAAATACATATGCTTTATTGAATGAGAACCCAAGAAAGACCATAAAGAGCATATGCATATACTTATCATTAAATGAATTAATACTCAAAGAACTCATTAATGATCATGCTTCAAACATGTAATGAAGTGCCAAACAAGAGAAACAAAGTCTCCAAGCATACTTTAGGTAAAATAAACCCAAGAGTTCACAAGGTTTTTAAAATCATTTATGAAAGTCACACTTAATTGACAAAAAAAAACATATTTTACATATAAGGGTGGCAAAAACCATAAGCACTTAATATATAGATTAAATGCTAAGAAATCAACTTGATATGCATATCAAAAAGATGATTCACTTGAAAAACACAAGTCATGAATGGAATTTTGCAAATTTCAATAATAGTTCATCCATTACAAACAACTTCCTCATTAGTTCTCCAAAATCCCATAAATCAAGTGTATAAGCTACTAGATCAAGAATATAAAGCCATTAAAAGCCAAAGACACACACAAAGGTGTGTAAAAGAACCTCTTATCTACATATAATAATACTTGACATAAGTGCATCTACGACAAGAACAAGAGCATACATGCCAACATGGACTAAAAAGTATCTCTTGTCTACGTAAAAATACCCTTAAAACCAAGTATGTTCAGCTACTAGAACAAGAGTAATAAGCCAACCATGGGCTAACACATAATACATCTCTTGTCTACATATGATGGCACTTGAAATGAGTGAAATAAGCCAACCATGGGCATACATCTAAGCGACTAGAACAAGGACACAAACGCCAACATAGGCTAAAAATCACACCATGATGTGAATCAACGTGTCTTGTCTACATATAAAAACACTCAAGACAAGTGTGTTCAGCTACTAGACCAAGAGAGCAAAAAGCCAACAAAGGGCTAAAAACACACGAAGGTGTAATAAAATTCTTGTCTACATATGATGACACTTAGATAATGGGCATAAAAGGAAAAGACTTTTGAGGCAATAAACTTGTAATGAAAATAAACCTCAAATAAAACAATACTCCTTTTAAAATGAATTCTCATAACAATAACATGCATGTAAAAAATATCTTCAACAAGATACTATAATCGATAAAATAAAATTCTTGAGAACAAATGTGTGAACATACACACACCAAGAACACTTAGAATACTTGTGCAAAATCACAAGAACACATGTGCACAACATACGGAATCACAAATGTGCAAATGCACTCATAAGATTCATAAACAAATAAAAGGTTGGGCTATAATCCCAAAACATCTTGATTTTAAATGTACCTTAAAACATTTAAGGTTTTCAAATACCATATGTCCATCACATTTACTTAGAAGCATCCATAATATCAATGGCACAAGAACAAACTAGTGACACACTCATATATCAAATCATTCTAGAGTCCTAAGGTGCCCATAACTCACCTCAACCGCCATCTATAATATGGTAAGTGGACAATCTAAAAAGACATAACAACGAGTGTCACACTCATAATTAGAGATCATATACCAAATCATTCTAGAGTCCCAAGGTGCCCATAACTCACCTCAACCACCATCTATAATATGGCAATTTGGACAATCTAAAATGATATAACACGAGGTGCCCATAACTCACCTCAACAAAAACAATGATGCATTAAATAACATGTGATGGACAAACATAAATGCCACAAAAGGGCAATAAACACATAAGGAATCATTTTCCAAATAAAAAATTTTTACAAAGAGGACCGATTAACAAATTGAATCAAAGGTCCAATATAATCCATCAAAACAATTTTGCATAACCACGAATTATGCTTAATCTTCAAAAGAAGTCTTGTACACCAAAAAAGGCTTACTATGCAACATAACATGAAATATTAAGCAACATCATGTGTATGAACCGATTTGGAACAAATAAGCCTTAACTATGAAAGACATAAGGTGCAATTAAACAGTGAAGTTGGTGAAGTTCAAAAATAACAAACTTAGGCCAATATAGGCATTCATAAAGATGGTGAATTTCGAAAAACTTATGAAATCTACTATTTCAACTTAAAAATGATAAACAATCATGAAATCTTCATAAAAGAGTATATACTCACAAGAAGATTATAAGGACCGAAAGGCTCCTTAAGGAGAGTTTGAACAAACAAACATATACAACTCCCAAAGAAGGAGAAAACTCCATTAAAGTGGAAGAAATCCCAACAAAATAGATTCATTAACAAAACCTTATGATAAATAAGATTGTACTATGGCTTAAATAAAAAGTAAACATTTATTGAGGAAAAATTTAACACTCTTAAGTTTTATCGAAAAACATGACTTAATAGATTATTACCTACTCCTAATGAAATAAGTACACAATAAACATTAGTGAAGACCATAACTTTTGTAATGAAATATGCGGAAAAGCAAAAGAGTGCATTAAGCACTTACAACATTCACTAATGAACAAACAAAAGGGCAAACACCAAAACCCACAAGAGACAATCACAACATAAAAATATAAATGTCTCTTATTGAAAAGAGAGAGAACTCTCTAAATGTTGAAAACATCCTTAAGAGTGTAAAGATGGAAAGAAAATCACCATATTCCATAAGACCATTTTAAAACTTAATTCAACCGGTATTAAAAAAAAAAACTTTCTTAATTAAATGTTGCTCATATAAAACGGACACATAATATGGAATTTTTCATATATGCCAAACATTTTTCAAAAAACTATATTTCACAAGCATTTTAATCTTAACATACCTTTCTTTAAAGACTAAACATTCATATAAAGGTATTTTCATAAACAAGGTTAGGTTTAAAATGTAAATTCAAAGTTCCAACGGTCATAAATTTTTACCGACCCATTAAAGCAAGTTTTGAGCAATCATATATCTAATTTTTCGCCAAACAAGTTATCATTTAAAGTTTTTCAAAGAAAAACATACGAAAACGATTTAATGGAGTAGCAAGAAACTCAAAAAAGACATAATGACAAAAATCACACATAAAGAAAAGAACATATTTCATTCTTCATACAATACTCAAAGAAATAGAATGCATACCGAATAACTATAAGAAAGACAATAGAGAGAAATGAATACTTCACCATTTTTCTTTAACAAATTCTTGAATATCACGCTTCCCGATGCACCAAAGAGCAACTCGATCTCAACCTTGCTCTGATACCATGTTAGAAAGTGACTTGGAATACGTTGGGTTCAATAATGAACCCATACTTATGCACGTGGAGTGCAAATATACCCATTAAAGGGAAACAACATAAGCACATAATGTGCTAACACATAAAACCCATAAAAAGGGAAAAATATGACATAAAGTCATAAGTTGCATATCATTGAAGAATAATGGAGAAGGGGTAAAAACCCCATTACAATGGAGCATAAGCTCCCTCAAGAATATGGAAAAACAAAGGGGGAGACCCCTATTTATAACACAAGAAAGGAGCCACTTAGGGGGCTCCCAAAGGAGTCGTTGGGAGCCCCCAACGGTCACATTTGTGACCGTTGGGGGCTCCCCAACGACTCTTTGGGGAGCCACCCTAGGTTGCGCAAACCACGAATAAGGAAAAAATAAAAAATAAAATAAAAGATAAAATTACAAACATATTCCAAATGGAATATGCGTAAAACTGGAAATGTCTAAACTACCCCTATGCCTATAAATAGAGAAATATATATTTTATATATATAATTAGGATAATACATATGCATATATACCATATATGAATATGTATTATACTTTATATATATAAAATATATATACTATTACAAATGTTGAATGATACATTTTAACAATGTATAGGACACAATTAATAAAATACAAAATTATGTGTTAAGATATCACCGAGAACTGCTTTGAACCTCGAGAATTTGGGCCTTTTGATTATCCATGGGTTTTATACAAGTGAAAACTTAAATGTGTTGCATTTAAATAAGGACATGCATACAAAAAAATACTGATAATTAAAGTTAAAAAGTCATTCATGCATGTTGCATTGATTCATGCATCCCTAAAATGTTTAATTTAGCATGAGATTGTTGGTTGTTTAAATTGAACTGCTTATATTGCAAGCATGTTCAGAATATGTGATATTAGTAGAACCCTCTTAAACTAATGTTTGATTTGATTTATATTATTTTTCTTACTATTGAATTTTGAGAGGGTCTCGTACGAGAGCTTTGGTTCTTACCTCGTTTTTAAAAACCTTTTTCAAGTAATGAGGCACAATGATAGTGGAATCGGTTTGTTGGAGGGATCGAGAGTTATGTTTTTGGTGGACTGTATTCTGACAAGTTGGGAGTTTATTGTTTTGAGGAACTTGTTGAACCCTAAATAAGGACTTTTTAATTAAATTCAATTCAATTTAAATTCATGATTTGATTTATTATATATGTGGGATGTATGTTGGGTTGTGTATATTAAATCTGTAATGCGCCCCGAGTCCCTAGGATATCTTTCCGTAATGTTTTAAAATTATTTATTCATTTAAAAAAATCGCAAAAATTGTGAAGCTTAGTTTGTGGTCGTTATACCAACGGTCATAACTCTCATATGGTCGCCCTCTCTCTTGTATGTGCATAAATAGGGGCTTTGTCCCCTTTTATTCCTTGATGCTTCTCTTAAGCATTCATTCTCAATAAAATATATATTTTTTATATTCTTGTGTTTCTCTTTTTAATTCTTTGTTGTCTTGTATGCGCTTAGAGCTTGGGCAGTCCCTTTGTGCTCTTGTATTGTCCCTTAGTTGGACTTGTGTATGTGCATGTGCACTTTGTGTTTATGATCTTGTAAGCTCTTAGAGGCTTTTGTTTTGTATTTTCGCATATTTCATTACATGGTACCAAAGCCAAGAAATCTTCCTCGATATTTTGCCTTTTTTTAGTCTTGGGATTTTTTGGTTCAAGTTTGTACTTCGTGAAGGTTCGTGATCGTTGTGCAGCTTGGATTCAAGGGAAATCTTGAACTAGATGACAAGGAGTGTCACAATCGTGCCCTTTTAACATGGTCTTCTATTATGAAGCATCATATTTGGCGGAAAGGTTTGTGGGGATTAATGGATGGTTCCAATCCGGAGCCTAAACTAGTCTTTACCAAGGTAAAAAACGAAAAAGAAGTTCCTCTTTCGAATGGAGAAAAGACAAAAGTCATAGCTAGCTATGAGAAAAAACGGAAAGAACGGAGAATGGAACATGCCAAAATCATGTTTTGGCTTATTAATAGTGTAGATATTAAGAAATGCTAAAGTCTTGCAAAGTTTGAGCATACTAACAAAGCATGGGAATACCCCAAAAATATGTATTCCCTCGAGGATATTGCTTATGTGTACAACTTATTAGACAAAGTTCGAACTATGACTCAAGGAGAGAAAAGTATTAGATAATAATACAAAGAGGTGTCTAAATTTTGGAAAGAATCGGCTCTTCTTAAGCCAAAATGGCATTCCTCCAAGGATATTGAACTCTGACAAAAGCAAATTGATACAAAGTACTTTTACCAATTTATAAATGGTTTGAGAACAGAATTTAGGTCAACCAAATTGGCTCACGTTCATAAAGGAAAAATTCCCTCTATAGTAGATATCATTGAAGAGTTAAGTATGAAAAAAATGTGTCTAAAGACGTATTACCAAGAATGAAGAAAATTATGTTTTGGTCGTCTCTAGGTCAAGATCTTACACTCGTGAGTATAAACCACCACACTTTGGGAGACAAGGAAATAAATATGACAAAAGAAAAGTCATTTATGATTGGTATCATGAACATAGGCATATTAAACCTATGTGCTCTAAGTTAAGAAGGGAGGACAAGAACTACATGGAAAAGAAGGTGGTTGTGATTGATACAACTCTCAAGACATCCAAATCCTTATCTCAATTAGTTGAAGTTCTTCAACCCTTTCTTAGAAGATCATCTTCTTCAACTGGAGTCACGGTCTCATCCTACTCTAACCCCGGCAAATTTTCTTGGCTCCTTGATTCTAGTGCATCTTTTCGCATGACCCCAAATCATGATATTTTATCTGAATGCCATAACAACTCGAGTCAAAAGTTTTTGCGACAAATGGTACATCTCTTTAAATCGAAAGAATAGAAAATTTAAAAAAAAAATCAAACTCAAAAAGGTTCTTTATCCCAAAAATTAGATGCATTCCTAAATTAAATTTAATTCTTTTATTTATCTCTCAAATATCTAATTATGGTTGTAATATCTCCTCTTCAAATGAATGTTTGGTGCAGGATCGACAGTCACAGAAGTTGATTAAGTAAGGCCTTAGAGAAGGAGGTCTCTACTATATGATTTTTTTAGAGATACCCAAAGATATTTTTTGTTGTAATGTGCAAAAAATTGGATTTAAATTTATGGCATAAAAAATTAGGACATTCAAATGTATCTAAAATCCAATATTTTTCAAATTTGAAAAAAAAATTTAATGTTAATAATTTTACTTATGAAGACTCTGTTATGGGGAAAAATGAAGAGATTACCATTCAATAATAGAACTTTTATTTTGTCTAGATCTCTTGAGTTAGTTCCTTCAAATGTTTGGGGTCCAACACCAATTTTGTCGAAAGGTGGATATGTATGTTACATTATATTTGTGGATGACTTTACTAGATATACTTTTCACGAAAGAACAAATCACATCGAGATGGATTGCCACTATGTGCTTCACCAAACATCTCTCTTCCCCTAGGTTTCATTTCCTTCTAGGCAAACTTTCAGTGATTAAACTGTAAGTAAGAGGGAGAATATTAAATTTTATATATATATATATATATATATATATATATATATATATATATATATATACATAAATATATATATATATATATTATTTTTTTCTTTCTTTCTTTCTTTCTTATGACTTAGTAAACCTAAGTTGACTAGGTCCCAATGACTAGAAATCCAGCCATTGGGAGGTCCCTTTGTCTCTCACTCTTTTAACCCTCTCTACTCCCCCCCTTGTGTATATAAATAGGGGTCTTCTCCTCCTTGTAAAAGTATGCTTTTTGCATACTTATGATATTCAATAAAGTGTTATTATTTATATTGTGAGCCTTGTTGTATGTACCCCTTTGTTGGCTTTGTGAGTGTGTTCCTTAGAGAACACTTTTGTGTTTATTCACTTGTTATTGGTGAACACTTTGGTTCGTGATTGAAGGCTTCTTTGAATCTTTACAATGCTAACCAAGATCAATGCAAATATGTATTATTCTCTTTCAAACCTTATATAGCATCACTAAGATGCTGAGACTCAATAAATTACAAAACAATAAGGTTCCCATTTTCCTTTGCTCATAGATTTTCACTTTCATACACGATTTTAGCTTTATATTAGCAAAGGAGAAAATGAAAGACTAAGCAAAATGCAAAGTACACGAAAAATGAAATTAAGGAAAACACAGATATTGGCATGGATTTGAAGTTTTATTTTCTACTAATGTGAAAACTAACAAAACAACACACTTCTGAACACGCACATACACCTATGTATATGTATGTAAGTTTATGTCTCTATGTATGTAGACAGATAGGAAGTCAGTCCATTCATGTGTGTGTTGTGTATGTATGATCTAACTTATTATATGTCAACACACACACACACATGCATGCACATCCATACACATGCATACAGACCCACACACACACACACATACACTTGCAAAAACACAAGCACACACACACACACACACAGATAAAAGCAGGTGCTATCAATGTCTGTGGTCATAAATGAGAAGATCAAACTTTTCTGCCTGTCACAATTCTATAAATTCCAGCTTTCCAGATGAATGCTTTACATTAATTGTAATTAACTCAATAAAGGTACTGTTCATTCAACGGTCTTCCCAAAAACTTCAATTCCCATAGGGATGATGGATTCACTAGTCATTTTCTCACAGACACAAGGGATGGTTGGAACAAGCTAAAAATTCTCTGCCACTGATTCCCACAATCAGGATACAAAACCAATGTTAAGTGCATGTAAAGTTGAGAAAAGGTTCTCATATTTATCTAGTTTACACAAAACCACAACCATGTCATGCCAGATATGTAGTGGCTCACCTTGGGAACCAAAATAACAAGTACAGTAATTAAATTGAGCTGTTAATCAAATTTTCTATCTCTTTTTACCCATAAATACCTGGCCAAGAACTTTCCAAGGATCAGCCCCCATTCGATCAAGTTTGTTTATAAATGCCAGTCTTGGGACTTCATATCGACGCATCTGGCGATCAACAGTTATGGATTGACTTTGCACTCCACCAACACTACAGAGGACAAGTATGGCACCATCAAGAACACGCAATGCCCTTTCTACTTCAATGGTGAAATCCACATGACCAGGGGTGTCAATTATATTAACCTACAAAACCACAGAAAACTATCTCCAATTAGAATTGGTTGCATAGAAATTAATCATATTAACCTACAAAGACACAGTAAGCTATATCCAATTAGAGAGCTTAGGACTAGTAGCATAGAATTTATCCATAGGCATGAATTAGGAATTGGAAACAGCAACAAACACATCGGGAGGATTCCGTCTTTTCTTCATTCTTTCTGAAGCAATTTGACAAATGAAATGAAAAGCATACAAGAGAAATATCTTCCCTAGGGGGGATTTGAATATACCCACTCATCCACAGAAGGATAAGCTGGGATTTTCTAATGTGATGCAATACACAACATCTAAACTCATCCCATTTTTTGCAGATAAATGGATGCACCCAAAAACCGGCTTTAGTGTGATTTTCTGAAGGATAACCAACACATCCTGTCAATCGTCATAGAATCTCAAAACCCATCATATGAACCAAAATTGTGGGTAATAAAGATATTAAGCAGCTCTTTCGATGCACCACTTTACCTACAAAATTGTGACACAATTTGGGTTTCTCTTGGTGCTTTGTTATCCAAGCTTTTCACAATTTTATCAATAAGTGGATGCACCAACTTATCCAGAACTTCTGTATGCAACCATTTGACCAAAAAAGTGCGTCAAGTTGGGATATTGCATCGCGTAGTTACCATCCGATATCCAAACACGTTTTCCACATTTATGGATAAGTGGGTGCATAGAAATACTCCCGAAAATCAAGAAAACTTAAGAGAGAGAGAGAGAGGGCGGACCTGGTAGTCGTTCCAGGTGCAGTAGGTGGCGGCGGATTGGATGGTGATGCCCTTCTCCCTCTCGAGGTCCATGGAGTCCATCTTGGCGCCGACGCCGTCCCTCCCCCGAACCTCGTGGATCTCGTGGATCCTCCCCGTGTAGTAGAGGACGCGCTCGGTGAGCGTCGTCTTGCCGGAGTCGATGTGCGCCGAGATACCGATGTTGCGCATCCGCTCCATCGACTCCTTCCACCACGCCGATGGGGACTCCTTGGAAGCGGCGGAGGACGATGACGAGGAGAAGCCCCTTCGGACACACCACCCACCTCGGCCTCCTCCTCCTCCCCCCACCCTCACCACGAGAAGGATGGCCCTCTTGCCACCACCCATCTCTCTCTCTCTCTCTCTCTCTCTCTCTCTCTCTCTCTCTCTCTCTCTCTCTGCCGCAGCTGGTTGGGGCAGGCTCGAGGGCGACGGCGGGAAGAGCAAGGGAGCCTTGAACCCCAACTCCCCCAAAGCGTGGACTCACATGTGGTTTAAGGGCATCTGCTCCTACTAACGGGTCGGATCCTGGTTAGATCCGGATTCAGGTTAGCAGTAAGTTATTAGCAACCAAAGACGGTCTAGATCGCTTGTTCTGAAAAGCTCACTAGGCTTGTCAACTTGCTGGGTATAGGGGTGTTAAGGGGTTGGGCCTCAGCAAGAATTGGGTGGATTCGAATTTGGATCTAATTAGGAAGTACTGATAACAGGTCCAGAGACTCGAGTCCAACTGAATCTTTCACAAGAAAACCATACCCAGATTCAATAAGAATTACGCAAATCAAACTTGAGAGGGTGGTGTATGTTCCCCCCGATGATTCACTGAATCCCACGTCTGTGTTCGGGGCTTTGAATGAGCACCACGTATACAAGCACATGGGGCTCGTATTCCCGTGTATGTTGACATAACTTTGCATCGGACTTTGGTGTTGTTGCAAAGACTTAAGTACCCTTTCTTGCTATTCTTCTCATAAAGTGATGGTTTGAGAAAATGAAAAAAATGTCTTTCATTCAAAAAAGAAAAAACAAACAGTTCAAAAAAAGGACAAACATGTTCTCCATCCAGAAAGTCGAGGATGATGTTGACTCCTCAAAGTCTTCTTTTTCTTTCTCCGTAAAACACTGTAAAACTCTCTCTTTCTCTAGAGAAGAAATCAAGAGAGGATTCTTGAAAAGACTTAAGTGCCCCAAAGATGATTATTTAAGACTCAGTCTTTGCACTGTAAGATTATCCGAGAAAGGAATCTCCCCTGGAGGAGGCCATGAACATCAACCCTCTGACTCCATTCTCTTTCTGCTTCTGTGCACATCCAGCAGAAGATCCTACATTGCTCCATCAAGCACCGACTGACCTGCACATTGACTCCTGTGGAACCTGATTTAGAGTTTTTGCCCTTACAGGAGGGAGGTTTGGGGGCACCTCCCAGCGTGGGTAGCATCATTCAACTTGAAGAGTTGTGGAGTCTGATTCAAAGTTTTTACCCATTCATATTTTAAGGCATTAGATCTCATGTTTGAACATTCACGCATGTGCAGTTTGCTTTCATCATATTCAGTTGCTTTCTATATTATACTTTGAATTCTGGTGCATTTTAGATTTATTGATTTGTATATAACCATAGCTCATTTTAATCTGGATTTTTTACTGCAACTTCATCCATATGTCTTCATGCTCTCCGCCAAAAATCAGATCATTCTGAGTTTGTTTGACCTACTTTAAAAATCAATATTCAAAACCTGTTATTTTGCACCGTCAGGATTTTAGCAGAATCAGGACCAACTTGCATGAGTGATTTCTCCCTAACCAAAGATGATCTTTCCAATCCGTAAAAAGGGTTGTTTTCTAAATTGAATCTAGTTTGTTCACACCAAATTTCAGCGATTTCTATGGTGTTTTCATACCAGTTTTGGGTCAAAAACCATAACCCTGTCACCCTATGTCATTTTAACGGCTCAGACTTTGATCCATTTTGTTTGAATTTTATTTCCCTAATGAAAGATCATTTTTTAATTCTGTAAAACGGGTTCTCTTTGTTTATGTGTCTAGTTCATCTCTGTAAATTTTCAGAAATTTTTATGGTCAATTACTATTTTATTTTGATTAAATACCAGAACCTTGTATCCAGATTTTATAAATGTTCTAATTTTGGCCCCCCATATCATGATTGTTGTAGGACTTCTTCAACAAATCGTTATTTGATTAGCAATATTCTTCAGCAAATTGTTGTTATGATTTTTTTGGGTCTCTAATGAGTCCCTACTATGATTTTTAGTATTTTTGGGTCTCCAACGAGCCTCACAATGATTTATAGTGTTGTTCGGTCTTTTAACTATGATTTATAATGCTTTGAGGTCTCCAACGAGCCCCACAGCGATTTGTAGTGTTTTTCGGTCTTTTAATTATGATTTATAGTGTTTCCGGGTCTCTAACGAGACCCACAGCGATTTATAGTATTGTTGGACTTCGCTATAGCGATTTGTAGTGTTTTTCGCTAAACACTACAGCGATTTGTGATACAAATCGCTATCCGAATCAGGACCAACTTGTCAGGGTCATATCTCCCTAACCAGAAATCGAATTTCAAATCCGTAAAAAGTGGTGTCTTTGTTATGAAGTCTAGTTTATTCCTGTAAATTTTCAGTGATTTATATGGTCATTTGTTACCCCATTTGGATCTAAAACCAGACCCCTATCAGTCTGCCTTATTTAAGTGACATAGGTTTTTATTTCATTTTGTAAGAGTCATATCTCCCCAACGGAAGATCATTTTCCAAATCCGCAAAAAGGGTTTTTTTTCTTTATGTGTCTAGTTTATATCTGGAAAGTTTTATAACTTTTTATGCTTATTTGATATTTCAAACCTGTTAAAAACCGAGACATGTTATTATTCTATTTTAAGTGAGTGGATGGAAGTTAATTATAACTTGTTTGAGACATGTCTCGATTTTTAACAGGTTTGAAATATCAAATGAGCATAAAATGTTATAAAACTTTCCAGATATAAACTATACACATAGAGGAAAAAAACCCTTTTTACGGATTTGGAAAATGATCTTCCGTTGGGGAGATATGACTCCTACAAAATGAAATAAAAACCTATGTCACTCAAATAAGGCAGACTGATAGGGGTCTGGTTTTAGATTCAAATGGGGTAACAAATGACCATATAAATCACTGAAAATTTACAAGAATAAACAAGACTTCATAACAAAGACATAACTTTTTACGGATTTGAAATCCGATCTTTGGTTAGGGAGATATGACCCTGACAAGTTGGTCCTGATTCGAATAGCGATTTATATCACAAATCGCTGTAGTGTTTAGCGAAAAACACTACAAATCGCTATAGCGAGGTCCAACAACACTATAAATCGTTGTGGGTCTCGTTAGAGACCCGCAAACACTATAAATCATAATTAAAAGACCGAAAACACTACAAATCGCTGTGGGGCTCGTTGGAGACCCCAAAGCACTATAAATCATAGTTAAAAGACCGAACAACACTATAAATCATTGTGAGGCTCATTGGAGACCCAAAAATACTACAAATCATAGTAGGGACTCATTAGAGACCCCAAAAAATCATAACAATAATTTGCTGAAGAATATTGTCAATCAAATAACGATTTGTTGAAGAAGTGCTACAATAGTCATGATATGGGGGCCAAAATTAGAACATTTATAAAATCTGGATACAAGGTTCTGGTATTTAATCAAAATAAAATAGTAATTGACCATGAAAATTTCTGAAAATTTACAAGAATTAACTAGACACATAAAAAAAGAGAACCCGTTTTACAGAATTAAAAAATGATCTTTTATTAGGGAAATAAAATTCAAACAAAATGGATCAAAATCTGAGCCGTTAAAATAACATAGGGTGATAGGGTTATGGTTTTTGACCCAAAACTAGTATGAAAACACCATAGAAATCATTGAAATTTGGTATGAACAAACTAGATTCAATTTAGAAAACAACCCTTTTTACGGATCGGAAAGATCATCTCTGGTTAGAGAGAAATCACTCCCGCAAGTTGGTCCTGATTCTGCTAAAATCCTGACAGTGTAAAATAACAGGTTTTGAATCTCGATTTTTAAAGTGGGTCAAACAAACTCAGAATGATCTGATTTTTGGTGGAGAGCATGAAGACATATGAATAAAGTTCCAGTAAAAAATTTAGATTAAAATGAGCTCTGGTTACATACAAATCGATAAATCTAAAATGCACCAGAATTCAAAGTATAATCTAGAAAGCAACTGAACATGATAAAAGCAAACTGCACATGCGTGGATGTTCAAACATGAGATCTAATGCCTTAAAATATGAATGGGTAAAAACTTTGAATCAGACTCCACAACTCTTCAAGTTGAATGATGCTACCCACGCTGGGAGGAGCCCCCAAACCCCCCTCCTGTAAGGGCAAAAACTTTAAATCAGGCTTCACAACTCATCAAGTTGAACGATGATACAGTTAGTGTGCAGGTCAGTCGGTGTTTGATGGAGAAATGTTGGATCGTTTGTTGGATGTGCACAGAAGTAGAGAGAGAAGGGAGAGAGAGTGAGATGATTGATGTTCATGGCCTTCTCCAGGGGGAACTCTTTGCCTCCCTTGATTTCTTCTCTAGAGAGAGAGAGTGTTTTACGGAGAAGGAAGAAGAAGAAGATGATGATGAAAAGTTTAAACAGACATTTTTGATGGCTCAGGTTTGTTTCGTCGGATGACCATCGGGAGGAGCTTCCAAACCCTTCTCCTGTAAGGGCAAAAACTCTGAATTAGGCTCCACAACAAATCAAGTTGAACGATGCTATCCACATTGGGAGGAGCCCCCAAACCCTCCTCCTATAAGGGTAAAAACTGTGAATCAGACTCCACAACTCATCAAGTTGAATGATGCTACCCACGCTGGGAGGAGCCCTAAGACCCCCCTTTTCTGTAAGGGTAAAAACTTTGAATCAGACTCCACAACTCTTCAAGTTGAATGATGCTACCCACGTTGGGAGGAGCCCCCAGACCCCTCTCCTATAAGGGTAAAAACTCTGAATCAGGATCTACAACTCATTTAGTTGAATGATGCTACCCACGCTGGGATGAACCCCCAAACCCTCCTCCTGTAAGGGTAAAAACTCTGAATCAGGCTCCACAACAGTCAATGTGCAGGTCAGCCGGTGCTTGATGGAGCAATGTAAGATCTTCTGTTGGATGTGCATAGAAGCAGAAATAGAAGGAAGAGAGAGTGTGAGAGGGTTGATGTTCATGGCCTCCTCCAGGGAAGATTTCTTTCTCAGATAATCCTGCAGTGCAGAGACTGAGTCTTAAATAATCATCTTCGGGGCACTTAAGTCTTTACAACCACTCCTTTTCAAGAATCGTCATTTTTTTTTGCACCAATGGAGGAGAGAGTACTTAAGTCTTTGCAATCGCATCAAACTCCAACGCTAATTAATGCTGACAAACATGGGGATACGAGACACACATGCTTACATACGTGGTGCTCTTTGGGACCCCCGAGCATGAGATGTAGCTAACTGCCCTGTTCAGGGGGGGGGGGGGGGACATATAATCTGCTTTGATCAAACTTAGTTTTTATGTTTTTTACATTGCAAAAGTGCTGATCTTAATCGGAATTGGGTTCAGACCAGGTTTGGTATGAAATTTCATAAACTGTACTCAGGTCAAGTGAATCGTTTTGAATCGGCAAAAAATAATTAAAAAATATTACGTGTCAATCAGAATATGACACTTGTTAAAGCCATTAAAATAATATAAAAAATCATTTAAGCTATTTTTTAACATTTATTAAAAAAATAGCCGATTCAGGTCGGATATGCGATTCAGGCCGATACTCACTGATACTGACAACAATGGTTGTGAGTGTATGAGGCTGTGTGTGTGTGTGCACGTTGATGTGACTGTGTGTGTGCATGACTGTATATGCGTGTAATTGTGTTTGTGTGTATGTGCGCGTGTGCACACCCGCCTGTCTGTAATGTGTGTGACTGCATGTGTGTGTGTGTGTGAGAGAGAGGTGGGAATGGGCTAGTTCAGCCCGGCCCACCCAATACGTCCACGGCCCATTGGTCTGGCTGTGTGGGCTGGACTTTTGGCAACGGTCAGGCTCAAAATGGGCTTGACAGGGCCTTGCACGGTCGGTTCAGCTCATTAGCAGGTTGGGCCGGGCCGAGCTGGCCCGTTGCTCACATAACCCAGATACTGATCTGGTCCTGCCTAATCCGCTTCTGATCCGACCTAAACATGGACCCATAACTAGCATCTCAAAGTCGGATCCAAGTCCAGAGACCATTCAGGTCGACCAGTAGACATCCCTACAACTAGGTATAAATGATCTTTGCTCGAGCTCATGGAGGTAGGACTACAATGGAAGTAAATGGTTCAGGTTCAGATTGGATATCAGACCGCGTTCAAAATTTAGGATATGGTACAGTTACCAGTATCTGATTACCATTGGGACTCGAATTTGGTTGAAGTATTTCAGCATCCTAATTCAAATCTGAACCTGAGTCCCACTTAAAATCCCAGAAAATCAGACTTGATTATGTGGTGGTAGGGCTGCATGCACGCTGGCTGAGCTCGAGCTGAGACTATGCTGGTGGAGCTCTGCTCACTTTAAAAAGCAGCACACTCTAAGCTTGCGAGAAGGTTGAACAGCCTTATTGAATCTCCTCAAAAAAAAAATCGTACGGCTATTATGGTGACCATCAAGGTCTGATCAGATTTCCAATGTTTCATTGCAAACAACAATAACTCAAAAGTAAAGCACTTCAAAGCATCGGGATTTACAAAGACTTAAGAAGGATACAATCATCCAACCAACATGAAAGTCTTGCATTTATCAGAATAAGCAGAAAGAAAGCGTAGCACTAAACTAAACCAGAAGAGAAATTTATATCATCATAGGACTTATTTCCCTTTATCAACTGCATGCCTTCACTGCTCATGCTGCACAGAAAAGAAAAACTTCACAGAATAAGACGAAGAAGAAGAAAGCACCAAGTCTTATTATATATATACCATAAACAAAGTGTAAAAGAATGCATCGGTAATAAACAAAATGTAAAAGAATTTATTTGTATACTGTTCTTTTTTATAGTCATCTTGATAATGTTTGACCTATTTGTAACCAGTAGTTCATTGTCATTCCATTCAAAGTATTTATGTTCTGATCCTGGGGTGGCACTCCAATCTATTCTGAACGATGACCACCCAAATATTTCCATCTGTTTATAGCTGGTATAAAATGGGGATCTTGATTTTTAGTATAATTTGAAATATAATCGCAATGTTCTTTAAAAAAAAAAAGCAATATATTCACAATGCTTGTACTTCATATAACTTGTTAAGATCCACTTAGTATAGAAACTTCCAAGGACGGGCCAGTCACATCTGAGCCTAGCTTGTTTTCAGATCCTATTATACATAGTTCCAGAAGGATATCCAAGAAAATAAAGAATTTAATAATCCCTCTTCCGGACAAAAGCATATTATCAAAAACAAATTAAACAGGAAATCAGTTTTTTTATCTGAAGCAAAACTAGAGAAAGAAAATCTAACCGTTCATGGTCATCACCTAGGAAATCAATCTATGCATCCCATTTTGGAGGATCATACATTGCCTAGCAGGGTGTGGATGCCTGTGCTGCTATGAGTGACATCACAATTTCCTCTCCCATAACATTATCCTATTTCAACACCAGCAGGCAATCAAAGTTTTTAGCAAAGATATGATGGTATATTTGACCATTAGCCAGTTTTGTGAAAAAAACATACAAGCATAAATTCTGTTTTAAGAGTAATAAATAAGTTAATTTTGTTGTCTAGGAAACTAAGCAACGTCATCTTATGCATGTGTGAATTTGGCCAAATCCATACACATGCATCCTCTTGTCCACATGGACCCAGATCCAGATCCAACGAATTATGGGACGTTTCCTGATTTGACATCTCACTAGTTCCATGCAATTTTGGAAGTTTTGGTGATCCTTCCTAAACTATGGCGATTAATAATAATTAATTGTGAGACAAGATGCTCATGATTTAAACTTTATTGATCAAAGAACAAGATATGTTACACAAAAATCCTAGGGTTGTGTACATCTAGTATGCAGTATCGTTTCTTATCGACTAATAATAATTAATTTTGAGACAAGATGCTCATGATTTAAACTTTATTGATCAAAGAACAAGATATGTTACACAAAAAATCCTAGGGTTGTGTACATCTAGTATACAGTAAAGCTTCTTTAAGTTCTAGCATGAGAACATGTTGAATCAGATGGTGATCGAGGACACCTTAGGAGATTCATACATAAGCTGGTGGGATAATAGAGGTTGCGGCATCATGAAAGGAGCCATACTTTTTGGTTCATGATCCTGCAACACAATAACCAAATTAGAAGATGGTAATATTGATAAAGACATGAAAAGTACAAATTACTTAAAGGGCCTGAACTAAAATTGGGGGCTCTGACCCTTATTTTGTGCCTGGCCCAAAGGGGTTGGGAGCTCATACCATGGTTTGGCAAAAAGTCAGGCTGGGCATAGGCATGGCGCCATTGCCAAAATACACACATATATAGTGATGCAAACATGCTGAATGGATTTTTTGGCTTTTCCAATGCATTTTTTTGCAAATTCTGACCCATAGATGTGTTTGGAATGGTCGGTTTAACCTGAATCATGTGTTTTCGATGAAAAAAATGATATTTAGAGTCTCAAAAACTTACAAAAATGTTTTACTGTTGTTTTTTCATACCTTAAAAAACCCACCCTTGTCCAAATCGAACGTTCTAAGAGTTGATCCCTATAAAATCAAGTACGTAGATCACATCTGTATGGTCAGAATTTAAAATAAAATGAAAAAACACTCAAAAACTCCATATATGTGTAGCCAGTCTTATATGCATCCGAATTGAAAACCATCAACTTCCAAAGTTTGATCAAGATCAAATTAATGACCAGCTAAAATGGTCTTCTTAGAAGATAATTAACAACTGGGCTCTCAATCTATCAGTCCTGCCAGGATTGAAGAATCTCATGGTCATAACCAGATTTAGATATGGATCATGGTCAGGCCTAGTTAGATACATGGCCATACTCAACTGGCATATACATGCATGTATGAAAGCACTTGAAATTCATCCATTCCATTGTATCCAATCCTTCACATGCCCTAGGAGCAATCTACACTAACAGAAAAAAAGGTAAGACAATATTGCTCTGATCAATAATTGTGAGATAATGAAGGACTTACAGCTTGAAGATTTGGATTTGGTTCATATGATGTTGGTTCATGAACAAATGGCAAGTGCATCAATGGACATGGAAATGGCTCCGCATCATTTCCAGCAGGGAAACCACATGCTGCTTCTTCCTGTAACAACAATCTGACTATATTACTATTAGGTGCTGTAGGCTCATATTGTACCAAGACTTTATGATGAAAGAATTAAATTAGTTTTTAAATCAATTCAGTCCGAAGCATCTTGTTTAGTAAATAAGCAACGATAAAGTCTACATGCAGATTAAGTATAAAACACCTACAACTATATTTTTTTTCTATTTTTAGTGATTATCATGGTGCTGAGTAAAAACTGGTTAGTGCCCACCAATTGTGCGTGTGTATGTGTACATATTTGTGTGTGTACGTGTGTGTGTATATATATATATATAATATATATATATATATATATATATATATATATATATATATAGAGAGAGAGAGAGAGAGAGAAAGGTTACAGTTGGTTCTGTGGACTCCTTGGGGAACATATCAAGCAGGAAATCCATGTCTGATGAATGGCCTAATGCTATCAATATATCCTCTTTCTGGAGATTTCTTCTGTTGCTTTCCTTAGTGTGCAGCCATGATCTAAGGGTCAAGTCCAGCACCAGCAGTTCACAAGCTCTTGAGAAGAGATATGGTGTCTCTGCGCTCACCATCTTTTCATATGCACGCACAAGCATCAAAAAAAAAGGGCAATGTATCAGATGTATGCGCACCATCAAGGCGCAGCAGGCGAAATCTAATGACTAAAACAGAACCAACCTTAACTTCTGGATCTGATTTCATGATCTTCTTAATGCGAGTAAGTGGAAGGGTATGCTGTTTGACATCTGACAAAAAAATGAAGTTGGTGCACAAGGTTATGCCTTCGTAATTAACAGATTCATAGTCTGGCAAGCAAAGTAGACAAGGCTCACAAGGACTAGCTCTGCTCATCTGGTAAGGGTGACTTGTGAACATCATGTTGATGGAACATCACGAGTTCGAAACTCGGGAACATTCCCTCCTGCAAGGTTGAAGCTTGGTATACACCATAATAGGCAAGGGGGATCTTGAGGGCTTTACCAACTAGAGGCCTGCCATTGTATGGTCGGTGATGAGAGGGTTTTTCCTTGGCCTAGCCCGGAAAAAAAAAATGCCAAGCAAACAAGGGCATCGCTGTAAAATGAACAGACTCAGGCTGAACCCAGGTGAGAGCTAGACCAACTTGACCAGAGAAACCCCATTTCTTTTCCTCTGCTTTCTTTTCTTGAGAATATAATTTGGATCATGAAATAGATCTGGATCCAGCGTAGAATTGATGAAATTGAATTGTAATGGCTGCATCTAGTAGAATGACATAAATCTCATTCTCTGCAAATCTCGGCGAAGGTCTTACGATAAATTAAAAAAAATAGTTGTTTGAGAAAATCCTGAGTAAACATTGGCATATCAAAAAATCTTCAAATACAAATAATGTATATAAAACTATGGAGAAAAATGTTTGTGATGAGCCACCTGGTGCTGCTATGATTTAATGCTCTTAGCCGTTGTCATTTATGGTGAAGTTGAATATCCCCTAATCTGAGATGGACTCCACCCATGTCCCACTTCTGGACAAAAGGTTTAAGCAGTAGCTCCAAATCATGTGAGCCAGAGAGGCTCCATAAGGTTCTGGTGTCATCATCATCATTGTTGCATCATTAGTCTCGAGAGAGCCACATTA